>NC_042513.1:22634086-23834086 GCF_900963305.1 Echeneis naucrates | reverse complement strand
AACCCTGTGATAACACACTCCCTGCCCTTGTGACAGAATGAGCTTCTTCCTGCTCAATGGGCTCTTTTCTGTTTTGCTTGCATTCACATTTTGTGAGAGGGATTTTGGCAATTCACTCGGCATTCCTGCTGGGGTTGAAGGAGGCGGCCAAACCGCACTGAGGATGATTGCACTCCTGAGGAAAAGAGCCGAGCAGTGGGGGAATGAAACCTACTTGGGCACATCAGTATTGCATGTTCACTGCTTGAAATGGCTCCCTCACCGACTTTCAAACATAATTAAAAAAGAGGTTAAGTGTGTATTGTGCGATTTGACCATCTTTACTTTCTTTCCGGTTTAACACATTTTAGTCACCTTGCAACTGTGTTACCACGAGTTAATGACACAAGCAGTTCTCCTGACTGTCATATTAACTTCTCCCACTACGTCAGTGGTGTGATCCATTACTTGGCACTGCAGCGATATTTTATTTATTTTTTTTACCACAATGGCAGCAGCCTGATATTGGATCCGGGAATGGGATGAGGCAAAGATTACTCACTCAGCATCGTCCGCTTTAATGGGTCTGACTGTTTTTACGGGATTGCCATCGACTTGTAACTGCTGGCTGCAAAGATAGTCTGTGGGACATGGCCATGAAACTCCCAAGACCGGTTCCAGTCAGATGTTAATAACTATTCTGCGATAGTGACACTGGCTCTTCCAAAACGCTGCGTTGGCAGCGATCTCTCTCAAAGCCATAGATTCATTAGTGGTATTTTTTTGGAACGCCTGCTGAGGGGTGTTTGGCAGAGCTTCCTAACTGACTCGTGGTGCTGCTGTAGCTGCTTGCGAAGTTGGTGGAGAAGCCCACGTGGCACGCTGCAGCCACATGTCTGGGGCCCAGCCAGCAGAGAGACATCATAAAACTCAGGCATGGGGCCCGCCACAGTCCACGATGACATTGTATCATAACTTGTAACACTTCATGTGTTATTACTAATGAAGGTGGCCTCGTTTGCCTTTTTTAGGAGTGTGATTTTTCAGATTATAATAATGAAGCTTAATGATGATTTACTGGTCTAAGATACAGATGACTAATCCTGGATTCAACATTTCCGCATATGTCCGAAAGTGAGAAGGAGCTTATAGTTGAACAACAAGAAACAAAAATTTATGTCTTTTTAATAGAGTAAGAGGGAAGTAGCCGTGTTGGAAGGGGGAAAAGAAGAGCGATCGGACTTCTGCCGCAGATGTATCATATTTACAAAAGCAAACACAACAATCCAGCCTTCAAAAATTATATTCCAATGCCCAATGACTTTTCCATTACAAGCTTTTATTGGCATAGGAGGACTTTAACTCGAGGTCACTGAGGGATAAGCCAAAAATCTTTAACACCATCAATCAGCAGTCTCTAAACCAGCTGCTCTCCTGCAGTATATGAACTGCTGTAGCAGCAGTAGAAATAGCTCAGTTAAGATTGAGATTGCTGTTTCTTTGGTTTTTGTCTTTTTCCTGGATGATCAGTTTTGTTTACATGAGCTCATTTTCTACAGTTCACCCCACCCCCCCCCACCCCACATGGGTCGATTTGCATTCCTTGTTCAGTCTTCTGCCGTTTTTGTCTGGTTTCACTCATTAAGGACAATGAGCTGCCTTTATGGCAGTGTGAGTAAAGCAAGATCTGAATTAAGAGGTTCGTTTCAAAAAGGGCCTGAGCTGACGTGATGCGTGTTCTGTAACTTTCTGTCTGTTGCAATGCACAGTGCCCCCTTACTGCTGTTGGATTTGTTCACACCAAGTGTTAAAATGGCAGCTCTGAGCACGTAACCTCCTCCTCTGTATGCACAGAAATGTACCTCATTCCCGTAAAAGACCAAAGGAGGTGATGTTTTTAGCTAGTCCAGCTATGACAACGAATTGTCTGTGTGTGTGTGTGTGTGTGTGTGTGTGTGTGTGTGTGTGTGAGAGATTAGCCATACCCAGCTCAACAGTTAAATAGGGCTTTAGTGAAATAAACTGAAAAGGTAAAACACACTAACACACACTTGGGGGTGTGACTAGACCGTGGCAGACAATGTTGGTTCATTAGGCCGTGCTTTCGTGTCACTCAGGACACATTTGCCTTCACGCTGCTAAAAGAATGTGACCACATGTGACCCAGATGACTTTCGAATCCAGCCTGTGAGTGGATCTTCGGCGTCCTCACTGAGTCTTGAGTGTGTTCACACTTGCACATGCAGCAGTCCACTCGTTATTGGATCACCTGAGAATGGATGTAAATGCTCCATCAGTCGAACAATAAATTTACAACAGTAGTTTGTAAAGTGTATTCCCGTCTTTTCAACCAGTTTGACACCCCGTCTCTTTTTTTTTTTTTTTTTTGTGTTGTGTTTTGTCCTGTGTACTCCTCAGGGGCAGGTGCTCAGCAGTATTGATATGCTCTCCCCATGAATAAAAAAAAAACCCAACAACCTTTGATCAACAGGGAGCCTTGTGAGAAGCTAATGAAATTTCAGACACGCATCCCTTGCAAAAAATATGCATCATAACATGCAACGTAGTCAAATATTGACTTAAATGCCAAGAAGGAATGTGGAATTTTGATTTTGACACTGTGACAAATCAATCAGAGTTTATGAGCGTAACAAAATGTCATCACTGAGACAATGTAATAAAAAAACAAATCACAGCAGAAAAAGGTGAGGAGGAAAAACTTAACTGAATTTGTGTCTCATGCTTGTTCCAAACTATGGCAGGTTTAAAGCCAACAAACCAGAGGGAGTAATCAGCATGAGCAGGCTTTCCGAATAAAAATGCTGAAGTTTGCTTTTATTCTTTTGAATGATATTAGGCTCCATTTATTAGATGCTGATATTTATGCATAAAAGATAAAACATTTCCGCTCTGTAATCACAGTATCCTGCCTCTGGAAGATGCTAAAACTCCTGCTTGTCCAACACAGTACAGTAGTTGTTTTGTTTTTTTTATCTGCAATGTCTTCAGAGCAACAATGGTGCAGGAGAAGATGATGTAAATTCCCATCTGCTACCTGGTGTTCATTCTTCCAGGTCGGCACTCAGCTGCGCCTGCGTGGAGCTCAGTTAGCGTATTTCTGCCAACTGGTTGGCATGTGGGTGAAACGTCAATGAAAACAGGGAGATGGTGCAAGGATTGAGGACTTCTCTCCATCCACAGTAAACTAACACATTTTCATCTCTGAGACTTTATGTCCACTTAACTCAGTTTTTATTAAATTTGCAGAGATCATATTTGATGTTCACTGGTCCGTCTGACCTGTCAGACTGAATCAGGTTGGGCAGAGTTGAAAGGCCCGACTAGACTCCAGAAGCTTCTATTTGGGCTCTCTGATGTCTGATCTAATGGAAACTGAAGAGGATAGACATGCTTAAACACACACACACACACACACACACTAACAGTGCAGACTTTCAGCCCCGTGCAGCTCATTGTGTAGAGTCCAGATACACAGAGACAGAGTGGACAGACATTGTTTTGTCAGAGCAGTTGAGGGGTGAAGCTTTTCACAATCATCATTATGTTAGCCTTCGTGTTTTGTTTCTTTTCCATTTGTTTGTGTGTGAGAAGAAAAACTTAAGACGCAATAAACAAAAATAGCCTGATGCTAGTGCCGTGGATTTTAATTGGACTGTGCCTAACTGTCCTTCCTGTCTCATGTCTATCAGAGTTGGAGGCCTGGCTGCATTTTCTCTCGACTTTCTGTAGACGAGCTCAGTGAAATCCTGCGCTGCAACAAAAATGACTCAGCAGCAAACGCCTGAGTAATTAGACCATTCCGTTGTCTGCTTTGTATTCATTTTAGACTTATTTATTGTATTTACATTGTATCTTTCATAAATTCTCATTTTATGACGCAGTGAGAGTTGACTTTTCCGTCATGTTTTGTGATTTGGCTTCAACCTCTATCCAACAATAAGTACACTGATTTAACAACACCTCAGAAAAGCGTCCAGTTATGGCTTCGCCTCTCCTGTTGGATGAACGGCCTTTATTGTTCCACGTTGTTGAACCATTTCGTGTTTCATTCGCTCTGACGCTGCCATGTAAACACTGTTAGCAGCTTACCGTCCTAATCCACCTTTACTGTATTTACCCACTCTGCGTGTAGTCATGTGGGGCGGCGCCTACCAAGAGGCAGCGCTCGTCTGAAGGTCGCACAGCACACACACGGAGAGAGACTGAGGTCACTACTGTGTAATTATTTGCATTGCTAGAGTCCTGCTAATGCACGTCTCCCCGAGGACATGCACGTCCTCTGGACGGGAAGGATTGGTAAACAGGTCACAATGCTGCTCCAGCAGAAGTAGACATCTGGGATAAAGGGAAGAAATCAATACTAAGCATTCCAGTGCCTCCCCAGCTCTCTCCTTTATCGCCTGAAGATGGAACTCTTTTTGATGCAATGAATATTTATGTTTTTTGTTGAAGTAGTTACACTAGAATTTTCCTTATTTGCTTCACTTTCATTTTCATTTTATGACTGAAAATGTTGACTTTGATGTTCAGGCTTAGTAACAAAAGGCCCCCTGCTTTGTTTTGTAAGTGCTCATGCGGTGTATTTGTAAAAGCAGCTAAAATTAAAACTTGCTGTCGTCTTAGTGAAACTGAGATCACGCAAAGTTCAGGTTGTGTAATGTTGCGACAAGAGGAGATTTTGTGCTGCCCTGCCTGTAACCTAGTTTGTGAGTAAAATATGTCAACGTTTCAGAAAGCATCCATCTCTACTAATGAGAGTCAGCCCAAAGAGACTGTCAGCTCCGCTCAGTGTCGAGATGATACAACTTAATTTTTCCCAGATTTCTCGGCAGCAGCTTCTGTCTGCATTGTTGTGCTGCAGGGAGAGATTATCGGATTATCACACAATAAGGAAAAATGTCAAGGAGAAAAAAAAAAGTGGAAAGACTTAAAAGTATGAGATGCTTCCCACTCTCAGCAAGGAGCCTATTTAAGAGTCCAACCATATGTGCTGGCTTCATTCAAAACTGAGCTTTTCAGATGGTTGCAGAAAGGGGGGGGGGAATCATTGGTCCAAGCACTGGGATGGTTGTGAGTTGTATTCCCAACAGGAGCTACTGTCAGGGTTCAATTTTAAGACCATTCTTTACCAAGACACAAATACGCTGCTTCCTCAGGCTACATCCAAACTGATGTAAAAGTTTAAAAATAAATCACTCTTTGTACAGTTTACGGCTGCATCCATGCTACTTCAGAGCTTATGAGCTCTTTAAAAATTTGCTCCCTGATTGGATGCATCTTAGTCGCCCGGTATCTCCCCTAATTTTTCCCAGTCCTATCACGTGACATGAAAACGATTCCCAATTGACATTTTGACCGCTTCAGTTGCATCTTGCCGTTGGTGCAAGCCAACAAATATCATGAATGGTCATGTGACATAGATTTCAGGGGCATTAACGTGGCCGGAGCTCAAATGATCAATCCGACGTTGATAATTTTTGTTTTCCGGTTAAAAAAGTCCTGGTGTGGCTTTGACTCTACAGGCTGTCTTTTGCTGAGAAATTTACATACTTCCCTCGTGCAATGAGTAGGCCTTGTCTCTCCCAAGTCATCTCGTTCTCGGTTCTACTCTCCTCCCGACAGAGTAGAGGAGAGTGAGCAGTCTTGACATCCCCTAGGGGAATGTGAGCTGGTTGAAGGTTGAGGCGTCGAGGTGGTGGGGGTGCGAGTGTGGCTTTGCTGACTTTTGCTTGGGGCCTATCACCATTAATGGGCTTTTGACCCCCCCTTAGGGTGGGGGCATGAAGTGACTATTCATCACAGCCACGTCCACGTGTCATCAGACCCCCTGTCACCGTCCTCTGTGACCACACACACCGATTAGGCATCATGACAAGAAGAACTCACTCATTTGTCCAACTTGTCTTTCCTTTCCTTTTGATTCCCATTTGTCCTCCCAGAACCAATCCCATCTCCATGCTCCCTTTCCCTTCCAGCAGCCATACACAACCTGAACTCCTGGTGCACTCTCCTCTAATCCACTGTTAGTCTTATCTCGGCTCAGGAACAATAGCTACAGAGCAAGCACAGCTCAGAACCGCAGCCTGCAGAAAAATAGCACTGCTCCCACAAGGCTCTGGGCCTGTCTGCATCCAACGGCGACAGCCAGGCAGCCTGTCACTGCTTCACATTAAGTCCTTCTTGCTGTATGTTGGGAAAAAGAGTCCGGCTTCTGTGTGTTTGACTGTCGTCCAAATTGAATTTGTATTACTGCAGTGCAATCGACGGAAACAGTGAATGACTAATCACATTTGTAACCGCTGTCGCCTTGTCAGTGCACTGATCTACTGCTCGTCTCTTTGTTTTTCACTGCAGAGCTGCGTGCGTTAGCACTGAGAGCTATTCTGTGACTCATGTAAGTAGACGGGCACCTTTCCAAGCTGCTGCTCCTATTCATCTTCTATTAATGAGCTTCCACCTCAGTCCTAACGAGCTGTAATGGCAATTGTGCCCCACAAAGGACCAATGCTACTGTCCGTGCAGTGGACAGGCATTTACATAGGTGGAGCAATGGCAGTGCTACTCAGTGAGGCAGGACAAAATCAGAGGAAGTGCCTTAACGATGTTACATCATCTCTTGTTAAACAGCAAATCCAGTTAATTAGTCATTACTGGATGCCAGACTTGGTTAATTAGCTATTATCGCTGTGATAACAGGAAACTCAATGCTATCTTAAACTTGTCTGGTTTTCAGGACTTGACCTCAGACTGTTTCGGAAAGATCATCTCTGGCTCCAGATATGGCACTGTCACAAAAGCTCCTATGTGTTAGATATTCAAGTTCCCAAGAGTATATTTAGGGATTCCCCTGACTACCACCAGGTCAACGTTTTTATCCCAACAGCTTATCTTTTGCGATGAATTGGCAATAAATTTAGTAAAAATTAAAAAGAGGAAAAGCTACATCTCAAACACTGTCATTCTTAAAGTATCAGTACAAATTAACGGGCTGTCTTTCTACCATCAATTTATCATCCAACACCACAGACAGTTAGTCTGTAAGTTTCTTTAGCAGTTTGCCATTTCTGGTTTTGTTGAAAAGGCCTCACAGCTGTTTGCTTGTCCCTGGAGCATGAGCTGGAAACCTGAGATCCTTTGACCTTTCATTTGACACCATTATGAGGTCGACATTTGTCAGACAGTACCTACTGATTATAACCAAATACCTGCACAACTAATGACATTCCCATGTGCCGTTAGCTGTTGGCCAGCATTGGCACACATTGAGATGGTCACCGTGACACTTAAACATCATCATGCTAGCATTATTGTAGACCTCAAAGCACTGTTGTGTACGCAGCCCTGTGAAGAGCGTTTAGTCAGGCTGAGATGTCGGATGGTTCGAAAAGCTCTTTCTGATTTAATGTAAATGTTCTGAACATGGGAGGCAGCAGTTTGTTAATCACGATCCTCCATTACCAACTTACCCAACAGTTTCTTTCATCAGCTGAGAGTTTTTCACCGGTGTGCGTTTTTATTATTCTTGCCACTCTCTCCTTCTGTCAGTGTCTCACACTCTCTATTCCCATCGCTCTCCTCCACTTCCTTTCACAGCCTCTTTGTTTATTTCTCCCTCTGTGACAAACTTGCATCACCTGCCTGTCTCTAATTTTCATTCTTCCCCTCCCTTCCTCTATTCGCTCGCTGTTGTTCTATGTCTTCCTTTTCTTTTTATTTTTTTTATCCGTCCCCTCTGTCTGCCCCTGACACTCCCTCCTCCTCTCTCTGTGTCTGTGTTACTTTGTCTGGCTTTCTTCCGTCATCACCCGCCTCCTCCTTGTTTTCTGCTTTTTGTATGTTGTCTCTTTAGGCTTCTTCTCCTGCTCCAGTAAATGTACATATGCATGTCAGCGGGTTGTGGAAGACACTCTTCAGCTTCCATTTCTAGGAACGGCAAATCTACACACCCACACAGGCATGTCTTCACTAGGATATTGCATGTGACTGGCACAATCCCGTCTGCAAACAAATTAATGCTTATTTGTTGCTTGTTTTGAAATGCCAGTTGGAAGGATTTCATAACATCAGTTCACTGAGGACTCCCAGCTCTTTACATTTGCCTAAAATCGGCTCTCACCATGTGTCATTTGTCTGTCAAGACATATGGCCCTGAGCAGAAAAGGCATTTATATGAAAGCACAAACCAAAAATAGTGAAGTAACACCCAAAATACCCTCCTCTCTGGGCCAAAGCTGGAATAGACTTTGTCTAAGTCCTGGCTTCCAGGCCTCCCAAAAGTATATACATGTGTGACGAGCAGGCAGAGGCCTCGGCGTGTACCCACCACAAGCTTGGCACCGTGTGAGACTGGGGGAAGAAGGAGACAGAGAAAACAAACGGCATGGCTGCTTTTGTTCTCTCTGCAGGAGGCTGATGGAGACGCAGCAGCACACAAATGCACAATCGCAGACACACATCCTCTTTGCAAATGGACAAACCTGTTCACAGAAAGATGAAGATGACTGGAAAAATCTAGGGTTATTGATTGTAGACGCTGTGTCTCGAAAATATCAAATCAAGTACAAACTCTTGGAGCTGTGCAGGCTGTAAAAAGACGTACAGCGGAAGCGTAGATGGTAATTTATTCTTTTGTCTTTGCTGCTTTTGTTTCTTCAAAACACCATGAGACACAAAAATGAAATTAGAATGGGGACTAGACGTGTGCACAAAGCTGACAGCGTTGTTTTCATCTTTACTTATCATAACTATTCTCGCAGAGGTCTGTGGGGAACGCTTGGCGGCGGGAGACTCGTCGCACCTCCACGCACAGAAGCGGAATGTGACTCAATAGCAGGCCACCACGGGTCAAGGAGCAAACACCTTCGCTTGTCAGCCGGCTCTTTGACTGACACACAATACATGTGGGCGGCCGCCAGTGTGGCTCAAATCGGTGACTGGCGCTTTCAGAGAGACAGCGTTTGTTGCTCGCAGACCTGGGCGATCAAAGAAATGCCTTTCCCTTGCTGCTGAGATTTCGTAAATCAACCCTGTAGGTTTCTTAAATGTATTTATTAGGAGCAAGCCTTGCTGGCCGTTGTCACAGATGTCTGGGTTCACATTGAAGCACCCTTAAGCAGGTTATTGCCAGGGCACGAGTAATTAATTTGTCTGATTCAGAGAGCATCTGCAATGTCATTTATCTGTTTGTCTGTGTAATTTATATTCACTTACCCATCTCACTCAGTCATTTGGATGCAGTCAGCAGAGAACCACATTGCTAATGACCAATCTGAATGAAATGATAATGGCTGCACAGATTTCCTATGAGTCAGTCTTTGAAGTATTTTCTGCCCATTTTTCTCCTGGAGTGTAAAGTCAATCACATTTCATTCTTCACTAGTGCACAAGAGATCCCTTCGGTCAAATGAAGATTTTCACAGCTTGCAACTTTGTCTCTGCAGCTCAGTAGGACTGGGTGTGTCGAAGTCAACCAGAGCGGCAGTTAGATGTGTTTCTCCTTTCCATATTTTAAACTTGAGCAAAGTAATAAATGCACAGTTAGCCCCTTGTTTGCCACTGTCTTTGGTGGCAGTAAAGGAGGAGGAGGATCTATCAGACAGGAGTGGTCTTGATGATGAGGGTTGGATGCAGTGGGATGTGGCCGGTGCTTGTTGCAGTTAATGTTTTTTGATTTAATCCAGAGTGCTCTTTCTGCCCTTGCCATGACATGGTAATGTGCCCAAAGGGCTCTTCCTGTACTAAGTGGAACTGGAGTTGCTCCGGATTTATTGCTGGGAATATGTTCCCCTCTCTCCCAAAGGATTAATCTCACCAGTTCATGAACCAGAGAGAAAGACTACAACAAAAACCGGCCCTGTCACTTGTCTCAAAGCTTAACGCTTCTTCACACTGCTTATGATATATATATATGGCTTATGTAAAAACCTCCTTTCAGCTGAGGAGTGCTTTACAGTTGAGGTTTTGTGACAGGCAGTATCCATGTCTTTTCTGATTAGGGAGAAATGCTTCAGAGCTCGAATGCAGCTGTTTGGTTTTCAGCAGTATGCTCGGCTGTCCCTGCACTCATCTTTTATTGTGGCATTAAACAGATGGCTGTGGTCAGTGCTGCTGCTACATGGCTGTTGAAACTCTTCTGAGAGAAGCACATTCTTTAATTGTTGCTTAAAATACCTGAAACAAGAGCAGCACGGTCTTTGTAGCAGCATCAAATGTCTTGAAATTTCCACAGTCCTTGTGGTCCATTTTCTAAAGCATTCAAAATGGGATAGAAAAATCTAGTTTTGCATGAATGTCAGGTTATGAAAGACCAGGTGGTCGGCAGGTGAAGAGAGGAAGTACAGCATCTGGACAGGAACTCCGACATTTGGGGAGGGGGAGGTACGACGGTGCCTGACCTCTCACCCCAAACAGAGGGTAAAGGTCAAAGACTGAAGATAGACTGCAGCTGTGTTGCAACATGCAGCATCAGTGTCATGCCAATCACTGTAATTTGCCTAGACGGATGTGTCCCCACCCAGTTTGCCAGGCATGCCTCAACAGGAGCTGATGGACGGAAAAGGGAAGGAAGGAAACAAACAAGGAAGGAAGGGAAGAAATCAAAAAAGGCACCAGGAGGAAGGAAAGGAGGCCGACGAGCACAAGGCCTCGTTCATAGGCGTTAGCTGAGGAGTCTCAATCCAACACAGCAGTTTATCGACGGAGGCACGCCTGCAATTAAAGGGTTCTTCCCAAAAGATTTACTCACCCCCTCTCCCCCTCTCGGTTTACCCGATATGGCAGCCTCTCTCACCCTCCTCTCAAGCTATTTGTTCTTCCGCAACGGAGGTAGGACCTAATCATGCTAGGATCTCATAATACCAAGCCTTTTAACTGCTAAGATCAAAGAGTGCGAGTTTGCCTAATGCGGGATTACGATGAGATACGGGACCTGGCGGTCTCACCTCACTCCATCCCTCCACCTCCATCACCTCCAGCAGCGGATTGCTCCATTAAGGCTCAACGCATTGCTCATTTTTCCGCAAGAGCTCCCTTGAGCTAAGAGGCAATTATGCAGTAGTGTGGCATAATATTTCATTCTCTTCACATTGCATTACTCTGTGGTGGTGCTGGCCGCTAACAGCTTCATATGGCCCAGGAGGAAGGGTGCAGGCTGCTAACAACTTCACACAAGTAAGGAGAGATTGAAGATGGGAGGAGGAGGCGGAGTTGAGGAGGGAAGAGGAGAGTTCTCAAGGGCATGATGCTTCATTAGGAGTAAGGTCGGTTTCACTTCTCTGCATGGATAATGAAAGTGCTTCCATCCTTGTTAAGGTAATTTTGTACGAGATTTACAACATTAAGAAAGACCAAAAAAGCCTAGTTCAAGAATGTGAACATTTTATTTAGAGTCAGAGAAATAAAGACAAAACACCTCAGATTAAAAAAAAAAAAGCAAAGCTGAAGGAAGTTCTTCTGTTCTCTGTTTCTCTGAAATGCAATTTTGAAAGAATTTATTTAATCCGATTTGAATATATCTCCTGTAGCAGCAAAAAACTACCGGATAAATGATATTCATGATTTTAGAAATGGAAAATATTGACTTGGCTTCTTCTCGGGGCAAACCAGGAAGCTGGAAATGTTTGAAAAAGGGCAGAACTGCTGCATATCATTTTGGGTTACATCACAGACCAACATGTTCAGATTTCACAACAAACATCAATGTGCCCTTGTTTTGTTTTCGTTGTACGAACTATGATCGATAAAATTCCCAACAAATGAGAGATCACAAGCTTTCTCACCTAAAGATTTATTTTCTAGCTCTCCCACCCTTCATCTTTGAATGAGTTCCACTTGCTGAAAAGTGGCTGCACTTCGAGCCGCTGAGTGGAACATTTATACATATTTATGTTTTATTACTGCATGTAGCGGAGGTCTCTTATTGGTTGTAAGCTTTAACAGATCTTAAGTATATTTGTGCTAGTTGATGGTCAGTTGGTCTGTCTACCAGATTCTGCGTTATTTGTTTTTGCCCTATTATCAAAGCTGAAAATTATAGTTTTTTGGGTTTTTTTTATTAATATATATATTTTTTTACCTAATAATTATATTTGGCTGTAATGGACATTCTGGTGTTCCATGACTTGAGGGGGTTTTTTAATTTGTTTGGACAGAAAAACACTTATCTTGTGAAATTCTATGGTGGCACAACGTGCAAATTTTTAATAGTATGCAGTTTATCACAGCATACTGTAGATTACTGCCGCCAAGAAGAAATGTATTTCTGTCAGTACATAATAATCCCATTCATGCACTAATGTGCAACAGGTTTTAAAGTTTTTTCTTGGTTTTAGGGAAGAAGGAGAGGAAGGGAACTGATATTGTCTCGTCACTTCTGTTCTGGCAGAGCAGGCATGTGCAGCCCGGGGCGAGGCTGTTCAGGACTGTTGTGTAGTTTTTGCTGAATTCAGGGCGGTCACACTTTGTGCTTTTGCAGGTGCTCAGCTTTTCCGGCCACCCAACTCTCCTATTATTTCAACTCTTAAAGTCTTCAGTTTGCTTCCTCTTTCTGTGATTAGTTCAGGATAATTCACTTCATGCCAGAGGCCCCTGCCTCGCCATTCACACATCTTATCAGCTTGCAGTCTACTGCCGGCTTGGGGATTTACACCTCAAGTATAAAATGAGGGAAATGTGGGAGTGCACAGAAAACTGCAAATTGTTCTTAGTTATGCTTCAAGTCATCTACAGCGTGAAAGAAACTTTGGACAATGGACAACTTACTACCATTGTTTTTATCAGTTAACCTCATCTTGCTGAAACTCTGACTATGAAGCTATTTTGTCTCCTCTTCGAATCATTTGAAATATCTTCCCACATTCATCATTTCTGTATGCTACACAAGAACAAATGTTTGAAAAATGCAAGTGCATCTACAGTCATCAATTCTCATTTCTCATACAGTGTGACGGTGTGTTCTTCCCCACAGAGCCATTTTCACCAACAAACTTTTATTTCAGAGACCTCTCATTAATGGCCAGCCTTCCTTCTACTTTCTAGAAATACGATCTGGTGGACGAGTGCCTAAAGAAGGACCTGTGAGGCAGCTGCCCTTGTACGACACACCGTATGAGCCGGCCGAGAACGGTGGCGACTCAGACCCCGAGCGCTCACGCTGCCCACGAGAAAGCCGACTGCCCCAAGATGATGAGCGACCCCCTGAGGAGTACGACCAGCCCTGGGAGTGGAAAAAGGAGAGGATTTCCAAAGCTTTCGCAGGTAAAATAAGTATTAGAATAACACACAACAGAGAGAAGTCAGTAACTCGGTGGATAGAACAAATGATCACTTAAGGTGAAACTACACCGCTCACTTTTTCACAGGCTCACTCATATGTACACACTGAGCCAGACTGAAAACAGGATCTCTTCATCGTGATTTTACATTCAATGAAAAGTACATTTGGACTCAGCTGTTGAATACTGTTAGCTGTTATGTCAAAACCTCAGTCAGTCTGCTTCTGCTCAAATTCAGCTAAGTAATGAGTCTATTTCAGGTTTGCCTTTTTTATATTTCAAGCTTTAACTATATCAAATATGAAACCGTTTCCTTTCTGCTTAACTAACCCAGGTGTCTGTTTTTTCAGCTCTAACAAATTTGATTATGGCTTCTGTCAGGTTTGAGGGTTCTGCTGCTGCTGCTGCTTTAAACTCTTAACACTTTCCTTTTTTCTCTGTTAAAGCACCTGCTCAGTTCTTTTGCAGGTGTCCAGTGTGCTGTTTTGATCCAGCTGCTGTCTGTTAGACCTCAGTTGATATTCCTGCTGCTTAGGGGAGGCATGATTGGTTGTGCAGGTGCATGTAGGTGCAGGTAGTCACTGCGGTTTGGGAGCTTGAGCATGGCTAACACAGCCATAACATTAAACAGGGCTGTTCCTGGAAAGAATGCGGCGCCCCAAATAAAAAAGGAAACGACCACAAAAAAATTAAAAAATGCTGAGCCTTTTAACTGAAAATCAGCAACCTTTGAATCTATTTTTCATCGCCCCTTTCTCTTTATATTTTTTTCTTTTTTATCCTTGAACAGCTCTGCTTTGTTATGACTGCATTAGCTACGAGGGCTCTGTAAGTGGCACTGGATCAGATCCCAGCAGAAGAAAGGACTGCACCTCTAAATCCCTCACAGGTACCAGTGGAGACGGGGTTGGGGAGTGTTTCTTGTCTGTCTGTGATGTATTCATGTTAGAGCCGTGACCGGGTTGCACTAAAACATGCGTTTTTGGGATTTATTTCTTACTTAAATCCTCAGCGGCGAGGTTAAACAGTTCATTAAAACTGAACTGGCGTTCATATTTTTCAGATTTGACTAACACTGAAACATAAATCACCTGAGCTCTAAATTCTCACGTTCACAAAATCAGTCCCAATGAAGACAGAGAGAAGGTCGCTCATTTGAAATGCATATCACCTTGCTTTGAACTTTTTCTTGATTCCAATGAAGTTATCAGGACGCCGCTGGTGTGACAGCTTAGCGTTTAGGGTGGATTTAAAACGGCGTCACTGCTGGAGACATTCTCCTCAAATCAGTCCTGCACCGAACACACGAGTGTAACAAGCAAGTGCATGAAAGGACGAAGCCTCCAAAGTTATCATTGCGTCCAAAAAAAAAAAGCAACAAAATAGTGTATTTCATTCTTTAGGGATTCAGGCTTTTTTTTTTTTTTTTTTTTCCTGTGTACAAAATCTGAGAGTTTTGTTTATGTCTAAGATTCAGAAAGTATGTGTAAAAGCGTGTTCATTCATTCATTGTCTACCGTTTATCTGTTTCTGGGGCGAGAGCGGGGTCACCCTGGACAGGACGCCAGTCCATCACAGGGCCAACATACAGAGACCGACACAGACCAACACTCACACCTACAGACAGTTTAGAGTCACCAGTTAACCTAAACATGACGTCTTTGGACGGTGGGAGGAAACCAACACAAGCTCTGAAAGGCCCCAGGGAGCCAAATTAAAGAATACATTCAAATATATCAGGCCCGAGGAATCATTTATTATTGGTGACTGAGCTCTATAGATAAAAAAAAAAGTTTTCATCTTTTACCTTCTGTTATACTTTTATCATTACATGGAAATATTTCTCTATTTCATTCTTCTTTACAGTTCCCATCGATGCGTTTTCAGAAAGCTGAATAGCATTTACATGAAATTTTAATAAAGAAAAACTAATTACAATACAGAAAGTGAGAGCGCAACTGTCTCTCTTGGTGTAGTGTTGGCAGTCGTGCTGATGGACTCATCAGGGAGACGCTTCAGCGATCTGGAAGTGGATCTAATTTTTATGTAATATTTCAAACACAGAGTCTGTGAGATATTAATGTCATTTTGATGGATGAGCCTTAAGACATATTAACAAAAATATATATAACAGCATCAGCAATTTTACGCTTTCGAGTTTGAGCTGGTCTGTGTTTGCAGAAGTTAACAATTCTCTCCAAAACCATCAAAATTGCACTATAGTAGTTCTGCTTAATCGACAAGGTGAGCCATGGTCACAGCAGTAGAGCGGAGAGAGTCAGTGGAGATGCTGAAGTGAATGTGCCTCTAATTTGTATCATGTTTAAAAATGCCTAAAATCTCTTATGTGGCATTAAACGGTAGAAAGCTCATGAATCTCATTTGTGGAAAGAGGAAAAAAAAAAGAGGCTCAAGAGAGTATTTAGTGCAGAACTGCAGATGATGAGAGGAACAATTTACAGCAGCCTGCCCCCTCGTTCAAATATAGCATCACTTCTCAGCGTGTGAAATCATTTTTGACTTTTGCTGCAAGTGTTAAGACTTCGTAACGGCGTGAATTACATGATAGATGGGTAAGTTGCATTGTGGCAGATTTCCAAAGAGCTGATTTGTGTTTTGGCAGGCTCATAGGTCTGTCTCTGTGTCTTCCCAATTTTGTCACCTAATTCCCGTGTTTTGTTTACTCCGGTGCATTCTCAGCTTTAAGGTCTTCCTAGTCGCACTGTTCTGCCTCTGTAAGTGATTGGTTAAATAAGGGATGCTGCATTCTTAATCACTTTCCTTCTCTCCCTCATTATTTTTCTGTCAAGCAGCACTCAGAAGAGTTTGGTTAGGGCGCTATTTACTAATACATCCTTCTTTCAACCCCCCGCCCCCCTTTACACACAGCATCCCTCTTTTGATGATGGTTAATTTAATTTCCATTGGATGACAGACAGTTGGTGAGGGATTGAAGAGATAAGCCTTTTCGTTGTCTTTGAAAGAAAGTAAGCTGCAGACGAAACAGCACTTTGGCTGGATGCACGTCTTCATTCGGCGTTATGTTTAATTCAAGTCGAAATAATTTCCCACTATTTGGAAGACGGAGAAAGGAAGAGAGATGAGAGGAAGACGTCTCTGGGACAAGCCTTGTCAACACGGGCTCGTTGTTTTTACAGAGCAGCCTCGGATCCAGACATCAAGAGGCTTAGAGAAAGTTTCCCACCTTTCAAGGTTTGAGCTTGTTTGCCTGCACCCGAGGCTCTGATCTCTGCTCCTAGCTTACCTCCAATGTTAAGAAATTATACACTACCTCAGCATCTAAGTCCACTTATGAGCCAGTTCTTTTGTGCTGCTAACAATCCCATAATTCCCTCTTCATGAATCCTCCCTCTTTGGACTGTTTTAAATCTCAATTGAGTGTGTTTGGCCAGATTTTCCCATATTAGCCTGATGTGGTTCTGGTGGTCAAACAGCTGATTCATAACACTGATGGTACTGATGAAAATTTTCACATTTTAGAGGTTGGATTGAATCCACACTTACACATGATTTATGAAATTTTAGAGGGGAGTCGTAAAGTTGTGAGTTTATTATGCCAGCGTGAGAAGTCAGGACATGTTTGCTGTAGTAGCTGTGGGATCCAGGTTGGTTTTAGGTTTCACGTTTGGCTACAGGTCTTATTTTGTATTTTACTCTCCTAAATTGGTCCTATACCAAGACTTTTTCTTTTAGTTACTCCTGAAGGTCTCTCAGGAAAACTAGTCGCTGTGCAATTTGGGGGAAAAAAGCTTGATGTAAATTTACATTTAGACATGAAGTTAGAAAGAAAACAGAAAATGTAAGAAAAGGATTTTTTTTTTTTTTTATTGACACATCAGCAACTCCCCAGTTTAGCCGTTTTAATCTAAACCACATGTTTGGAAGGGAAACTAAATAGAAATGTTGGGTTTCCCAAACTGTATATACGTTACATTTTGCCAGGTACTTTGTGATTTAACCCTCTGGAGTGCAGTGGCCTGTCAGCCACTTTGAAGGCAGTTTGACAGAAGCCAGCCAGCCGAGGGGGGGGGGGGGTTGAGCTAATCCCAGCTGACATTAGGCGGGGGCTGGCTACCCGAACAGGTCGCCAGTCAATCACTGAGCTGACACATAGAGACAAACAACCATACATTCACACCTGCGGGCAACTTAGAGCAGCCATTGTGGGAGGAAGCCAGAGTACTTGGAGGAAACCCAAGCCAACAGTTTAACATGCCTAGGCTGCTTTTTGTATAACATCAACATCTCTGGTTGGATTTTGAGCTCTAAAACCTCGAAACATTACAACTGGTTACACTTATACAAAAGATTCAATAGCTCAGAATTTGTTTGTGGTTTCAATGCTCGAACGAAAGAACTTTGAGTGGTAATTTTTTTTTAAATAACATGGGCATCAACACACAGTTTATAATAGGCTGACAGCAGTTGCTCTGCGCAGCAAATAAAAGCATTCCTAAAGTGTTTCATGTACTTTTTACTTCAGTTCACGGCCAGTTGTAAAGTGCACGAGATAACACTGGGGATTTGTTAACAACACGAGTGTTTGGCTTACTACTCATCTTATTTGCCCAGCTTGACTCCGGTGTGGTGATGTTGCCACGTCCCCAGATCTCAGCAATTAGGTCGGTAATTAAAAATGCTTTCCAGTCTCAATTTCATGCCTGATTCAACACTTGTGCGTATAGACAGCCGGCCTGTTTTACAGTCAGCCTACATCTTAGTGTGCGGTTTAGTTTCTCAAGTGCAGTATCTCGCAGTAATGTTTCTATAGCTTATTTAGGCATTTTATGACTGTGTAATATCAATGAGTAATGATACTGTTTTAGAGACACTTTTTCTGTGGGGGGTGGGCCTTCACAATTTATATTCCAACAATTATGTGGGAAATAAATGTGTCTGCAAACAAAGTATTAGCAGACAATGAAAAAAGATTCACTACCTTACTAAAATGTGGAGTGGGTGTAAAAAACAAAAAAAACCAAACAGGGATTAAATAAGCACCAAGAGCTGCCTACGCCTTCCCTCCACGGTGTAACACAATAATGCAATCTGCATATAAGAGCATTTGTCTTCATTAATGATCAGGGAAGGGGAGCAGACTAATGCTCCTGGCTACAGCCCCTTTTTCCTCAGCTGTCCCTATCACTGCCGGCGTGCCTGCCTCTTTACAACACTTGGTCTGGTGTTATTATTCACTGTTGGGCTATCTCCTGACAGGTATGCAATGGAATGTAAATTCCCTGCCTTGTTAGGGTGCTGGGAGGCTGTGTACTTGTGGTTTGGTTAATCACTCATCCCCCCCCCCCCCCCCCCCCCCCCCGCCGCCCCCCCCATTCTGGAACAAACACTTTCGCACTTGTTACAGCCTCTTTCCTGCCTCCCTCCCGGCTGCTGAGGAGGTGATGGATGAGCCTGAAGGTGAAGAGTGAGGAAGACACATTGAGATTTGACCACACGAGCTCGCATGTCCGTCAGGTTAAGCCTGTGTGCTCTGGTTGTGCACGTGGCGCGCTCAACGCACACCCACACATGGACACGCCACCCCTCAGAAATCTGAGCCTCGTCACAGCAAGAATGGGATCAAGAGCTGTTGTTATTTAATCTCTTTGCCCTCCGTTACCTGCTGGTGGCTCCTTTCACTTGGCTCTTGCCCAGCGAGGTTCCATGTATTTAATACGGGAGATAAGAGAAGGTGCTGTCGCTTACTCCCTCTGGTCTTGAGGAGCTTTATGTTTTTTTTTTTTTGTTTGTTTGTTTGTTTGTTTTTTTTTAATGAATCTTCATGGGCTGAACAACCCAGAAATCTGAGGCTCGTGTCTAATGTCCTAAAATAAATAATTGATTCGGTTACAGCCCTGCCCCGGTTGTGTGCACCAGGGTTCAAGCCAGCTGTTGAGCTGGTGCCACTGCACTGTCTCTCTCTCTCTCTCTCTCTGCTTGGTTGATCCAGTTTCCCCCAGCGCTGTCTGTCACTCCGCAGCTTTCTCTCATCATTCTGGCCTCTGCTGCAACACCCTCCTGATAACCTTCCTGACAGCCCTCTTTCATGAGTCTTAAAATGTGTCCTGCCATCTTTCTCTGGGTGCTGCCACCGGTGTTATCTTCACTCGTGCACATTGGTCACACACAACGGCACTGTAAACCTCCCTCACAAGGTATGGCAGCAGAAACTCTCTCTCTTCTCTCTTCTCTCTTTATAGAAGGGCAAGGAAAAGGCTTTGCTGTCATCTCATCTCCATCACCCATTTTCTGTGCCACTTTGGTTTTTAATACAAACGCGCGGTCAAAGCAGATCTGCACTCTGAAAGGGAGCCGCGCCGTAAAATGGGATGAATGGCAGTATGCAGAGAATTATGGGGTGGCATTTTACTTCCCCCTGGGCATTACACAGTTGTTATCTGTAATGATTTGACTGCCGATGGAACAAACATATCTTCAGAGGAGAAAGGTTTTGTGTTCTGTGCTCTTCTGGCCATAACGAGCAGCATAAAACATCAGAATCTTCCAGCTTGTTTTGAATATGCATGCAATTAGCCAACCAAATTAAGCAGAACTAAATTAAATGGCGTTGGTGGAAACAAGCATAGCTGGTGATTTATGGTGCTGCACTGTTTACGGTGATGAAGTGCCACAGGCTAATGAAAAGCTCGGGTAAACAAAAACCTAGCTTTAAAAATAACTGTGCTCCTGGAGGAACAAAGAGAAGGTAAACGCCAATAAAAAAAAAAGGGGGAGTGCTTTCGCCCATTGTTGATGTACTCTGTGGTTGTTGGGTTTTGTTTTGTTTTTTTGATGAACTGAACTGTCAACTTAGCTGTGAAGCAAATAATTAGCCAGTTTTCTGAATGCTTACCGCTCAAACTGGCAGAGTGAAGTCGAGGTGAAATCCAGCAAACATCCCGTTTATCAAAGCTTACAGGACGCGTGACCGACACACAAAGCTCTTTCTGAATTTTCCCAACATGACCGGGTCCGTGTAGTTAAGTTAACCGGATGCTTTGTAGATTTAGCTTCCATTACACGATCAACAGGAGGTGTTGTTTACTGTTGTGGACGGAGGATTATGCAGATACGAGATTGCATATTGATCCAAATGCAGTCGGATTAGATGACAAACATGTAAATAATGATCACTGGTGGTATTTACATATTCCCTCAGAAATTGTCGTTTGTTTTCTGCAATATCACTTTGCTCCCTCTCCAATCTACTTTAATTACAATAATCAGAGAGAGCCTTCGCTAGTATGGAGAGCAATTATACTTTTTCTTTCCTCTTAAAAGTGCAAATTATGATTTCTACCCAATAGTCACCTCCAGCTTCTGAAGCACTTAGTGAGTTATTTAGTGCTGTTCGTATATGTTTCAGAGGGGGCAGAGTGACGGCGGGGGGGTGGATATATGAAAATGTCTGCATGTTGAGCCCTCAGGCTGATAAGTAAATCAGCTCTACTGGGTGTAGGTGACTGCTTTAGTCACATTAGTCCTAGATTTTGCCACTGAATTTGTCCATGAAGACTCAAACAAGATGTAAATTTGCACACGCCAACTGGGAAACCTAGCAGCTGGAGTCGGTGATGATTCACGAGGGTCTTTGGACTTTTGAATATGTTGTTTGACTGCAATATGTGGCAGAATCCAGTCACCAGTTTTGCAAAAACAAAACACCTGGCTATGGAGTCACTTTACCTCAATTTTCACAGTGCTAAATGCTATTATTCAGCCATGCAACCAAGCGAATCTGAGCCAAACACTCCCCTCGTCCTCTCTGTGAGGCTGCAGAGTGCAGACAGACAGCCTCTCCCCAAACAATTACACGCTAATCTGCAATGTGAAATGAGTATTAGGCTTTTAATCTCATAGGAAGAGAGTCCCCTACTTCACCCCAAAGCAGAGGAAGTTATATTATCTTCCAGAGTTTCTGACCTTCTGCCATAATTCCCGACTGCTCCACCACCCCACGCCTCTCCCATCAGGATAGACAGCAACCAGCTCCTCCTTCCAGCCACCGTTCTCCAGATTAGCCCCCCGACACCACAGGCACGGCTATTTAATTGCTTGTCGGGTTTAACATTCTCTAGCCCCCCCCCCCCCCCCCCCCCCCTTCATCTTGCTTGCAGACATTGCTTCTCATTAGCATGTCCGGTAGTACCACCATGCTGCAATTCCTTCTCGGGAGGAAGCCCGATAAGTCTATAAAATTATGCTAATCTTCCCGCTAAGATCAGCCTGTAAACCTGTGACTCACTAATGTTATGAATACAGTCGCATTCTTTTCATCTTAGGCAGCTGAAGCTGTACCTAATCAAGCCTTTAGACGGGATGTGTCGCTTTGAGTCAAAAATGCAACCCTAAAAATCTGCAGTCATTAATGCCATCGATTTAAGTAAACCTCAATGTTGGAAAATTACATATTCACGATTTTGAGCTCTTGAATGAAAAGCAAATTAAAGGAACCGTGGCCCTGTATGCTCATTACAAGCTGCCTGATTTAAATCTGGCAATCTGCTGCTGCTGTCCTCCTGTTTATCAACATCCTCCTGGGTCAAACACATCTGTCATCAACCTGACGTGACTCATCCAGCCAATGTGCCGTATAGGTGTCAATGCTGATGAAGCTACTTCTGAAAGGGCTTCTTGCCCGCAGTGTTCTAATTTAATGTCTAACTGGAGAAAGGTGTTTCTTTCTTTTACTCTAACCACATTTCCTGACATTTTAATGCAAGCTTTGACATATTTTCCTGATTTTTGCATCTTGAAGGATTTTCCTATTGAAAGGTTGGAGCAACGCCTGCATGGTTCTCTCGCCCTTCATCACTCCTGTTTTCCAGAACTGACAACTTCACTATGAATTTAGATTTTAGATTTTTTTTGTCCACCTCCAGCACCATGGACAGAGGCATTTAATTCTCCTGAAAAACATTGCACGTGTTACCTTGATGGAAGATCTGTGCTTGGATATCGACGTTTTTTAAAAAAAAAAAAAAAAAAAGAAAAAACACACTCAGTCTTAACCTCCAGGGGATGATATAGTAGCTCACCAAAGACTGAGTGTCTTTATTAGCCTTGTATTCTCACACTAGCCTCCACTTGGATGATGAAAAAACATTCCTCTCTCCCCAGCCCATTTATAACCTCTCCCCAGCTATTAAAAAGTGGCCCTTACTCAGTAACAGATATGCTTTTGCAAGACCATTAAATTTACCCTGGTAAGACCCTGACTGGACATTATTTAGGGGACAATGCCTGGGGAGTGTCCACTACCAGGATAGATTGCCCCCCTGGTTTGTTCCATGGAAGGATATTGTTTTCCGCATTGTGTATCTTAATATAGGCCCAAGGTCTTTATTTCTGAAACTGAGCACTGCTGACGTTCTGTATCAGTGACTCTCTCTAGCTGAGCTCAAGGCAGCTTTAAATGATATAGTCTGGACCCTTGAGTCACAGCGTAGTCCTGTTAGCTTTAAGTTAAGTCTGTCGTACAGCCAATCGTGAATAATCACATTTTTACTCTGAACTTGATCCTTATTGTAATTTTCAGGCCACAGCTCTTCTGGAATCGGGGTATATTAATCAGCCTGGAAATGATTTGTATTAACTTTTCTTCCTTTTCAGTCCGTTGTATTCCTTCCTTTCCCATCTACAGCCGCTGCTGATTCCAGCTCTCCATAATGCTGGCATCTTCTGCTCGTATCTAATTTTCACTTACCCCTTCTTTCTTTTCTCTTTTCCCCTCCCTCTGTTTTCTGTCATTGCTTTCCTTCCTTCACTCCCTCTGTCGTTGTCCATTTATACCTCTCATTACTGTCCTGTCCTTCCCTCAACGTCTCCTCTGGTGACTTGGGCGACACTTGCAGTAGAGATTAAAGTGATCAAGGACCTACCATGGCCCCCTCCTGTCGGGCAACTCAACACCAGCCCTCCCCCGGTGGAGGAGCTGGAGTCTCCCTCCCAGACAGCTCAGCCCTTGCCAGGACAGACGAGTTGTGACCAGCACCACCATGGTGGGTGTTGGTGTTCGCATTGTCTAGTCTCTCCCACCACCACCCTAGTCCCTACCCCTTCCCTTTCCTGGTAGTCTGTCTGTCCATCATCCATACAATTATCCATCAGTCTTCCCATCCATCCATTTGTCCAGCAATGTTCTTCAGCCTGTCTATCTGATTTAATTTAGAAAGACTTTAGATTAAGAGTATGATTTAAGTATGAGAGGTTGCGCATGCATTATGTGAAAGCACTGGCTTTTAATCTGCTGTTCAGTGATGTCTTACTTTAAGAGTTCACAGAGGCATATGACTTTAGGTATTATCTCAGTAATTGCTGTAGTTCTCCATCTGCATTACATGTGGCAGGAATTGCTAACTCTTGTGCAGGTTTTAGGGCTGAAGGCTCATTAGTTTTAATTGTGCTGAACTGCCTCCTGCATGCGTAATTGCCATTCGCTTTGACCCCCATTTCCTCTTGTCAACATACTCATAACCATCCCAGATGTCCCCCCAGCCTGCTGTTCTTTACAAGTGACTTACATGAATTGAAAAATGAAGCTCAATTGAAGCAATTTTAGCTCCTGACTTCAGGTTCAGCCATATTTACCATCTTATCAAACACAATGGACAAGTAAGTCATCTAATTTCACCCGACAGAGCCTTTTAGTTGATTTCTGAAGCTGTACCACAGACTCTCACCCAGACTGTGGTAATTACCGAGGGAAAAGGAGGACGTGTAGCAGAACTAATGCCAGGAATGGGATTTCCCCTGGCAGAGTAGGAAGGCTGAGAGTGAGGCCGTGAAAGAGGACACCGCCGCGTGCTGTAGGCGAGGACAGGGCAAGGAGTTGATTTATGTCCATAAATCCATGGGAAAGCTTCTGGTTCCCTCTGTGATGTGAGTGGGTTTAAGATTGGCGTCCAGCTGTAAAGTGATCCTCTCTCTGTCTGAGCCAGTATGGCCCCACTCTACATCTTTGAGGTCAAAGGTCACCTTGGCAGACGAGGCGGGGGGGGGGGATGCTGATGACCTCCACAACCCTTGTGAATACAGTTAGAATGCACTCTCCTGACCTCAGCGTACAGGCCGACCCTTGTCACACACCAAGACATTACTCATCCATTATACACAGGATTGTTTACATCCTCAAGATTTGGCTCAGATGGATTTAAGAGCTGAGCGTCTGTTTGTGTTTAGAATGTTTATACTGTTGTGGTTTGCTCTAATATGGACCAGAAGATAAACAATATCCATCACAGTTAAAAGTCAGTCTTACCTTCTCAACCTCGTTACCAAAATTTAAATGAGGCTTGACAGGCCAGATCTGAAATCTACATATACATAGAGGCCTCTTTTGTCTGAGTATAATGAAAAGCTTTTTGCCTTTGTTTCAGACATTAATTAGTTCAGCGCACTTTAAAGCATTTCTCTTACTTATCCTTCTTCTAATCGCCTCCGAGAAGATTTAAAGAAAATAAAGATATCAAGATTTTCATTTTGAACACAACCACAAGCTGGCACTTTGTTGGGTCATCCCTTTGTCTTGGAAAAACCAATTATAATATCATTTCAGTATTTATATAAAAGATGAAAATGGATTCCTAGACGACAGAATCGGCAGAGATAAATCATCTGTGCTCTAAAATTTGATTATTACAAGCCATCCAGAAAATCATTGTTTAACTTCCCAGTGCACACAATTAATATCAATAAAAAAGTGTGAGTAATTTATTTAAAGGTAGCACTTTCTGGGATGTCATACCACGCTGGGCACTGTTTCCAAGGACTTTCTAATGAGATACAAACCTGTTAATCATTTCACACATTCTTGCTGGAAAACTTAATTTTCACTTCACAGTATAGCAGTCGATGGCTCGCTGCACTGCTCAGACTAGTCATCCTTTCTGATAAGAGTACGATTAGAAAATGAAATTTAATTAGCTTCTTTTATCAGAGGAATTTGTGCAAGATTGTAATCGGAGGATGCCGGCTCACTGATGAATGTAGCTACAGTGTTGTTTTCTCTGCAGTAAAATTCAAACCTACAGAGAACGAGGCCTGCGACACCTTTGGGAAGTTTTCTAATCCTTTTTATAATGTTTTGGTATTTGAATGAAAACTATCGTGTGTTGTGTGGGACTTTGCGGAAATTTCATTTTGACCTCTGTGTTTATCTGCGTCCTTGCCAGTCAGCTCCCTCCTTCCGTCCCTCAGCGACCTGCTCTGTTGTGTTTAAATTCTTTTTATTTTTTATAGAGGCCTGAGTCTGAAGGGGGCCGGCATTTCAGCTGTCAGTCACCATCTGACCGCCACTTCAATCTGATACACAGATTTAATTTGCTGCACTTTACAAACAACAATACTGATAACACACACACACACACACACACACACACACACACACACACACACACACACACAAAGCCCTGCACATTTACGCATGTTTCTGTGTCGTGTGCTCACTTGGATGTATGTGCACCCTCCTGTCTCTCTTAAGCCGCCTCTCAGGGCTTTTGTTCTCCTGCAGCCCAATCCTCTCGTCAATCTCCTGTCGGCCATGTCTTGGAGTGTGTGCTCTGGAGAATGAAAGGGAAAGGAGTGCTGCTGAAATTCAGCCTTAGAGCAAAAATAATTATCTGTTTAAAGCTAATACTGGTAAGATGGCTGGTAATCAAAGCTGACATGGCACCATTCACACTTAAATGAAATAAAGTGAAAGCCTTTTGTTTAGCTTGGTTCTCTCTCGTCAGGGTCATATTCTTCTCGTAGGAGTATTCTCAACATTTGGAAACGTCTCCGTGCTGACGGAAAAGGTTGACAAGGTGAGCTCCACTGAGAAGAGCCAGTCAACCCTTTCTAGGTGGAGGAGGAAAGAAGGGTTTAATCAAGGTCAAAAAAAAAAAAAAAAACCATTGATGGTATTGAATTCACTGAGAGGGAGGAATTGGTTTGGGGACAGAGAGAAAGGAGGGAAAGTGGAGAGCTGAGGTCAGGTGGATTGGTTTAGTGGGCTATAGATATACTGAGAGATGGACTGTGTGGGGAAACCAAGATAGCAACATTCATCTTGATGCCAAAGCGACAGATTTGCATTTACAGCATCGTTTGTTTTGTTGCTGTTGTTTAGCTTTAGGTCAACTCATAAAATGCGTATCACGTTTAAAGTATGATTTATATATGGATATATACTTAATGCTACCAGTTAAAGTTCAACAGTTTTGTTGCAGTGAGTTTTTGAGAACCTTACATCAGGATTATCAGGAACAACAGGGATGGGAGGGATAAATCAAAGCTGTCGTTACTCTCCCTGTCCCTCCTTTCTTTTGCGGAGACATTCTTCTGCAGTCCATTTCCCATTATCCGTTTGTGTCGCTGGCATGTAAGAAGGCAGAGGAAAAAGACTGAGTGAGTTCGAGAGACGGGGCCAGAGAGTGTGAGATGGAAAGATCAAAAGAGGAAGGGCCAGACATATGCAAACAAGAAGAGAAAATGAGAGCGAAGGAGGGAGCGAGAGCAATTGGCTGCATCTTCATGTTGTGATCTGTCAGCGTTGACGGGGATGAGCAGCGCAAACATGCATCTCCCCTGTCCCCTTGGTCAGTTTCCATGGAAACGCTATTTCTCACCATTACACATATAGGCAATGTTCATCCTACTCCTACACTGTATTCCCAGCAGCCACCGGTTCAAATGGACTACTGGGGGGGACTAATGACATTTCCCGTGGACTTCGCAGCAAAGCAGGAGCATCAGTTCGCTCCTCATAGTCCCAACATCAGATGCCAGGGACGTGAAGCTTCAGATGATCTTCTACAAGTCTCGAGGTTGGAGCCACAATTTACCCGGCCGTCATGCAGCAGTAGAATTTGGCTCATGGTCATTTTAAGACTCAGTTGCAGCCTCATAACAAGCAGAAGTGCACAGGCCAAGATAACAACGGTAGTTGGAGTCATTTGGAATAATCATTTCCATGAGTTTATGTTTAGGGAACCGCTTCAGTGAGCTCAAGGCCAGCAAGTTCAACCCGGAGTGAAGTGTGGAGGCGAAGGGGAGCCCCTGGAGGTTGAAGATGAAACTGCAGATTTTGGTCTTGGCAGCTTTATCTGCTGTTGGGGTCATGATGTATTGGGAGAAGCACTCAGATGTTTTACTCTTAATTAAAGTCCTTATACAACAGTGCAGTAACAGCTGCTTACAAGGGACAGTCCCTGATGCCAAAATTTCAGGATGTGCCACTCCAGGTGAACCGTCTCAGTAGAAGTCGTCAACTTTACCAACCTGTTCAGATTGGGTCTAGTCTTAAATTCGATTGCTTTCAAAGTTATTTTTCAACCCCTGTTCTTACCATCTGCATGCTCTGCTGAATCTATAGTACAGAATGTCACGTGTCTCCCCATTTATCCCCACTTAGTCGTTTCCGCAAGCTCAATAAAATTTGTTGACGTGGTGTTGTCGTCTCTTGTAGCCATAATTGATGGATTGATACTGTCAGCCCCCTTTCACTCAGTGTGATATACTAACACTTGGCAAGCTCACAAAGTGTAATGCAATCCTCCGACTGAAATGCAGAGTCTAGACAATTGGAGGGCCGTCTTCATCGACATGCTGTGAAGATCAGAGTCACTCTCTATCTGCACGGCAGCTTTCATGTATCCTGAGTATTTAAACACCAAACTGGCCATCAGTGAGAGAGAGAGAGCTCCAAATGAAACTCCACTAACTTCTTCTATCAATGACAGCTTTGATGTGTTGATCTTAAGCCTGAAAGCAGCAAACAATCTTCTGCTAAAGCTTGTCATATGGTTGATGTGGGAGGCCTGGCCTCAGTTATTGCTTGAGAACGATGTCAGTAGCTCTATGTAGGTCTTTTCGAGCCATGGGTGCTGTGACATCAATTATCGTGATGGATGGCTGAGAAAAAAATGGCTAAAGCACACAAACAGATGACCCACCACACTCCAATCAACACTGTTGAGCCTCTCATTCTGTTGGTCTCCAGATTCCTCTGCCAGAAGTGCAAATTCACTTTCATGTGTTCTCACGAATGCTATCACCTCTTTTGTTCTCACATCAGCTTTTGTAAATAAACATGAAGGCTTTTTTGCCTCTGTGCGCTGATTGGCTGTGAATCTGGCCAGTGACCTTCACCAGTCGTGCAGTAAGGACAGGTCACCTTCAGCCCCCGATGTCCCTTCCAAAACTTCCCTGTGAGGTTGCCAGAAGAGCTTGTCGTGTCCACAGTAGACCCGAAAAGCCAGTTTAATGTTTAACTCGCAGGACTTGAGCGTGGGATTTGTGCTGGCGCAGGCGAATTTATCAGATTGTGCGAGTGTACACACTTGTGTTCTTAAAGAGTGACACATACTGTGGAATATATTGCTGTATTTAAAGATGTGGCTGTTTGAGGGGTTTGGAGGAAGTCTGCATGTGTGTGTATCTCACTGGAATGTGTACATAGTGGGGGAGGATTGATTTATGCCTCCTCCACTGTGTATCGATGTCCTTCAGTTGGATGGGCTACACAAAGTGACACTGTGTGTGAAAGCACAACCTGAATTTCAGTTCTCACACATTGCCCTGGTTTAGTTCAGTTGGGACGTTTACCAGCACATTACATCATTACTTTCACAAATATCTGCTTCCTCTGAAGCACACTTGCTTTTTTCACATGAAGCTGAAGTCCAGCCGAAGTGTACAAAAGGCCTTTGTTCGGACGTTATCACAGTCCATGTTTTTGAAATGCCAAACGTATCCTTCCAGAATGAAGTCTTCTAGCGGTTCATTTTTCCTCTATTACAGTCCAGTTTGATGCGGTGGAGAAGTCTCGGATGTCTCCCACAAAGGACGGGAAAACTCGGCCACTGCAGCGACACTCCAGCGGCTGTCTGGTAAACACCAAAATGACGTCACTAGACCACTGCAGCTCCTCTCTCGGGGAGCGAATTGACCCCGCCATGCCCCTGGAAAGCCAGTTGTGAGTCACATCTTGATGTTTGTTTTCTTGCGACTGAATTTTTTTTTTTTTTTAAAGTATGCTGCCTTTGCCCTTCTGTTCATTTTGTGTTCATGAGCACGAGCTCCCTGAATATGGTTTAATTTTCTGCTAATTCCTTTGTGACTCCTACTCTCTGTTGTTCACTGTAGCTGGTACCACGGAGCGATCAGCCGGACAGATGCAGAGTCTCTGCTCAGGCTGTGCAAGGAGGCCAGTTACCTGGTGAGAAACAGCGAGACAAGCAAGAACGACTACTCCCTCTCCCTTAAGTAAGAGCCGCAATCGCTTCACGCATTGTGTTGTAATAGATACACAAGGGCGCTGGACAGAGAGGTCAAAAACTAACTACACAATCTGCATTCAATTCCAGCAGATAAAGTGTTTACAAGTGTCATGGGAGCTGCACGTGCTCACTAGTGGACAAAGCTAAAGTCTCTCTTGCAGAGGTCCTTGTGCAGCTGTGCCCCAATAGCCTGCTGACTCAGCCTTTCAGTGTGGTAATAAGTTTAACGTCTCAGACCTCCGTCTACCACCTACATCCTACCTGTCCCTTGACCTCCACCTCCCTCTGGTAACTCCTCTGACATTGTCAGCTATTCAATTTTTCTGACGGGCCCACAACTCAGTTAATGGTGCTCTTCATCAGCAACCCCACACCCAGCAGAGAGTTCAAAGTAGCCACTCTGATTGGTTTAGTGTAGCCTGACATTTGGTGGAGGTGATTTTAACGCGAACGCCTGCAGCGCAGTCATATCCCGCTCTTTTGATAGAAACTTGCAGCTTTGGTTTTGATGATTCTAACCTCTCCCATCTGCACCGGGGCAACACTGTCTGAAGAATAAGCAGACTTTTGTCGCTGTCTGAAAAAGTAAAATTTTCTACATTATGAAATCTTGCTGTCTTTGTGGGCGAACGCTCCCTTCACATGACTTTACATGAAGTCCATTTTGCATTACAAAGCAGGCTCAGCCATTTGACATTTAGAAAAAATCTCCACCATCCTGTGATGACCTTCAGATGAGATGAACTATAATAAGCTGAGAGACATTGATTAGCCTTTGTTATTACAGCAGGACACATCTAGCTGGAGGCGTATGTATCTTAGCAGGAACGCATTCCTTTTTGTTGTTCCAATCCTGTGTGTTTCTATAGCATATTATTTTACGCGTCTCAGCGCCGAATTATTGCGCTTGTTTGAGGGATTCTTCTATTTCTTCTTCCTCTTCTCTTCTGTTTTACTGACTTACTTACTAGCTGTGGTCAACTGTGCTATGACTGAGACTGAGTTAAAAACCTAACTACACTAATATGCATCCCATGGATGTTAATTGATCCTCAATAATAAGTTGCATGAACAGAACAGTCGTTGAACAAGTTTGTTTTTTTGTTTTTTTTTGCTTTACAATCTTCCTGTCACATTCATCTTGCCAAAGGCCTCGGTTTGAAGAGTCTAAAAGCCAGCTGTGAGATGATTTCTGTGATACCAGTAATATTTGTTTGTCAAACTGAAAAGTAAGTGTAAAAAAAAAAAAAGAGGACTCACTGTGACTTACTGGGGACTTGAGCAGAGGAGGACCTGGACTCGTAACTAGAAGAGGCACTCCACTGGTCAGGTAGCAGACTGACATTCAGGCTTTCAATGTCTTTTCGTCAACCTCACTTTTGTCACCCTTACAGGTGAAGGGCTTGACTTTGAAGATGGAAATTTTAATGCCAAAAGCTGTCTACAAAGGAGCTTCTAAGGAGTAATAATTGAATTTCGGCATCAAGGTGAATGGAGTTCATGTTTAAGTCAAGCTGTGTTGTAATGTCAACACAACAAACAAAAAGCCAAACGTGCACAACGTTAATTTAAATGACTTTGAATGTCTCTACTTGAATGAACAAAATCACTGAAATTTAATACTGAGTATTTATAAGTTGAACTTGAGCTACATTTAAAAAGTACTATGAATTAGTAAAAGCAACAGACTCTGCAAAGTTGTCCCAAATCAAATCAAACCAAATCAAAATCTCAGCTACAACATAGTCATCCACTCGTGTGTTTCTCCATTTCAGGCTGTAGACAAACAAATAGTGATGAAGTGCAACAGAGAACAGTGTATCACTTTTTGTATTTGCATTTCATGGTCCCAATGTCAGTGTGTGTTGATATGGGATGATTAGGAGGGTGATAAATGACTACGATAGAATAGATTATCTCAAAATGTATTTTGAATCACAGTTACAGTCACTGTTTTTGTTTTTTTAAGTTTCCTTTTAATTTTGTTATTTATAGAAAGAAATAAAGAAAGAAAGAAAATAAAAAGAAACAACAGGAACTATCCATCCACACTTTATCATGAGAAATATTGTGTCACTCTTTAGCTGAGCAGATCTTTCACTCTGCATGGTGCCTCCTGTCTCATGTCTTTGGATTTGCGCCTGGAGAACAATGAAGGAGCTGATTGGTGCTGCCGTTCTGCAGGCAGAGGTGACTCTGAGTTCAGCCTGCTCGCACTCGTCCCCCTCTGCCCCTGAAAATGAGTGGAAACCCAAGGTGAAGATCCTCCATGTCTGAGGTTACTGAAAAATGTATAAGGCCATAAGGTGGCACCTGTGCGTTTTACATTATTGATGAAGACAGACATCGGTGGAGTATCCTGCGCCGACAGAAAGCATTTTTTTTTTTTTCTGTTCATCTGCCCCTCATCCTCTTCTCTCTCTTTGTTTTCTTGCTGTCCAGAGGAACCTTTTATGTGTTTGAAACATGGTAAAAATCTTCACAAGTCTTTGAGAGCAGAATGTCCTCGCCTTCGTGACAGAGCCCTGCTCGCTGTGTTTCCACTGGGTGAGCAGAGAAATTGTCAGCGAAAGAACACCACCTCGCCAACGGAGACAGTTTGATGCCGGTGCGCAGCTGAAGGCAAACGAAACAGCCGATTGGAAGCACAACCAAGAAGTCTTTGCATTTGAAATCCTCATCCAAAGACATTCATGGTCAGACAAAGAATCGGATTTCCCTCATGTGACAGAGATGAGATAAATCGACCACACTGAACCGAGATGACAGATTTTGTATGTTAAACTCCTGAGCCTGCCTCGAATCATCCATTTGGTCCATTTTTTATAAATTGTGTCTCTCAGAAGGGGATGGATCATCCTGCCTAGGCTCATTCAATTTGTGCTCATATGAAATAATGGGCATTCAGGATATCTGATGCCCAGTAATGCTCAAAAAGGTAATCGGTTCTGCCAGAGATCATTATCTTTTTGCAGATGACTTTGCCTTTTTTTCCCTTCTGCAATAGATTCATAACACACAGAGCATCATTCATATAGTAATCCAATATGTCGCAGGTGGAGATAAGCGGTGATTGCTGTCAGGCTGTTCCTGTTTTGAGGTCTACAGGGTTCAAATCAAAGTCAGAGACTTCAATAAACAGGACAGCAGACCTCCCCAGTGAGATTAATCCTGATTAGACAATGGAAGCCTGCAAACATTCGGCTATGATAACGCCACAAAGGCCTGTCTTCAAAAAAAAAAATAAATAAATAAATAAATAAATAAATAAATAAAAAATGCCCCACGTTCATTTTATCTGCAGCCGTGCTTCATTACTCTGTTGTCCTGGTTTCTGTCTCTGCAGGACTGTAACTTGATAAGCCGTCCTGTACACCAACTGGAAAACCAGTCGGGGGTCTAAAAATGATGCTATTGATGTGTTTGCCTTTTTAAGTGTGGCTGTGTGTAACCTGATGCCTGTCTCCCAGCACTCTGCGTGAGGATTCGTCAGACGTACTTAGCAGGGAGCATTTTTTTTTTTCTCTTTTATGTGAGCTCTCCTGGCACCACTCGCAGGATGGTAGAATTGTAAAGACTTGTGGCGATGGAAATTTGTCTCGCTCTACCTAAATCATGATCAACTTGCTATTGTCACGCTGAAATGTCAAGGCCAGAGGCTCAATAATGGAGAGGTGTGATAGTTGTGTTTACTTCTGCCTGCAGCTTTTCACCACACACACACACAAAAAAAGTGTCAGTAGTGAAGTATTTGAAATATACTCCTCCCCCTGCCACATATAGAGACGATATATAGACTTCTCAAACGCCCACCAGTCTCTCTTTGAAAAAACATAATCGCAGTCATTTTAAAAGATGGATTAGACTCACTCATTGGACTGTTGAGATAAAATATAATCTGAGAAGAAGCTCTCTTTGTTTATTGGTTTAAACGTGTTCTTACTCCTGATGGATGACCCTAAATTGAACCGGTTCTTTGATTTTTATTTCGGTGGGTTTTTTTTTTTTTTAATCATTTGAGTGTTTCCCTCTGTGCATCAGGGAGGGAACACAGCCGCAGGCTTCACACATGCAATTACGAGATAAGTAAATAATGGCCTCGTGTTTAAGGTGCCTGAAGCTCAGTTCTTCCTCAGTTCATCACAGATAAATAGGACTTCTACAAACATGTATATGTATTACAGTGAGAATATGTTCAGTGACTTCAAAAGCAGCCGTTGTTTTGTTAGTGAACCTGCATATACGGAAAAGAGGTTTATTGTGTCTGATAAAATGTTACAAACCTCATTAACACTCTTGACCATCTTGTCTTTATTGTTCTGATCTTAAACAAAACATAACACACAGATATAACGTAGACCCTGCACGCACTTATCCAGCTCCTCAACGTCTTTTACCCAAATGAGGGGCACAGATTGCTCTGACTGTCCTCGTGAATCAGTGTGTTTGGTTACCTGAAGCGTTAGCGAGATTGTTCATGTGTTTCCCTCCTGCCAGTTCTGTTTCAGATGAAAAATAAATAGAATAGGTCTGTTGGTAGACATTATGTCCACTTGTAGCTAGTGAGTTCATGCTATGGTGTGTGTTCAGCCTGCAGAAATCCGAACTAAAAGCATTAGGTACTGATTGTAAAAACTATTATTATGCTAATGTATTCCCTAAACAGTATGTTCACTGCATTAGCCAAAGATTAGTGTTTGCATTACTACAAAAAAAAGTCGTTTTCAGTTCTTTGCCTGAGTTCTTAGATGATTGGCAGCAGGGTGGCAGGTGTTTAAGGTATTGATCGAAGGCCCTTAGAAACACACAGGATGCTTTTAATTTGCTGTGCATTTATTTCTGTGGCTTTAGTGACTCATCCTGGGGGTTCATTAGCAACATCCGTACGCTCTAGATGTGGAGCCTTAAGCAGCCCGCCTCTTAGTCGGCTCCCCAGGCAGCTCTAAAGTTATCAAAGGTAATCCAGCTTTCAGAGCATTGTCACGTACTATGGGGAGCAGCTACAGTGGGAATAAATGAGAAATGGGCTGTCGAGGAGGGTGAACTGTCAAGTTTCTCATATATTCACATTCATTGTTATATACTTTGCTATTTATAAAGTCTCTTTTTCAATGATGCGTGCCTCCAGGGATGCCATTGTCATTCTGTGCGTTGGTCAATCCACCACTTTGTTCCAGATAGAAATATCTCAATAAGTTTTTAATGAATTGCCTCGAAATATCTTTCATTCCCAGATGGTGAACACAAATGACTTGATGATGATTCCCTCACTTTACAGATGCTTTTGTGTTTCCTTAACTAAATCTAAAACATCCATGGTTTAAAACAAACACAGAAATATTGTAGTAATCGATCTTTGTTTAGCATTCAAGGTGTCATCAGGTTTAAGATGATGGTCAAACATCAGTGATGCTAATGTTAGCATTAGCTCAAAGCACTGCCGGCATTACTTCATCTTGTTTTTTTTGGACTAATAACATGTTTCCTGTCCATGTTTTTCGTTTTCCCCTGTCCCCAGGAGCAGCCAGGGCTTCATGCACATGAAGCTGTCTCGGACGAAGGAGAACAAGTACATCCTCGGCCAGAACAGCTGCCCTTTTGACAGCGTGCCCGAGATTATCCATTTCTACTCCAGCCGCAAGCTGCCCATCAAGGGCGCCGAACACATGTCCCTGCTCTATCCCGTAGCCATCAGGACACTATAGTGCTGTGGGTCCCCTGCAGGCGTCGGCCCCTGCAGCACACGCTGGACCGCTCCGGCCTTCCTGTCCCTCTGGACAGAGCCCTGTCAGCTCATGGGAAGATGAACAGTCGCATCCCAAAACTGCTGATCCTGACTCACCTCACAGGCCGACGGAATCCAGACTCGTTTCGAAGGCCTACTGCATAGTGTCTCATACTTACAGACTCGATGTTTGCAGAACTCTGTATTAGTTTTATTTTGTTATTTTATTTTTATTTTATTTTATTTATGACACACGCTTCATCACAACACAGACTGACTGTCTGATGAACGAAATTTCATGTACTCTCGAGCTGAACTTCCCCCAGCACTTAACGCTCAAAGAAAAGGTACAACACCGCAACATTGTCACTGAGGTGTACCTTCAGTCATAGCCTGTTGTACCTTTTTCCTAAGAGTGCGCGTCACGGCAGTCATGTAGGAACAAGTGGGTCTGATTTTTCTGTTTGGTTAGGCTCTGCTGATACTGTAATTGTTTGTAAGGGGACTTGAAGATTCTAAGAGCTGTGTAAGGGAAGAGACTTTTATGAGGCATGTTAAAGGCTATTGTCCACATGGGCCCCATACGGTGGGCAGGATATTGAATAAACTGGCCTTGTATGAATGGTGTGTCCCCTGCGTGGAGACAACAGGTCTGTGAGTTGTGCAGACCGATCTCTCTATGTTGTCATAGTGCATGGCTGACTGCTATCCATCACTGAGTGGGTGTACCATGCCAATGACAGTGTAAGTACTACAGTGGTGAGACAGGCAGGAGGAGTATGATGGATGGGCTTTTCCATCTGACACAGAACAATTGGCTGAGGCTAGAGACCAGAGCCTGTCCAAACGGACCAAATTACCCCCCCCCCGACAACCTCTGCTTAGAATGGCTTTGCATCGGGAGAATGAAATATGCCTGCATTGTCTACCTCAGAAAATCAATTTTGTTCGCCCATCTGCAGATCAATAGGTACAATGGAATTGCAGACATTGATCTGCCATTCCTTCAACATTCCCAACGTTACTCAAAATTACATCATGGTTTTTAGGAATATGATTTCTGATAAAGTTAATTTTTTATTTTTTTTTTAACATTTTCAGAGGAAAAAAAAAATCCAAACAAGATTTTTCAGATCAGCAACTGTATGTATAGTCACTAATATGATACTGTGTGATGTCAGTAACAAATGTTTGGTTAAAGCCTTATAATGCATGGATCAACTCGGACCGCAAGATCAGCTGGTTTCCTATTCTGCTTTTTACGATTGTTCTGTGACTGTAATTTATTCCGGGGTAATTATTACTGATGTGTTACTCCTTTGTGACGGCCCACCGGCCCCCCCTCACTCTCATCGTCCTGTGCCGATGTGATCGTGTCTTTTTGGGACTACTCCAGCCTCTTTACTGTGGTGCTTTGCTTTTTTTTTTTTTTTTTTTTTTTGCTGTTTTTATGTTTGTTTGTTTGTTGTTTGTTGTCGTTGCTTTTTTTTTTTTCTTTTTCGTTTTTGCAATTTTTATTAAAATGCACGTTTGCCTCAGTGGCCTGACTCCGGGACACGAGTCATGGCGTCTCCTGACCAACAGGATTGTTCAGCCTCACCCGAGAGATGATGGCATTTTCTCCTTGGACCAATCACAACGCAGCCTGTTTGAACCTGATAAACATCTACCTTCAACTTACTTCCGCTTAGCAGTAAAATCCTATCACCTACCCTTTACTTCACCAGATGTGCATACATGTGTGAATGCGAGTGAGTACGCAGGTGTCCGATATGTTCATGTGCCCAGCATTTGTATGCAAATCTTTGTTGTGTGTGCAGGTTCTCCGAGTCTTGGTGTGATTTAGCCCTGCTGGTACAAACTGCTGACACTTATTGCTTGAATCTCTTTGGTTGTCAGCGCCTTCTCTCTTTTTTCTTTTTTTTTTTTTTTTCTTTGTCTTTGTTTCTTGTTGGAACCCAAAAATTTAAACTTTAAATTTAAACTGTTCTTGCCTTCACTCATCAACCACATTTGATTTTAGCAACCCATAGGAAGGAAGTGTCTTGCTTTGTAGCGTGCTCTCTTTATTGTAACGGATCCAATAATATTTCAGCCAGCAGTACACAATATTGCTGACCGGTCACAGTAAAAATACACAGACTTGAGCGTGATGAGAGTGCCTAATGCTTGCAAGGTCAAACTGTGTCTTTGTGGAAAACATTTTTGCTAGTCCTATGAGTTGCAAAATTCATTTGGTTGGTGGTTTAATGAGCAAATCCAAGTAAAATTTCAAATATAGGTGGATTTGTCCAAGCTAAGAAAGACTACCAGGAATTAGAAGCTGACTTTAGCAAGTATGACCACTGTATATACAAAGTCATATCAATTTTGGCTTTGAATATTTTTCCGCTGTGCGCTATGCAACTTTAAACTGCAGTCCTTGAAGGGGAAGATGATTGTGTAAGTGTGTGCCTCCACCAAATGTTAACATGCGATGGTACAAAACATCCACAGGGAAGAAATCTAATCAGCAGTATGGCCTGATTAGTAAAAGTGGCTTGCAGGAAATGTGAGGTATACAGATGTTTATTTTGTCGGTGCAGTAAAGTGACACCCTGTCATCAGATGAGTACAGTATGTCATATGAGGGTGACGAGGCGAACTCTACAGCTTTAGTAGGGAATAGTATGTTGTTGCAGTGGACCTATGTATTTCCTTGAACGAAGATATCCTGAGAAAAAAAAATGCAAATTTAAGATAAACTGTATGTGTGTTGTATCCTTTGTTCTAAATGTTACCCATTTAAGAGATCAGTAGAGGCTCTTCATTTAGTTACTGCTGCTCATGAGTATTTCTCTACTGTTGGAAAGAGCCTGTGTATAATGGCCACACTGCCTAGAGAGAGAGAGACAGAGAGGCCTTAGATTTGAAAGAGAAAGGGAAAAGGGGGGAGATGGAGGGGAGGAATAGGGAAGAGCCAGAGCAGAGGGTGTGAGGATGAGGATGAGGGATTTGCTGCAATCAGCAGCCACACTCTTTGAATTTGTATATTTCTATCCTGAGAACCTGAAAGAGCCCCTCTCCTCCCTCAGAAGTGTCTTAAAGCGCGTGTGTACACACAAATGTGCATGCATGAAACAGTGTTTGTGTGGGTGTGTGTGAGTGCATTTGTGTACTGGCGTAAGCAGCCATCAGCCACTGACTTGCCCCGTGTGTATCTTGTGTATCACTTTACTGTGGTAAAGTGGCATGTATGAGTTTCCTTGGTGTACATTTTCGTGCCACATATGTATGCACTACTATAACATATCTCTGTACAGTCCCCCTTGGCCAAATGTATATACTGAATGTATTGTATGGGGACATAGAGGCATCAAGGTTAAAATAAATAAAAAATTGGGTTTATGAGTTAATTGTTCCATGTGATGTTTTGATTTGATGCTTTCATACTGACGCGCTGACACATGATCATTTATTAGGAGCAAAGCCCCTTCCTGTATTTTCACCATTACCAGTTACCATGGTGAGGCCCTTATATGAATAGTGAAGAGCGACCATTGTTTGAGTCAAGGACAGAATGCTGGAGCTATTACCAAGACCGTGCTGCAGCACTTGTTCTCTATTGATCCACTTTGGCTTAGTCCTGTTTTCTCACTCTGTTGTTCATGCCAGCAGCTTTTGTGTGATGCGTCTGTCTAAAGCTTGCATGTCCGTATTTCCTGCTTCCAGTAATTTCACCTCTGGCCCTTTCTGATGTTTAAGTAGCTTATAGCATGGGAACTATTTTTGTCAGCGCTGCGAGGCTAATGAAGGGTAAATCATATATGATATTTGACATCAAAAGAAAAAAAAAAGTCTTTGCCTTTAGTAATGGATTCAGGACCGTCGAGTTGATTTTTCTTAGTGGGAACAGTTTCCTCAGTTTCAACATTATTAATTCTTGTCATTTCCTACTTGTGATATAAAATATTCATTCAATTTTCACTTGTTTCTCCGTATTTGTGTTAGTTCAAATCAATTCACTGCGCACGCACTAGCTGAATAGATACAGCTCTGTAGACAAATAAAGACAAAAGTATGCTTTATTGATGTTTTTGCAACAACAACATAAAAGCTGTAGCCCAGCTGATTATAGTTTTTTATTGTCTTTTATAATGTTTTATATAGTAGAACACCACAGTCATGAATCCCTAGCTCTACAATTTGCACTGTATTCTCCACCGTAATTTTTGCTGCTTTTCAGCCAGACACTTGGGCACTTAAAATCCATCATACCCTCCAGGGTGTTCCGGCTCCATGTGCATGAAACTGCTCAGAGTGGAGTGTTCGGTGCTGTTGAAGGCAATATTAACAGAGAAGTCCCTAATCCCTGAGAGGCCGCAACCGTTTGAGCCATTTGGTAACTGGAAGCACCCGTAACACTCACACCTGTGGAACAAACTGGAGGAACGAACTGGAGGTGGAATCCTGACAGTTCCACTGTTTGCTGCAATTAAACGATCTATTTGATTGATTTTTATTTATTTATTTTTTGATAACGATAATCAGCTTTGAGTCAAATCTACCATCTATGAAGAGGAGTTAAGAGCACCTTCAGGGGCCTTAGGCGGAATAAAGGAGCCGGCCGTGATAACATCACCCTCACCATTCTTCACCGCTGTGCTGCGTTTTCATCTTCATCTTCAACACCTCCCTCTGTTTTTGCTTTAAAGAGTCCATTATCATCCCAGTTCTCCTGCCTAAGTGCGTTGACATCTGCAGCCATGAAATAATTTCAGCCCATCATACTCAAGCACGTGAAAAATGTCACCTCCCCCCTCATTGGCACATACCTATTTGCATACAGAGCCAACAGGTCAGTTGAGTACACCGTCAATTTAGCAATCCATCACATACTGAACCACCTGGAGTCTGCAAACACCTCTGCCCGTCCAAACTGTTCAATAGGTTTCTGGATCCACAGTGTCCTCTGGAAGAGGTAACAAAGTGAAGATCAACCTCTACACATCCACCCCTCTCTTCCTCAGTACAGGCGCACCCCAGGGCTGTGTTCTCTCACCCTGGCTATTCTGCGTTTACACAAACCAACTCACATCCCACCATAGCCCTGTCAATCTGCACAAGTACGCAGATGACCGTGCACAGATAATGATCTCCAACTCAGCACATCAGAACAAAAGACGTCACCGTCGACCCAAAACTTCTGTGCTGATCAATCTCAGATGGAAAATACACACAGACTCTAACTACAAAACAAGCCCGGCAAACACTTTTCCACCTCTGACAGCTCAAGAAGTTCAGAGTAAGATTTCATCTCCTGCTCTGCTTCTACGCAGCCATCGTTGAAAACATTCTCACCGCATCCATTACACTGTGGCACGGCAGGTTCAACACTCTCTCCCAGAAGAAATTACAACGCATCATTAACAGTGCATCCAAAATTATTGACTCGGCCCTAACATCATTTGAGTCCCTCCACTGCAAACGGACACTGAGCAGATCCCGCAAAATTATCTTTGACCCCACTCACCCTGCACATTATGCCTTCCGGCTACTGCCCTCTGGGAGGGGCTACAGGACAATTGCTCCCAGAACAGCCTGCTTCAAAAACAGGTTTGTTCCCATCGCAATAAACATTCATAATGCCGAGAAGTAAGCCAAACTTTCTGTTTTGGAGAATGTGTTTGTCTGTATGTGTATTTATGTGATATGTTCGGTGTCCTTGATGTTGGAACCTGGACCAACGAGCTGGACTGGAAACAAAATCAACCAGCCTGGCTGTGTGGTCATTACAGAAAGAAAAAGTGCTGATACCCAGGAAAAAACGGTTAGGGTCAAACCAGCTAAAACCCAAACTCATGTTGTGCTGCGGTGGTTGAGAATGACATTTCATGTGCATTCCCCCAACTTCAGGGCAACGCCAATTATTGATTCCACAATTTTATTCACCACTTGATCTTGACGAGATAAATCAGCCTGCAGGCATCCCCCGGTTCATTCCCTCCCCAGTGTCCCCTGGACAGGATCCCTCTGCTGAGCTTGTCTGTGTCTGTTCTGCAAACTATGTCGACGACTTGGGATTCCTGGTGACTTCTGTTGATTTTATCTGATATTTTCTTTTCCTTGTGTTCTCTTGCGTGTTCCCTGTTGTTGTCTCTGGTTTGTCCCCCGGTCTGTCTGGATGTTTTGTGTGTGTCTCCTGCTGGGCACGTCTGACCTACTTCCTCTCTGCCGCCAACTCACCTGCCCTGTCGCCATCACCAGCTGCCGTACCTCACCACAGTCATCGGGAGTACACCGTAACACACAACACTGACAAAGACCAAGGGTTGTCTGAAGCCTTTACTTCCTTGAATATTTTTATTCTTTTTTTGACAAAAACTGCCCTGCTCTTTTTTCGGTTTGAGCTACGAATTGTTTTCATTTCTTTGCTGTAAATGGAGGACAACATTTTTCCAACAGATCTGAAGAAAAATTCTGACAGCATGTGACAGAATGTGAATTGAAATCCTGACTGACACACGATCGCGCATAGAGTCGCACCAGAGTCAGTACAGTTAAAACTAAACTAAACTAAACACAGTGTAATGAATGCACACGAGTATTTGGACATATGGCCGATGCCAATCATGTCTGTGCCTGTAGAACAGTCTGTGCTACACTGTCCACCAACTATCTGCATCTCTGTTCCCACAGCTAACTGGCTTTTTATGTCACATGACATAATGACATATGACAGCTGGATCTCAAAAAAAAAAAAAAAAAAAAAAAAAATAGACCTCCCCCTCAAAAAAAGATTGTATTTTTCATTCTAAAATTTTTAACACAGAATAATAAGTGCCTTTTTTATTTAACAAGTTGAATTCCAAGTTAAGTGCAAAAAATGAATAAAAATCTGTGTTATAAATTCAGGCTTGACAAATTTACTGCAGTCCCTAAAAGTCAATAGCTTTATTTGCGAATATATTACAGTACTACACCATTTCTTGTTTCTCAACCACTTTTTGAAATGAAGTAAAAGCTAATGTTAAAAATACAGAATTTCTCCACAAAATTAATAAAAAGGGAGAGAATTGTAGGGAGAGAACTCTGGCTGCACGTGTGATTTTTAGATTTAGTCATTGATCGTCTTCATCTAGCCCGACTTAATCAGATTCACAATTTCAAAGTGACTGAAGTTGCTATTTTAAGTTTCCATTCTGGCTCCCCACAGTGTTTTCTGCATGATCTCTGCCTCCCTCTGTTCTCCTCTAGAGGAGCTCCATCAAGGGTTAAAGCGCCTGGGATGAAATGCATCAAAGAAGCTTTTGTGGGCCAAAAAAAAAAAGGAGGGTGCTGGAAAAGAATAAAAAACACGGCTTGAAAGCAATGAATGGGCCAGAACGGTATAAAGTGGGCTTGTGTCCATCAGAAAATCATTTCATAGTCCGCTCAGTCACGTCAGACACAAAACAATCTCAGGTAACTGGCCTCATGTTAATAACATGTGAAGTGCGTCTTTTCAGAGAAGACAAAAATAGAGATTTATGGAGAACAACAACCCGATCCTTCCCTCCTCTTCTGGCACGTCAAAAGGATTTTATCTGGACAGAAATTGGATCGCTATTGTTCTGCTTGTCTATAAAGGTTTTGATTAGAGCAGCTTTTACACCATTTCAAAAGATCAGACTGATGATTTGGATTGGCTGAACATCTTCCCTGTAATGACACTGGCTCATTACTTCCATCCCAGGTCACTGGGGGAGTATTTCGGCTTCAAAGCTCTTGGGCTCTGTTCATTACGAAGCTTCTTTCTAGTTGTTTACGCCATTTATTTTTCCTTTTTGAGGCAGTTTTTCAGCAATATGTAGCCACCACAGTCCTGCTGCAGCAATCAACTTGTGGAGAATTAAATGGACATAAGCTTTAACAAACAGCTTTTATTCAGGACCTCAGTGATCCTCGACCACTGTGATAGCAGCGGTGAAGCCCGGGGAGGGAGGCGGAGGACAGTATTGATTTCAAAAAATAAGGTTGTGCTGTAGATGGGAAAGATTATGTTTCACTATTTTCGCTGCCTCTGATGTCGTAAAAGTCAAAACAAGCGAGTTCCATCATAGTGGCATGCATTATGAAACACCCAAACACCCTCTGTTTGATTTTCAAAAAGTAGAATAGAAATAGTATGTAGAAATTCAAAGGTATAAATGTACTCATGGAGAAGTCAGGTATTAAATATTTAGGGGTTGATGGACGAGTTGACAGAGGTACACTAGACTTCACTTCACATTTTGAAAGGTTTAATATTCGCTAAGACCCCGGAGTCAAAACATAGTCAATGATACTTTGTTGTGTGCACATGTTTGATAGCAATAAGGCCACAAATATCTTATTTTCTATAGCACTATTTCACTCCCTATTGAGTGTCTCCATGACAACTTCCCATGGTGATTTGCCACAGTAAACTGCAAGCCGCTGTAAAGAGGCTTCAGATAAATACCATACCTACATCAGCTGTATCGTTTGTTTGCTGCAACATTTGATTTCAGTGAAGCGCTTAAGGAAATTACACATCCAGATCTAAACTCAATGCAAAACTGTTGCTCATTAAACCAGCCTGGTTGCAAAATGCTTTTTTTCTGATCCTGGGAAAGATGATGACACTTTTTAATCCACCATTGTTTTGTTAAAGCTATGACACCATTCCCTTCAGAATGGTGGAAATGCTTTATTTTTAAAATACCCTTGGAGGCAGTTGGAGGTGGAAATAGCCCGCAGGTGTGCATGCATATAAAATGGTAATGGGGACAGACGGACACAAAGCGCTGTTTGGGCGCTTTGCTTGTGAAAGGGCAATCCACTGATTGAGCTGTCACATTCACAGATGCAGTAATAAAACTAAGCAGGGCAATTACTGTAGATGGAGAACGGTAGGTAGCAGAGAGGGGGCACACAATATGTCCTCCCCAAAATACCCTGATGGGAGACGAGACAAAGCAAATCCAACTGTCTGTAATAAAGCTAAGGGGGGTAAATGGGCAGGGGGATCAGCTAATGGTAGCAATGCTCCGACAAGCACAGCAGCATCTCAGAGATTGTTAATAAACCTATCAATTTATCTGGGCAACTTTAATTTTTATGTTATTGGCTGTCAGCGCATATTGTCCTCTATGAAAAATTAAACAACTCCAATTAAGACAACCCTTTATGAAACATTGTTCAACAGGGGCAAGGTCAAAAATATTATTTCAAATCTAGGTTAGAAAGCAAATTAATGGATGACCTGAGTCGGTCGTGTCTGGATTGAAGTGCATAACTGCATTGCCATCTAGTGTACAAATACTGGAATTACTTAAACAATGTGCGACTGCCTTGGGCCAGCGTAATAAATTTATAGTCAATGCCACTATTAGGAAGGCCTGCTGATAATGGGTGAATTTAGCATGACTAAGTTTAATATTCACATCAATGAGGAAAAGCTGTTGAGGCCTTTGTGCAGTTCAGTTGAAAAGGCAATGTATGTTTATTTAAAGGTTAACATTACATTGAAACATTTACATAGTGTGGCTGAAGCCATAATTTATCATTTCCAGGCAGCAGCGTCTGCAGGCTGCCTCCTGCTCTTTCATCTATAAAAGCCTCTGTCCGTGGCATACCAGCTCAAAGTCCTGGACCTCCAGCAAATATTAGCTCGAGGGCAGCCTGGATGTCACCGTCTGTGGCCTGCAGCGCCCTCAGCATCAGCTCCTCATCCTGGATCCCCATGTCCCGGAGCTGCTGCATCTGAGACTGCCAGCGGCCCTGGAAAAGCAAATACGCATAAAAGAATGAGAAAGTCAAGCTGGGACAATGGAGGGTGAACAGTTAGGAGTACAACTGACAAATGAAACAGAGGAGAAGATGGGCCTCACTGTTGACTTGTCTACATCAGGAAAGTTGGAATGGGAGGCTGAACAGAAGAACAAAAAACTAGAGGCAGCTCTCAAAGAGGCAACAGAGAAGCTGAAGGAGGCTGAGATTCTCTTGACCAAACAGACGGAGGAAACCACCAGATTTAAAACTGAACTGACCGAGGCTGGAAGTGACCTGAAAAAGATGCAATGTCAGTGGGAGGAGGAAAAGTCTGCTCTCCTGGCGGAGCGCACCCAGGAAACCTCCAGCCTTAAAACATCACTGATCCAAGCGCAGAAAGACCTCAGCAAGAAAACGCTCGAGTGGAATGAAGAAAAGGCCTGCCTCCAGGAGTCTCTCAAGACCAAGAGCACCCAGGGGGTTGTGAATAAAATTCAACAAGAGAAAGAACAAAGTAAGGAACACCTGACAGCAAAAGTCTACTTTACAATGAAGCTATAGCAATAAAAATGATCTCTGATTTTAATATTAAGACGACAACGGTAATTTTTTTTTGTTTTCTACTTTTACTCCCAGTAGTTGTTGGAATGCAGCCTCTACCTCTAACCCACAGCTCAAAAATTTCTGTCATGAATTAGATTTGGAGTTAAAATAAATTATTTTAGTAAATTGTTATTTGGATAAAGATGTGACCACATTTTAGAACAAAACGTATTTATTTTTTAAATAACTTCCTTGCCACTGTGTTTATTTTCTCCATGAACATGGGGACGAGTGGGCCAGTTAATGTCGTCACCTGTAGCGCGGACATGTTGGTGGCCTGCAGAGCTTGCTGTAGAGCCTGGCTGAAGAGATCATTACTGACTGGAGTCCCTGCTGTCATGGACGCTACACCGCTGGAGGGGTCCGCCTAAATCAAAGACAGAATGACAGACAAAATAAACAAAGCACTATATGCACCTAGAGAAATACAGCAGAGATTTTATCTCTGGAAAAAAAAAATTGCCTGGCTTGCTGTTGTAGGAGTGACTGCACTGCTGTCAGGAGTACTGGCGAGGGCCAAAGCTGTTGCCAGCTCGCTCTGCGTTATTGGTCGAGGCCCTGTTGCTCCACTGTGGCTCAGAGATACAGGTCGTATTCCTGCTGAGGCCCCTGCTCTGTTGGACGGTCCTGCTGGGCTCCCCTGTTAAATACATTTAGAAATAAAAAAAGTATATTAACACAAGATGAAATAAGATAAGATCCTTTATTAGTCCCTCAGTGGGGACATTTGCACATTACAGCAGCATCAGACAAGAGAGAAAAGCGAGAAAGAAGCTAACAGGAATAACTAGAATAGCTCGATCAGGTAGAAAAAAAAGGCCCTCAGGGATGTCAGTTGTCCTGAACATGATATGTCATAACCTTCTAACCAGGATGACTCACAGATTGGAATTCTTCCTCATCATCTGACATGCCCTCAAACATGAAGCCGCCTGTTGGATAAAAATAATTTATTGTGTACATTCAATGGAAACAACAAAATCTGATTCATTAAAATGTATTATTCTAACAAATCTTAAGGAAATGCATGGACAAGAACTAACCAACAATGTAGATGAAACAACTAACAGTACACACGGGAACCTTCGTTATTTTCAGAGTGTATATGTATGGTCTATTTTAAAAGGCCAGCAGTGGTCTGTTTCATTTCATCTAAAATTAAACTACTGTCTGCTTCAGCTGTTTTAATATTTCAACGGCAGCTCCTCGTTGCTATTGTGATTGACTTACCAGGCATATCACTGTAAGAACTGGCAGAGACATTGCGAGAGGAGCTGGCACTGGACTGAGCAGGCATACTGCCAGCCACAGAATGCAGCACCAGAATGATAGCATTGACAAGCGCTGGGTGGGTACTGATTAATCTGTTAAACGTGCAGAAAAAAATACAGATGTGAATTTAAATATCTTTCCATTTGAGTGCCTGTATTCACTGTTTATCCTTCACATCACGATTAATAACGTACACATCCAGCATGTTGGGGTCTGTGAACTGCACAAAGAGATCTTTGTCTTGGAGCACACCTGGACAGATTAAAGGGAAATGTTACTATTTATATATTTGCATGGTGCAATGACATGGCATGATGAGGTTTATATAACCAATTGTGTCTTACCGAGGGCAACTGGATCTGACCTAAGCCCTGGTGTTGCGACAATGATCTGATCCAGGGACTCTTTATTTGTCAACATCTTGTATACCTACGTGTGCGGGAAAAGACAATTAGTGTTTCGTCTTAAAGACACTCTGATGTATGTGGCATATATATATATATATATATATCCATAGACAACAGTCTGCATTTCTTTTAGATATCGCTAAAGTTTTTTAATATATGGTGGAATTATCTCCCTACTGGTGATAATGAAACTTCATAGTAGGCTGCACATCATTCATGCACATTTGTGATAGCACTCTCAATCATTACTTTAATCATCAACACTTGTGTATTCCCACGCTTGGTTCTCTAAGATTCCAGTCCTACTGCTCAATCATCCCCTAAATAAAACTGCGCCATGACTGCAATATATTATCTGTGCCCGCATCCGTCGAGCTGTAGAACAGAATCTATTTTTGCAAGAAAAATGTGCTCACGCCGACCCGAACTATCCCTTTATCGCTCATTCCATAGAGAGCAGCCAAGAGCGAAACCTGTTCCTGTTCAAGATAATCTTTGACCACCTTCAAGCTGCCTGGGGTCCGGCTCACACTAAAATGCAGCTATGGTGATCCATTCAGAATTTAACAGCTGTGACCACAAGTGCAACTACACCAAAAGCTTGTGTAGAGGCATCACATTATTCAAGCCAAATGGCCTCACACCAGACAACCCAAATAACTGCTTGTTAACGATACGGCTTGAGATGTTTCCCAAACACAGTTGGATGTAGTTCATTGCCTGCGCCAAATAACTTGGACATGGTTTGGATTTTCAGGCATTGTGCTTTTTATCATTGCCTGAAATTCACTGGACTGTTGAAGTGAGGAGGCTTAAAACTAAATATCCAAGTAAATGGATTACAATCTATACTCCTTTGAGCTTTAAAAAAAAAAAAAGGATTATTTTGCAGGGGGAGTGACTGTCCTTGATGCTCTGTGTGTCTTTTACTCACTGAGTCTCTGTAGGCTGAGTTGAGAGAGTGAAGAGCGGCATGAAACACCCTGAACTCCCTGGCTGCTGTTGCTCTATTCACAGGCTCTGAAGAAGGAAAAACACACAGACCCTCTTTCAATTTCACTCACACTGCCACTTAAACACAAACCTCAATCCTTAAATGTTGAGCACACAAAGACACACTCGTACCTGCGCTGCTTTCTGGCTCTGGCCAAGTCTTTTTGAGGATGTGTAAGGTGGATCCTGGTTGGATCCCACAGGCATCAAGTGTAAGATCGTCTTTGAGTTTCCTCCCGCAGTGGACAAGCTCTGATATACAATATGAACCAAAACATAACATTCAAAAGGACAAATAACAATGGCACACAGACTGCACAGAATCACACAGCTCTTGTTTGATTTGGGAAAGGACAAAAAGAAATGTTTGATTTATGATGTTCAAGGGCAACAAACCGATGAGTTCAGGGTCTGGGATGGAGTCTGGGAGCTGAGCTGCCACAAGTTGTTTTAAGGTGGCGACTCTGTATCCTCCAGGAGGAACATCCCCCGGCATCATCTCTGGAAAGTGGAAGATGGATTTGGGCTGATCCACCAGCTTCAGAGACAGGTGCCAGTCTGAAGAGGTCATCTCTGCCTCATCACAGAAAACACACAAAGACAGAAAGTAGTAAATCTGGGACAGGAGCTAGCTTTGACTTTATCAGATTTCACCCCATGACTGGTGTGAGCATGTGGTTCTTCACATTATCTTCAAAAACAAATATTATAATTCTTCAAATTGTCTTAAATATATGGAATGGGACATCATTATCTCACCTTGTTTTCTCTTTTAGGGGGTTCATGTTAGCGACCCCCGTTAGCTGCGTAGCGTTTTCTAAGGAATAATTCCGGCTCGGTGAATTAAATGTTAACTTAAATGTTAACTACACAACACGACTGTTTTTAAGTCACCCCCTAATAATACTAAAAACAAATGGCACAGAAAAAAATGCTTCATTATAAAATATCTGCACACTCACCCTTTTATTGTTGACAGTCAATGCACTTCCTGGTTTCCGTCACGTGGTCTGCGTAACGTTCACTTCCACTAGCGAGAGAACGGAGATTTTAGTTGTCACCCCCTCCTCTCTCCGGGAACAAACTGTTGAAGTCCCTCCCTCACATAGTCAAAAAATTAGATGGCAAAATAAATAAATCACATTTAAGCATCGTAGAAACATTAAGCTTTAACTATAAAATCCATTAGACTGTGCCCATGCAGTTATCTTTTATTTGTTTTAGGTTGAATTAAATATCCACCTGCAAATCCCGATTGATTTTCCTGCTGCATATTCAGGATTTTTCAATGCTGAGTAATGTTTTTGGGGCAAATGGGACCGCAGACAGAAGGTTTACAGCCTGTGTGTCTGCCAAGTTCTCCCCAGCAAAATACCAGTGAAGTAGGAAAAGCCTCATCATCCAGACGAATCCCTTTTTAAATGTCCAAAATGAAACTATTATAGAGCAGCATGAAATAAATAAAATAGGTCTCACATGTATGTGAGACCTATGGTGAATGGTGAATTGAAACCGAAATGTAGGGTTGGTATAAATTTTATATATATTATTATGTATTATTATTATTATTTATGTATTTATTTTACTTTATATGGCTGGTCCAATTTGTAGTGTCGCTCCAAGCTGAATCTATTATCCGTATAAAGAAGGTGTCTCAGAAATGGGTTACTAAAGGGTTAACTGGGGGGGGGTCGGGATGACATCACTCCTGGACAAAGCAGCAAGGAGTGGTTTCTGTGAAGGGAACCATCCCAAATCAATGAATCACAGAAACAAAAAAAAAAGAGAAAACTCTGCACTTTTATTCACCGTCAAAACAAACTCACTCACACCGAGTCGGCAGCAGGTTTCCTCTTCTGTTTTTTTTTTTATTATTATTATTCTCAGAGAAGAAGAATGAACTCTCCTGGAAATTAAAGATCGCCTGAGCTGAGCTGGGCAGAGAAAGAAAGAGGCAGAAAAAAAAAAAAAAAAAAACCAAAGCCACCGCCGCTGGATGGTTGGTGTCACAAAAAAACTTTCGCCCTCCTGTCATGGTAAGCCCGCAGAAAAGTGCGTTTAAATGCAAACGAAGGCTGCTTTTTGTGTGTATATGCAGAAAATATATCTGTGAAGTTGGGTTGTTTTCCAGGACGAGCAACAGCTGTGGTTGGAGGAACCTGATGAACTCCGGTTCTTCATGCAGTCGGCCGTCTGTCGGCTGGTGTAGTTTTTAAGAGCCCGACAGATGCTAAATAAGATATATACATATATATATATATGTGTGTGTGTGTGTGTGTGTATATATTTATAGTCTGCTGTTTCATAAGTAACACTTCTGAATGAAACGGACTGCGCCCCCATTTGACACAAAGTGACCACTGCAGCCCTTCATTTCATCTGAAGAGCAGTGAAATTTTATTATCACTCAAAATGGGGATTTTTATGGCAAACCAGTCTTTTGCTCCTGTTTTAGGGGAAGTCATCCAATGGGCTGACTTGTAATATGCATGTAAAATAAGAATAGTTGTAAGTACACCTATTCATGATTTTTCTCTCTTCTGTTTTTTTTTGTGGTCGGGTTCAATCATATCAGGGAAGTCAAAGTGGTTTCCGGCCTGCAAGATAGAGCAAAGGGTCACAAACCACTCTCAGGGGTCAACAGGTTATAAAAAGGATTGATGTGGAATATATCAGAATACATATGCTACACAAAATTATGTTGGCATTTTGAGATTTTAAGCCTTGTTTCATTTTGCTTCTTATGAGTTCGTATAAACGGTAAAAGTATTCAAATGGAAAAAAAAAACAAAAAAACAGGAAGACATCTGCAACCAGTACTGAGTTTATGGGTTGAGACATTCCTTAATTTTTAAGATTCAGCAATTAAAAAAAAAAAAAAAGAGAGTTGCTGAGCTTTAGACTACAGTCACAGACGTAGTCTTTCCTCATGTTGAGGTTCACATGATAATGCAGCTCCTGGCTGGTTCAGCTTCCTGTGGGACTTAAGGAGGATGTAGCTTTTACCGTTCTGACAACTTGTATGACTGATACAGCAGACTGACAATGTTATCTGACATTGTATAAGATGCTCAGCTGCAGCTTTCGCCAGTGAAGTGATCACAGTTTGTCACAGCCGGCGGTTGGTTAATACCATGACTTCATATCTGTATTGTTGCACAGATAGCTCTAGTATGTCAGGCTGCCGCATGATAAAGGCTTCACTAAAATGGCTGCAATGGTTTCATGTCAGGAGGATGTTGGAAAATCTGTCAGGGGTACTGATCCTGTGCCCTTTTCTAGTCACAAGAAGAGACACGTCTGCTGTGAAGTTGTCTCTGCCTCACGTGCTAAATACCTGGCAGATAAAGAACATACACCGTAGTTCTTCCTTGTCTTGCCTATCATTCCTTTACTCTATGAGACTTATGTGGGCCGAGTGTGAACTGGAAATTACAATTTCCTTCGATTTAATTAAAGCTGGAAAGTAAAACTTTCATCCAACTATTCAGCGATAAAGTATTTTTGAAGTTTATGAAGCTCACCCTTCTTCAGTTTGACGAAGTAATGCGCAGACTCGTCTCCCCTCATGAAAGAGGGCTTGGTAAATTTTAACTACTGCTGCCATATGGATTTGAAAGGCTCACTTTCATCCCGTGATCAGGTTTCTCCTATGATGGGACTGGTGCCGTCCAGGTTGGAAATGTCCCTATCATTAAGGGCTGAATGGTTCCCAGTGGTTTGAGACGCTTGGCAATGATGCCAGCCATATGTCAGTGAGACGTTTGAGCCCAGAAGGTCAGATAGATTCATTATATTAATTGTGGTTAAGAAGAGACTTGTCATCCTGGAGTGCGAGTGGACTCAAGAGCAGTAAAAAGACAAAGTGCAAGAGATGCACTGTCGCAGATTTTTCCACTGAACACTACAATGGCACAGCAACACTGTAAATCTTAATGATCTGTGATACCTTAAGAACCACTTCTCTTTCTTTGACCTCAGTTAAAAGCCTAATAGTCCTTAGCGCTGTGTCAAAATGAAATACACTGGTGATTATGACTCCAACACTGACAACCAATCACTGAAAAACTTCAAGATATTCAGTCTTTCAGTGACTGTTTCTTTTTCATTTTAATGGTCTTAATTTTAGAGAACACCATTAATAATTAATTCGATGACTATCATCGAAACTGAAGAAAGCGCAGCCAATGCTTTTGATTCATTAGGCTAATGTGGTAATAGATAACATAGGTTTAAAAAAAAATATATAATACAGCTGTCTACGGTGAAAGTTTATCATATTATATTCTTCAGGTTGTGACTTGCACAAAGTAGAACACTTGCTTTGATCTCTGCCACTGAATTGAACTGTTAAAGTCAAGCTGTAAAATGAAAGGAAGAAAGAAGCATGTACATCCTGGCACCCTGGTCGGTAAAGAACGTGAGTCATTCAATAAAAAAAAAAAAACCTTTGATGGCTTCTTGGTGTCTGGACAACACAGACAGAGTCAGACTGCGGTTTGGTGTGTTGGCACAGTTGGGTTCATCCTCTCCTTTGGAAAATGTGCAGACACATTCGGGGAGAGCACGGCTGTGTTTGGTGTCTGTTTTAGTTTTTTCTGATCATTGAGTGTTTGCTCCCATTTATGAATCTCTGTGCAGATTCTCTGCCTCTGAGGATGATTTAGAGAGTGTTACCATGCTTCTAGAGCCGGTCTCTGGCAGGCTAATTCCTTCTGAAAAGTCCAGAGCGCTGTTATGGAAACTTTGTGATGAAGCTGCACTCCTGCCCACATCCTTTCTGCTGGAGCCATAAATGGAGTCTCATGGAAACGTTCTAGTTAAGTCACGAGATGGAGCTCCAGCTCATAGCAATATTGAAATGATTCACAGGAGCAAAGCACCACGACTAATTTGGCCGCTTGTCCAAATCATATAAAAGCACAGCGTGCTGAACTTGCAGGTGATTTGTACAGACATTTATCTGCTCAGCCAGAAGGTTTTCACCACTTTTCTTAAGTGGTGGGAGTCAATGTTCAGCCACACCTTTTATCTGCACAGTTGTGAAATCTTCACAGTGGTTACCGTAAACCCTGGGTAACCCTGGCTAGCCTGACACGTGTGATTCAAAAAGTGGAACACTTTTTTCACGGGTTAAGTGGGAAATGAATGTTTCAAAAAAACACACACACACAAAGAAAAACGGTTTATTATGGAGTACACATGAAAAATGAATTTTTCAAAGTGACTCTTAACATCACCCATTCACCATCTGTGAATACTGCCAGACCGCGTGTTATCTTCTTCCCCAGTTTGAGAAGAATGTGTCTGTGTGAGGACTTACGTTGGATGGGGTTCGAAATGGAAAGCATTTCTTCCAAGTTTACCAGATTAATGAGACGTAGCACAACTTCCTGATCGGTCTTTAGATGCCAGGAGGATCCAGGGGATGGAGGTGGTTTGTCGCTGCTCCACTGTTTTTAAAATATTCTGAAAAAGACTAGTTTGGACAAAAAGAGTTTCACACAGTGAATTTTATTTCGTGTTTATTGAATATCGTATTACCTGGTTGAATGAAAGTCATAAATTCCAGGTTTTTGCACGACTCAGGCGTATTCCTCCAGCCGCATCCATACATAACGGTCACCTGGAGGATGTATGCAGTATTTTTTGATACGCGGTGTTGATTTATGATGACGGCCCAAAAACACAGCCCGCTTTCCTTTACTTGTTAATTTCCCTGCTCTTTTACTGCGATACTCACGTTGGTCCTTTGTGTGCAAGATTTGGTGACTCCCAGTGGTTATATCAAAACGCGCACACACACACACACACACACAGCACAGTCTTGTAAGAACACTCCACCTACCACCTTTTTCACCTTTTAATCAGAGCTTTTATCAGGACCTGCCTGTCTGTATAGAAAGAGAGGAACCTAGAGTCCAGGAACAGAGAGGAGGTTGTAGCTTCCTCACCGTGAGGAAATGAGCATAAATCTCCTGTATGAGCTAAGAAATCATGTCACACTGCTGATGGGTTGCTGCTCATTTCCTTCTAAGCTTAAAGATGCAGCTCTTGTATCTTCATACATTCTAACATAGTGAAGATAACTGGTGAATATATCAAGTGACTTCAATGTCTTCAACTTTTATAATATTTCACAGTGGGATTATTCATCTTTTCTGAATTATGTATACCCAATTTACTCTGTTCAAAATGCTGATTATGTCTGTTTTAGAACAGAAAACGTTCCCCTCTGTCGCTCTTCCTTTCTTTTCTTCTTTCCTTTCTCTTTCAGTCTTAGTCATTTTTATTTTTTTGACTCACACTCGCACACAATTAGAGACTGTGTGTCGCTCAAGTTCCCATTCCACTTTGTATTATTCTAATATTTTTTGAATATTAGTTTCTTCCCTGTTGGTGGCAGTGAGGGGTAATGAAAGCCACCAAACACTTTGCATTCATCCCGATAGACACTGCAAAAAAAACAAAACAAAACATGGAACTGTTACATCAGTATAGTGAATATTAAAGCACCTCACACAAAAAGTAATGACTTTCAGTAGCTGCCGGGCTCTATACTGTTTATCTATCCAATTATTAAATAGTCTGTGATTGAAGGACAATGACTCCCTATCAATGGAGAGAAATATTGTAGTAACCGCAATACAAATTCAAGTTTTTGTCCCAGCAGTCACAGATACAAGTAATGCCCTCCACTAATCTCCCTGAGATAAATATCTCATAAATATTTCAAGCATGGCAGAGGGAGGGGGTGGTTTTGTGCGTTTTGACTCTCTCCTAAAGTAGTGTTTTCCCTCTGGAAAGCAGAGAGGATGACTTGGCTGTTTCCTCTCAATTTTGGAAGTCCCCATTTGTCATCCTAAGTCCACTCCCTCTGAAAGACAAAGCCCAGAGCGGACTGGAGAAAAGACTGAAATGATCACTTAGGCATAATTCAACACTTTCAAAGGGCCTGTAATTCATGATATATGTTGGAGTGTCTCCTTGACTCTAACTTCACCCACTGGGGATACCACACAAAATAAAACAAAAGACATTTAAGACACCCCCTCCTTATTGCTGTCACTTTCTAATCACCCTGTTCCCCATACATCTTCTTTGTGTGCTGTGCTGTTGTTTTGTGTCATTACCATCTGATGTCGTTTTGTTTTTTCCTCAGCGCTGTGTCTGAAGAAGTTGACCTGCAGTTTGAATCCACCCCTGGAAGATCATGCTGTCCCTCCTGCTGACCGCAATGCTGGCCGTGCAAGCTCTAGGTGGGTGTCGCCCCTGCACATGCCCTGCCATTAGATCCTAGTCAAAGCAGTGGAAAATGCTGCTGCCTGTTAAACAATACACCCTGCAGGGCCTATTAGTCTTCAGCCTTCAAAGGCTTCACTGGGCAAAACAGTTCAAATGAGGCTGCTCCCAAAAATAATGTGACCGAAGTTATAAACTCATCCTGTTTAAACTCATCCATCTGGACATGTTGACAAAGAACATTCTGCCTGAGGGAGTAAAAAGAGGTGTTTCGCTGTTATTCTTTACACTTTAATTTTTACCAGGTTACAACTCTGTGATATGGAAGCTTTTTTTTTTTTGTTGTTGTTGTTTTCGATTTTCCGAATAATTCAGCTTGTAACGTAGACTAGTTTCGATCTTTCCCAGACAGGTGAGGAGTAGGAGTAGAGAACTCTGGGCTAGGGCGAGGCCCTCGGTGAAAAGTGACAGAAGTGCAGTTTTCCTGCTGTGACTCAGGGAGTGCGCTGAAGAAGTCATCCTCTTTATATTTATAACACTGGGAAGCAGTCTGGTGGTTGATGTTGCAACTGAGGATTCATAACTCACGCACTCAAAAGTTTTACTTCGCTAGAAATGGTGCTCGAAGAAAAACTTGTGTCATCATAAAAAAGAAACAAATAGTCTGGGCTGGCTCTGATAACATCTCACGATGCGGTAAATAAAAGAAGGAAATTGAGCATGTCAGAAGAAGCATCGACAGTGTGTATATTTTAACACCGCCCTTTCCCCAGAAGGTTTTGGCCTGACACATAATGTAAATTCTCATAGTGGATGATACTTCTTTATATTAATGTATAACCAGAAGAAGAAGTTTGCTTTCATCTGCTCAAAGTGAAATGGTAAAACATAAGCTCTGCATACTTTGGCAAACCTACAAAGTTCTCCAAGAACTTTTATCATCCAAAACACATCATTTAAAAAGAGCTATTTTTGCCTTTTCTGCTCTCTGGTTGAGCTGACACGACCTCCTATCGGCCATCAGTGGCACATTTCAATCTTGACTCAGTGGACTTAAGTGTCTTCAGTGGTTCATTAGGGACCTATTCTCTCCCAGCACAAATGGGCCTGCGGCCTGCTCATTACTGGCTGTGTGGCATCCACTGCCTAACTTCCTCCTTTCACCGGGAGGGAAGAGGAGGAGGAGGTGTCAGGGACTGATGGAGCTCTTTAACTCACGGGTAATGGTCTATTGTAGCTCAGACAATGATTCAGTTTCTTTCTGCTAACTGGAGCACTAAGTGAATTAGTTGGAGTCTAGTTTGATGCTATATTCTGCACATGTTAAATTATATGATGATACAAAAACACGGCATGCTCTGCAGAGTTCATTTAGTTTTGTGTTAATGTTAGTAACCTCAACTGGGGCGCCAGCTCGGAAGGTTGTTTGAGTGTACAAACACTGGACAAAAAATGAATGCACAGCGTTTCTATTTTCTTCTGCCAGAAAAAGACAGCAGTAATTATCTGGGTAACTAATTAAAGGCCAGCCTGATTGCCTTTTATTTATAAACAGCCATATTTGGTTTTTATTAGCCGCACAAGCGCTGAAACTACAGAAGTGTGTAGCAGTATGGGCTGCTGTGTGTGGGTGTGCATGCTCGTGGTCATGTCTGTGTTGATATGATCCAAGGTCTCTTAGGTCTCCAGGTCCCTCGTTGGGATTACTCGGTGTAATCTTCCTTGTATTCAGCAGGGTCATTGCTCGATAACTCCAGCAAGTGCCCGTATCAGTAGAGACGATTACACTCTGTGGTCTCTGCCAAAACGCTTTCTGTTGTGAGCGCACTATTTGTTGGAGAAAAACACAAGGACAGCACATGACAACACTGTCATCCTGTCGCAGTAACATTGTGTCTGTAGCTCTGAGCCGTAAACTGAGTCAGATGATGGATTATGCTCAGGGAAACCTCTCCCTGATGTTACACATCCAGCACTGCACAGCTGTTGTGTTACTGTAGCCATGAAGGTGCTTGTCTACTAAGGGGACGTTGCTTTTGTGTTGAGGTACGCTATTGAGAGTGTGTAAATTTTCCACTCCAACCCACCGTGGTTTTGCTCTTTGACCCTGCTGGCTGGTTATAATAACTTAGGTTTATTCTTGTCGTGCTCATTATAAACTTCAGTGGGTGCAAAATGCATAAAGTATCAGCACACATACAGTAATGACTGAGCCACAACGGCGGCTGAGTACAGTAACATCCTCGGCTCGCTCCAGCACAGTATACAGCAGTGTCAGCCGGTGGCAGAGCTAACGGGAGGCTGTCTAGCTAATTGCTTGTTGTTGTCAAACTCTCTGTTCAGTTAGCATAGCCACCGGACTGCCAGAGCTCGCCGTGTGCACCTCTGAGCACCCAAACAATGAAAGAGGATTGTATTCATTTTAATCCAGAAATGGAAAGCTGGCCTGATTTCACTGTCAGTGATGGGAGCTGTAAGGTAATTCAAAATAATTAGCATAATTGGATAGATTGCATCTGGTTTAGTAGTCCACGGGCACACGTTATGGCCAGGCCCCGGAGCGTGAAAATAGCCTGCTCGTGCCTGCATCTCTGGTGTACTTTTTAAAGGTCTGCTAACTATGAATGCCCTCTTCCTGTCCCCCTTTTCTTTTCACACCAATTGATTCTGCAGTGAGGGGACACTTTAGCCTGTGCAGAAATTCAATTTAGGGTTATTACCCCGTATCAGTGATGTTCTTGCTAATTTGATTGTGTCCAGTGAAGTATCCTTTTAAAAACAATCGAGGACAGGCTCAACAAAGATTGGTTTTGCTGCAATGCATACATAATGACCGGTCTCTGTTGGCTTGCCTCTGCCTCACTATTTCCCAGTTCTTCTTTTCTCACAGTGTGCTCATTGAAACAGAGCGTATTACCCAACAAGCACCTCATGATTATTTCAACAAGTCCTAAAAAGGCTGCCTTGTGGGATTGCTAAAAAATTGATATGGGTAATATGCCGAGATAGCAGTTCTGGAGGGGAAGTGGGGCCCGGAGCCATGTGTTGGTCTGCTGTGTGTCTAGTGGGCTGTGATGAATGGGTTGAACGGATGCTGATCTGTGCTTGGAAAGCATCGCAGCTACTGAGTTGCTGAGGAAGCAGCGCAGCAGCTGACGCAGGGAGACACCTACCTCCAGGGTGATGCTTCGTGACATGGTGTGGGTGATGACAGACACAGTGACTCTGTCGTTTAGACGACGCTCGGCCGGTAACACACGGACACCTGCTTCACCTTTCGCCCTCTTGTTTCTTGAAAAGTTTGGTATCGACGAAGACTTGAGCCGATTCCTCAATTGAATTTTCTGAGGCAAGAGATGTAAAACGCCTTCCTGATCAGAGAAATCTGGAAAGGCCTGATGTAATCTGGATCTCATATAGTCTGTCATTAGCAAAAATCACTGCTCAAATCAGATCTGACCCTGTAATCCTCTTTTTACCTTGAGGTACTCCTTTGTCCATCTTCCCCCCTCCTCACTTTTCCATCCCGCTCATCAAAAGCTCTCTGTCGCTCAGACTGGAAAGCCCGAGGCTTGCCCTTATCTGCTCACTGTTCTTCAGCCAGCGCTATTATCTGACTGCCGGAGCCTATTAACAGGTTATTGACAGGATATGAGATGGCATACATCTCTGAAGGGAGCAAGACAGGCGGAGCAGTCATAGGGAGCAGAAAATAAAGGAGAAAAAGGAAAATGGCATACTACGAGGCTCATCTTGATTTATGACATTGCTGAAAATAAGCAAGTCAGAGTCCTTGTCTTCCCTATCTGCCATCACCTGTATCTCTCCCTGAGCGAGGGCACTCCTACTCCATGATGAGTTCCTGGAACAAAAATGGGAAAGGAAGAGATTATGTTCAGAGCTTAATGTTGAAAGTGACCCCTTTACATTGCAGATAGCTTTAAGTCACACTTAATCTCATCCATATTGTGGCTCTTTCACTAAGAGGGCATTTGAAAAAAAAACTGCTCAAGACAAGCACTCTTTTCAGTTTGCTGATTTCCACCCAAATCATGCTTACTATGCACGCCCTCTCATTGCTCCCTTAATGTTTTCCAGATGCTATTTTTTTTTTCTCCAAATGGAAGCATTATGGGCATCTACATCTGCCTGTGACAGCATGAAATCAAAAGCTAGTTTTCCCCTCAGACTTAAACAGGGATTGGTTATATCATAAGAATAATCGGTATGAAAGGGCTCACAGATCCTTTGAGAAGAACCCTTTGAAGTTCAGGTACTGCAAAATTGTCCAGAATGAAAATGTGTTGAGCTGCACATCAACAGCGGGGGGCAGTGTTGTAAAAGCATATTTCTCCTGCTTTGTCTTCTTGTTCAACCAAACCTGCTGTCATTGCGGTCTGTTGGTATTGCACCTGTTTACTTTGCTATGTCAATATTGCCTCTACAATTTGTCCTCCAGTGCTGGTGCGTGATTTTCCTCGTACGTATGAAATCACACCAGTGATTTGTTCTGTGTCACATTTCGCAGTATGGCCTCAGACATAACCTTTAAATGTGTATACATAGTGTTTTTAATGAAATGATCCACTAGCAGTGGCGATAGCTCCACTCAAATGCTGAATTATTTCCTCTATAAGACAGGGAGGTTTGTGTAGAACTCTATGGAGTCAAGCTGGAGTGAAGCTGTGTTGTCTAATGAGGTGGAAGGCCTTCTCATTGAATTGCATGTGACATGCGTGTGCGTGTGCTAGTGGGCAGTGACAGAACATGTGAACAGATCTTATGTCAGTGAAACGTGAATATAATCTTTGCAGATATTTGTAGAGCGTGAAAACTTGAAACAGCCACGTGTGTTTTGCTCCGGTGCGTGTCTGTGCGTCTGTTCGCCGGACTAAAACCAGGGGTCTTCGACTCCTGTCTACCCGCGCTGTGTACACGTGTGTGTTTGTGTGCGGATGACTGCTGCTGGTCATGCTGATGGGAACCTATCTGCTCCCGAGCAGCTTTGTAACTGCGCCTCCATTGTAGTGTCAGTGTACCTCGTGTCCAATTCTTCAGACAGAGTGTTGCTGTGGAGCTGTCAGGAGTCATGCAGGTGTGGAATATCAATGTGTTCTTTGGCCTTTGGGTGTCTGTTTCTGTATGAAGTGTGTGTGTGTGTGTGTGTGTGTGTGTGTGTGTGTGTGTGTGTGTGTGTGTGTGTGTGTGTGTGTGTGTGTGTGGTGGACTGAATATCGCTTGAGTTTTGTTTAGTTTTTTTATTTACACCAATAAAACTAAAACAGCTTTTTGACACTGTACTCTTACTTATATGATTATGCTTTTACCTGCATGCATGTGTGTGTATGTATGTATATGTGTGTGTGTGTGTGTGTATATATATATATATATATATATATATATATATATATATACACACACACACACACACTAATGGATTGATCAACAGTTTGATAGAACTCAATAGCACTGGAGCATGCTGTGGCTCAGTGTGTGTGGATATAAAGTATGGATGATTAAAAGAATGATGTTAGACAAAGTTGAGATTTCACACTTTTTTTTTTTGTCAAGTTCTCTCGATTTAAATTGGTCTAATTAGAGTATCAAACTCTTTCGTCTTCGCAGGAGCAAAATGTGTTGGCACAAATTTTGATTTAATTTAATGGATTTTTCATAGTAGGGGAAAAAAAAAAACTGTGACTATTAAAACTTTTTGCAGCTAAACTCCACTTGGTCTCCTCTCCATCGGTATTGTCTGTATGTTCCGGTCTGATTTTTACCAAAACCCTGCCCAAAAAAAGTGTCCAATCTCCATCTCACTGCCAGCCGGTTGTATTCCAGAGATAGATAAATGGTAGGGAATTTAGAGATAATAGAAATAACACCTGCTCTCTTATTCAACATATTTCAACAGTTGTTGATATCTGTGTCTACTGAGATTTGCAAGTGTGATTATAATACACACATAAAAAGCTAAAAATATATATAAAATATATGATAGAAGTATCCCCTGACAGCCGCCGGCCGAGACCTATTTTCACTTCTCTAACACTCAGAAACAGTGTGTTCTTGCACATGCCCATGTCCATGCCACTCACTTTTGGAGGCTGGAGGATAAGACGTTAGAGGGGAAAAAAATAAAATAAAATAAAAAAAAAGATCTCCGTAAAATTAGGAAATAGGATGAAGCTTTCTGCACAGGCTGCTGGGTCACACATTTGCCTGCATGCAGTTTACATTTGTGAGTGAGTGAGTGGGTGAGTGACAGAAAGCAGAAGCAGTCACCATTCCACACTTGCTTTTGGTTTTTAAGTGTTATTTACAAAATAGCAAATTGCGGCAGCATCAGCAGAATTTAGTTTGTGACTTTGTGGTCTATAAATTCTGCTTTTAGTTTTCTGTATCACATGTAATGGACTCATATGAGTCTCCGTTTGCTTATTATTATTATTATTGCTGACATTTTTCTTTGTTGTGTCCTCACACCACATGCATGGTAAAGTCAACTTTAAGTCTGATGGATACTTTTGCCCATTTAACAGCGCTGTGTAGCTGCCAGAAGCCCAAGATATGGCACAGCATATATCATTTATACGGAACAATAAGAAAAGAAAATCTAAAATGCGATTTATTTAATGGGCGTTTCGTTTGAAATAGTCTGAAAATATAAATGTGATAGCAAATGTAGACCCCATATGTGCACATTTTCCTCCTCAGTGATATCTGTATTCCACAATTTCAGTCCCCTGCTATTTCATTTAAATGAAATTTAAACACTTCACGTTCTTTATTACTATTATTGTTATTGCACCTTTTGTTTTTATGCCTCAAAGACCTGCTGTAGGTCATAACTGAAGCTAAGGACAAACTGTGCCTTGCTTTAGGTACAGTAGTGACCACAGACATCCAGAGCACACTAACCAGGCGATGCTGCAGAGTGCTTGTTGTTAGTATACCGACACACTGAATATCTGAAGTGCATTATTCTAATAAGTCATCTGTGCAAAAAATATTTGTAAACTGAAAAAGACTGATTTTGGGTGTGTGCTTCAAAATGGTCACGTTTGATTGTAAGAGACCCAAGAAGAGCTATTCTATTTTCTATATTACATTTGAGTTTGATTAAAACCAACACAGCTGAACATCGCGGTCAGATGTAGCTGACTGGTGAGGTCTACGACTTACAGTGCACTCAGCTGACTTTCTGCACATGCTGTAAGTGATGTGGATACGTGCATGCATGCTCACCTATCTGTATTTGCCAGAGGGGATAAGACGTCAGTGGATTTTATTTACCAGCGCCGTCACTCATCACCATGCGTGTGCCCCCCCTATAAAAGCTATGATCCTCCTATTTGCTGTCTCCTCGCATCCCACGCCGTCTCTCAGTCTCACACTCATCCTCCGTGCTCACCTCATGTGCCTAGCGAGCATCAATTCACTTGTACCCTCTGTTTTCCAAAAGCACGGGCTATAAGCAAATCCAGCAGCACCAATGCATTGCAAACGCGAGGAAAGCGGGACAGAAGGAGGTGTTGATAGTGACAAGGTGGCAGTAGTCTTGAAAGTAGAGTGGAGAGCAGTATGAAGATCACTTGCAGCCTTTTCTAGCCAGCCCCGTGCCTCGCTGCGAAGCGGGGGCCCGTTGCCAACGCTCGCAAAGACTGTAATGAGTTTATTTCATGTCGGCTGTGAAAGTGCCCGTCTCTGTCTCGCAGGCACTCAACAGAGCTGAGGCCCATAAACACAAAGTGCGATGTGTAAATCCCCACAGCCTGACGTCTCCCAGCCTGCCCTCTATGTCTTCTCAGCACCTCTTTATCGAGAGGGAGAAGGGGGAGGCCACTTCCAGACTGGCCCCTCGAGAGGACAGCGCTGGCACACGGCACAGCCCTGCCCTCTCGCCAAAGACCATGTTTGTTCTAATCTTCCACCTCCCTCCTTTGGAGAACACAGAGCAGATCTGGGGAGAGACGATCAAACTGGCAGCTACTGTACAAAATGTGCTGTTTGTTGTAAGCAACACCAGATAAAAAAACAACTAAGTGTGCAGTGATGTGCTTTGGCATGTGGGATTTCACCTCTGACATATGAGGACATCAGATGTGCATTTTCCGTGATGTCAGACGGTTGGCCTGGCTTGCCCTCTTCTCCTGCCCAGTTCCCTCCCCGCTATCCAACACTCCCCACGTGTCCTCTCTCGAAGAGCAGGCCGGCGCCTGTGCACAGGATCTCTGTGTAGAGCGGCATCCTCACAGGGCCTCAGCAGAAGAGGTGGGTCACTGCAGTGAGTTAGAATGAGAAGTAGAATGAGAAATCTGTGTCTCCTCTTTGGCATGGCTTTGGTCCGTGTTTAGGGATTAGTGTCCACCATTGCCTCTTCCTTGGCTTGTTTCCGGATATTGTCTTTAAGCATGAGCCCAGCACTGGCCTATCTTCCTCTCTCTTGTTTCCTTCTTCCCCATCCCCCTTCCTGTACGAACTCAGCGGTGTGAGTCATCCCAGGCTGCTCAGGGAGTGATTTAATTGCTCTCTCTCCTCCTCCTTCAACATGCACAGTCTCGGAGAGGGCTGCCACTGACCCTCCACTCCTTCAAAAACCAACATCGACTCATTCATTACCTCAAAGGTTTGACCACATCCAAAGACGACCAAAATACACAGCCCAGAAAGGCGCCTTCTTATTTCCTTATCCTCGCTGATGGTGGCACAATGCAGGCTTCCTTTGCCGTTCATTACCCTGGTGACTCTTTGGCACGCTGTTGCTGTGTTGGTTGAATGTGGGAAGAATGTGATCTGGTAGAAAACCCCCACAACAGCAGCACAGCGTCTATAATCACAGTGATCACAGCATTGTGGTGTGCCGGGCACTTTGTTGGTATGAGATTGTGCTTTTCCTCCAGAGCAGAATTGGTAATGCCAGCCAACGAACCTGTCAGGAGTTTCCTTTCCATATCTCTGTATTTCTTACAACGGTGGAACGGGAAGACATTTTTATTTTAACATCTATTTGACCCTTTAATTGTTTTAACTGTAGATGAATTAGGCGTTTGTATCGTGAGAAGTCAACTGTTTTTACCAAATCACTCAGGAAATCTGTGTATGAGCAACTCAGGCAGCCACATTTAGAGTAGTATGTTGTACACTGGCATCAATCAGGGAATTTTTCTCTCATTGCTCTGTACTTGTGAGCAGAGGCAGTAGGTGGCACTGTTCCTACAGACGAGCAGGTCAGTGGGGGTGTGTTGTGAGGGAGTACCTCGCTGGGATTGGCTGAATATGATTGGAAAATAGGTCTACCTCAACTTAGCAATGCTCGTCCATACATGAACCCCTCTGCATGAAAGACATGTTTGTTGTTAGTGGGGAAAGTGGTTATTGCACCTCTGCATCTCCTCCTGCATGTCGCATCTCCTTTGTAACACTGTGACGCTGCATTGATGTTGGCTGTGTGATGGACGGAGGAAGCTAAAATGCCACTGCGATTATAACAATTAGAGAGGCTGAGCATAATGTGGAGTGTTTTGCTCCAGGGGTCGAGTGGCTCCCCCCTCCCCATGATGCCGATGAGTGTCTCCGAGTTGTATAACAGCAGACAGGGATCAATGGAGAATGCTGACTCCTGAGAATACTATGGATGTACTCTGCACTGTCTGAGATGGCCACTAATCCAGAACGATTATGCAGTGCACTCTTTGCTCTTGGCCTAGTCCAGACAAACAATACACACCGACACAGAACACACTGAAGAGTTTCTCTGGATCCCCCCCCCCCCCCCCCCCCCAATGTGAGATTTTTTAGCTTCAACTAACGATTTAGCTAAAGCTGTACAGATGTTGTTGTTTCCATCTCTGTTTCAGTGCACTGAGCCATCGCCAGGAGGCAAAGCCTATAGGAACACAAACATAGTCCTCATACTTACGTCCAGATCCTTCCTCTGCCTCCCTGTTGCTGCATGCTACCATGCTGCACACACAAAGTGGATGTTTCTGTAGCAGTAAAACATGTAATTCGAAACGCTGCATTGATTTTTTTTTTTTTTTTTCTTCCTCTTTTCTTAAATTTTGAATAGGTGTATGTCTGTCAGGTTGCCGTGATTCAGTGAATACTGTGTGTTTACCAAAAACAAAAGCCAAAAGGTTTTTCCTGATAATGCGTAGAGCCTATTTTGGACTACCAAGCCAACAAGTGGATGAGTTTTGACATAGAATAGATTGACACAGCATAGGCCTAGCTTATCTGTGCTTATTGTGCAAAGAATTTTTTCACGAACATCTCCCTCCTCTTGTATTTTAGCTGTGATGGAAGTGCAAGTCCCGGAGCAGCCAATGGTGGCGCTGCATGGCAGAGATGCCATACTCAACTGCTCCTTCAGCCACGCCAGTTCCTTCAATCTGTCCGATCTGAGCGTCTTCTGGCAGCTGACGGACACCAAACGCAGTGTGCACGGGTACAGTGAGGGACACGACCAGCTGACGGACCAGGCCGAGAGCTTCGCCAACCGTACCAGCCTGTTCCCCGCCCAGCTGGGCCTTGGCAACGCCTCTCTCCTGCTGAGGAGGGTGGGGGTGGCTGATGAAGGCAGTTACACCTGCTTCGTCAGGGTGCAAGACTACGGCAGTGCTGCTCTAATGCTGCAGGTGGCCGGTGAGTCAAGCTTTGACGTCCATGACAAACAGATGAACACATGGGGACATAATAAATTAGTAATAAATAAAACCTTATTTTCAGCCATTAAAGTAGGTATTTTTCCAATTTAAATACTGCACTCTCATTAAGCTGGTTGTTTTTCAGGCACAGACATAAAGAGAGTTAAAATTTTTAAAGCAGAAAGACTGAAGCATCCTGACTTGTAGACTTTATTATGACAGAGACTCCGAAACTCCTGAGTCCTTCATTCTCCACAATGCAGCTTAATAGCATATTTTGTTGGGCTTTTTTTGAGTCAGATAAATGCCCGCTTTTCAAAGTCCCTGCCCCCAGTTTGTAACTGCTTTGTGCAACTGTTTTCCCAGGCTGAATAGTACTATTAAGGATCGGTGAATTTGTCTGCCCCTGTAAAGTTGTTGTATTGTCTTTTTCCCTTCCCAAGTCAGAGTGCAAGATTATTTTAATATAAAATGTTTCCAATAGCTAAACAACTGAAAAATAAATGGTGCTTTAATGAGTCACACTATCCAGTGTGTTCAGTGTGATGACAAGATGATGAACACATACTGAATTGATTGTGTTGAAAATAATTAAACCCCAGTGCCTCCATGCATGTTTACACACAACACACAGCACACAACAAAATGTATTGTATATTTGATCATGTAGATTGTGATTTGTTTCCTCTCACAAGACGTAAACAGGTTTGCCACAGCTGCTGAGCTGTGTTTCTGGTCAGAAGCACTGATTGTGGTCTCTGCCATGGTCAATATCTTCTGGCTTTGATTATTAGCTGTTGTTACGGCCAATCAGCCATCACTAACATCTTCTCTGCTGTGTGACTCTATTGCCCACCTTCACAGCTGAGGGCGCTTTATTTATTTATAATGATACTGTGTGCTTTTCTTTCCTTCTTATATTTCTGAATGTTGTGAGATTGCTTCTGCGTACTCCGAGGATAGACGTGCATTAGGCAGAGTTAATGAGTAACTTCTTTTTTTTTTTTTTTTTTTTCTCGCTCTCTTCCTGGCCTGAGAGGAAAAACAAGATCTCCAACAGTGACAAATTTACTTAGTTTTATGCATTAGATCCATAGATGTCCTATTTTTAGTCAGCATTTACACTTATCATTTTAGGCTTCCCTCATGCTGGGCTGGAGGAAAATGAAAGGAGCCCTCGAGGGAAATCTGCCTGTCAGTCAAACGGACAGCTGGGAAACTTACTTTGTGCCACGTTAAATCTGCCTTTGTGTTAGGAATCCACAAAAAAAAAAAAAGCTCAGACAAACTTATTTCATCTCACCCTCAGCTCCACGCTATTGTTTGGTGTTTGCTGTGATTCATTCTGGGAATATAACAGCCTCTTTCTTCACCACCTCTGCACTCGTGTTCGTGCTCCAGGGATCGGGGAAACGTGATGTTGTCGGCCCTGGCTGACAATTCACGGCTCACCTCCACTCGTCTACGCTCTTCTCTCTGCCATAGGCTGAGTCGTCCCAAATCTTTGAGCTTGCCAGTTCTCTCCCAGGCCTACCCACCTCCACTTCCTGGCTGGCACCCTATTTCATTTCTGGGAGTGGCTCAGTGTTTCAGCTCTCTTGAGAGAGCGGCGTTAGAGTGTAGGGGCAAAGCATCAGGATGGGCCACAGATGCTGCTTGTGTCTGTGCAATCGTAAGCTTTGTGTTATGCTAAGCTCCCTAAACATAATTAAGAATTTAACAAGAATCATGTCAAACAGTTCCCAGGGTGACTCTTGCTGCTGAGAATCTTGCTAAAATCAGTATCCTCTGTCTCCTTTCCTCCTCCCTCCCCTCCTGAATCCTCACCTGCCCTCTGTACTTCTTTCTGTGTACAAATCCTCCATCTATCAGCCCCCTACTCCAAGCCTGTGGTGACTTTGGAGCCCGAATCCAACCTACGACCAGGTGATGAGGTGGCCCTGACTTGCCTGGCCTACGGTGGTTTTCCTGAGGCCATCGTGATATGGCAGGATGGAGGAGGGCGCAACCTGACAGACAATATCACCATGTCATTGGTGGCCAACGAGGAAGGGCTGTTCACAATGACCAGCATGCTGAGAGTCGTGCTCGAGCCCAACAGCACCTACAGCTGCCGGCTGATCAACCAACTGCTGGGCGAGGAGGGCTACGCCTCTGTCACCATCACAGGTGGGTGTGGGTCTCCATCTCCGTTTATAAATAGCTTCTAGGTCTTTAAGTCAATGTTGTCACCTTCATTCTTGTGCAAACTAAACAAACTAATATTCACTGGCTTCTCGCAGTGTTTGAATGTCACCAATGCATACCGATCTTCTTTTCAGTCATGCCTACGCCGAGGTTCTCATTAAAGGCCTGAATGCTTGCATTAATCAATCTGTCATTTGAATTTTATGCCATAAAGAGCCAACTTTTTTCTTTGTTTTTCAGAGTCTCTTTGTTTTCTGCATGTAGTACGAGTTCAGCTCCAAAGAAATGAATGGGATATAATCAAATGCCCAATTAAGGTCCAATAAGCATAACTCGTCAGTTCTTGTGCATCATTAAATGAGATCAGTGGGTGATTATTTCTCAAAGGATAGTCAAACAGCTATTCATCACATATTTTCAAAGGTAATACAATTATAAGAGCCGTCTCCTTGTGGCTGTCTGCGATAAATGTTTATATGTTTGCCTTTCTCTGATTATTTGATGCAGTCTTTAGCTGTGTGTGACAGTACCAATATAACAGGTCTAATGATTTCCTCAACCAAGCCACCGTCCATGTCCCACCCGGCCCTGCTGGTGTACTGTATGTGTTAAGTGCAAGGAGAGTGGCGTGTAAGGTGGGCCAAGGCTGGGTCTCTAATGGGAGCAGCACTGTGTAAAATGGCTCATAAATAAGTAGAGGTGGCCCAAGTCTGCTCTCCGAGCTGGAGCTGGTGCTGGAGCTGGGGCTGTTGAGGCCGAGGTCGAGGCAGAGGTCAGGGAGTGCTGCTCCACTGGGCTGGGAAATGACTGTGCTGTCTGGAAACAGGATGGCCGATTGGCAGGGCTGGCTTGCTGGACAGCTGAGGGAGGGTGGCCTTTATAACGGTTTGGTTTGCCACTTTCAAAACAGCACAGATAACCGGTCAGACGGACCATTGGGGGAGTGGAAAGGTAATAAACTCATGGTGAGAATGAAATACGACTGTGAGGTAACTGTTAAAATAGTCTGAGGCTCCTACAACCCTTCAGGCTTTGCTGGATTGATGCACCACTCCAGGTTTGGTTGAAACAGATGTGCTAATTTTATTGTCTTTTATGAAATTCTTTTGTCATCTGTATCTCCCCTTCAACGAAAAAGAGACTTATTTTGGAAAAACTAAAGTCATTGACTCACACTGCCACAGCTTTTTTTTTTTTTTCAGTACCATATATTTGCAGCCAGACCTTTTAACGCTACAGGTCAGTTCCCTGATGTGAATGTGAACATTTTCAGATTGACGAAGGAGCGCTGTTGTTCCTCAATTGCACTACGGTAAGCTCAGAAAAAGAGAGACCCCAAAAGAAACGAATCCACAAATAAAACGGAGGAAACCCTTAATTAAAATGTTGGCGATTGTGATTTTCAGCGACTGAAGAGTAATTTCACACTGGGGGCACAAGCACAGCTTGATGATGGTCCAAGTTGTTGGTAAACACTCAGAAGATTTACAGTATTTTGTCTGCTGCGATACAAGGAGGCTTGTTTGAAATGAAAATGTATTTGCATTTGTTTACAACAGCTGGTGTGTGCTTAACAGCTTCTGTAATTAATTTTGACCTAACAGAACTCTTCTGCTAGAAGTGTGTGTGGAGTGTGCTGAGCTGGAGTTGATATAGCGAACACACTCTTGCTTGCTTATACACACCACACACCAAACTCAGGCGATGGAGAATCCTATTATAAAAATGGTTGAAATCTGTTTAAAATTCTAAATGGACTACGAGAGAGAGGGGGGGGAGCACAGTAAGAAATAGGAGAGTAAGTAAAGAGAAAGAGAGCTTTGGGGGGGGGGGGGATTACGGAGTGAACATGTTAAAATTTCACACTCTCCCCAATCTCTGATTGAAAAATTACAATAGTAATATAAATCTCCCCCAGGCAGAAACGGAGTTTGACAAGGTTAATTTTGAGAAAATGAACCCTTTACCCACACTGAGTGGAGCACCATGTGGGCCGGCATGAGCTGCACTTTGAGACTGTTAAGTCATCTATGTTAATCTTACCTATTTTCTAGTCAGCATCAATTTACAGACGGCACAATCGGATCATTGTCTGGCCTCTCACAGACGCTTATTTTTGTAAACACTCACCCTGCAGACTGCTGGTCAGTTTTTCAGCCGAGCCATGGAACAGGCGGTGTTTTTGTGTTGCTGGGATATTGATAGATTTTGCAGACTGCAGCAAGGCTTAGTTGCAGGGAGACCCACAGGAACAGCTGGTATTAATGAACAGCTGAATGATGGAAAGGAGCAGCTTCAGTCCTCAAATGAACTGTGGCCTGTCTGCTTGCCTGGCCGGCGTTCTTGTGTACCAGCCCACTTCCTCCTCTGCCTGTCTCACACTCCCAGCCGATTCCGGCTACTTTGTTCTCCTCAAAAAGAATAATGTTTTTGCAGTTTTGGGGATCAAGAGTCTGTATCCTATCATTTTTACTGATCCTTTTCTGAATGTGAGGCTTTAGCTATGTATCCCATCTACTGGAGCTGCGTGATTGCAGTGTGTTCTCTGATGGCTGGGTTTCAGGGCATGTCACTGAACACCCCCTCCCAGCACCACCCCCACTCCGTCTGCTTGCTCTCTCAATGAGGATGCTGCCATTTCCCCGGCATCACTCTGCTGGCACAGCATTTACAGTGAACAGTGTGTGGATGGAGATAGATAGAGAGGGAGAGAGGAGGAGATAGAGAGATGAGGCGGGAAGATAGAGAGGGGGAATGGGGGAGACAGGGTTAGGAGGGGTGAGAAGTAGATGACAGGAAGCAAGATGGAGACGAAAATGTTTGCTGAGCTCAGAGTTGTGGCACTATGGCCTGACAGGCAGGAGATGAACTCGCTGACAGAGAGGGAGATCACCCCACGTGGTGCAGAAAACTTTCTGCTGAATTTTACTATTTAGCTGGCAGCTCTGGCTTTCCCTGGGCAGCACAGCAGTGCAAAAGTTAGCCCTGGTGCTTCGCACTAAGAGGATCCCGGATTTGGGACTCATGGGGTTGGCATGATTTCCCTGTGTGTGTGTGTGTGTGTGTGTGTGTTTGCAGTAGAGGCTATTCCGCTGATATACAAATGGATAAAAGATTTAGAGTCAGGCTGCAGTTTTGCCGTTTACTCGTTATACATGGCTTTATTTTTTTTAGCCCCACCACCACAAGACTGAAGACGAAATAAGATATTGGACAAATTGAATTAAAAACCGTCGAATCTCTCTTTTATTTATTGCACCCTTCTTAAATGTCGGAACATGAATCCATGTAATCTTACGAGCAACAGTTTGGTCAGACAATCTGATATATTATGTAGCTAATAAAGCCACCAGCCAAAAGCAGAGCTGAGGAGCTGCTCCAATAATCTTCTTTTGAACACCACTCCCAAATTTTTATATTTATTCGATTTTTCACACTTAACAAAGCCTGTAAACAGACTTTAATGTGCTAAATCAATGTAGCTTGCTTTTAATATTGGATGTTATTTGTTCATGACTACTTTGGATGAAAGTGCAATGACTGGCAAGTGTGTGCTTCACAGCATGAAGCCATTTTCAGCATTTCCAATCATGGGGGGGGGGAATCATGTGGGATTATTTTGGAGCTAAACAAAGCAATCTGTCTTCGTGTCTTTACAAATATACACTGCCAGCAAAGGATTCCAACACTATCAATAGCAAATACACCATCCTGCTAAGGAGGCAATGCTATGACAGAGAGCAGCTCAGCCAATTTTATTCTGCAGGTTACTTCTTGCTTTTAGGCGGTATGGCCGATTAGATTTTCTGGGCATATTTCAATTTTTTTCTCAGAATAAACATCACTGTGTCCTTTCATAGTTAAATGCAGGTTAGTTGTAGTTGTGAAGAGTGTAGTTGTTTTTTGTTTTTTTTTTTTTTACCAACTGTTATCAATGTACTGTTAGCAGGGAACTTCATGTAAGGCAGGAATGCACATTATTCCATATTTATTTCCTTCTGCAGAAATACGATAAGTAAACTGTACTTTTCACTCATGTCTCCGAGACCACATTCGCACATATCGCCTGTTTCCACAGTGTACAGTCAGATCCGTCCAGTTTCCCTGGGACACTACAGAGACTCTTTTCTTTGGCGAGTTGTTCTCCTCTCAGTATAATACTGTTTTTGTGGGACATATTTCCCAAAGGAGAACATTTGTTATTAGATGATTTGGAAGCACAGGCATGCTAAGCCAACCTTCACTGGCTGAATCAAGGTTAAAAAACATCTTTAATTGGAATATAAACATTGGCCTTTATCCTGAAGATGAAATCTAACACAGGTGTGAATGGTGGGTGTTCTGTGTGAGAGCATCCAGCTATTCATTGCAAAGTTCTTTTTATCTTCATTAGACATGTGCAAGTTTGTTTCTTGCGCCCTTTTACTTGACTGTATTATGATGTCCTCAGTGTTGATCCTGAAAGTATATTGGCATCCAAATAGTTCCCTGAAGTGCTTACCTTAGCCACAAAGAGCTCATTCCAAAATAGTTTCTAAGACGTCTCCTCTGAACAAGGTCTCACACTTTTGATTTCATTGTGTCTTCATCAGAATCTCTGAAACTATTGTGTTGCAGTTTAAAAGTGTTTTGTGTCTTAAATCAGACAAAGTATTTCTGAGCAAGTGTTGCCAAAGGGCCAAACAGAAAAAATGCAGAGTGGTGGATTCAAAGGTCCTCTCATTAGAGCAACTGTTTCACTGTGGTGAAATTACAGCAATTATGAAATCTCTCACAAGCGTGTTTTTTTTTCGCCTCTGTCTGGTGGGATCCTCTATCAAAAGCTCGGTCAATCAACTTTGGGGTAATATGTTGTCCAAAACCATGTCTTTGCTTCCATCTTCCATAATAAATCACTGTGTCTGTCTTTGTTCATTGCTGAAAGAGGGCTAATTTAAATGCAATTAACAGAGCCTTCCGAGATGCAGAAAACAGCAGTATAAATGAATTTGTTGTCAGTTGAGCAGCAAGCAGGCAACTTTCCCGATGGAGCACTGTATTAATTAGTGTCCAGCGCACAAACAGCCTTTCTTTCTCCTGCTGAATGTGTGCTCTGTCTTATCAGGAGCCCAGCCAGGGAAAACAACCGAGTAGACAGAAGAAGTAATGTAGGCAAACTCAAATAAACTCAGGTGGGCAGCAATGGCACCATTGTAAGCACATTAATTCCTATCAGGATTATTAACTGGGGCCACTTGCCGCTCTCAGTATTCTGAGACGTTTGCACCTTCTCTTTTGGGGTTTCAGCATAGGAAGTTTTATGCCTGTATTATGGCCCGGGCAAAGTTATTTGTCATGCTCCCAGTCTTACTGTTAGCAGCTCTGAGGGATTGTTTGATTGGATTCAGTTGTGGGCAGTTTCTGGTCTGTGTGCTGCTCTTTTACAATGGTGCAATCAGAAAGATAAAATGAGCTCCTCTTTATTGTGTTGGGATTTATTCTTTCCTTTACTCCAGCCTCTTCTCTGCCATCTTGACTTTTTAAGCTTTGAAGGCATTTTTGTCCCATTGTGATGTCAAAATACTTTTACCTGGCACAATTAAAGGCCACGGTGATTTAGTGTTTCCTTCTGGACGAGGAGAATTCCTCTTTTCTGTATTTTTGTTCTGTTGGAAAAGGTCATCAGTCGGTGTGTACATACAGAGCGCAGAACGTGTGTGTTTCTCTTCCTGCTTGTACCTTGAGACACTCTAGCTTCTGGTGTGACTACATCCGCCCGTCACCCATAATCCCCCACACCAACCATGCTCCCCACAAACAGCAGTTTGACATCTTTATGTCCGTCCCCGGACCGGTAGAAACCTGTCTCTCTCTGTCCTCCCTCGCTTTTCTTTTCAGGACACTGTATTTATGATGGCAGTAAATGCACAAAAGCCCTCTTTTGTTATTGATCGGGTTCATTTTGACTTGGACTCACAGCAAGGACTATCACTGGGACCGGTGGGGCCCTGCAGTGTACATTTCACACAGCTCCCTCTAAATCCTGTAAGAGGGATTGGTTTCGGGAGGTCTGGCATCAGTCCTAGCTTCACGATATGAAATATTATTAGATTCAGCTTTTCAGAGTCACTGAGAGAATCGCCACCAACAAATGGCCGGGCGCGCCTTCAAAGATGGGCTCTTTAATTATCCAGTCCGTTTATTTGATGTTTAAACTCTGCACCTGATAACACCATGAATTATTGTCCTGCACAGGATGTTTGCAACCTCAGTAAATTGCTTTGTTCTATGCATGCAAACAGTCCAAATTAGTGCCTGGCTATACACAAAGAGCATTGTCTAGCACTACAATGTGTTTTCAATTAGAAGGCGTCGAGAGATTTAGCTTATTCTCTGGATATGTGGCTCTTTTCTTTGATAGCTCTAGAGACTAGTAATTGATTACCAAGGGTGAAATGGAAGTTAAGGATGGACTGAGTGTGTGGCTGCGTCCCAGAGGAGGAGAGCAGTTTTGAGTGGCTGTGGTGAACAACTCGCTCACCTCCCTGTGCACTGACAGCTTGATTTGAAGCCACGTAAGCACTCTGTGACTCACGGCGTGATAAGGAAATGCACCTATTACTGCGCCCGTTGCTTCAGCCCGAGTGTCAAATATCACAGTAATGACTGTGATTAAGCCACGCTGGAGTCGTGCTCCTCACGATACCAGCTTGAATGGACAGTTCCTCGCACTGACTCACATCGCCTTCAGGTTGCATTAATATCTTCCTGCAGACTCGACTCCATAGCCACGCCTGTCTCCCCAGAGCCTGACAACTTGCAGCTCATTACAGACAAACTGTCTATGAGGAAACAAACTTGCTTCTCTTACCTTATTAATATTGTCAACTGTGTTTAATTTCATCACTTTCCCTCCGTGTGTGTGTGTGTGTCTGTCTCACCACAGTAAGTGTAACTCTGTCAACGGCAGAGACAGCTCTGTGACCCGCACCGCAACAGACTGTCATATCTATAATGTATCCCTCTCGATGCTTTCAGCTACTTATTCTACCAGATGAAGAGTGATGCCGTTTGTAATGTCGGGTCATTTTCCTCATGTGGTTGTTAGAGGGGTTAAGCAATCCAAACAGGGTTAGACTGCGAAAAGAGCGCGAGAGTGTGATGGCTGCGGGACCAAGTCATTCAGCCAAACTGAAGATGGATGTTTGGGAAAGGATTAAGAATTGATACACTCAACATTATTTAAAGGAATAATTTGAAATTTTTAGAAATAAGCCTATTTCCTTTCTGTTACAGTTAGATAAGAGGATTCATACGACTTTCATATCTGTCCAAAATATCTTTCATATCTTGTCTAAAATGTGGAAGAATGTCCAAATGTAAGAATTATACACCATAAATTGCAATACACATGCACTGTGGAGGCCAGTGGCTTGCTCTTTAAAAGGACAGCTAATGTTTACTGATACTTCCTGCTCCAGATCCAGCGAATTGTCATTGTAACATAGAAAGCACTCCAACGGCTGATGTCCTTGGATTTCAATATTTCACTGCATCACAATAAGACCATGTAGGATAATGTGATGACATTGTGGCGGTCCGATGATGTAAACCGTTACAGGTTTGAAATATGGGCTTCGGCAGACTGATGACTTGCATCCGGAGATGAAAGCAAGTGTGTCTTGTTTTGTATTGTGTACTGCAAGAAGAATTAGTACCGGTACTCCAAAGCAGGGAAAGAAGCTGTCAAGGTTACAGAATAAAATAGGATTCAAGTTGTAATCCTCTACATTGTAAATCTGCCATTGATTTGACAAGAATGTCTTAAATAATGTTTCTGCCAGTATTTCCTTGTTATTTATTAAATATTTTAAAGCAAGGGGAAGACAGCTTCAAAGACACCAGCCGTGCCAATCGTAATAGTGTCAAGATATCATAAACAGCGAAGGAAAGGGGACAAAAATGAAATTTTTCATTTGATTCAAGGTGTCCCTTTCATCTGGGTGCGATGGGACCATGGGGGCTCATTGTGGAACTTAAAAAAACAAAAGCAAAGACGGTACAAAGTGTCCTGAGCTAATTCCTGGGATCTTGAAGCATTTATATATTTCTCTGTAACATACTGAAATCTCTTTACCTTCCATGAAATATCTTCCCGATCCAGCAACCTCTCACCTTTTTATATTCAAAATCAACAATTCATCTCCCGTGTTCGTCCAAAGCGGTGTCTGCTGTTTTGGTTCGTTTGGACACTGAATCTGTAGTCATGCAGGAGGAACATTGTTCAGAGAGCCTGTTGTGTTTTTATTTACCCGGAGAATGAATAATTAGAGTGCATCCTGTTTACAGCGGTGGCCTGGCTCATGCTCACACCTCGCTCTGCAGATCCACGAGAAGGTGGGCAGCTAAAGAGGAGCCTTCAGTCCTCGCTCGATCGCTGGCAACTTTTTTTTAGTAGAAAATTATTTCTTACATCTCTTTCTATCTCTTTCTCTGAGCTATTTTCATTTTTGCACTAATGACTTTCTATTTTTGAGTGTAAGACTCCCACAGACATCATCCGAATCTATTTACATAGCTCTAAGCCCTCATTGTAGAGATCTTGCTGTAAATGTGAGGATCAGTGTCCTTATTTGTGGATTAGCCAGGCTTGTGGGACGTTGGTATGGACATATAGTCCCTGACTCCTCTCTCAGCCAGCGGCTGAGCATTTTCATACACTAAATAACGTTGCTGCGTACAGGTTGAGAGACTGTGATTAGCTATATTCCATTTACAGTCATTTTTTTCAGTGTGCCGAAGATATCATATTTTAAAGGTGCTGGAAGGAGACAAAGTTTATTTAAGCAATAAGCCACGAGAAGCTGCACTTGACAGTGATTCTGGAGCAGTTTAAAGGCATTGTTAGTCACTCTTCTAACGGAGCCATCAAAGCTCAGCCCCGAGTAGGTTTTTGCTTTTGTAAAATGACTGCAATAAAGAAACAGTGTTAATGGGCTATAAATTTAACATATTAATGTCATTTCAGTAATAAATAATGATGCACTCCAGTTTGAGTGGTGATTTTTCATTATAAGGTATTTTACAAGAACTTCAGGCGCAGTCAATCAAAAACACAGTCAAAGCTGTCCTTTGTTTTAAACTCAATAATTGAGTGAAGAGGAGCGGTATGTATTGATCCAGCTGAGCCCTTAATGGACATAGTAAAGATCTTTCAGTTTTTAAAAGCTCCAAATCTTTGAAATATACTTAAATCATTTCATATGACAATGGAAGCTGCAGCCATCTATCCGAGCCGCAGCAGCAGGTTAAATGACTGCCAAAATGTCGATGCCAAACAAACCTATACGTCATCCTTCCAGCCAAGTGTGGTCGGCCCACCAGGCTGCTGATGTTGTTTAAGTTAAAATTAGAAATAATAAACAAGGATGCTCAATGAGACTGAACGGTATGAACCATATGTGTGTTTTTGGCGAGGCCTTCTCCTCCCACCAGTCTTGTCTTTGTCTTTTCCCTCCACAAGAACACAATGCACGTTGTTCTTTGAGCATGGTTCAAAATAATATTAAAAATTTATCCTGGCGAGAATCTCAGTTGCTAAACCTGACCCCTGAAAGCAGTGTTTGTGTTGTTTTGAATAGTGTTTGTGTTTATTTATGCCCACGCTAAGCAAATAAACACTTGAAGAGGTTTGGTTTTGTTCTGGAGATGAACGCTTTGCAGAAATGAGCTGACCTGCTCTAAAGTCTGAGCCCGGCCTAGCTTGAGTGCTTTGAGAATATTCATCTGTCTCTCCAGTTACCACCAAAGACTGCAGCAGAGGAAAATGAGAAATGCTGTTTTATAATGAGAGCCCTAGGCAAAGACATACAGAGACATGTCTTTTAAAAAAATCTGTCATTATATATTCTCCTAGTAGTACTGCAGTGGGAGATGCATACTAAGAACTTGCGCTCTTTGAAGAGGTCCAGGCAGTTCTCTAATGTTTTGGATAGAAGTTGCGTTGCTTTGTGATGTAGGGGCGAGTTTATATCCTGTCATTTTGTATTCAGAGACATTATCATGTCCACACCAACTGTTCCTGTGGATATGAACTATGGCTCTACTTCTTTAAAAAAAAACAAAAAAAAACAATGCTTTAAACATTTTTGAATTACTTGTCAAAGTCTATCCATAAACACTGAAGTTATCCAAGAGATAAAACAATTTGTTTTATAACTAGAGCACAGCAAGGACTGAGCGTCGATGCTGTTTAACTTTGTCATACCAGCTGTATCTATGTATCTAATCTAACGAGACAAAAAGCAAGTGACTTTCACAAAAGCTTTTTCAGCTACTGGATGTGTTCCTGACTCAAATTAACACTTCAATGGAGGGCTTAGAAATTGTCATGTTAAAGTTCATATCCCGGCTGATTTTTTTTATTTTTTATTTTTTTTCACCCATTTTGCACTATACTGATGCAACACAGGGGTTGTTTCAGCAATAGGTGTGCGCTTCACCCACTAGAGAGAGTTTGAGCCTGCAGTTTGTTCTTGGTGCACTGAGCCATTTAAAGAAACACAGTAGTATTATCAGTGTCTGTGTCGTTGAAGTTGTCTTTGTGTAATGAGCCCTGTTCTTTCATCCACAGACTTTTTGACATGCATGGAGTCCTCTCCCCTTCACCAACATGGGACTGAGCACTGATAAAATAATGTCGTAACTACGGACAGCAGAGTAAAGCTTCAGCAATCAATGCTTTTATATCGATGGTGGATTTTAATGAGTGGAGAAAAAGAAAAAAAAAAAAAAAACAAGTCCTGTTTTGATTCTCTAATGTTCAGTTCACTGTCGCCGGGCTCATTATTTCCAACTGCAGTAAGAAGCTGTTTTCAGAAAAGCTCTGATAAACCGGCTGTATTCTACTTGACCAGCACTAAATGGCACAGTGACAGCGCCAGCAACTACCTTGTGGGCAGTCGGGCATTTAGCAGCTAAAGAGCAAGATATTGCTGCCAGGGGCTGCTGGAGAAAAAGAAAAGAGCTAGAAGGGGAACGAACATTAGACTTCACATTTGTTTGGTGGCCAGAAACACAACCACAAATGAATGCTAATGCTGCTCCTGGCCGTCTGGATGTGGATGTGAGAGTGACTGTGTTATGACGTTTTAACATCAATATCAGCTTTCCAAAGTGATAATATGTCAGTGTTGTGTTTACAGCTCTGTGATGTTGCTTTAAGAGGAACAATAAGTAGCTCAAGTGTAGAATATCGTTTGAGTTTGCAGAATCAATGCGTCCCTTCTGTTTTAAATGGCTCTTTAGTTCTTTCATACCTATTTATCCTTGTTACTCTGTTCTTAGCTCCATCACTTGGCATTATCAAGCAGCCAGATAGTCTGCTTCCGTACTGATAGCTGTCACTAGTGATTGTGTCCAACGCAGCCTCAGCGTCTCGCAGGCCGCTCTTGTATAAAAGTCAATTAAAAATGGAGACAGCACAATGTTGTAAACTGATTATTGCACCCGAGTTCCGCCTGCGTCGCAAAGATGGAACAGTGCAGAAATGTAGAGGCAAAAAAAAAAAAAAAAGAAAGAAAGAAAGCAAAAAGAAAATCAATAGTCCACTCTGCCTCCAACATCTTAATGCCACTCTCAGTGGAGAGGCGTGTGTGGAAGTGATGGAGTCTCTGTCAGTTACGAGACATCAGAGGAGATTTTAATTGAGGCCCCAGTGGGGTTAGCAGGGACATGGGAGATGTTGAGAGAGAGCTAGCCTGGCTGGTGTTAGATGAGGTGGGCAGACCTGTTGTGAGACGGCGTACTCATCCATTTTCATCTCTCCCCCCAGATGAGGGCTGAGCAGTGTGATGTGAAATTTGTATCTCAGTGTATGTAAAACTCCAGGATGGCTAACAATTTACTACCTGTCAGTGTGGTTATGATCAATTTAGAGTTACTACAGTTCACAGCGGTTGTGAAGGAGCCTTTCATAGCATCTCCTGGTGGAAATTAACAGCACACGCTGCACATTTAGCGCCACATGTGTGTCTTTGGCTCCACTTTCTCTCAGCTGCTGCAATGCAAGTTGAATTTGCTATGAGTAAAACCATCGTGAGTCTGTTTGATGTGCGGAGAGTTCTGTGTTTTCGCCGTGTCCCCTCCACAACTGACTCGTGTCATCATTAGGACAGGGAATCTGGCAGCAATGTCTGCATTGTGTTTTTACTCTCTGCACCAGTGCCACTGCTGCTTGTGTCAGCGCTGGAGCGCATCGGCCAGCATCCTTCGTGCTTGCTGACGTGTTTCCTCATGGTTTGCTCCTGTCTCTATTGAGCTGTCTGGCTCCATTTCGTCACCCGCCCTTTTCTTTGCATGCAAATGTGCATTTGTTTTAGTGTGAAAGAGAGGCGTATGCTCACTGGCCAACATGCAGTCATCTGATGCTCGCCGTGCACTTTGACGTGACATTTAAAATCCATTCTGTACCAGAACAAATGGTGGAGCCAAATCCTCATCGGGACACATATCCCACCGGTGTGATACTGCCCAACTCTACCTAAGTCGACTTGTTTTATATTCATCCTCACATCCCTCTGCCTGTAATGTAGCATCTGTCTCGCTAACACGGCAGCCATACAGTTGGCTCTAAGTGGTATACTCAGTTAATTAGCCAGTCTTCTCGGTATAGGATTACCTTCAGCTGTAAAGATGGGAAAATTAAACCTCGCTCCTGGCGTATCTTGAGAAGGAAATACTTGAATTCATGATTTCATCATTTGTACGTGCCTGAGACTCCTCCCCCCCGATTGTAAGTTTGATTGTATGTCCTGTGACACAAAAATGACACACACAGGAAAAAAGGCATTGAGATTACTTAGCTGCATGAATAAAGACATTTGGATGAGCTAATATTTATATAAACAATGGCTCAACATCTGCTGCATATAATGCTAAAAACCCCCGTGGTCTATCTTAAAGGAATACTGAAAAACACTTGTAATGCTTAATATCTGATGATATTGCTGCACCGCTGACTATGATATTGAAAAGTTAACCAGCTCAGTGCATGTTTGCTCTTGATCAGGCGCCCACTTGTTTTTTCATCAGATTAGGTTGCTTGGTCGCTCACCTAATCCCCCCCCGTCCATCCACTCCTCCCTAACTCACCGGCCTCCCTCACTGAATTTTACCACTTACCCGCCGTCACGTCCCCCTTCACCACCAGATGGCTTTTATAGTTCTACTGCTGAGAAAAAAGAAAGAGCTGTTAGAAACTTTATTCCTATAAATGCAGACCCATTACTCTGTTTTAATGTGCACGTCTGCACATCATACAGTCATGTTTGCCACAAGCTCACGGTGTCAAGGGAAGGGCAATAATGTCAGACAAATTGTGTAAGTAAATGAGTGGTAGGTCGTCCTAGAGACGAACACGTTGCCTCTCTGCATGCCAATAAGACGGTGAGGTAGCATCTAGCTGAAAAGCAATTTATTGAAATGCACAAAGAAGAGAGAAGGCTCAGAGCAAAGATGCTGACTGGACAAAAACCTGTCGCCATCCATCTCAGTTTGCCAAGTTTTTCCATCTACATGTGAGCTTCTTGCCCTCTCTCGGAGAGGAGAGGTGTTCCTAGAAATATTGCAACAACAGCTGGTGTGTCTGCATGGTCACAAGCTTTTCGCTCTGGGGCTGACTGGGGAGGATGTGAAGGTTTTGATGGACACCTTTGAGGATGATAATAAAAGCTGGTAATTGAAACTGAAGCTGAATCAAATTCAAAGTCATTGGTTGAATGTGATGCTAATACTCATGCTCCTGTTTTTCATTCTGGCTAATCCGTGTCCTCTGACACCAAGGCCATCTTCTCTCCATTAGCACTGTTGTTTTTCTTCCTGCCAATCTCTTTCCTGGGAGATCAGCGGTGCTACACAGAAACTGAATAAAGAAGTCTAAATCACCACTGTCGGCGAGCCTGTTTGCGCTCACTGAGGAAGTATGCATCAATCACCTCACTAGTTTTTGGTGAATGTGATTTAAGTGTGAGCTTTTTGTCTCACTGACTTTTATATCTCATTCACTTTACTGTTGTTACTCTGGCTTACTGTATTGTCTGAATGAATGTCTTTATCTCTGCAATATGACTCATTGTTAGAGAGATATATAAGCCTATTTCCAGTCCTGGGCCTGGCTGCGCCTTTTTAGTCTCTGCGGCTGCAAAGGCCCTCCAGCAGGGCTGAGCCCTGCTCCTTCTCCACCCCTGGGCTCTTCTGTGATCAACACTCCACTTCTACAGGTCCCCCTTCTCTCTTCCTCTGTTTTCACAACTGGTCAGGATAAGGCCAGCTTGTTCATCCTGACAATGAAAGAAAAACCTAATTGACTCTTCCTCTCCTCTTCCTCATCCCTCTAGCTTGTCTACAATGAGCCTTGAGGCTCTTTTTAGCCCGAAGCCATCCTTCTGTCAAAGGACATTATTCTCCTTTGGGCACAGCTTAAGAGTGTAGGTTTCTTCTAGGCAGGTAAAACTGGGGTGACAGTTGGAGAGAAAGCAGCTTTGATCTTCACCGCCTTCACATTGCAGTACCAGGATGACAGGAAAGGGAGTCTTAGGAGCACTTTATTCCACCAAATGTGCTGGAAAGAAAACACTCAGGCTTGTAAAAATGCCTGCAAATCTTAGGTCTCACATTCACTGAAGCTCAAACAATACCTAAGCTGGCCCCTTGTGAGTACCCTATAGTGTCTTCCAGAGACTAAGGGAGCCTCGTTTCTCACTGGTGATGCACCCTGTGTTAGAGGCTCCATATGGAGGGGGGGGTTTTATCATACTCTTGCCTGGCCCCATTAAATATCTATTTTTACCATAGCAGCCTGCCGTGGCCCCCTATGATACACAAAACACCAACAGGGAAACGTCGCCTTGTATAAGAAGTAACAGCAGAGGATACGCTCCAGGTGTGGTCGATATAACCTATAAAAACACGGCAGACATTAATTGAAAGTCCATTTGTAGCTACCAGCAGTGTATTTTTATTTTGTATGTAATTTTCCCTAAAGAACTTTGATAGCGTTCGACGACAACAGCAACGAAAAACAGGCATGACATGAAGTCAAAGTATGTATAATATAATAGAAAATAATACAACAGCTCCTTTTTATGACCTCTAAAACTGCCACGGTGTTGACTCAATGTCTCAGGTACAAATTACAATAAAACCTGAACATTATAAGTGTGGGATCATATTGGCTGTGTTGTATGTTTGGCGAATGTTTCTGTGACCGTGAAAGACTGTAACGCTTCTTGGGACCTTAGCACGCAATATTTTACAAATTAATCACAAGAAAAATAAAATTAGGTTTATAATAATAAGAGAGGATGCAGAAGGTGGCGATCTGCCTCAATGTGTTTGCTTTCATTTTTTATGTCTAATAAAATAATAAAATTGTTGTGTAAAAATGTTGTTGATTTGTGATGTCACAGTAAAGCAGTGTGAAAGGACCCCTGGTGGTGGCCCTGCCAAAAAAGGAAAATGTTAGCAGGTGCAGCTTTATTGCTGCACGATAAAACAAAAACAAATTTCAGAAAAATCAGCATTTAGTTTAAATGTGCTGTTGAATTTTATTACGCCTCCAGGCTCTCATGTGGGAGGGAATTATAAGGTGAAAAAGATGGACTCGATGTACGTAATTTGTACACACTGGCAATTGATATTGAGTGCAGACGGATGTAAACACAAGCAGAAACTCTGGTGAATTTGTTGCATTTAGGTCTGAGTGTGTTTTATTTGCCGTCACAACACATCAGCTTAATGCAGGAGCACATGGCAGTGGTTACCCGAACGAGTGCTACACATTTACAATATCAAGAAAAATGTCAAATTTCAGAAGGGAAGTTTTCCCTATTTGGTGCAGCTCTGAAATCTGCAGATTGGAGGTAATGTGACAGTGCAGCCCAAAGCACTCCATCCTTTGCCTTGCACAGAGGGAATAGGGAAAGGGGGAAATAGACGATAGGTAAACAGAGCCATTAGAGACAAATCTATTTCTGAAGAAAACAAAATCACATCATCAAACAAGAGCAAAAGAAAAATATGATCCTGCAGCCCTTTGGGCCCCGGCGTAGCAATGATAGCCAACTATGGCATTTGTCTTTATCAGTCTGCCTTGAGGGAGGGAGCGTGAGGCAATGGGGTGTGTGTGTGTGTGTGGGGGGGGCGCTATAGAAAAGACAATAGAAAAGGAAGGACAGCACATTTTCTTTACTCGTCAGAAAAAGCTGGATGCAATTTTTTTGTTCCTGCCTTTTTTATGAGTCGTGAAAAACTCGTATGATTAGTCCTCTTTCATACATCTTTTATTGTTTCGCTGCTCGTACAAAGTGGCGCTCAGATGGTCATTCTTTAAATATAGCAGAGTGAAGGATTCGGTGGACAGTGAGCCACAGCATCATCAGTCATGACTAGCCTGGGGAGACGTACGCAGCTTCATCAAAATGACAGGATTGACTTTCCAGATTTCATCCTTTCTCTGTGGCATTTGGTTGTTTCTCCTGTTTTGCAGCAGCAGTATCGGAGCATTTCTAGTGCCTTGTGAACCGAGACTCTCTTGACATAGTCAAACAGGCCTTGGTGACCATAGTAAAATGTTGCATACGTTAAGGTCTACTGCAACACATTTTTGCCTTAAATGTTCAAAATGTCGGCCTCGACATGCTCATATGAAGCACGTATAATATTAACCTTGTTCCACATAAAAGCTTCGCATTTGGGCTTTTGTTAATTAGCAATAAACACAAAGCACATGTAGTCTATATTCGGTCATAAACCAAAGTATTGTGCAGTTTAGGTGGCTATTTTCTGTAATTGGTCGGAACATGTCCCTCCTATTCCTCCCATGAATGGTCGTCTGTGACCTCGCATTGAGCCAGTGTTGTGGAACAATAAGGCACATTTGTTTCTGTTTCTGGACTGAATTCTCCATCTGAGGATTGATGACCTCAAAAAAGGAGGCCTTTATTTGCCCTCTATCTTGGCTGTGTTGTGTTATAGCCTTTCTGCCTGTCATCATTGCTAATGCCAAGTCCTTACAGAGGCTTCATCATTTCCTCCTTCCAATGCCAGTCATTTTTCAGTCTGTTTTATTTTTATTTCATTATTTTTCTCCCCATTTGCCCAGAGCAGCAACTGTCTAAAGGAGGTCTGTTTGTGCCACAGCCAGGCTCACAGCTCTTTTGTGGCTCTGCTGTTTTCTTTTCTTCTCCCTCTGTTCAGTTTGAAAACCCCAGGGAAATTTTGGTGTTGTCTCTGATATCGTTTTTGTCATGCTGACCATTTTTCCACATCGGGTTTCGTCTTGCCAAGATACTGTCACTAACTGTGTATGGTCTTGATGGTAATTTTAGTCCAAGTGTTGTTCAGCCCAGCGGATACATATGTGTAAGTAGATGTTATTATATGAATTTATTTAAATGTGAGATAGATGATAATAATACTGTAGACATTAAGAGGCTATAGAATATTTGAGTAAATGCATAAATTTAGATATCTGAACAATGTGTAGCAGAAGGCAGGGGGTGGGATAGTTATCGCCAACATCCTCTTAAGGCTGTGCCAATACTGTGTGAGTGAAACGACAACACAGTCATGTGTGCCTGGAAAGCTATCCACCATCTGGGCTCAATTGAAAGCCTTGAGTGTCTTAATTGGACACTAGTAAAGAAGATCTTGCTCAGTTCACATAAAGAAAAGTTTCCCAATCATTTGTGTTCGCAGTCTCGCTCTCACTGTGAAGCTAACATATAGTGCGAAGAAGCCAACGATGATGGAGGTCATGATGGCAATAGTCTCCATTAGTGTCGTCATGTTGTGCTTTAGCGGGTCCTGGATAATTCAGGATTTTTATGACAGTGAACATCTTAGCCGCAAAATTGTCAAATTGGGAAATAATGGTGATGGATACAGCGGTGACAGTTGCGCTCTTATTTTAGCTCTGCAACAGTGAATAATGAGGCTCTGCCTTCTCCTCTCTCCCTCTGCCCTTTGCTTCAGGTCAGAACATCGCATTCCCCCCGGTGGCTCTGTGGGTAACTATTGGCCTGGCAGTGTGTCTGCTGGTGCTGCTCATCGCCCTGGCTGCTGTCTGCCGCAGGAAGATCAAGGAGAGCTGCGAGGAGGCCAGAAGAGAAGGTAGGGAATGGGAGGCGGGGTGGGGTGACTGTGCACATTCAACAGTCGAGCATATTCTCACCGAGAGTAAAATTTACTGGTAATGTGTCCTTTGAAAATCTCCGTTTAATCCCCGAGGTTAGATAACATCACGTTTTGGGGCTATCTTGCCTTTGTTATGAGCAATATGAATTTTAGATGTCAGCCAAAGCTGGAGCTTATGTGCAAGAAAAGAAACAAAAAAGATAAATGAAATGTTCCTCTGGTTTTTTCTGATCCACACACAGGTCAAGAACTTGCTGAGTAATGGATGCTAACCTTTCATGTTCTCAGGTCCTTTCTACCCTTCTCAAGGCCACCATTATAATGCAGAATGGCTCCTTACAGCTGTCACATACGGTCCAGTTGATTATATATATAATTGCGCTGCGTTGCCTAGATCATTTGGGAGCTGCAATGAGAATGGGTGAGATGTCGGAGAAAGCAGAGATGAGATGTTAACTGCTCAAGGAACTTTGGGAATCCAGAGGGAGTTCTGCTTAATGCGTAAAGGCTGGATCTCGGATGGCGGGACACATATCTTTGGCAGAGAGGAACATCATTACTCGGGTTCAGTAATTAGCTTTGCGGAATAGCTGAGGATCGCCGCAAGTGCAAAGAGAAAAAACTTTGAAATGAGATAGATAGTGCAAAGCCACCAGCTCTGCTGTAATGAGATCCGCTCAGAGTGGAGGAGACATTTAAATAAAGGTCAGCCAATGTCTGCACCAGGGCCCAGAGGTTTAAAAATAAATATGGAAGTGACACAGACTCAGAGGGAAAGAGTAAATAGCTCGGTGGAACATATAAAATCAAATGAAATGGAAAGAGAGAAATATAATGCAGTCCCTCCCACGGGCAAAGGGCTTGCAGGGATGTAGAGCCCTTTTCTTCAGTGGGCTGGACAAGCAGCTGCTTTTTTACTCCACAGCTGGAACAAAGAAGGTTGGGACTGATTATGTGCTCATCTACTGTCCACCTTATTGAAACATCTCGTTTTGTCTGCTGCCAGCAACGTTTCTGCAGTCTTTGCTGTTTTCCAAGCATGAATCTGAAGATGATGAAAGCTCGACGCATTCACACATTATTCGGCCTCTTATAGTCCTGATAGAATGATACCATATGTATACAGATGTGTGTTTGTGTGTGTGTGTTGGGGGGGGGGGGTTTAAAATAGGATTGCTATGAACATATCCAGAGTGGGTGGGGAGGGCATGAAGCCGGGAAGTGCAACCTAATTGTGCTTGTCTTATCTTTTAATGGTGTTCCCCGGTATGTGCAGATTGAAGTTGACTCTGCCTTCACTGTGCCTGGGCACTGAGGGTGGAAGGGTTAGTAAAAGTGGAGAAGTGAGTAAGTCATTTTTCTTACCTGTCATAATGTATGTGGAGCACCCGAATGTGTATCGCAACACAGCAGAGCAGCTTGTGCAACTGCAGCTGGAAGTGAAGGCTCAATTCCAGGGGCACTGTTGTATCTCAACACGAGCTCGGTTTTGTTCCCTCTCATCGTTTCGCCCCTCTCCTCTGTCCTTCCTTACATAACGACCCACTAATATGCGCTTTCAATGACCCATCCTCAGCTCGTTTTACATTTATATAAGCACATGATTTAATCAGACCTCGTAGGTGACTGGCAACGTACTAAGTCATGAGGAAAGCAGCGTGACTCTTCAGGGGTTTGTTTTACGTGTATTATTCTTATGATTAGTGTCGTTATATCTTTTCACAACAGAAATCCCAAATAGCAAGTGAAATAAGAAATCGTCAGATGCTTCAAGATTCATTTTGATTTATTCAGCCTTTGAGGTAGAGGTGAGTGAGGTAGAGATCTCAAGGGACAATGGAGGCGATTTACAGATTAAGATGATGATAAAAAATATTGCAGACAATATAATATAATTACAAAAATTTGTCGCTTTGCATACGAACCAATGCCGCGATTTTAGTAGTCTTTCCGTCAGGTAGCTCAAAACATTCTTTTTAAACATACATTGTATGCAATGCATAATTGACTGTCAAAGAAATGATTGAATGGTTGTCAAAAGGCAAATTTAAGAAGGGCTTACAAGGTAAAAGTATGCTGGAAAGATATCAAAAAATTCAAGGCTCTGAAATGAACTCTGCATTTGCAAAGATGACCCCCAAATCCCTTGAGCCAAACTAAAATATCACCTGAAATCATGTAACAGCCAAAACATGTAGCTACTGCTACAACTGCTAAAATTTTTCTATTATGACATGAAAATGAAAATCGTTCTCCTGTGCTTGTCCTTGTCAGTTACCATTAAAACTTTCCAAACTGCTTGTAGAACTCCTTCAATTACCACCATAAACCTGTTACAGTACCTCCCTGACCCCTCAAACCTCCACTAGAATACTGAATGCCTTTGGATTCTGTAAAATAATATAACTAGGTTTTCTCTTTAATTTGTCACTGGGCCATTTATATTAGACTTTTTAGAAGAACAGACGTTTGTAAAATCGAAGATCCACGAAAATAAAGAGAAAGTTCATCATGACGTTGTGCTATATTAACGACTGATGTAATTGAGAATTGTGTTCCAACACACACAAAGGTATTAAAAAGAAGGCGGCTGTTGTTTCTGTGATGCAAGAATAATAATAATAATTAATAATAGAATAATTAATCAGTGTATTTATGGCACCGTAGACTTTGAATTAGTTGTGTCAAAGCGCCGTTTGAAGACATCCGGGAGCTGAAGAAAGCATCAACTCATGAGGGAGGATGATGAGGAACTGTTCAGTGAGCAGGTGTTTCTGTCCCCTGATTCTCTCATCTCATTCATCTTATGTGTGGTTTGTCCAGGTTTGGCTGAAGCGATAAGCCCCCCCCCCCCCCCCCCCCCACACACACACACACGCACACAAACACTTTGGGACAAAGCCTATAGGAGCATAAAATTGAAACATTCGCAATGTAGAAGGGAAGCACTTGTCACTCCCTGCCCTGCGGATGCCCTCATCTTCACCCTGGCTTTAAGGTGCCTTTAAATGAGCCTTACTCCTATCAAAGCCACAACCCCCCAGCCAGAGGTATTTCCACTGTGGTGGGAGTGTTTGTCGTTATGGAAGTGTTGATTTGAACCGGTGAAGGCAAACATTCTCACGTGTGTGTGTGTGTGTGTGTGTGTTCACCTAAGACCACAATTGTAAAAATGTGCGGCAGCAGAAAATAGACCCTTTTCCTCAAGGCTTCAATTATGCTTTTTTTTTTTTTTAAACCACTTACTCAAAATTTCTATTCTACACATTCTTTTAGCTACCAAAAAGATCAATCTGCAGATTAAAAAAAAAACAAAAAAAACTACATCCTAAACTAAATGAACATTGCTTTATTATGGGCCGGCTGATGATAATGTGTTGTAATAGCGTGTGGGCATATGCAGTACATAATATGGTACAATGGGCTTTCTAAAAGATTGATCTGAAACGTACAGCATTACTGGAGAGATGAGAAAGTAAAGAATGTGCCGTGGGTATTCACATTCAAGCTGTTTGAATCTGGAAACTCGACACGTTCTGCTGCTGTAATAATAAGGATTTTTGCTTAATTTCCCCGGAGAATTGTGTTCTCTGCTGTCAAAGGAAAATCAAGCCAATGTACAGACATATATAAACAAAAGAAGTGTTGCCTTGACATTTAATTTTGTTAAATTGTCATCCCATGTATTGTCAGATACATTAGATTAAACGGATAACCGAGCGAATAGTTCTGCTAAATAGCAGATCTAATGGAAAATGGTGTCACAGTGTTAATGTCAGCCACGTGGACGCACCGTTCCAGTCCTGCAGCCTCAGCCCGTGTGTGTAAGTGTGACAGCCATCACCGGGTGGGCTCACATCAACTCTGTTGATGGTGGGTTTTCAGACAGCCAGCAGCTACAGACTAATGTGATTACTGTCTTTGTGAAATGGCTGGATGGGAGGTTAAGGATCTCTGGATGTGTGTATGATGTCGGTGGGGGCGCATTGTGCAGAGCCACGTTGTCATATAGGCTCTCTCATCAGCGCCAGTCCTTTGAGCTGTGAAGGATCAGCTCGCCCTGGACTTGTGATGAAGTGACTACAGTGTGTCTCTGCCTTTATGCTCTGCCTTGCACTGATAATGAATCCTGTGTCCTTCCACAGCTGAAGAGGCCAAGGAGCTGGAAGAAGACGAGTCAAAGACAGGTCAGCAAATCCTCGCCTGGTCAAGCTGCCGAATGTTTCAAAAACTTGCTGTGTGTTTTACTTCGGTCTATATGGCAAAGGCTAGTCAGGAAGCAGAGTTGAAAATTCACCCATTTAAGTTTTAAACCCTTAAAGTAAAAGTTATATTGACTGATTGCAGTATATTTAAGCTTTTTCAGTTCCCTGAACAGTCTAATCTACAATGCTATGAAGATTGTCAGGCCAAATTATTCTTTATGCGTGCTGAAGCTCAGTGGAAACTTCAGCTAGACTTATATTTTCTCCGACGCTTATGTAACTGCTGCGCAAAGCATCAAAGTTACAGAAATATCAACTAACATGAGAAACACCCACAGATTATTCCGGCTTCTTTCAATAGAAGTCCAGGTGGCTTGATGGTACGGATCCAGCAGAACAAGTATCTGAGTTTTAAGTTTGTTTACTGAAGTGTGAGCAAACGCTGATGAAGTCTGAGTGCACATGAGAAATGGGGCCGACACTGGGCACCGAATCCATTCAACACAACAGCCCAGTGGCATAAGTCTTCCTCTACATGTGAGAAAGAGAGAGGCAGACAGATGCACTAATTTAGTGACGCCAACCAGCCGTTTTACTTTAGACGTCCCCAGAAAGCCGTAGCTATCGCTGAAAAATCTATCTTGTCTATAAATTTAATGGTAACAAGTTCCACAAAAGACTAGCAAGAGCCGTTTTGTCCCATTCCAGTGACTCTGTTTACCAAGTCAAGGTTTGGCTAGCTGCTTCCACTCTTTGTGATAAATGTGTAGTTTAAAAAAAAAAATCAAATGTTTGGTTTAAATGTTGAGTTCGGCCTTCAGCGGCTATTCGGCTAAAAATTGTGGATTCGCTGTAGCTCTTCATTTGAAACCCAGTCACAGATTTTGTTCTGTACTCAACTTTTGTTTTTTCAAGAATGAAGCAGGATAAATTACTTCTGTGCGTGCTTACTTTTCCGTGATGGGAGCGATGTGATATTTTTGTCTGGTATGAATATGACCTTATGAGTTCGGAATTAATTTTGCCATTAGCAAGCAGCGCGAGCTTCTTCTGCCCGCCCAGCCTCCGTAACTACTCCTCACCGTCCTGAGCAGTTCTCCCTCAAGCGTTAATATCATTAGAGTTATTCATTTGACTCCTTCTTTAGTCTGATTGAATTATTTAGCCTTTCTGTGAACAGCAAAGTTAATACCATGTGATTTTAATAAGCCGAGAGGTGAAGGAGAGTCTCTCAGTGAAGGGGACAATGACTTTTATTCTCTAATGCTTCTCATCAATGTTTCAGTGAGATCTGTGCAGCCAGGATCGGGGTCAGCCAACCCAATGCTAGTGAGACTTGATATTTGAAGGGGCTGGGTGAGAGAGGCTGTAGTCATGCCTCTTACTCCTGCTTCCTGTCGCCGTCGCCGTCGTCGTCCACACACCTGGCTCTTCCAGCTGGACGGTGTGGGCGTCGAGCTGGTGAAGTCGAGCTAATGGCTCAGCCTTCTGAGATCACTCAGTAAGCACTTTAGACAGGCAGCTTTGTTTTGCCATCTGGCTCCAATTGCGCTGACAAAAGCAGAGGTTCCTGCACAAGACAATGCTGCTGAAATGAGCCCCACTTTAATAAACCCAGGATGATGGGGAGCCACGTTTATGTGTTATCTTAATGAACTGTCCAAAGGAGACTGCGCCTCCCCTTTCAAAGCAAGCCTGATTGGAACAATTACCAGTGATAACTGGGGACCTGGGCTCATTCGTTTGCAGTGGAGTAGGATCCCTTTGTTGCTTTTACAGCACGAGCAAATAATGTTTAACAAACAGTGGAGCACAAATTCTGGATTTATTTGAAGTGCTAAAGCCAACAGCAATCTTTTTACACATTGAGAAGAGACACGCACGCAAAGAGACACGCAAACGCACAGAATACCATTATTTCACATCCACATGCAGAGATGAGTTGTGTGTAGGGTTCTTGCTCTCACCTCCTCACCGCTCTTAAACATGCTGAGTAATCTGAGCATTGTGTGCTGTTTCAAGTGGGCTGCAGGCACGCAAGTGCAGCTCCTCCTGTCAGGAGTTGGCTTGAGCTTCTGTAGCCCCCGTCTCCCTAAATCCTGGACTCTAAGACGTCAGGCCTTAGCAACAAGGCCCGGGAAGAGGGTGTCAGACGGTGACCCACTTCTTCCAGAGACAAAGAATTGTCAGGAAGAACAATTTGACACGCCCGCTGCAGAGGGAGCTTCATGTGAAAAATGGTTTCATCAACCCTTCTTAACAAAGGCGAGGCCTCGTAAAGGTGGAAGTTCAGAGAATATCAGATTTTTAAGCCCCACCCTCCACTGTGCTCAAACTCCTTCCTGTCAAGCCCGGAACTGAAGGCCCTGTAGCTCATCACCTTAAATGTTGTGTCTAGCTGGCTGAGGCTATATAAAGGTGACTCTTAAGCAGGCAGACGGAGACGAGGACGGGACCTGAGTCAAAATCACCTCTGTGCTTATTAAATTCCCCCTCTGTCTTGTCTGCTGATGTGCACCACCTTATATCACAGGGAACTTAATATTCGCCTTATGTCTGTCGTGGGCATCAAATTGTAGCATCATGTGTATATGAGGGAAGCTTAAAGATTTCAGTGGGGAGCAGAGCTCTCTGTTCTTGGAATTACATTTTTATTGCCTCTGAATCCATTTTACATTTACATATAGTTAATTTTACTACGGATAAGAAATGGTCTTTCCATGTCATTTTAAGCATTGACGCTACATTGTAGGTCCTGGGATGACTGTAGGCAGCCAAATTTAAATGAGTAAAATTTAATTCTTCCCTCTTCTTTATTGCTACAATAATCCGACCTCAAGCGGTTCCCCCCGCAGAGTTTTTGACCACAAGTGCTGCCCTGCAGCGATGTTTACAATCAGGTCCCCGTTTTGTTTGTTTTCAGGCAGCCCGAGTCACATCCTGCAGCTTGTTTAATGTTATTCCACTGATCAACTGTTGATAAATTTTGCAAATGTTTTATGAGGAGGGAAGTGTGCTCAGCAAGTTTGTTACACCTCAAGGACACATACAGTGTGCTTTGGTGAGGAAAAACCGAGCATAAAGAGAACTTATTGTTTGTTTACAAAAAAACTCCACAGGGTACCTTTAAATTAGTTTGTTTTTCTTATTTACTGTATTTGCCCAAATGTAAAAGTCCACACTAAGCCAGAGAATATAAAGGTTATGGAAAAAATCCCTGAGCTGGACTGATACTGGCCCACTCAGGGGGAGGCTTGGATTTTAAAGTCTAAAATGGGTTCTTGGGATACGTGGCATGCACAGACCTTTGCGTACAGCCCCGTTCGACAGCCGTGCGTGTCTCTTACATACAGCTCTACAACGCTGCTTTTTGAATTAGGAGGGGCCTGGAAAGCAGCCCCAGGCAGCTCGGCTTCACATGCCCTCCCCTTTTCACTGGCACCAAGTGCTCAGCCTGTGGGCTCTCCCAGCGGTCACACATTACTGACTAAACATATGTAAATAGAACATTCATGTTGCCTTCATTATTTGATGTGGGTCACTGGATAACTTCAAGAGCCCTAATTAAAAGAGCTCCCCGCACACCATTGCTTAGTGGATGCACTCGCATTATTCAAGTGCTGCGCTCGTCTTCTTTGCTGGTTCAGCACATGTCCACTACAATGTTTTCTCCAAGGGGGGACCCAGAGAGATGCCGTCTCATTGTGGAAGGCCCAGTGACATTGTTTGTACAATTAAGTCGAAGAATACGGCTAATTTTTTCTATAACTTTTATCTTTAGCACGACAATGTGTTGTGTTGTCTATTGAATCAGGGGGATCGAGAAACAAAAGTTCTTCCCTCGTCTTCCGTTTGGGAAGAAACTCATCAAGAATGTACTGCACACTGAGCAACTTCTGCAGCCGCTCAGAGGTTATCTGCTGGTCCGTGAGGAAAAGGCCACCAGATCGTTGTCAGAAGAGATAGAGGGAAAAATAGCAGCTCCTAAATCATTTGGAATAATGAGTGCTGTCACGGTTAATATAAGTCAAAGCACTGAGTGCTGTGCATCACAACAACAACATCAGCATCAGCAGCAGCAGCAGCAGCAGGCCGGTCCCACTGCTCGCTGGTTCGCAGCATTTTGGACAGAAAACTGGGGTGCTTTTGGACTGAAGGCATTATTTTTTCCATGGCTGGATCTCCCAGTCCAGGTGCCATTTACATCCCTCTACCTGCCCCCCCCCCAACCCCCCAATTCCCCCTTCTGTCATGTAATCTACGCTCCTCTGACAGCACAGCCAAGGTCCAGTGGGAAGAGTGCCTATCCATCTCACTACCCCAATCTGCCTCCCCTGTTTGGTTCCACATGAGCACTCAGCTGCTGCGTCTAATTAAATAAAGCGCTGTGCCCTCTGCTTCCTGTTAGCCATGGCAAGGTTGGTGCACAGAGATGGAGCGGAGGAGGAGGAGAGGAGGCGATAACAGCCACAAAGCCAAAGCTTGAGATAATGCTTTGGTCCGTGAGACAACAGACATGAAAGTTGATGCCAGCATGACCACCGTGCAGTAATTGCAATGTTCACAGATATTTTACTGATACAACGTTTTGACCTCAACTTTTCATTCTTGTTGCTTCTCTTTTTCCACAGCCATGACACCACTGAAGAGTTAAGGCCAAGATAGAATGAAGGTGAGTATGACACACATATATATATATATATATATATATAGACCGCACGCTTTTGTCTTCAGTATACCTGTTTTCGTGTGTTGCACACTTTCCTGTCTCTCTTGTCACAATTTGCCCAGTATTCTCAGCAGTAAGTCTCTGGAGGACATAGTGTCTCTGGAGGCGAAGGGTAAGTGCTGCTGTAATGAGGCTAGGCTATATTAATTCAACAGACAGCCGTGAATATGAGATGTCTTCACATTTGTTTTCAGGAATCACGGGGTCGCTGGCAAACGTGATAAATTCATTTAATTTTATCGTACATGCACACATAAACTCCATGGTCTGCTCAAAGCCACTATAAGAGGCAGATTAATGGTAAACACTTAATGTGAGAGTCATGCAGCCCCTCTTTCTTCTTCTTCCTTTCAGAAACTGCAAATTCAGTGTTTTCCTAGTGCAGTTTTGAGTGAGTGCCAACTTCAGCGTTTGAGGAGCTGGACAAGACTTTTTTGGTGTTTACAACAAGCCTTACATGATCAGGTTAATAGGATCATTCCGTTACATTTAAGAAATGTGTCACTGCTTTTTTTTTTGTGGCCCAGGAGACAAACACACAATCTGCTCAGAGGCTCAGAAACCGCACCTACACCACTGGGTGTTGTGCGCTTTGGTGTCGGACATACCACCCCCACAGCCATCTACACACCACAGGAAGATTTGTTGAGACGCTTAAATTGTGGTTTTACTTTTTAATCATTTTTTAAAAAACAAGACTGACCCCACTGACCCCAAATTGGCATTTTGATCTTTAGAAGTGAATCCCTGTCAATTTTATGAGGTGAGCAGCCCCCGCAAGTCTTTAAAGTTCACCAAAGTGGCTGTAAGCACTGCTAGATGAGCGACTCTTCATCAGAATGAGCATACTGCTTTGTCTGTGATCAGTATAAAGTTTCAGAACTGAAGAAATGAAAACATATTCCATTCAACATGCATCCACTAAAAAATCTTTATTAATATGGCAACATGAAAATGTTCACTAGAGCAGCAACATAAAACGTAGCTTTCAAAGCATATACATGATTTTATGCACAGAAGTAGACTTGATGCTACAAATAGTATTTATTCTGTTAAAAATCTCTCATAGTAGAGAAGCTGAAGTATGTGTGGTTGTGTTGCACCTCATCGAGGATGACGGAGGTGGTGAAGACTTTCAGCGACACAGATAGTTAACACACTCCTGAGCGACGGCATGTTATTGATAGAAAGTGATGACTTTAGTGATCTTAATGGTTTCTGCGTATGATTACTGCAAATGGCCTTCGTGATCAGAAAGGAAGAGCGTGTTTTACATGTGGGAGAGCAAACAAACAGAGCCAGTGACTGGATTCGCTCTGAGGGACAGGAAGAATTCACGAGTAATTTAGGAAACGATGTAACCAGACTGAGACAAATCTCAGCAGAGCTGTGTAACAGAAATGCCACCGCAGGTGGAGGGAAGCCACACTGGGTGCTATATCTGAGCGTATTATGGCCATATCATCTGGAATTACCCTGCAAGAGACCCTTCCATGCCTCCCTCAGACTCCTAATATTACTAAATCTCGCTCTCGGTGTGTCGTCTCCTGCTGTGTGCATGAAAAGAACAGTGAGAGTTCTTAGGAGGCCAATTCTCCATCAGTTATGGCACACCGTATGAGTATGATCACCTGGTGTAAGGGCATTATTCTTGTGATGACCTCTCCTCGGTGTTTCTTCAGTGTCAAAGTTACTGAGCAATGTTTGGAAGATTGCTGTTTCTCGGTGATGGTGATCGTGCGGTTGCCTCTCTTTAATGACTCCACTCGAATACCTGGCTGACCTGGCACAGCGTACGCTGGCAGCCATTCCCCACAGCGATGAGAGCCGAGCTGCTGGCAGCGTTGGACCCTGTGAACCTCGGGGACAGGAATGGGACACTCCCAGGAGGAGCCCCATGTTCACTGAACCGCGGTGAGCCCGTGTCCCTCACTGAACCCGGCACATGGACCTCTGTGGGCCAAGAATAACCAACAAAGAGCAGCAGTTGTTAGGGAAGAGGAGAAAAACACAGTTTCCCCTTTGTTGTGACAGACATTTTGATATTGGATGGCGATATTTTTGGGGACAGTTTTGAGGCACTCCATCAATTTTGATTTGACACATGGTGGAGTTTTTTTTGTCGCTCTGGTTCTGGAGAGATAACAGGACGGTGTAGCTGGTCTGTCTTTTGTCAGAAAATGAGACACGTTTTGATTGATTTAGCTGTTTGTTGCTGAATATTTCTTGCTTTTCAAGGCCATTCCAGCTTAACTCACCTCATAAGTGAAACCTGTACTCAAAGTCTCCATATTCCAAAAACTTATCAGCATCTCAAAAGCAGATTTGATATGCCGTGTACATTCAGCATCAGTGTCTATGTGCGTGTGTGTACAGTATGGATGCACATTTACTGCAGAGGAGGTAGAGTGAAATAAATTGGATGATATTGCTCAGTCACCCACTGTCTGTGAGTCACACTTACTTCACTACTATCTCAGAGGAGCATGCAGTATGGATCCACACTATATGTGCTCTTCAGTTTCACTCTCGGTCTTACCTTCATAACCGGCAGTCGTGAGAATACTTTTTTATTACAAGGTTGTGCAGTTACACCTGGTTTTTATAATACGCTGATTGGTCATTGCTATAAAGGCGCAGCGTGCAGAGCGAGTACAAGGTGATGGAAGGTACAGAAAGTAATTTCCTGTAACTAGCCGAAATAAAGTCTGGCCAGTAGGAGTCAAAGAGAGGGCATTTGTCATTACTGTAGTATCCACTGACCTTCACCGGGACTGTTATTGCTCAGTAATATCCCCTAGCCCCCAGACCTCCCTGCTGCAGAATCATCCTAGATCAATTATTCTAATATTTGTGTGGCAGTTTTGCTATTGATTCATGTATTTATGCACAGTGCAGCATATCTTATTTAATAAATAAGCTTCTGCATTTAATTAAGTCATTTTAGAGGGCACGCTCTTTTCATACACCTTTATGTTATCGATACACATGCTCATTCATGACTTATGTTTATCCGCTCAAAATTTTATTGTTTCATTACTTGCAGACAAGCACAGATAACGGAGCAGATGATATCTACAGCACGCTCCGGAGCTGGGAGAGCATCCTTAGTGGCTAAGACTTACTGTGTAATCAAAAATATTACATACTGATCCATAAGGCAACCTCGTGGCTTTGGAAACTTTGTCAAGAGACAAATTTATGGTGTTTGTTAATCAGTGCAGGTTTTTCCCCGCCTTTCCACACAGAGTAAACTTCTGTAGGCAAGAAATGGAGGCTTGGAGTTATCCTTCCTTCTCTTCTTACTGATCCAGCAGAGCTAAGCCAAGGTCGAGATCACTGTCATAAATCCACAATAGTCCGAAAGCTAATGATGCTTCAGTGTGAGCCACTCGCTATTTTCCACAGTTTTCAGTTTTTCCCTTTGAAGTTTTAACTTTGTTTTTGCCAGTGGAAGGATACTCACTGATTGTTGCATAACCTCCGTGCCTGAATAATGCCGCTTCTCAGCAATGCTCGGAAAAAGCTGTCAGTATTTTTTTGTTCTCTGGGCACCAGAGCTAAATGCATTAATTACACAACAGACTCATCTGAAACACAGAAAAACGGTGTGGTAAAAAGCAGAATTATCTAAAACCATAGGACACAGAGCAGAACCTTGGCCTGTTCAGCGATGGCACCAAATAAGTCAATAATAAGTATTCAAAGATAAACATGAAAGGAACAAAGAAAACAGCAGGGAGCAGCCGGTCATCTACCTGAGGACCTTTGATGAATCCTGATGAAAAGACAGATGATGTTTTTTAAAGAGAAGCCCGGGAGGCGCAATTAGTGCTACATAATGGCACTTTCCGTGCTCCCTCAGCAGAAGTGTTGGTGTAATTCACTCCCATATAGTCACTTAAACTTTGGACTGTCATATTAAGAATACATCTCATTGTTATCCTTTTCTTGCAGTAATGGCTCAGGGTTCGCTCTGTCATGGATTTATAAGAACAGACTGTGCACGGGGAGGCCTTTTTTAAAAGGATGGGAAAGCGATAAAAGGGCGTAAAATAGAGTGAAGTTGGAAAGCAGAAAACAATTCCAAGTGTGTTTAAAAGGCTGCTGCAGCATAGATCCAGGTGTTGGATGGGATGTGAGCTCATGGATGATCTGATTTTTATTTAGTCTGTGGGAAGAGTAGGGCCAGGGGAGACTCAAAGGATCTTCACCAGCCCTTCCCTGCTGTATGGCAGGTGAGGCCTGGCAGACGAAGATGCTATGACACAGGCCACTTTGGATGGACTCCTTCCAGGAAGGTGTCTGTGGTGTCTTGAAGTGGCTGAATTTGACTCACTACTCCGCTATCTCTGATCTGCACATTATTTATGCTTTTGTCTCAGCCATTTATCAGCATTTTTATACCTTGCGGCCTCATTCTACAGTACATCACCTGTGATGGAATAGGTTGCAGCGATGATAGCCGCTGAGGGAAGCCAATAACCAAATAAAGTAGCTCATATTGATGTCAGAAAACCGGCGAATGGACAAGCGTGCTGCGTGGCAATCTCTGCATACAGATAAAAACCTTGGCCAACATCATCATCATCATGAAATTGTGCAGGAAGAAATAAAACACTGTGCTAAGGGCAGCATGGCGGCATAGTGGTTAGCGCTGTTGCCTCACAGCAAGAAAGTCACAGGTTCGGTTCCCGGGCCTGTGGCCTGTCTGTGTTCACATGTTCTCTCCGTGGCTGCGTGGATTTCTTCCAGGTAATCAGGTTTCCACCATCCAAAGACATCATGTTTGGGTTAATTGGTGACTCTAAAGTGGTTGTTGGTCTCTGTGCGTCTCGTGTGTTGGCCCTGTGATGGACTGGAGGCCTCTCCAGGTTGACCCCACCCTCACCCAGAGTGAGCTGGGATTGGCTGCAGCACCCCTCGTGACCCAGAAACAGATAAGTGGTTGAAGGTGAATGAACGAATGAATGAAAACGCTGCGCTAACTCCACTTTCTTTCATTCATGTTAATGTGTATGACATGAAACCAGTAATACATGAGCTGTGGAAGGAGCTGCACACTGACTGAATCATTGATCAATGACGGCTAATGAACACAGTTGGAGTTCTGCTCTGTTTGCCTCTCCACTGAGAGCTGCCTTCTCCAGAGAACTCCTTTCCTCCTGGTTTCTGCCAGAAAAGCACGGGAGACTTCATTGAAACCAACTGCCTCTGGGCTCAATTAACTACCATAGATTGCTCATAATGCAGATGAGAGACTGTGTACAAGAGCAGCGATGTGGTAATGTTGGAAAAAAACAAAAAAAACAAACAACACATAAATGGAAGTGCATGCATGAGATATGCTGGCAAGCAAAATGAAGCGGTTATTAGGTTTAGGATGATCCAACCAGAATGTATATTCTCCGAGACTCCATGCACTGAAGCATGGCCATTAAACGGAGTGACAGACCTGCAGATAACTCTATGATAAATGGTGCATACATGTAAACACGAGCAGACCCGCTGCAGCAGATGTACGTTCTGCGGTATCGTTGCGAGCTCCATTGTGACGATTTGGGTTTGTTTGTTTTTTTTTGTGCGGTCACGAGGCTGCGGCATTCATCGAAGCATATCAGCGTCACTAAACAGTTCTGACTGGCTTTCTGTCAGAACAACCGTACATGGACACTTGCTGACCATTAGGGTTCTCAAAATTTTTCTCTGAAATACAATCAACAGTGCGTGAAGTAATTTTTTTTTCTCTTTCTCCTAATTTGGTCTTGTCACAAGTAGGAGCTGGCATTTTTAAACATATCCCAGCCTTTTGTTCTCAAAGGATGGCTATCAAAGAGAGTATGTTCTGCACCAGAGAATTTCCAGATGGCACAAACCTAAACACTGAACAGGCCTCCCACCGGGATAGAAATATGCTAAATATGTTATTTATTAATGTGACTCTTCTGTGTAGATTTGTGAAATTTGCATTTGTTACTATGAAGTTCCACATGTTCTGCTTAAAATATGGACTTTCTTTGCATGCCACCTTGAAAAAAAAAAAAAAATCTCTGGTAATATTAGAATAACAAGATAATGACCATAAAAGACCATAAAATTGAATATGCAGAGAAAATAATTTAAAATGAAGTGCACAGGAAGGGTTCTGTTGAAAGAAACTGAATTGAGAATGTTTTGGAGACAAGTTTTTCTTGTAACTGCCAAAGCATTAGATGTAATTGCATTATTGTGCCACATGCAGCAGATTGGTGGCGCATTAGTGAATGTTCAAGCTGTCAGTCAGTTAAAATGATCATTTTGAATCATTTCATATGGTTGGATATTATCTCAAATGACCTGTGTATTGAAACCAGTCACAGCTTACCACTTAAAGCTGTTTTCAAAGCCAATTTCACTGCTGCTTCCCGTCTGCAGTGTTGTTTTAAGCAATTACACGACTGTCTGTGTCGTTTCCATCCCTTTATTTTACAGCCTGTGACACTGGCAACAACAACGTGCAGAGATGCGGTTGGATATCAGTAATTGCGCATCAGGCGGCAATTGCTTGTCGCAGTAAAATGGGGGCCTAACTGTTTTTACACATCACAAAACAGTGTAATTTTGCATCATTAAAAAATCATTATAAGAGCAAAAAGATATATAATATGCGTTTATGTTATAAAACGGTTAGTGGGGCGTTGACCCATGATAGGCCGAGGTGTGCAATGAAACGGGGCTGAATGTAAACTCATCGACGTGAACGCATCACCATCCTTCAGCTCTGCTCAGTTCAGCAAATAAGGTGACTATCACCTTCACGCCGCATCAGCAAACAAATAAATCACAACACAGGTGGAAGATGGTCATGGCAAGTCGCCCTAAATATTCATCCAGATTAACATACTGAGAGCGTCGGGTGTATAAGGTGCACTGAGGTGGCCGGCGTCCCGGTGCGAACACAGAATGAACTGTGACTCCTTCTGTTTCCCCTCCCTCTACCTTTCTCATGGTACTGAGTCACCTCGCCTTTGGGGCTTACCGCTGGAGTCTCTTCAAACGATCCTTTAGACTGAAGTGAAGAATCAAGATTAATGCACTTCCACGTCCCACCCAGGCTCTGGGGGGAAAACGTCTTATAATTAACACCAGGGGGCTTCAGGTTGCATTTGTGGAGAGGTCGAGGGTGTGGTACCTCAGCCGCAGAAAAAGAGTTGATAAAGATTTTTAGAGTGTGGTGTGAGCTTCTGCTTCGGAATAACAATGGAGGGGTAACAGAATGGCCTGTCATACGCCTCACTTTGGCCCATTGTTACCGGGACAAAGTGTTGAGGCCTGGAACAAGAGCTGCTGGATTACCGCATCATTCATACTGATCATCGTGAGTTATCACCGCAAAAGAAACTTTTTTTAGTTTCTCTCCTCTTCCTGCAGAGATACTACACACTGCTGCTACACTACTTTCTGTCAAGGAACGGCTAAAGTTAACATTTAAAGGAATAGTTTGACATTTTGAAGATACTCATCTGTTTTCTTAATGAGATTCTGCGGTTCAGTTTAGCTCAGAGAACCTGCTGTGTTTTTATGCAGGATTTCTTTTATTTTATTTATTGGCTGATCAGGTCAATATTTTTTTTGGTCACTAGTTAAGCACAAGATTATCTAAACATGAAACTGGTATCTCAGCAGCAAACATACTTCTGAAAAACCATCTGGTCGATACAGATGTTTTTTTCTGTTTGTTTTTTGTGGGGGGGTTAATAGAGAACCAGCAATATTTAAAGCCTTTCAAAGTTTCTGTGATTCTGCAACAGCAACGTTATACAAATCAGCCACCTGAAAGGGATATTATTTATTAATTTTAAATATATTTATTTATGCATTTTAAATTTGTTTATTCTAATTTATTATTTATCAGCTTTAAATTTGTCAGTGGTAATTGCTAAATTCTCTAACGTTTGTATAATTCATTTTGCATCTCGCTTTAAAAGGAAAGGAAGAGGAAAAATCTTTCTTTGGTGGCACAGTTGGAGGCAGTCACCGTACAGTTTACTTGGAGTCTATGTATTTACACGCATGGCTAAGCCTAATAATAACAGCCTCTTATATTTCAGCCCACACTGATGATACTAACGGCTATTTAAATATCTCCCACACTCCACTATTTGTGTCCTGCAGGACCCATGGGATGTTTTCTACTGCAGCCCTTGACTTTAAGGCTTGTAGGGTATTTGTTGAAATGCAAATGTATCCATGAAAGCAGTTAGGTACATCCTCTTTGAGTCGCACACATTGTACCTCATAATTATCTGCTCTTGCTTAGTTACGTTGTCATGGTGCGTTTGATCGTATGTTGATGATCTTTAAGCGTCAGCAAGGTTAAGATTCTCCCTCATTATCCAGAATACTTTTCCAAGGTTATTCACAAACATTTACTTTCATAGTCTCGTGAAACGGAAGTTACCAGGGGAGAGAATGAGATATGGCACTTACATTTCAATGTAAATTAGGAAAGAAATGGGTGCGACGTGGATTTACAATGGTTCATTAGATTGAATCCACTGCGCCGCTGTATCTTTTTACGGGAACAATCTCCTGTCGCAGGAGTAAATTAGTGTGCAATCTCGTGAACCTGCTGTAAATGAATCTGTCCATCAGCTCGTGTCTCAGGTGTTGGAGTGGAAGAGCTGCTCTGCCCTCCCATGTCTGCTGTTAAACAGTTGGAGTGTCCTTTTTGATTGCCAGCCTCCCCCCGCCACCCAAAAAACACAACAAAATCAAAGAAAACAATGTGGTAGCTTTAGTTATTTTTGTATAATTTTGATTGGCTTTACTTCAGATGTTCGTCCGGTGTCCGACTGAAGGTTGAGATCTTTCATTTCAGCATGGCATCCTCAGATCTCTCTGGGGGCTCATAGGACTCTGATGAGAATATGCATGTGTGTGTGTCCGTCTGAGTGATGAATAACTTGACCAGTTCGATTGCTTTCTGACAGACAGAAAATGGAAGCTATGCAGTGTTTTCATACAGCCCCTGCTCTATCAAACAGATATTCGTGCAATGCCTTTTGCAGTTTGCTAAGGTTTCAGTGACAGTTACTTTCGAAGCTGCTGCCGGTGCCCGTAGGGTTTCATTTACGATGTATCCACATCAGGCAACCCTGTCAAGTGAAAAATGTGATCAAGGAATGATAATGAGTGTCAATTAGGCGGCAGGAGAAGCCCAATAACAGAATTATTTTTGTGTTTGATGAAATAGGAGGATAGACACGACGAGTGCCCAGACATGAGAGTACACGAATACATCAGCTTACGAAGTATGCACAGGGTCAAAGCCATTCAAGAGACATGATATCTAAATCAAACGTTGATTCACAACAGGTTCAGGCAACCTGAAAAAATCTTAATGGAACAAAGAGCAGAGTTTCCACTTCCCACAAAGCAGAGAATATTGGCTCCTCGCAGGAGAGTACCCGTGAAATCTTCAAATCTTTGCTGCAAACTCAAAAACGTTTAACTGAGCAAAGACAACTATTTACTGTTTACTGCTTATTATTATTATTATTATGATTATTATTATTATTATTATGGTTATTAAGATACTGTGTTATTTGCTTGTAATTTCTTGGTTTGTTATCTGTTTTTAGCCCGACATTGACATTTCACGATGTAGATCTCAGCAGGAAACTAAGAGATATGTCCAGATGGTCAAGCCCTCTTTACCATGTGTACATACATGCAGCTGACCGCTTTGAATAATGTCTCTAAAAGCTGCACTTCCAAGCGTATAGCCAACTTTATTGCTTTTAAAGGCTTCAAGTAGAAGAGCTTCATGTGTGACATAATTAAATTCCATCCAAGTTAATTCAAACTGTTTAATGATGCAAGGAGAACAATTTCTTTCGCTGTGCTAGCGGTGGGGAGGTCCACAGGGGCTATGAGTAAGAACAAGCATTAGAAGTTCAGATATACAGAGAAGGGGGTGACAAGTTTGAGTTTCAAATGTGCTTGTTTTCTCCATTTATTTTCATTGCTACTGTTGTTTTGTTTTGTTTTGGGTTTTTTTTTGGGGGGGGGTATTAAATCGTAATACCAAAAGCAGACAATTAAGAGTGAACCGCACACAAGAGCAAATATTATGAGTGGAATTAACTCTGTTTGCTGTAGTTGCTGCTGTTTGTGACCACCCCGCAGTGTTTCATTATTCCCCAAAGCTGATAACCCCTCCCATGATCAACAGCCAAAAAGCCTGACATTATACATATCGTGTGTTTGTGTTCTTTTTCCAGGAGTCTGGGCCAGACGGCGGGTAGGAGATGAGTCTGGCGGGTAATCCCACTCCACCTATCCATCAACCTGGAGACTATTTCCAACGTCCCCTACAGAATGTCAAAGCCTCGCTGAGCAGAAGATGAGTCCATCATCTTCTTTCTAAGACCCCCCCCCCCCCCCCCCCAAAAAAAAAAACACACACCTCCCGACTTCCCATCAAAACATATAAACATCTCATGTGCCTATAATTTTTATTGCCGTCCACGGAGGGCCGCAGCTGAGTGGGTTGTGTTCTATGCAAAAGAGAAGCTGTTAGAAAACTACTGGATTTGACAGGATCCTTTCTCTGTCGCTGACATCGCTGCGTACGGGCTGTGATGGGGCATGTGCCAGAGACACTTAAAGAGATGACCCTGCCTCACTTGCAATCCCTGTCTCTCTGCCAGAGAGAGGGTTTCGCTCTCCCATTACTCCTGCACTTGCTAATTAGCGTCTGTTGGTGGAGTAACTTGTACCTGTCAGTGTGTGCCGCTCTCCTATATTCACTAAGTTCAAGGAATTGAAATTGAATGCCAGCTAAGCTCCGACAAACTGCAAATGGTGCATGGGATACACCCCGATCTTCTTGCTGACCTGACAGCCTTACATGTTAGAAATTGTTTTTAATGAACAGACGATCTCAGCCAGTTTGCTACGACTGGTGTGAAATGTTTTATCTCCTCCAGGCCCGGGCCTGTACAGGTTGTTTTATTGCTTTTTTTTTTTTTTTTTTTTTTTTTTAAGGTACTTGAGCAAGTCCCAGTGCCACGTGTCCATTTATGAATGCCAAAGCCGTTTGTGTCAAATAACCCAGTGCCTATTTACATTAAAGAGACATGGTGAAACCGCCTGGTCATTGGTAATTATTGGTCCCATTCCCAGCGCGTGCCACTTTGTGATTGTTCAGACAGAACAAGGTTGAGTTTATTGCAGACATTAATTCATCTACAGGATAAGCCATGCTGCTCGAATTCATCCCTCCGCATTTCCATTAGTTGATTTATCTGCCAAATAGACTATTCTCCATAATGAGTGAAACATGAATTATGGTCAGAGTAATACAAATATTTCATTTACATGCAGATCCACACTGACAAGTTGAATTGTTCCCAGTTAGACACAGTCCTATTTTAGGGCTAATCCCTCTCTGTTTGCAGATGCTCAGTCATCCCAAACATTTTACTTGTTTTGAATAATGGATTTTCTCTGTGATTGTTTGTTGCTGTCATATGCGAAATAGCAACCCTGCATCAAGTCTGACTTGTGTAAGTTGTTCAGAAATACCTCCCCAACACGCCCACACACTTGCATGCGCGAGAACACGCACACATACTATGTCCTCATCTTAAGCTGGATGAGACTGTTGATCAAACTCCAGGCTGTGCCCAGCTGTGCAGATCTCTCTCTGTACAGTAGCCCTTGACCTTGCAGTGTGTCCTCATGGCCCAGACACCCGCCTGAAATTAAATTACAGATTAGTGGCTCTAGGCCCAAAGAGGGGTTTATTTGGTTGGCCCCTCTCTGAGAATCGCTCGTTCTCTCATTCAGCGACTGTAAAAAATGTCACAGGGTTTAAGGAAGAAAATGCCAGTCTTGAAGACATTTTCTTTCTTCTGGCTGTGAGCACTGGAACCTGCGGCCCCCGAAAACTTTCTGCAAAACATCTGCAAAGACTTCTACATCTTCCAGTGTAGGAGGCTGGGGTCGAGGGCCAGTGGAAATAGGTTTTGGGAGGAAAAAAGTCAAACCGAAGGATGTCTGGTGTCTGGCACCTCAGAGTATCCTCTGTATCTGTAGATCCCACTGATTGTACACCATAGAAATTAAATAATGAATTAAATGGAAATCATTCTTATTAGACAACAGTCAGAAATGTCAACGCCTAATTCCAAATCACATTCCTTTCAAACAGCGTTCAAATACCGGCAATGATCACCTAGAAATTAGAAAAACTCAAACCTGAGGATTCCCACTTGATTTGGCTAATTTAATGTCCTGACTGAATTTGTAAATATGAAGGTAGTACCTAAATATAATTGACAGTTTCAATATCCCCAAATAGATAAGGGCATGCAGCACAAACCTGCTTTCACCTGATTCCACCAGTAAATAGTTCTTTACTTAAACTTCCTCTACATCTGTAATTAGCACACTTAATGTCACTTTTCAGAGACCTGTGCTCAAGAGGATGAATGTTTAAGATGCTAATATGACATCATTATTTATCTATCAAAATAAAACACTTGGCAGGGTTTTGAGCTGCCCCACAGCCAAGCCTCAAGTAGCATCTCACACACACATAAAGAATGATTTAGCAGATTAAATAGTCTTGAATACAAATGTACTCTCACTGCAAAAATGAACACAGCCTGTGACAGTCAAAATGTTAAGCAAATTTGGATTTGTTGTTTACAGTATTCTCAGCTTGAAAACTGGAACCCATGTGCTCAGAAATCTGAGTGAAGGTAGAGCAGCGTCAAATAGAAATAACATATCACATAATACGGCAAACATTTGTCTGTGAAACGACTGCTTGTTTGGTTCTAGATGACTTAAGTCCTGTAATTCAGAGTATTTGAGCATCAGCCGGTTCGAAGTATCCTGTGATCACAGTGTCTGCAGCTGCGTTGGATTTTCAACTGACAGCCTTCATCCTTCTCTGCTCGTGCTGAAACGAAACCTGGTCCGGCTCCATGAAGTCCAGCAGCAGTTGTCCTTCGCAGGTACAGGTACAACGCTCACATTTGAATGCGGCATTAGTTCATACGAAGTCAATGAGAAAACGCCAAGAAATTATTCTTGGCAGCTAAATCCTGGCAGAGATATGGAAACTCAAGTTGGCAAAAAAGTTGCTAGTTTTTAAAGTCTCCAGAGACACGAGCCAGAGGTGAGACGAGTAGAGTTTGTGATCAGCCTAAACTGCCACACGCGTCTAGAGGCACACCTCACACACCGACCTGCTGCATGCTGTTATTGTGAAGACATCTGTTCGCTGTTTGTGGCTAAAACACAGACTGAACAAACACTCCAGCAGTCAAATTCACTCAAATAAAGCCAAGCTATATATATATATATATATATATATATATATATATATATAAAGAAAAAATGTATCAATGCAGACAGGATGATAGAATATGTAGGAGTGAGAGTGAGAACACCAACGCTCCCATTTTTCAAAAAGCTTCTCTGCACTCAAGGCAAAACAACACAGTGATGCTCCTACTCCACAAGCTCTTATAGCTGTGGTTCAAACCCCACAATAGATTTATATTAGCATTGCTGCTCCTCTGCATTTGACTTGATTTAGTAGAGTATAATAGCACCAGCTGTGCTCCTCAGATTCTGGTACACAGTCGATTTGTCGCGTCCGCTTCAGTAAATACGCCCCTTTAGTTATTTCCCTTTTGTTTAAAAGACACTTCCCTGTTAGCATGGTCACCTCTTACATAATCTGACTATTTATACATGAAAATATGTCTGTTCAAATAAAAGTAGCCCCATTTGAATAGAGAGGAGAGCCCTTTTCTCTTTGATGCTTGCTGCTGCCCCCCCTCCTTCTCTATTCTATTTGGGATGGGACACCTGAGGTCAGTGGCTATCACTCAAAGTCCTCTAAACCCACAGCTCTACTCGTTTCATTCCGGTCTAATCAGAGGCTGATTCACACCAGGGACAGCAAGTGAATGCAATTAAGGAGACGGTAGTAAAGAAAGGCAGCTCCAGGACCAGGATTGAAGACCACAGTGTAATTGGTTTATTCATAGAAATGTGGGATACTCTATCACAAGTTATCAAGGTGCATGTAAATTGCCTGGGCTATGGGCGGCGCTCGCTGCAGATGGAAACGTTGTATGTAAACACTGACTAAGAATTCTGCTCACTGTGAGCATCTTTGCATCATTTTTACGATCTGCTGGGTTTGTTCGCTGCTTAAGGAACAAACGCTGCCAGCATTTTACGCTGTGTTTTATTCCTCCTGAGGAGGTTCGATAACGTATTTAGTATGCAGAGAGGCCTGAGCCAAGTGTAAAGACGACTGTGGTGGTGTTCTACAAATATGAGGTTTTGAAAGCCAGTCCTGAGACTAATGCTTGTTTGGAAACTGCTAATAATCCCGATGTTGTATTATTATTATTATTTTTAAAGCTTTCAGTCGGCGGGTTTCCAGTCGTCACTGCTGGGAGCCTTCATGCTCAGAGGACATATTACATATATGTTGTACAAATAAATGTGCAAGTACTGCTTCAGATAAAATCCCAGTATCATTTGAAACAATATTTATAGGTCTGTTGGTTTGCACTTTTAGACAAACAAACTGCACAGCCAGACAGCATTTGGTAGTTTAGGATGAGAAGTCTTTTATAATAACTATGAGATTATTATGTAAAGTCGATTGAATTACCAGAGGAACGCTTTAACGCCTTTCGGTTTTGACATCTGGTCCCTTAAAACCAGATTCATCCACTCTCAGTCTTTCAGGGAATAAACCATACTTGTATTGTGGGTGATTCTATCACAGGACAACATTCTGGGAAATACACATGTTGGCTCGATGCCACTAAGATGTACATTAGATCAAACTACAGTAAGCAGATGGTTAGCATAGTTTAGCATAGAGACAAGACTGGAAATTGGACAGCTGCATGTTCGTAGGTAAAAAAAAACAGCTCTAAGAATAAGAAGCTCTATTTTATCACCGGACAGAACTTTGCTTGCTATTCTTTGTATCCTTTGCTAAGCTACACTTTTGTTTAAGATGTCGGTGAGTAAGGCACACAAACCCTTTTCATCTGCTCTGGTGATCCAAACAACATTTCACAAAGACTTAGAGGTTCGAAGTACCCTGTCTGTGGTCCTTGTGTGAAGCTACTAAGATGGCTGTAGCTTCATATTTAATGGACAGACAGGTGACTGGTATTGATCCTCTCATCTATCTTTCTCAGCTAGAGAGCTTAAATGTCAAATTACTCCCTCCCTCCTCCCAGAAGGTGGTCGAATAAGATGATGAAAATGTACATCTTCATCTGACAAGTCCGAGGTGAAAACACCACACAGACCGCCCGAAATTTGACAGTCTCGCAGTCTTAACGTATCCACTGCTAGATCTAAAGTTCTGGTTCGGTCTAAGTCTAGTTTGGGTTAAATGACAGAAGCACCAGTAAGCACCAGAACAACTGCAGTAAAACACAGCTCCAGCTCTCATTCATATCACCTCGTGTATATATCTGGACACAAATATGCATAGAGATATTACACTGGACTTGGACTTTACTGGGAGAATTGAGGGAATTATAAATGAAAAAAAAAAACCCTCTTTATGCCCTTGTTCTTATTTCTCGTGTCATTTTCAAAGTCGTACATCCACACAGACGTGTCTTCTCCAAGGGCAAAAAAGATTGCTCCCAGGTAATTCCTCAAGTGAATCATGATGTGAAAGTTGGAGAAGAAAACAAACAAACGAACAAAAAGAAAAGAAAAAAAAAAAACATACCTGAATTCATTACCACTTTTATTCTCCTCACTGAATGGCAAGAAGTCTAAGTAAGCATGAGGTGTTGGCATCAGGATTTAACAGTCAGACAATGAGAGCTTCTGCTTGGAGAGCAGACATGCCAAGCTACAATGAAGGAAAAGAGGAACTGAGGCTCAATGAAATACAAAGCCTCAATTCCTTTTAAGAATACCAGCTGTGAATATACATAGAATTCCTTCAATGGCTTTTTTTCTATAGCTTCTATAGCTAAGACGTCAGATCTTCTGATGTCACCGCAGTTATAAAACTATGTAATGATGTCGAATATTTACGGCAAGCAAGATCGAGAGTAAGATCATGGATTTGCATTAATATTATGGTGCGGATAATAGCAGTCTGTCACAGTGAAGAGGGAGCTGGAACTGAAGGAAAAGCTCTTGATTTACAAGTTCCAAAGCTCACCTAAAATCAAGACCTCTGAATAAAGGATACGATAAGAATACGATTACATAGCGAAATGGCTGAAATAAAAAAAAGTCACCACGGGTTTTCTGGCTCCAGAGGGACAGGACATGGAAGATGGACATCCAAAGTGAGGTCAGTAGTATCCTTATCACCTAAATAAGCCTGTTGAGGCCATCTGATCAGGATCCCTACTTGAGTCTACTCTGAGGTTGATTTAATCTAAAATAATTGTACATTAATAAAAAAAAAAAGCAATCACAGTTGCAGTTGTTTTAGCCTTTCTGTAAAATTACTAGAATTGCAAACATGTCACTGACCTTGTATCATCATCATGCTTAGGAAGTCAGGGCTGGAGGTAAACACTTGGACAGGCATTGTTAGAGCAAGTGATTTCTTTTTCTTTTGTATTTTATGTTTATTTTGGGCTGTTGTAGGATATGAGAGATACAAAAGACCCCCCCCACCTCCTTATAGGTGCTCCTAAAAAAAAGAGGTCCAAAACACATGCACTCACCAGCATAATGCATTGTACATATTTCCTATATACTCAACAGATGCTCATAGTACCTCATTTGAGGAAACTTGGTCACTGAAGCTGGCACTCATCCAGTTTATTCTTCTACAAAATGAAATAAAAAGACAACCCCCACCCCAAGCTGAACCTGGCCTGGAGGTGCGCTAAGGTTTTAACAGCAGATATTACCATAATAATACTTAATGACTCTGCATGCATGAAAAAGCCACGACCTGAGTCCAACACCTATGTAGTGGTGACATAAAGCTCAAAATATTCTGTTCCTAATGTTACAGCTGAAATATTTTTCCACCAAAGGCGAATCAATGACTATAACTCTATTCAGGTTCAGTGTTTTCTTACCCCTCAAACTTCTCATTCATATTTAATACAGACAATACTGAATTGGTTCAGTTTATTCCCTTTATCCATTTCTGCATGTTTGCTTTTCATTGAGGTAAAAGCATTTTCCTGTAGCGTCATTAAGCTTTAATCCTCGCTTATCCATGTCACATCATGTTGGGCCAAAAGCTAACCAGGTCGATCCATATTGTGGAGGGCACATCTGTGGAAGGTGTGCAGAGCTGCAGAGATAATCACAGCCGCTGCTCCTTGTTGTAATGTGTCTACTGTAAAGTACAATTTAAAATTTGGATCAGTTCTGTGCTGCAGGGTGACTAAATTGATTGTTTTTAATTGCATGAACTGCTTGTTGTGGTCCTGCAGATGATGACTCATGTTGATGATGTTTCAACAGCGAAGGAATGACATGTTCCAGAAACAGGAACCTCCAGGGCGAAGAGTTGGGTGTCTGACTTTGACTCCGGAGATGACGGTTGTGTTGGTGTCTTTAGAACACAAAGGTGATCTCTTTATTACTTTTTTCAATCATCTGAATTGCACAGCATCTCAAACACAGAAGTCACAGAAAGGAACTCACAAACAGATAATTTTGTGGGTAAGAGGACATTTTAGTTAGCACGATCTGCAACTGGGCAGACAAAATTCAGTATTAATCTAGAACATACTGTCACAATTTTTATGAATCCCAAATCCCACAGCTGTTGGGTCTGGCCACTGAAAAATCAAACAAACAAAACAGAACAAAAACAAAACAAAGAAAGAAACAACAGTGTTTCCCTCTGATCGGCAGGGGGTGCATTCAGGAAAATAAACACTGTCAGTCCAATTTAGGCTTCACAAATAAGATGTGGCTCATTCATTCATTCATTCATCTTGCACTGCTTATCGGGGTAGGGGGGCTGGAGCCAATCCCAGCTCACACTGGGCGAGGGCGGGGTACACCCTGGACAGGTCTCCAGTCTAATGTGGGGCCAACATACAGAGACAAACAACCACTCACACTCAGACCTACAACGATGGGAGGAAACCCACGCAGGGAGGGGGAGAACATGCTAACTCATTTATTTCACAGATTTTTTTTTTTTAAGAGGAATAACAACTCCTGCAGTGATATGATGATTAATATTCTCCCCGAATCTTATTTATAATTGGCTGGTTAATGCAACAGCATGTTTTTCTTGCAGCTACCTATTGTGTAAATAATGCTCTCAGTATATCCTTTCTCTCATGGGTGTCCCTGTACAGAATACTGAATCCAAACAAGGTACGGAGTTTGTTTATTTGTTGTTGTTGTTTTTTTTTTAAATCTATATTATTTGTCCCCCAATCTTCTCTGAGTTTATACATTTGACAAATAATGATCAGTCACCAAAAGCACTGAGGAGCAATTTAGTAATGCTGCCACTGGTCAGCCAGCTATTGTTTGGCTCTACATATTAGATTTTTCTCCTAAATTCACTTTAGAATCTCATTACCTTTAATCAGGATGAAGTCATATCATGCTGGATTCTAATCGCCTCTGAACACAACTTCTTCAGAGTCGCTGAAGTAAATCACTGGCCCGAACTTGGGAAAACAAAAGAAAATGCATAGGCAGAGTTTTTTTTTTTTTTTAGAAACTGAAACGTGTGCTTTGTCAGACTCATTCAGTTGTGCTGGGCTAGGCCATCCCTAATTAAAGTGTTCTGCTCTACAGAGTCCCAGACTGGTCCTGAGCATGCAGAAGCTGTCTTATTTTTTCCATCCATCACATCTACTGTAATTACTTTTGTTTACAGTGGAGGAAACGGCAGCTGTCTGATTAGAAGTTATTGAGGAGATAACTCATAGGTAATTTGGAAATGGCGCTCTGCTTCTCTCCTGGATGCAGATGAATCATTTCCTGTGTGAAGTGTGGGAACGATGTTGAAACGCTCACAGAGAGCAACCCTGACAAATTGCCACAGTGCTGTCAAAGTTACAGACCATCTTCCTCTAAAGTCTTACATTGTTTTCTTCCAGCGATGACGATGTTTTTGCTTTTCCTGAGGCAGAAATAAAAAGTTTGCAAAAAGGTGTAATAATTTATGCTTGCTCTTTCCATTTTTTCTCATAAAGTTATTTTATATTAAAATAAAAAAGGAATCATTATACAGTTACATTATATGGAAAGACAGTCCCAGCTTTTTGTTTTTGAGATATGCGGCAACAAATTACATTTGACATCACTGATTCTCAATCTCTTTGTTTGATGCAATGCGCTCTTAAATTATAAAGTGTTCTGCTGTATGCACCACATGATGCAGGATTATTGTTATAAAAACAAACCTTGGTGTAAAATAGATACTGACATGTCCATTGATGATATAGAAAATGGATGTACAATATCAAAATGGAAAACCAACACTGTAATATTCACTTCCAAAACAGGGAATGAGAACTGCAACAATGAAGTAATGTTTTAGACTCACCACAGATTTAGGCAAGATGCATACAAACATGAAATTTACAAATATTTTGTTCACTCAAATGTGCCACATTTGGGGAAATATTTGTGAAAAAGCAACAAAAAACAGAATACATGTCATCATTTCAACAAGCCAATCATTTTCAAAGTTTGAATGAAGTTTGTGAGTTTATATCCAGACGGAGAAAGAAATCAAAAAAATGGTAATACAACTTTCTAACCTGAGATGAACAGATAGTGGTATTACTATCACAGCTATCCCTCATATGTATATATATATAATGAAGTAACACAGGGTCGTTTATTTTGGTATTCTTGTTGCTGCTCAATTTTGCCATAGTCTCTTTCATTAATCTCCCTGAAATCCCAAACTTGCCTCAGCTGGGTTTGATCTGCACTACTGCAAGTATGAATTTTTTATAGTCGAAGTAAGTAGTCAGTTCTGATTATAATGGAGCAAAAAAATAAAGAAATAAATAAAAAGAAAAACTGTTTTCAAAGCCGTAGGAGTTGATTTTCTTGGCGTCATGCACAGAAACCCCTTTCCAACAACCAGGTGGGCTGATTCTAATATATTAGCACGAAGCATAAATTTTTGCGAATTTTTAAATAGTTTTCAATTCATGTCTCCAACATTTTGAAAGGAAAAAAAAAAAAGTTTTGTCTCTGTCTGTCTTTAGGATTAGATGAAATGGCTATCAAATCAAATCAGATTTATTTGTATAGCGCCAAATCATAACAAAGTTACATCAAGGCACTTTACATATAGAGCAGGTCTAGACCAAACTCTTTATACATTTATTTAAAGAGACCCAACAGATCCCCCGATGAGCAGGAACTTGGCAACAGTGGCAAGGAAAAACTTCCTTTAAGAGGCAGAAACCTCGAGCAGAACCAGGCTCAGGGGGGGCGGCCATCTGCCTCGACCGGTTGGGTTGAGAGTGGGAGAGAGAGAGAGAGAGAGAGAGAGAGAGAGAGAGAGAGAGAGAGAGGGAGAGAGAGAAAGAGAGAGAGGGAGAGAGAGAGAGAGAGAGAGAGAGAGAGAGAGAGAGAGAGAGAGAGAGAGAGAGAGACAGACAGGCATTGGAGGGGGGGGTGTAGGCAGGAACATGTTGTTGCATGAAGTTCATGGAGTTGAGCTGTAATACAGAATTCATGCTATCAGGTCTAGTTGCCCTGTTTTACTTTAAACAAAGTACAGCTGCAGATGGAGTCATTGAGGCTTGTGAGACAATGACATTTGTGTTTTTTTACAACATGAACTAATAACTAAAAAGCATCTGAGAGCTCTGTGGCGCTGCGACATTGGGAGTCATTTCTACAAACAAAGAAATATTAATTGATTGAAATAAGATAATAGCAGCTGATACTGACATGAAATCAGATCTTAATGGCTGTCTCCTGTTGCCCTTGAGAGCTGAGAGGTTTCAGTCAATTACTGCGTGTGATTGGACGGTTTGGAATATCAGCATAGCCAGTGTTACTTTGACAGTGATTTAATTTGACATGTTAATCAATCATCCTCATAGAGAACACACTAATATGTTAACAAGCCATACAAACACTACACATGCAGATAAATGTGTGGCAAACTAGTCATTGTGTATTGTATGATCATAATATATTCCCACTTAGTTTAGTGATTCATTTTTTTTATCTTCACAGCTGCACTGCCAGGGATTGTTTTCTTCATCAGAAAAACCAGAAAATATGAAGACAAAACATACCCAGCATCTGATAAGCTATTGTGTGGTATACATGTCAGTATACATGTCATTACTGCCCTGCTTGTTGCTTGTGCTGCCTCGCTTTCGTCCTTGCTCGCACCATTAATTTGTTATTCAGTCTTCATGTATGAATATTAAAGCTCAAAAGCAGTTTCAGTAAACTTGCTGTTTATACAGCAGATCCCCTCCCTCGCCAAAGTGTTAGATTAATTACTTTACTTTCATGGGCCTCACTACTGGGTACTAGTAATTAAAAGATAATGATTGGTCCCTTTGAATGTTACAAATAAAGATGCACAAATTCATTTGCGTTATTCACAATGTTCAATAAAAGATTAGGCAATACTGTGCGGGTGTTGAGTTAGGGGTGCAGTTGTTGGGAGAGACTTCTATTTCTGCCAAATTATCAATGCTTTCCTGTGGTGCATTTCTGCTCTCAGCAATTTATATCAGATGAACTTTGGATTACTGTACCGTATAAGAACAATGGATAAACACAGCTGTTCAGTGACATTCATCTCCATGACCACCTCCTTGATGACTAACTGGGGGGAAATAAAAGTGAGGTCATTTGAGTTTTATATTCAAGACTTTATATCTTCTTCTGTTTTTTGCTTTTTTTGTTTGTTTTGTTGTTTTTTTTTTTTTATAGGACATAGAAGGCTGTATTTGGTAAAGAAAATACTTCAGTCCAGTCTGAATTTTAAATACTAAGCTGCTGCAATTTGCAGTAAAAAGGTTCTACTGAGAAAACTCAACAGTGAGAACTCACTCTGGTGTATTTGGTTCATATTTGATTAATTGTGACAGGTAGAGCCACATCAGCCATCAGTGCACACTACAGAGACCATAATCAGAAAGGGTTTATTTGTGCACAATTACATTTAAACAATTTGTATATACTTCTGTGTAGAGTCCAGTATATTGTTACCATCTACTACTTTTTTTTTTAAGAAATGCAGCATACCAACAATGCTGAATCAGTGTTTTGGGGTTTTGAAGAGACTTAAAAACTTGGTTGTTAGTCCTCAGTTTGCAATCTGCCAACATGACTTCATTTCTTCTCCTATTTTGAAAGATGCAACCCTGGCTATCTTGATTAACATGTTGGATGAGAAACTATGACCAGCAGCTATATGAAAAACAAATTAATCTGCTTAAGAATACAGCTTGTGTTGATGCGTCACTCATACAACACAGCCTTTGTTCTGTTCATGAATCAGTTAGTATGATGAGTTCAGTTTTGTATGACACGATCAATTTTCTCTGGCGATGAAATATCTGTTGTCCAGCTTCCAGGCGTGTATGCTAATAACATGAGCCAAATGTAAAGAATAGATATATTTGTTTTCTTCCTCTACACCTGTACTGCGCTTTCATTGTGATGTACAGATGTGCCAGGGCAATGTAAGAAATACTAGTGTTTCTAAATAAGTGGGATGAAAGGAAAGAGAGAATCGATGGGGGGTTGTTGGGTGGGTTACACCAGAAATAAAAGGCAGAGCTCTCAAAGTCTCAGCAAAGCAAACTGTAACTACAGTGTCTGCATGGCTAGACAATGCTACGATGGTTAAAACAATTGGGGGTAAAAATATCATGGCAGGCTCACCAAGCATTGCCATGTTTCAATAAAAAACAAAGGACAGGAGTGTTTCAGTCTGGTCAGGCAATCTGGCTGAGCTCAATGGAACAATGTGTCCAAAAAAACATGTCAGACCATGTGTATTAACATCTGATGTAGAAAGCTGTGTTTAGGGTATAATGTGCAAAAATTGTACTCCTTAGTATGAATGTTTCATGATAATAAGTAAGCTGATTTTGTTATTGATTTTATCATTTACCTTTATCCTGAAAAATCCCCAGATGTATTTTGAGGATTTGATCTTTTTATTGTTGTCTAAAATCATCACAGTGAAGCTATAGATCATGCAGTCAGCAGAGCTGCAGGTAGGTAGTTTGTGGTTTGTGGTTCTGCCAACTTCTGAGGTAGTAGCAACTCTGACATATACTATACATGAGTTATTTCTTGTGTTTCTTATTGTGTTCTCCTGAGCTCAGGATTCCCTGTGCCTTCTTCCCTTTTGAGCCTCCTTGCCTGCCCACGCCACTTCAGCCTGCCAGCTAGTTTCCTCACTCATCACGCTGCCAGCCCTCTGCCTCCCATCTCCTGCCACTGTCACTATTCCTAACAATCCTACAATAAACTCACTTCTCTATAACCTTGCTGTCCATGTCTGTATTTTTCTTCCAGAAATAAACAAGCCCTTGAAATTGAAAAGTAACCAGTTTCACATGGGAGTGCATTAAACTAAAGGAAATCAAATTTGATTTTCATCATCAGAGCTTCATAGTTTTTGCTCAGTACTTTAAATGACATAAGCCGGAAATATGTTTTCCTGCAATAGTCATTCATTACTCACACTGGCTGACTGTGTAAAACTGCTGACAGGTGCCCCAGTATGGCGTTTCCGATCAGGGCGGGTCATGTGACCTGCAGCTTTCTGGTAATTGTGTGATTCTGAATAGAGTGGGAGGGATTGCTCACATCTGATCCATGAAGTTAAATAAAACTAACAAAAAAAGAAAAAGAAAAAAACAACAACAACAAGTAATTAGCGCCTGGCAGTGCAGTGCCAGCCAACGTGTTACATGACATCTCAGCACTTGCACACTCGCAGTTGCATCTCAGCAGGAGAAAAGGCATGAGGCAAAGTAAAGCACTGCTGCGTTCAATCCTTCCTGCTGCTTGTTATCACTGGACACACTAGGGGCCGGAAAGAAATGTTTCCCAGCCACATGACAGCCTCCAACTCTGTGATGTATAAATATGTTCATGAATCTTAATTTTTTCCACCAACTGATCCAGCGAAATTATGTTATTATTCATTTAAATGACCACAGAAATGTTGTGCTTACAGCCAAGTGCATGGAAGAAGTCAATTTTTTAATGAGCTTTGCTGATGTTAAAAGGAACTTGGAGGCAATATTGCATTTTATTACAAAATAAAAGCAAAAGCAAAAAAGCATTTGTGAAATTCTTTCTATATTTTCTAACCCTTTATTTATGCCTCATTTTATTTCCACATTTGTCTCCTTATTATTTGATTGATTGATTCTTGTCTTTGGCACACTGCGAGTCCACAGTTTCACAGTGTGGCAAATTTTAATTTTCAATTTCGATTGAAACTTTTCATACTGATGCTGTGCAATTATTTACTCATCTAGCTCCACATATTAATGATGATGTTAGTTTCAATGTTTTTCAGCTTTTAAATCATATTACGCCGAAAAACAAACAAACACGCTAAAATATATAAACCATCGTTTTTTAAACATGGCCGACCAGAGGAAGCGGTGAGGTGGCGATTAACCAATCAGTGAGCAGTGTCATTGCCCTTTGACCTTTGGGCGGGGGTGATAACTTGCCGTTCCCCAATGACCTTTGACCTGATTCATGGATGCGGAAATTCAAGGAAACAGTAATTAACCAGACAGCCAAAACGTCAAGCTGTGTGTGAATGAAACGTGTTTTGTTGGACAGTTTTGTTTTTTTTTTTATTTTCCGGTGCAACTTATCTGTTTTAGCCGGTGTAGCCGATACCTCGGTAACTTAGCAACCGCTAACTCTGTCCAATGGTAGCAAACAACCGGACGTTAGCATGGAAGCTAACTGCGGAGGATCGTTAAGGAGCCGACGGTTTGGTCTTTCCTCCGTTTTCCTTTCGCTTCGGCGGCTCCAAAAAGGGATTTGACTAAGGGATGTTTGGATTTTCTCCGGAATAAAGTCCAATGAGCCCTGGTGAGTATTTCCCTCCCGACCCGACATTTAACACCCACTCTGTCCGGCATTTTACGTGATTGGTAATAATATCATTCTTCTTCTTTTTAAAGAAACGTTTTGAGATATTCATATTATCAAACGTGAATATACACAAGTTATATTTCTCCTTCTATGAAGAATGTGCTGGAAATAGTATATCTTATTTATCTATCTACCTAGAACAGAATTTATGCTCTAATCCATCTTCTAAAAGGGATTTTTATTTTATTCCCACTGTTTTGTACACAGGAAAGAAGATCCTTCACTGTGACACCTGCCCAAGGTATGTGCTGGTCTAGTGTAGTAGGCTGTTTTTATTATTTTGAAGTGCAAACAGCATCTTGGTTGTGATACAGTAATATTAGATTTTTTTGAGACACTATATTCAGTTTGACATGCTGGGGAACGACAGCTTTGTGTGACATTATTATTGCACCTTTAATTTAAAATGATGTGCAATGACCTTACAGCGGGGAATCAGTTTGAACGCAATGTATTGGGAAGAGCTGGAACAAGTAATTGCTGATGGCGCTCTCAAGTGACTCCATAAACGCCCTTTGATTTCAAAACCAGGCAAACTAACAGGAGCTTTCCATTAAAAGCAACTGCCAAATCAACATCTTGAGATAATTATAGACATGTTTCCAAGAACAAATTCTGTAATGGTGGCTAGACAGAGTGTGTTAATTGCATAGTGGATAATGGACAGAGGGTAGGCACATTGCAGGAGGTGCTGGACCCAATGGGCTGTGATAATTAACCAAATTCTAAATGACACTGGGCAAAAATGATTCCCCCCCGACTCCTATATGATAAATATTTAATGTTTCAATTTAATAATGATGGGAACACAAAATGCCAAACCACTAACTGTCAAACTTTTGTTGTTTAAGTCTTGTAATTAGAGGAAGCTCTTTCTGCCTTACCAATTTCCCAGTGCAGCCTCTGCCAGCATTTAGCACGTCCATGAAGGAGTGCTGACAGGGAAGGGAATTCTGTGTAGAACAGAGTTGGACAGCATGTTGAAGAGTTTAACATTAATTCAGTAGTTGGCATCCACCATGTGTGAATGTTTATCCTTTTGACAATTAATTAATTATGAATCATAAACTGGCGTAAAAAGAATAAAATCCTTTGTGTACATGTTCTTCCTGGGCACCTGCAAGGGAGAACCATAGGTAGTGCTCCCCCCGTAAATAAATTATGAAAACAGTTTTAACTAATCCCTGCGGAATTAGTTATTTTTGCAATGGTTGTGGAAAAAGGACAAATCATCTTGTGGAAATGACAAAGGGAACCAGAGTGGTCCTGTGCAAACATATTAAAGTTATTTTGCCAATCTTTTTTGCACTCAGTAAGTTTTATTTTTTTTTATTTTTTTTATTTTTATTTTTTCTGCACAGCTGAGAAATCCCAGTCCGATTTTCTTCCTGATTGCTTTAACCCATATAGACACCAGAGGGAGTGGTGATCAATACACTGTACTTTGCCATCATTATCAAGACTTATATCTCCTTTAGCTCAGGGCTCAGGGCCCATTAAATCAAAGGACCCCATAGTCCCCACCCAGTATCTCAACGAGACCCTCGAATACCATTAAGGTCTGATTTATGTGTCTTTAATGACAGGTGGTCCTTAATTGGCTGATGGTGCAAAAAAATGCAGCGTCCTGCTGAAAAGGATGATGATCTTAGGCTCAGTAAGATACTTTTTTCTGGCCACTCTGAATCTGTCATTCATATCAAAGTACGACTCACTCATGGTAAAAAAAAACAGCTTTCACTTTCTGCTGCGGTCATACCTCATATGTTGAGAGCTGCCACAGGCAAGCTGGTCCACTGAATGGATGTCTGCTTCTCCTGCGTTCCTTTACGAGCTGTGTTTGGCTTTTGGTCTGCAACTATGTGTGTAACTTGTCCCTCCTGAAGTATTTTCTGTCAAACCGACTATGATGACATCCTCCTCTTGTTTTGTTCACAATCCATTGGCTCTAGCCTGAGAGGCTCTCTATGTCATTAGCAAAAAAATAATTTGGTTAGTTTAATGGAGTGACTTAGACTAACAAGTTGTTGCAACAAGAGTACCCTGAAGTGACTTGAGATGTATTACCATGGTAGTAGTGGCTGCTCATTAGCTCCTTGCAGTGTTATTGCAGTTAGGTTCATAAGAAACCTGCATAATATCCATGCACGGCTGTAAAAGAGAGACGGCTGATAAATTGCATAATAACCAGATTAGCAATATGTCACACTAAGCCTCTGGCAAACGGCGAGGGAATTGGGAAGATTCTACCCTCCCTGTGAGATGAGAAAGATATAAATAGAAACCTTGAAGCACAATTTGTCAAGTTACACAAGCAGAAATGCATCCCCCCCTTTTCACCCCACCCTAAATATGTAACGGTACTTTGAAGCAGATTTAATTTCAAGTCATTATGAAGATGGTGATGCATTTGTGAAAGCATTGACAAACATCTAGTTTAAAGGTCACATTCATTTAAAACCTTTACTTTGAGATCTTTATTTCATAATGTGTGACAGCAAACTTTCAGCAGGCCATTACAATCTTTTATGACAAAGCAAACTCTGGCCATTCCTCTGTGATAATGTATTCTATTAGGCAAAATTACATCTGCCGGTTTAAAATGATCATTTTGGCTCTTTCAAAGCTAGAAGTGAAATTGGATATTGCACTTTTGTCAAGGTCGATGGCCTGAACGAACGCTTCGGTAACTAATAAAGTTGCAGTAGTCATAAAATGTGATGAAAGGTGCCCCGGAACGGATGACTTTACATTTCAATGGGACGTATTTGTTTTTGATTTATATCTATACAAACAGTACATGAATAAAATATCTTTTCAAAAGGCACATTTCAATATTTATTTGGGACTTCATTTCTCAAAAACACAATAAACATGGTGGGGCAGTGACTTCAAGAAGAGGCACAGAATGGGCCTGTAGTTTGTTGAATGGAAATGTATAAAACAAATCCCAATTTACTTGCATTGAACTCCGACAGCTACCCCAATACATCAACACATTTTTTCAGTAGTTGGTGCTCCCTAATGAGTGCCATTGTGATGAAAAGGACTCAAAGCCTCTTTGAGCTTAATTTACTAAGCATTTTGATCCTTGTATTCTGCACCTGAAGACATGAATTATTTGTCCAGCAGGCACAATGCTCTGGAAGTTCAGTTTAATTGTTGTGAATTCTCTGCCTTTTATAAATTGTTGCAGCTTTGCATTGGTATATTAAAACCAAGGTGTTTTGGTGTAGTGGTGAGGTTGAAATTTAATTAACTTGTATTCTTTTGAAATATCAATGCCAGCAAACAAAGAGAATGGGCACCACAAACACCGCAAGCATTTTAGAAAGAGTAGGACAAACTTATTATGTTTGACTGCTTTATAAAACCAAAGAGATTATAGAGGATGGTCGCTGCTCGGTATCTAAAGTTACATTCAAATTTGATGTTGGCTGAGATGCTAAGACATTAGTAGTAGGGATGGGAATCTTTTTACTATCTCACGATTCGATTTGATTCCGCTTTTTTTTTTCTTTCTTTTTTTTCTTTTTAAGGTTATAATTCGATTCAAAACGATTTGATTCATAATGATTTCTGCTTCAATCTACAGGTGTGCAAAGGATCCTCTACTCCAGTCTGTCTTGCAGACATAATGACAAATGGAGACATTAAAGTGTCTTTTTCATATTTATTAAGTTTTAAACATTTATCCATGCTTAGATGGAATTGTTGCATAAAAACAATATCACATATTGCTGAAGTAACAAAAGTAAAAGTGTCTCTTTATAAATGCTTAATCCTCATTTTGCAAAACTTGCGCTCTGTGAAGCTCATGTCAAGCTCGGTCTTCCCTATAAAATCCACGTCCCCCTGCCACTGTAGTGCCAGTCTGAGTGCTCAGTCACTCACTGAGCTCAACACAAAGAGGTTGACTATCATGTACTTCAATGGTCAGTAATCGGTGGGAAACCGAAAAAGTTCACAGTGGATTTGATATTTCCACCAAAGTTGTGGAACACATGTTTCATTGTTTTATTGTTATGTTTTCACTTAAATGTATAGGTAAAAACAAAATGATTCCAAATCTTTACCTTCAACAAGGATGGGGACGGTTGAGTCTCTCTTTCCTCCATTATTGTAGTTTTCTCCTTGTTTTGGTGCTTACCGTGCATGTGTATGTTCCAGAAGCGGCTCTGTGGTGATGTCGACAACTTTGGAATCTGTTAGTGTCATCATAAAGAAAACAAATAGAAAAAAACAAGATATGTTAGCAATTGGCATATACCTTTTGCAAGCGGATCTTAACAGAGCTGCTGGGATGACTTTGGACTTTCTAGTCCTATTATATGATTGAGCCCCTGTATTGATCATGAAAGATTAATAATAATTAATCATTTAGTAAATTTTACATTTCATCACACAGATTGCACACAGCACAAATCAAACTGAAGATGCAATGTTATGCTTTGTGTCCATATTGTCCTTTTTGTAAATATCTTTGATTTGACCAGAACATATGATTTCTATTATTATTATTTTTATTTGTGAACCACCTGTTTACACTCTCTACTGGGCTTGTGAATCTTGTGTGGTTTGCTCCCCCATGTCAGTAGAGCTGCAGCAGAATCTCTGTTCCTTACAGTGCAACAAATGAAAAACGTGTGTGTGTTCCAGTGACGTTGCAAACAAGCCAAGCCATGAATTTAGAACAGGATATTGGCTAGAGGGGAGCTGTTTGGAAAGTAATTACATCAAAGGCTGTTGTGGGAATATTTGCGGCACAAAAATTGCTGCTGATGATAAGCAAGGCCCCACAAGGCAGTAATTAGGGACTCCTGCCTTATGGCCAGTGTATTGTGGCTCTTTCTCATGCTAAATACGTTTTCTTACATTTTTGAACCTGTTAATGTATAGCAGTTAGAGTGAATATTGAGGTCTGTTGGTGTGATTGGCTGTCATGCCACTAAATGACTACCTCTCACTGTGATGCTCTGGTACACAAGTATGTTGTGCCTTTTAATCACAACATTATTTTGTGTGAAATGTGGATTTGTATCTTGCTCTTACGCCTGAGTGGAACTGTAGTGGTTTCTATGTTGGGAGCCTCCTGAGTGTGAACTGCCCACTTTGGCCATCACAACATTTTTGTAGTGAAGTGCTGTAGTAGTCAAGTGAAATGAGCTGAGCTGTGTGATGTCAGTGACATCACACAGCTCAATGCTGGAGAGAAGCGTTCATGTTCATGACCCCTTTTTGCACCTGTCCTGACTGTGTGTGGCCTGTAATTGGTCAAAGCGTGTGTGTGTGCGCGCGCTTGTGCGCCTGTCCCTCTATGCATGAGTTGCCTCTGCAATATGCAGCCATTCTCCCTGAGCATATAGAGGCTGTCAGAGGGTGCTGACCTACATAGTCACTGTCGACTCATGGATGCAGAGCCAGATTTTGACAGTCTTGCATGGTGCTTTGTGGGCAAGAAATGGGTGCTTCTCCTAGTTGGTCATCAGTGTGTTACAGTGTGTAGGAGTGGTCAAGTCAGTTTTCACAGAAATGGGATGACAATGCATAACCCTTTCTCGTTACATTTGTTAGAAAAGCAGGATAAATGCCAACATTACCCTTTCCATCATCCTCCGTTTGCCCTTACACGTCATTCATGACATTATGTGCTGAGACAACACTCAGTTGGCAATGAGTGATGACAAATCAAGGGATTTAGTTGTGCAAATTCGTTTAGTGGCAAGTGTTTGCACATTGAATTTTATTTTAAAACAGAAAACTTTGAATTAGTAATGTCAAATTTACATGAATATTACAACAGTTAGCAATGCTACTGCACCACTGCGGGATTCAATAATGGTCAATCTCCTGTTCTGCAAGGAGTCAAATGGTTCCTGTGTGGGAAGTACAATGTCCCGAAGTTCAAATACTCTATATGGCACTATATATTCATTCATTAATGTCCTACCGCTTATCCGTTTTCAGGTTTGCAGAGAGTACAGTAGCCAATCTCAGCTCACACTGGGTAAACCCCCCAACAGGTCGTCAATACATCACAGGGCCAACATACAGAGATAGACAGAGACAAACAACCACTCACACTCAGGTCGATGGACAATTTAGAGTCACCAGTTAACCTAAACATGATGTCTTTGGACAGTGGGAGGAAACCCACGCAGGCAACATGGAACATGGAAACTCCACACAGAAAGGCCCCAAGCCAGGGAACCAAACCTGCGACCTTTGTATTGTGGGGCAACAGTGCTAACCACTATACCACCGTGCTGCCACAAAATGTATAATGATGTATAAATGAGTTCCACAACAACTTGAAATATTTGATGTGTTTCTGGCACCATCAAAATTCTCATTATAGATGAAAGCTTGCAAGACAATAATATCTAAGCATTTGACCAAAGTATATATTTAGACAAAAAAAAATGTTGTTCCTTTGGTCATATTTCGGTATGTTTACATCTTTTCGCTAAACAGCATTGCTGCAAATGCGGCATGAAAAGGCAATACATTCTGTTAAAGGCATTTATAGTACATTACTTCATGAACTGACAGGCCTCCATAATAATCCCATTTGCACAACATAAAAAATGATTTTCATTAACCAGGGAAAATGGTGTCTGGAGTTTTGCTTAAAGAAAAGTGGTGTGAGATCTTTCGGGTGGCTCAGTGTGCACTGATCCCTATATAATCTAGGGGAGAAAGATTTTAAGGGTATGAAGAGGAGATCATGCTTTTATTATATAAGAGGGATCCCCATCCTACCCACTGCAGTTGGAAAATATAATTGTTGCTCCTGTCTTTGGGATTCGGAAACGCACAACACATCTCTCAAAAAGAGAGTGCAGATGCTGTGTATTTCTGCTTTAACCAGCTGAAATGAACAATCCCTGAATATGTCCTGTTGTTGATAAAGACAGATTATCGCCGTCTCAGACTGGACCATCTGGTGCTCAGATTCAACTCCCTTCAGTAGTCAATACCTGAATTAGCATACACATCTGTGATGAAGATATGCACCTGAAGGAGGAATAGATTTCTGTTTGAGACCATATTGATCGTGATTTTGATATTATCTGAATTCCTGCAACCTTTAACAATTACACATTTACAGAAATATAATACAAAAATTTCAATAATGTGTACTGTTGAAAATCAGGCAAACAAAAACTTCCCGGTATGTGTTCAAAGGCACTAATTGATACCAAAGTTTGTACCATTTCCCCCCACCTCAAAGGCAGCTTTTAGTGTTAAGTGATAAAACAACTGGCTGTATAATGATTTTCTGACTCTGAACTGCCCTATCCAGACAATTTCTTTTTTTTTTTTCTTTTTTGAGATAACCCACACTAATAAATCCTAAGCTTTTACTGCTTTAGTCCTTTACTGGTGTGTCATGGTCTTGCTCTCTTAATTGCGAAGAAGAATAAGAAATAAATGCTGAATGCAAATGTATCTATGCTAGGCTATGATGTTAGACCATTTAATCCTGAATATACAAAAAAATAAAAAAGTAAATAAAATCATCAGCAAAGGGGGAAAAAATGACAGGAAATTGACTTAATGGAACAATACATAAATAAATTGAACTAAATTCGGTTTTGATGGCTAGCATTTTCTTGCCCTACAGTTGAAATGATACTGTGAAGTCTTAATTAGGCTTATTTCTTCCCTCTTCCACTCTGTTCATTTTCATCTGTACAGACATAAACAGTAGGTGGATTATCTCCTTTTTGGTCATTGGTGCCGTGACAATGATTTATTTACTCAATATTTTTGTCATTGCCTTGACCATAAAGCTTGATGTAACATCATTTTAGCAATATTCGTTTTCCACTATGTTGTCATTATTGAACTGAGCTGAGAATGTGTTTAAAACATAGTTCAGATGGTACATTCTTTAATTAAGCAATAGTTCATGACAGGCCACAGAATGTGCTTATTATATCAGAGAAGGGGCTTGGTTCGCAAAGTACACAAAGCATGTTGCAAAAAAAAGTGAAAACGGTAGAAACTTTTTTTCAATACCATCAAACATTTTTAATGAATTAAAAAAAGTAGATCCTCTATTATATATGATATTTGCTACGCATTAGACAAACAAGCTACAATACATTTTCACCTCATTGCTTTGTGTGTTTTTCTTTTTTTTTGGTCCCCCCATTCGACTACTTGCTCTTTCTTTAGCTCTGCATGTTATTTCCACTGTCTTCTTCCTTTAGCTTAGGTTTACAATGTTGTTAAATAACAGCTAGCTACCCTGTTTGTTTTTTTTTTTTTTTTTTTTCCTATGCTACTACCTTTCTCTGCTGTGGAGAGATGCGTGTCTTTGAAACGTGAATTAACATCACAGTTGTTGTATAGGTTCATTATGCAACACCTACAAACCAATCATATTGCGATTAAACTTACCCATTTTGTAATGGATGGTTAAAATAGAGTTGTTTTGATGTCTTTGGAATTAATTTAGAATTTCACAGTCAGTGACCATAAGGATAGAAGCAAAATAGATATTCATTCCAGTTTATTTTGATGTGGGAGAAGGAAATTAAAATGTGCCTTATTATTTAACAAAAGGGTTTTATTTTTATTTAATGCTCAATAATCTGTGTTTACAAGATTTGTTTTGCGTGCGTGCATGCGTTTGTGCGCACACTCATGTGTACCAGAATAATACCCATGGATATGTGGGAGTAGAATTGGGATCTGTGTGCAGAAGCAGATGTTTTCTCAGGGGGTGTGTGGCGCATTCAGCAGTGTTTGGAAAAGGATGCATGCTGTGCTCACTGTAATTGGTGTATGTGTTAAAGCCAATTTTTGCTGCGGTCCCTCGTGCAGTTTGCTATCCTGCATCCACACCTTCTTCTCAGTGGACTTGAATCCAGGTCGTTGCTCTGCAGACAGTGAGACTTGCCCATGGTGACTGAAGGTTGTGCAAGAAGAAAGATTACACCGACACACACAAAGACACTGATAATCCCAAAGCAGTTGCTCCTTGTAAGCTCATCCTCTATTCCTTCTGTGTATGTTGATCACATTGGTGTTTCATTCTTGATCCCAGGAGTTAAAAGGCCTAGTGAGGATTTTGTGAATGTTTCTCAAAATGAGTTGAGAGCACATGTTTATCTCACAACGTCACTCCAGCTTAGAGAGATACACTCAAGCGAAGCAAATGACTTACTAAAATTTTTTTTCATCATGTAGAAAATGGATTAATGTAGACCCTGTTTTTGGTCAGTGTAACTGTTAAAACTCATATCCGTGCTTTGTGTCAGCCTGCTGGTTTCTGAGCAGGTTGCACACAGCTTGTCTCAGAGATCAAGCAATCGGTCTTGAGTCTGATTTTCAAAGAATTTCTCTTATGAAGTATTGAGGCAAGTTAAGCTTGGTTACCTCCCAAGTAATTTCCTAGAGCCGAATAACTATTCAGCTGAATTAAAGGAGTACTGTAAATTATATTCTTCATTCTGCTTGATTGTTGAGTTAGCCAAGCTAACCCTAACCCTAACCCTCTTACTTTCTGAAATATATTTAGAAATTCAGCGAATAGGCTGTAATAGTAGTAAACTTTTATTGGAAGAGGCAATGCAGTTCCAACACTGTCTTTGACCATTACAGCTGACTTTCGTTCTTGATTGGTGACTCATGGTATCTGTTGCTGAATCTGTGAAATAAATGCCCAGAGAATTTAACAGTGCAAACTATTATTATGATCATAATAATTATTATTTATTATTATGATCAGTGTGTTGAACATCACATCACATCGAGAGAAAACTGATGGCTGCTTTTAGGCCAGTAAAAGGGAGCAGTTTACAACATACAGTTTGTGTCAGAACAGATGACAGTAGATTATGACATCAAAGTTTTGTTTTTGGAAGTTTGCGACTGTAATAGTTGAAGTAGGCTGTTTATTTTACCACAAGTGCTCCAACACTATCATGAAATAGCCTCTGACGAGTCACCATTATTAGGGGCCATAATCATTTACACAAACACATAAATTGACAATGAGCGGATGTACAGTAGATAAAGCATGCCATTATGTTGGCTGTAGGGCAACACCATAAATGGATATGCATTTGGACAGCATAATGGAAAGGAGAAAGATTAGGGAAAAGAATGGGGCCATCTTATGAATGTGAATGAACAGAACATGAAAACATTATATGCAATAAAAACCATAAGAGGCCCAAGTTCAGCCTAAATATTAACGCACAGCAAAGGGATCTCATAAAAACCTGTCTCTCTCTTTTTCTGTCCCAAAACTCCAATAGCTTATTCTCAATGTGTGAACATTCCACACTAAATGTGGGATGATAACACACATCGAGTGTAAAAATTTCAAGGATAAACAATGAACATCAGAAGAGCAGTCACACTGTACTCTGTGCGACGAGATGCAAATGACGGCTTTCTCCTCATATTGGTTTGCCAGTGCTAATGATCAGCAAGAACTCTTTCATAACAGCCGCTGATATTCCATGGGAGATTTATATAATGCCCACATTCCCCATGTTTTTCACCAAAGCTCTGGCAGCTGGCTGGTCATGATGCTCCCTTTGTGCTTGTCAGATTAAAGGCAGCCTAGACCCTGAAACCACAAGACTAATTTTAGATAGTTAATAAGAATTCATTTACAGCGGTGCCTCCAGTTAAAATAGTGCATCTAGTGAACCCTCTATAAAAAGGGGAGAAAGGTGGGCAACGTGATTAATTACCTCAGTCTTTTGTTGACTACATAAGTGAAAGGAAAATAATACAAAAAATGCATGTGGTTCATTTTTTACACACAACTATGTTTGAAACATTAATGGCTTGCTGTGGTTTTCAATCATGACACTTGAGCTACAGCAACTGTGTCAGTTATATCAAATAAATATTTCAAGCTTGAACATGATACAGCCCGCTTCCTCTGTCGCCTCTCCGAGGCAGCTCTTTGATACCAGTGTTCTCTTTGCATAGAGAGGTCATGATCTGCCTCTAACCCAGTAGCACCATCCAGACGAACTGCAGTTTCACACTCAGCAGCCAGCTGTCATATGTAGTCCAATAAAACAAATCTGAGCATGCAATATTTATTGCAGGATCCGCAGAGGTGCCTCCATATACACAACTGTTGCAAACCACTCTAATACTTTCACAATGATCTGAAGCTGTTTAGAAAAGACCTCTCTTACTGTGCAGATGAAGATGTTATTCTTCAGTCAGCCAAATTCATATGCTTAATTACACTGACTGGGTTTGATACACATTTCGTGACGGTGAAGGAATCGGTCACACAATGCACCACCCCCTTTATTACATGTTTAAATTACACTATTTAATAACCAACCTTAACTGTAATTGTCACTGCAGTTATTATTAGTCTCAACTTGAAGAGGCTTTGTATGTGACTACACAAAGAAATCCACATCAAATGAATGCCTAAGCGGCATCACTGCTTTAGTCTCCACTGCTGTAGTATTTTACTGTAGACTGCCATAACAGATTTTAATGAACAGTCCTATTGAGAGTTGAAGAATTTTCTCTTTGAGGTAGGAACAGTACCAGATGGTGTAGCATCCCATTCCTTCCCCAGTGTAAATGAAAGTTGTGAGAACAACAGTGTGGTTTAAAATGACTGTAAATACAAGCTCATGACTGTCACCACTAAAACAGCCGGTGGGAAGCAAGTAACCATTAATTACTTGGTAGTTTATTCAGTCTCTGATTGTACCAATGCAATGACTTTGTGCAACATCACCTACTGAATCAAAGCAGAAAATCTGTGTTGCTTTCATGTGTTTCATGTCCTACATCATTCAAGTGACGCAAGCCCTCATGGGGCTACATTTTCTGAAATGTTAGGACAGCTTTGCCTCGTTCACATGAGGGATTTGCATTTCACTGCTGCTCATCTGGCTGGTTTAAAGGAGCTCTGATGAAAAAAGGTGACACGCATTGTTATTTACGTGTGCCAATTTGGATGTTTTCAAATAGAAAATCGTGCTTATCTTGCACGACAGCTGTCAGTCATTTCTGATAAAATCACACCAACACAATCCTAATAAAACAGATGAGCTCAGTTTAATGCTTAGTCGTATGCAAACAAAAGTAGCTACATAGTTAAGATTAGGAGAACATTAACCTGGTTGTTGATTGTACCACAGCACTGTTTGAAAACAAAGATCAGTAATGTCCAAACATTTCAATTAATGTCAGTTTTTTCAAAATGTCGAAGTTAGCAGAGTTGTCATTGTAGCTTACTTTGATATTGATGGTGAAAAGAGCTGAGGTGTCAGCAGATGTTAAACTGTAAGTACAAAGCTTGTCATCATGCCAGTCTAATTGTCACACGCAGCGTGAACTGTGAAGGCCAGATTTAGTCTCACCCAGACACAGACATAGCACAGACATGCACAAAATTAATTCTGTGCATGAAGCAGATTCACGAGATGAGTAGAATTACATCTTCAAATGAAGAATAAGATAGTGATCATAAGTGTGTTGTATAAACATCTACTTCGAGTAGGAGAGAGCCACAAATATAACCATTAAATTATTAAACAATCCATTCACCATTTCTGCTGAGTTTATATATTTAACTAAACATGCAATTGCCGAAAAACAAAATGGAGAACTCCAGCTAATGTGGTTTATGCGCCAGGCCTAAGGAAATTATATCAACAACAATTATTACTATTTTTGACATTAAAAAGTGCACACAGCAATTGAGGCTAAGTCAGGAGATGGGTAATACTATAACCATTTTGCATGTAATATTCACGAGTACTTACACATAGGCGGTTTATATTTTTAGCATGTGAAAGATCCACTTATTGATATGATGATAGAGGTGGAATGAGAGGTTGAAGCCATGCATATTGCCATCACAATAATATATTTGTGGTTTTAAACAACAACAATAAAATATGATAAGTTTCACTTAGTCTTTGTTGTTATTGTGACAGAGATTGGCCACTAAGGCTGAGGGGATATTGTGAAAATGTGCCACAGCTACTGAAAGGCAAATAGCCAAGTCAACAACAAATTTCCATGTACTGGATGAAAAGCTTCAGGACATTAACATATTTTTGCGAATGAAATTAGTTTTAAAATTAAGAGTGGAATCAAGACATGACAATGTCACAACTTCACCTTGAAGGGCTTTAACACCAGTTGGATGGTTAGTTGTCATGCTTGTGTGAACCAGCCTTCAGGAAATGTAGCTCTGGAGAAAAAAATACCTATGAGGGATGATGAACAAGAGAGCCGTTGCCATGGTTATACAGGGGCAGACAGGTCAGGAGAGCTGGATGTTTGGTTTTAAGGGCCAGAGGACGTCAGATGGGTTGTGGAGTCTTCAGGGCTATAATGAGCACCCCAATGTGTGCTGACAGGGCGACTGACAGGTCTCAGTTTCTTGTCTGGGAACCCTGCACCCAGGAATATTATGGAACGTCTGTCCTTTAAATCCCTTGGATAACCCCATTCAGCCCTAGGTTGCTTTCAACATGTGCAGCATTTCCGTTATATACAGATAAGTATGTCTAATTTTTGAGTCACCTACTTCCCAATGTATGAGCTGAAACAGAAAATGCATCCTCATATGTGCATTTGAATGAAATATTCCATCAATTTGGAGTTTCCAAAGGGTGGCTCCTCCAGTGGAACTAGTCTCAAAAGAAAAGAGGCATGCTGCCACTGGGCAGCCTTAGCTTGCTCCTCTAAACTCTAAACTCTCTGTGATGGACTTCTCATGGCATGATGATGGACCAGACATCACATGAATAGCTTGTTGAAAACCTGTGTCTCATCTCTGTCTCGACAATCCATGGGATAATCATCTGACAGTTTTGAAGTCAGTTTCCCCGTCTTGATCTATATTTCAGATATGCTCAATCACAGGGATAATCATGTCTTGTTGGCATTGACTATATTACATTTTCCCTCTGAAACATATTTTCAATTAATACGGAAATGGAGATTCATACTCCACCGAATTTGAAAAATGGCTGATTATAATCTTACAGTGTTTGTTTTATTTTTAAATTGTTTTTTTTTTATTTTTTTATTTACATGTTACTAATGGGTATATGCAGATTGCTTCATCAGAAACATATTAGAGATATTAATTGTGCCATGAGGCAAGCAGCTGGAGTGTTAAATTACCTCACAATGCAGTGGCTCATCCACTAAAAAAAGCTATTTTAAAAGTTTGTAATGTAATCACAAGGGTACAAAGAGGATTTAAATAACAGTGGCCTTGATTGTATCCTGAGGTGAAACTTCACAAAGGAAGATGATTTTTTTTTTTTCATACTTTTTGTGAAATGCTTATCACAGTTGGCTTGAAAACACCTCCTGTAGAGTTTTAAACGAATTTTCAATGGGCTTGCACAAGGAAGAAATAGGATTTTTACAATGCAATGCATTAAAAAATGAAGTGATACTCTGTTTCCCTCAGAACAATTACACGTTGCAAATCAGTATGTAATCACCAATTTACATTTTCATTTTCACTCAGTTTTATTTTGCATGCATTCGCTGCATGTAGCATGAAAGCTACAAGAGCCTCTGGAGTTATCCCTGTGAGTTCATCAGGGCGTTGATCAGAACCGTATGTTTAATTCACATCCTGCAAAACATTAAGCTTTAAAAATATATATGTAGATTCTGTCTTGGAGTTGAGAGTTATGGGCATATGGCATATGTGAGTGAATAACTTTGAGTTATGATTTAATCAAACTACCTCTTACTTGCTGGCTGATCTTTCTTTCTTATTTTTAAATACATCTAAAATTTAATAGTATATTTATTTTACTTTTTTAGCCCTTATTTCCTGACATGCAGCACACAATCTTGGATGAAAATGTGAAATGTGTTAAAACAGAAAAAGACAGGTGAGACAGTAACTTCCTCAAACCCAGTGGCCACTGACAGTGTGGGTTTTATTCAGACAGCTGTGAGGTGGTGTTGCTGACCTTGACTGACAACTTGAGTTAAGTAGCAATTGATAAAATATTGGACCAAACTTCAGTTATTGAGAATACAGAAAATTTGACGCTGTATTAATCTTTCCATTCTAGCTGTGAACAATCTGGCCTATCAAACTTGTCCAAATATTAATTACCCTTTCTGCATATTACTCAATGTTCATATTATATATTTTTTTTTCTGCAACCATCCTTAATAGCTGGTCTTTTGCAACACGTAGTTAATACTTCTATTAGAAATAAGTTGCAATGCAGTGCCTTTTAACTCATGCTTTAGGCATTATGGCTGTGGAAAGTATGGGATACTTGCTCTTAATTTTCTTTTGTGTGACAGCCAGTACATCACTGAGACGTGCTTGGTATTAAAAATACATTTCTTTTCCCACTATCTTTAAGACCAATGACTTCAACAAAAAATGTTTGTCACATTTCTGACAATACAGTCAGTCAATCACAATTTGCAATCTAAAATAGTATGCGTGGTGCCCCAAAACATCACATCACTGTCTGGGTTGAGTTCTGAAATAAATGATTGCTGGCATGTTTTGAGGGGGCGGTTGATGAGGCTTGGCCACATAGAAAATGAATTAATAGCAAAAGCTTTGTCTTCTGGCCTCATTTTTGTCAGAATTTATTTTTGGAAAAAGCAAACAAGCAAAATAAAGTGGGGAAAAAAAAACAAAACTCTAGAATTCAACAAGAATCTGTACTGTGGTTTCATTCATGTTCTTTTTTTTTTTTTTCCTTTTTGGAGTCTAAGATTGTTTGAATCAGTTAATTCATTATTGTTTATACGGAACAAGATAGAATATAATTAATCACAGCAGAAAAGAATCAAATTCTATTTATAATGCAATGTAATTAGCCTGTCTGCCTACATAGAGTGAAATTAGGGATACTTACATGGGGTATTTAGTCATTAAATATGGTTTATTTGGACTACTGAAAGAATGAATATGACAATAAATCATGCACTGCAACCAGCAAACGAATAAGCGGTTGAAGATGAATGGATGAATAAATCATGCAATCTACATCCTGCTTTTTACCATTAAAGCATTGAAAGGTTATCTGAAAAATGTTGAAATTCATAGTTAATTAAAAGAGAGGAAGGGGGTCCATGTTACCTTTTAACTTTTCAACATTTATTTTGATTCATTTGATTTGCTCACAAGAAAAAAAGATGCGCTGACATATGGAATGGAAAAAAATACACAAGTATATACAAATCTCTTATCAAAGTCACAATGCCATGTGTCGCTTTTTGTTGTGTGTCTCCTTCCAATATATGGGATATAACTGTGATATAGCAATAGTGGTCTGTGACTGACTGCACAGTGTTCCTTTTTTTTATTTGTGGATATAGAGTCTCTCTCCCTTGTGTTCTCCATCTTTGAAATTTAACTGTTCCTCTGTAATATTCAAGTCCTCCTTCTTTGCCTTAATGGGACCAGTGGTGTAGCAGATGGAGCTTTACAATGAAGCATGTGTGGAAAATTAATAGTCTTGAGGTGCAGAGTGTTGCATGATGCTTTTATAAGTTAACAAATATTTAATGTGTCCTTCTTAGGAGAGAAAATGCATGAATAATGCATCTATCCCAACTAATGTGTATTGCTAGCTGGATAGTTGAAGTGTAACTGCAGTCAGTGGTTACATTATCAAACCTTTCCCCTCACACTTGTGTGATGGATACACCTGTTAATAGGTGTGTGTTTGTGTGTGTGTGTGTGTGTGTGTGTGTGTGTGTGTGTGGGGGGGGGCAGAGCTCAAGCCATAGCTAATATAAGCGCTAAGATCCCCCCAAAAAACATATATACACGTATATCTGAAAGCACCCTTCATCTCTCTGATAATTCATTGTACTTACAATATCAAAGTATAACATACTTTCCCTGTCTTATCCCACACCTGACCCCTTATTCCAGTGCTTTGTGAATCTCAGGTGCATCGATAGCAGCATCCCAGCAGAGCAAACGTACAGTAGATGCTGCATTGGAATGAAGACTTCTATTTGACATTGATGCTCCTTTTGTGGTATTATATGCAAATCTACAGGATGAAGGCAGAGGACTGTTTGATGTGCAAATGATGATTTTGGGGCACTTGAAATGTGCACACCACTGCTTTTCTGTTAATTACCTTCCCTATGGAGTCAAGAAACTTTATTAAAGGGAGAATGAATGTGAGCATAAAGAAAATTGGGTCCACCTTCCACGGCTTGAACTGGTGGCGGACGTTGCACTGAATAAAATAATTCTGTACAATCACAATTGATGGAGTTTTCTGTATTTTGATGCCAAGCAGTTCTTAAGTCAGTTTTTAATGGAAACAGAATTGGAAATTGCAAGACTACAGCCAGTTTTCATGGGGGATGTAAACAGCCGAGGATAAAGCACTGCACTGCACTAAGATGTAATCTATATATCATGATCAGATATGGGCTACCTCACTTTATTGATTCCCTTGGTCTTCACAGTAAAACTATAATAACAGAGTGTTATTACGCTCTATGGCCTTATCAGGTATCACGACGCCAGGTAAAGGTCAGCCCGGGAAGGCGGTTTATGGTAGCTTCATATCAGTGTAGGCTACTTCATATTGTGACTGGCTTTCTCGGCATTCTTTACTATTTCGCATATCAAGCCTGGCATCCTGTCAGTGACCAGATAAGCTTCACTCATCAGAACAAATGACTTCAATTGAGTTACTTTGTCACATCCATTTGCTTTGAATTGCTGAATCAGCCTTTGATCAGCCATAGATGGTGTGTAATCAAAGACAAAGATTATATGACTTGCATAATGCATTAGCAGTTGTAGTGAAACAGCTGTCATTGCAAAGAGCCTGGCATATCCCATGTGCACACCAACAACACATTCACAGCCTTTCTGATGCTATTTTGGAAGTGAGAGAGCACATGAACTCTGAGCACACACAAATCAGAGCTGTGTTTTAAACTGCATTGACAGCTGGATGTGCAACATTTTCCATGGAAAAACCGTATTCATTAAGATTATTTTTCCAAAAGCCAACTTCTTGTCAGGCTCAGATGATCTTGGAATCCAACCAAGCTTTCAACACTCGTTCCACATCAGAGTTACTTGGACATAATGGTTTGTTTTAGTCTTCGGGTGCATAGTGAACTGAGACCGTCTACAAACCTACACATGCTTTCAGTCTTGTCTCATAAAGACACCCGTCTCAGCAAACATCTGAGTGAGCCTCCATTAAGTTGTGATAATGCTGGGTCTTTTCTTTTTGTGTCACACATCTGGAATGGTACTAAAGCTGTCAGTAATCTTGCAAACTTTTTTCCTCTCCTATAACATACCATTGTATTTGTCAGAGGTATTTGCTACAGGAAGTTAATCTTAAACATTGCACTTGATATAACACAACATTTTAACAGATTAATATGAGTGGATTAACCGAATTCTTCAAACACTGGGTGTACAAGAGATTAATTAATTTTTAAGGATTAGCCAGGCATTTTTCCGAATTTTTGATATTGTAAAGAAATCCTATGAAAAGACCAAAACCAACAACTTCCTAGTCCACGTCTCAATACTTCTTACTTATCTGTTGCATTTTGTGGCCACCAGCCCCAACAAGAAAAGGAAAAGTCTTTTAAAAGCATTTTTCTTTTAAGTCACTGCTGTTTTCTCATGATGATTTACCGACTGAGCATAACTACACCTGTAAGGATGTTGCTTCTTTACTGTATACTTATTTGTCGTGTTGTGTTGACACTCAACCCAATCTTTATCTAAGCAGAAATCTAACAAGCACACATAAATGCATACACCTGTGTAGCTGCACAAAGTATTTTAAAATGGATGACAGATGTGCATTAATGTTTGTTTTTTTTTTTTTGGTAGTTATGCCTTATTACAGCTGGGTTTTGTGGTTTTAAACTAACATTCTGAGAGATAAATCAATACATGTTTTGTTCAAGTGAATATTTACAGCATTGCTTTGGGGTTCTTAAGACTTATTCAAAGAAAACTACTTTCAGACTCCTTTATGAGTTTGCAGTACTTTTTGTAGGTCCATGCGTGAGGTTAGAGAAGAATGATATGTAACAAGATTTTACAATACGTCAGCCATTTTTGCCCTCTGGGATTCAGTGGCATGAAGGGAAACTTCTTATCCTTTAAGTGTTGTGCCATGGCTTCGTGTTCAGTATCAGTAAATTCTTGTTCTGTAGTTAGACAATAGTAGTGCCAAAATGTGTCCGGTGTACATTACAAGATGTTTCGAAAAGCCATGAGCTGTTTTGACTGTTACTGCACCTGCAGCAGATTGCCTGATAGGAACTAAGCCAACTTGTGAATTCTCAGTGGCGTTCTTGCAGTGTCTTTGCAGTATGCTGCTAGTCTGTTTTCCAGCACCACTTCCTCGCTGTGGGGAGGTGGTTATTTGCTTGCTTCTTCGACAGCATTTGCAAAAGATCAGCTTGCTTTGTGTGTTTGTTTTATAGTAGTCATAATAAGTGAGATATTCAGGTGTTGTCTCATAACCTCAAACCATCATGGTGATTTATACCAGTTCTGTTCACAGGAATTCAGCAGAGCTCAGGCTGTTAATATTCCAGATGTGACCCGTATTATCAAGAGATAATTTAAACATGTACGTTCGCAAAGTGAAAGTCTACTGTCTCCTGAATGCTTAGAAATCCAATACATCACAGGCCAAGCTGCTCTGTACTGAGGAGCTGAATCATTTGCTCTCTTAGCACGCCCACAGCTGCCTGTAGATAGGGCTTTGTCTTGTGTTTTAAGCAGATATTTGACACAAAGATGGGTGTTTTCTGTGCCTTAGAGGAGTGAGCAGTAAAAGGAGTGCAGTAAAAATTCCCAAGGTTGACAAAGGACAGATAAGAACCACAAATTTATTATAATTAAGTGAGCTGCCCCTGCTTCTCAAGCTGGTGCACTATCTACCTCAGTTAGAAAAAACAGTCCAGGAAAAGGAAGGAAGGGAGCGAATAATACATATTGGTCAATTAAAGAAACATCAGGGCTGCCTTTCTCATCGGTGACAGCCATGGCTAGAAGAACTCTGGTTTTCATCTGTACATCTTTCTGTCATTCCATCTGTCTTAATATATCTGTTCAGCCATCAGTCCCATCCCATCTATGAGTATGTGATATCTTGGGTACACCTTGAGGGAGTTCCTTCCAATTTGCCTCAAATGTTAATATAAACTGAAGAATAAACCTGCTGCATGTGGTCAAAGGTCAGAAGTAAAGGTCACTGTGACCTCATGTCTGTCCCAGGATTATGATAGCCTGAAGGGAATTTTCAAATATGGTACAGAAAGTAGTGAAAACTCAAAGTAACAAAATACTTTCATGTCTGTAACTTCAGGAGACGTACGCAAATTATGACAACATGCTCTTTAATAGTTCTTTTTATTTAATTACTTTGAAGACTTCACTACATCTGTTCCATAAGGTATATACACTCTGTATGAATCAGACTTGGCTGGCTGCTGCAGTAATTCAAACTTAATTTGCTGTTCATTAATTTTTTTCCAATTATATAACTACAATGTTATATGAAATGTCCTCAGAGAGAGTATCACAAGTATATGAGGAAACTGAGGGCACACATCTCGTCTAAAAGAAACAGCTGGAGAGTTGAATAGCCTTGTTAAATTGACCCTTAGTTACTGTTGCTGTATCAGTCAGACTGAAGTAGCAAGACTGTATAGACTTTTACAGTGACTGCAGTGGCAAATTTCTTCCCAAAAATTAGCAGCCATTTTTAAGATTTGACTCTGAAGGAAGAGGCTGAGTTTTTAATTGTCTGGTATAACTCAAGCTGAAGCATGCAAACATTTACACACTGTCTCCAACTGACCGGGAAGATTTGTTTTAAAAAGGGAACTTTATGAAAGGCTTAAATGTTTCTGTTTTTAAATAGACTTACTTGACGTTTAGAAAAAGGATTTTAGGATAAGGAACAACCTTTGACATATGTTTGGTTGCTCAAATATGAACTTTCCCGAAATGCAAACTGGGTAATAAGTCTCATTAAGGAACCCCCCCCCCCCCATGTTGGAGAGCATAGAAAAGTGTTCTTCTGATATAACCTTGGGCTATATATAGGGCTGTCATGATCATGAAAATGATTAATTGCCACACAAATCATTACAATTAACGATTTAATTTTCATTCTCTGATAATTTTATGCCAGTCCTATAGTATATGCCTAAACATAGTTTCATAATACACCTACAACTAAATCCATGAGGCTCATTCCAATTGATGCTCATCGAAATGCGGCCATTGAATATTAGAAATTAAATACATCGAGATAAACAGTGTATGAGGCTAGTTGGCCACTCCACAAATTGTCCACCTAAACCATAGCAGAAGAAGGGGGGCAACGAGCAGATAGCATTAAATGAGCACCAGTCAACCCCAAACGGTGGGAAATGATGTGGAAATAGTTTAGGAAATATGACATTAGCGTTTTTTTATATAATGATGTGGGAAAAAAATATTACATGTGATTCTTCTTATTAATTTATGCCCTTTGTGCAGTAAACAGTTTTTCATTATGTTGAGCAGGCCACAGGTCCACAGAAAAGAAAGAAGACTGTTAAATGCGCTCCACTCCTATACTGTGGTAATCCTAGGTCCGTGCAGGTGTTGGTGTGTAGGTGTGTCTACACATCCAGTGACAACACTTCCACTCCCAGAAAGAAAGGTGTCAGTGTAAGGCCTGCCCTTGCAGCATGGTGGGCTTGGTGATTAATTAGGGTGTGGTGCAGGAGTAGCTCCAGAATGATTAATTGAGCTCAAGACCTCATCTGCAATGTTTTGATGAAAATAAAAGGAATGAACACGGGTATGTATGGGTTCGAGGGTGTATTGTACATGTGCCTGTATAGATAACAACTTATTCCCCCTCTCCTAGTTTCTCCCATTAAAACTCAACACTGACAAACCCACAGAAAGATTCAAACATCTTCATCGATGTACAAATAACCTTGCCGAGAACAACACTACAGTTTACAGATGGGCTTTTGATAAAGTTTAATTTAACCTTGCCTGAGGGAACTAACATTCTGCTCCGCTAAGTTTATCTTATTGCATTCTACTACTTCCTTGAGTCTTGCACAACTTAGAAACAGATCCCTAATAACAAACATGGCAAACATGGGAGATGCACTTTGACAGACCATGAAAACAGCCTTTCAGATGAGCTGCAATTATCACTCAGCATGTGAAGGGCTGAATTGTGCTCAAGAGGAAAGTCACTCTACTGTGTTTGCCTGATTGAAAATCATTTCTCATAAACACTGCAATCACCTTTATAGTCTCCCCAGACAGTTTGAGCCCCAGGGGCTGTAATAAACACACAGGGGAATATGAGGTGACATGCAGTTGGGGTTTTGTGAGAAGAGAGAAGTGATAGGCAACTTTGTCATGAATGTGTTTCCTTCAATTGACATTAAAGATTGTAAGGATCCAATTAGTATGTAAGCTGCAGTGTGCAGTTTGGTCTACACTGTATCAAAACACATTTTTCAAATGGGCAGAATTTTCTGCCTCTTCAACCACTTAATTGTTCTTTTGAACACCGATGAGTGTACGTAGCATACTTGGACGTAGATAGATTGTAGTTTTTAGCAAAATTAAATGTACTAGATACTCATTTCTCTTAGTCTTGTATTCTCTCCACCATATTCTACTTTCACTCCTACAGGAGTTAAAGGCTATAAAAATAATCTGTGACTCAGTGCATGTATGCTGCAAATGTACATTGGACATGGCCTTTTTTTGGTAGAATTTGCTGTTTTTCATTGTAGTTTATTCGTACAATGTGCATGTTAAATTGTGGTTGATGCTTACTGTTGCTTCTTTTTGTATTATTCTGCTGAGAAGTCTATGGTTATAGAATTATACTGTTTCATTTGTGATTTGTGGTTTGTAACAGATTTATATATTGATATTTATATATTATTAATCATCAAGGTGGTAATAGAACAGGCTGAAATGTAAAATTGAATAATCTGCTGTTCAATCTGCTTCAAAATGGAAATAAACCCAGAGTTCAATGGTTCCTGTCTGAATATGGGTTTTCACAATAAGGTTAAATGGGGCATGATTCAGAAGAAGATGCTCCAGAGAAGACTAAGTGGCCTATGGGAACAAATTAAAGTGACCCTAAAAACCATCATTCTTCAGTACGAATGCATGTGCCTATAAATATTTTTGCAGAAAGGAGACAAGCAAAACCCACAGAAAATAAATTAAGTTTGTTTCTAAACCTTAAAGTAAGACTTAAATGATCATAAGGAAATCAAAGTTCCAAAATTAGATTGATTGTTGTGTGCTCACATTTCAAATTGTTGTGCCTACCTGCTGCAAAAAACAGCAACAGAAAAAAACCCAAACGTAATCAGGGAAGTCTGTGGGTTAACTTTTTGTTTTTATATATTTTGTATAGGTTGTTATTGGCCATTGTTTTTAATAGCACTCCCACAGCACTGGGATTAAATCCATGCATTATCAGTGTTATTTGTCGTAGTAGTAATAATAATAATGATAATACTGCAAATGCATCTATATTCTGCTGTCAACAAGCATCTTTCAGGAAGAACAAAGTATTGCTAAGATTGATAAATACGCTGGATCTCCTGTGTGTGGCTCTTAACAAAAGACTCGGTTGGTTTAACAGTTTAATGATTTTAATTTGAAACATCATTCAATTTAATGAGATAAAATTACAGTACCTGAATACTTATTTTCATTATTTTACTAACCTATTGACTAGAAAGGTAAGCACGGAATAGGAATACATTAAATTACAAAGGATGGAAACATGCTGCCATAAATATTATCATAAACTGAATTTAATATAATGAGAATAGAAATGGATTTAAATGTAGGATTCTCTCAGTAAAGCAGAGTGTGCTGGTTTAACATACACATGCTTCGACTCATGCTAAAATCAACCTCGGCCCATTGAAGCTTCATTTATGAAAGGAGACAAACACAAACACTAAGCAGTTAATGTGCAAAAGTCAACACAATATATGCAGTCTTGGTCTGTTGACAACAGAGGTGTCTTTACTTTTGATTAAATATAATCAGAAGTAAAAATAGAAGCTGATCTAATTCAGAACTGGAGTGGCATGTTAAATTTGCTCAGTTCAACTGGATGTGACAGGACTAACTGCAGTTTCGTATTTCCTTGGGCCAGTCTAAATGCAAAAGAGATGTAGAGGGAGAAAGGACAAATTCGGTTCTGAGGGTCCCTCTAACTGTATAACTCAAAGAAGCGGGCTTTAAACCCCCTAAAATGGATCCAATTACGAAGAAGGCTTTTTTGGTGACGCTTGTGGAACTGTGTGTAATTGTGTAACCCTAATTTTCCTGGCAAGGAGGCTCTGACAGAGGCCTGTCATCTTCCTTAAGCCTCTTCTCTCTGGCACGATGCTGAAATGAGATCTCGTCTTAGCTGTGGAAATGCTGAAAGTAATATAACAGACTCCAAGAGAACAAAATCACCTTCTTACAGAGAAATCCCTTAGAAAAAGGGCTTTAGCTTCCATATCTATGCTGGCCTTTCAGCTGACATGATGCAGTGAAGAGGGCTGTGCGATATCCTCTCATGGTACGGTCTAGCAGATGAGAGGAAATGTTTCATCTCTCAGGGCATTGAGTGACTTAATGTCAGAATATGATTTTTCTCTTTTTCATCTGGATTCATTGGTTCATTCATATGTAGGCTTATGCGTGCAAACATTTGCTGATACACTGATGAAGAAAATGAACGGTTTAGCTTGTATGACTAAACCAACCTGGTGTGTGCCCATCCCCCTCTGCCCCCCCATCCCGTACTTTGACCTCATAACCAGGAGCAGCATCCTCCGGCTTGGCAGCCTAATGGCTCATAAATGTTTTATAGCAATGCATGATAGTGCAATGACATCTGGCTTTTCCGTGCCTACCTCGGCTATTGCCAGTTCTTTCACAGGAGCTCACGCTGTAATGAAAAGATTTCTGTTGTCCCTTTGACTTCAATTAAGTTATTGGAAACAGGCCAGTGCCAGGCTCCCAATTCCAATAAACAGAATCGATAAAAAAACTGTTTTTCTGTGTGATTTAGAATGTAACGTAAATCTGACAACTTTGTTTTCCTATTTTCATCAGCGAGAAAGAGGAAGCGAGTTACTGGTGGGATCTTTATAACATGAACTGTTTTGGTTTAAGAAAAATAGATTAAGTGTGTATAGGCGTGTCTGTATAAGCGTGTGTGTGTTTGTGTGGTGGGGGGGCTCTGAATTTACCGCAGATGGAGGCAAATCTCTTGCCTTTGATCTTTGCAGCCATCAAAGAGACCCGTCCTCCCCAAGTCAGACACCCAGCTCCACGCAGTGCTGCATTTCATATGCTTTGAGAGAATGTCAACCAGCATCTTTATTTCTCTCTCTCTGGTCAGTAATCGTTATACAGAGACACTGCAAGATTGTTGCTTCCCAGATCACAGGCCGCCAGACACTAGCACAGAGTCTGCACAATAACTAATATAAATGCAAGGCACTGCCTGTAGCTATGTATGAATATCATAAGATGGAAAATAGAGGCTTTGTTGGTATTTTTCCTACACTGGCATTCAGAGCTGGGTCCAAAAAAAAAAAAAAAAAATTAAAAGAAATTGCCATTACAGTTGATCTTAATGGTATGATAATCCAATATCACTTTATTATATCCAGAAATGTCTTGAAGTCCTTTCTCTTCTGTGCATCTTAATAAGTTCTGTAAGAAGCTGTAGTAGTGCGTTATCTGAGCATTTTTACACAGAAACGTAACAGTTGGTCTGTTACACTTGGATGGCTTGTTCGGCTTTCACAAAGCTGCTGGAGATAAAAGCTAAATTAGCTACAATTTCATGGCTTAGGCTGTTAGTTTACTTCGACCTCTGCCAACGCTTGATCTTGTCCTCTGAATGGATGTTTCCAATGTGGCTTAAATGTGGAATTAATAACACCCTACTTCATTAATCTGATGAAATGGATGATTGTCTGATGCTCAACATGACAAACAACATGATAACCTGTTCATAAAGTCAGTTTAATATCTGATCAATTTATCATAGTTGACTGATGTGTGTAAACCTTCCACTGTGGTTATAAAACGTTCAAAAAAAGCTGAAGCTTAATTATGCATGTCCACCATGAATTCGCTCTTGTATGTGAACAAATGACACTACACTCTGCTCAAGACAAAATCATCGATCATTGGGGAAAATCATAAGGCACATGTCTAGTTACATTTCAGGACAGATGCGCCCCCATTTATACAAAAACTGGACATTAACAGTACACATTACTTGCTTCTTATATCATGAGATGTTGGTCATCTTAAATAAAAAGTGCTTTAAGGCCAATTTGTAATGAAGACAATTTTTACAGGAAAAATGTATTAGTTCAACATGAGTTTGCAGAAAATGTCTCGCATATCTTTGTATTGTAACTAAAGCATATCTAACTGAATTGGTATCAGAAAGGAGGCATCGATTCTTTACCCCATTTTTGTAGGGCAATAGTTGTGTGGCTTATGCCCGTTACTGTATGTCCCAGTCTTAATTGTCAGTTTGCGGCTGTAATAGCCTAACTACCCAATCATGAAGCTGATACTTCAACATTAGATGCATGTATCATATATTCTCCCCTTGGTGTCATCATGAATCCTTTGTTGTTTTCTTATACTATACTCTTCTGTAAAACACAGGGTTGCAAATCACTTAGGACCATCTCACAAATGTGTCTGATTTCTTTACTTATTGAGTGTGCCAACCTAACCACATACAGTACAAGTGCCCTTTTGACCTACAGTAATTCTAATCAGCTGTGCTTTTACAAGTGTGACATTGTCCTTTACGATGCACATTTACAATACACATTCTGCTGCTGGTTTCACACTATGCAACTCGACAACTACTGATGGCCGTAATTTGAAATGAAGCTGCAGAGAAGAAAACCAACACCTGCAAGTGAACAAACATTTGATTATATGTTTTAGACCAAACACTAGTGCTCCTCCAACCTGTTTTCAGATGTCTTGGGAAACAACTCATGTATCAGCAAGTCTAATCAATGACTGCAGTCCAAACCACAGTAATCCCTTTTGTGAAGTTAATTACTTTACATTACCTTTGGTGCATGAACCCAGCTCATTTATCTTTTAGTAATCATGTCTTGTTCCTTTCCATGAATAAAAGTACTCCAAACCTGCCTGAATGGCACCACCTGTTCCAACACTGAATTCTACTTTCGGCATACGTTACAACTTTGAAATCATCTTTTCCTCCCCCATGACTAACTAGCTGGACTGAAGCCCTAAAGTGCCTGGAGCTAGAATCTCAGTTTTTTTTGTCATGTAAGACTGGCAAAAACATTTAAATCTCTTTACCTGTACCCTGGCAGTATTTTTACAGTTTTGTTGTCCCAATATAAATGACATCATACATTTAAATACTTTTGGGTGACTTCTTAATACGTCTTCACAGTGTGCAGTAAAATGTGACTTCTTAATAAGTTGAGGTTTTGTGAGGACCTTGAAGTGCACTGAGATTAATAGCCCTTTGCCATGTTGCACCTCTTCCGTCACTTTTCATTTGGGCAACTTGGAGCCTTTTCAATGAAATTTTAATGACAAAAAAGGGTAAATCAGCAGCCAAACCGGTATACAGCAATTTGTCGTTCACCACTGTGGAGCTAAACATCAACAATATAGTCTCGCTACACTTAGCGACCATCAACCTGTCTTCTGTTGGTGGGGTTTATTCAAATTCTGTTTTGCAGTGTTCTCAAGATATTGGCTATAGACTCCCGGTAGTGGTACACAGTACGAACTGTAGGTAGTGATTGCTTTTCCATAATGGAGGAGACACCTAAGTGAAGAGATATTTAGAATTGATCTGTTTGCTGAGCAATGGAAATCCAATCCACTGCAGGATTCAATTGGTGGACTTCTTTAATGTGATGATAGCTGAACCTAAACATTTACCACTGGCTTATTTGTCATTTTTACATCTTTGCCTTTATATGAATACATAAAAATTGTATTAGATAAACTGTATTGGTTTTCATGTTCATATTCTTGTCTTGTAACTTTATTTTTGGGTGGTTATTGTTTTGATCGATCAACATTTCTTGAGGGTTAGAAATATCTATATCTATTTTTGCTGTTCATTGGTGCTGTGTTTGCATCAACATTACACGGTGTATTTTCATATTTCATAACACCACAGTGCTATCAACATCATTTATTTATTTAGTAATGCAGTCTATTAAGAATGCAGTGACCCCTGAGGCCATTGGATTTTAATGTTAATCACACATCTTAATTGTGCTTATAGATTTTTACCGTTATGTCACAATATTGTGACAAATAGTTTTGTATATTGAATCCTGCTAAAATGAAACTTAGTCCATCTTGCACAGTTGTCATCGGGTCCGTCTTCTCCTGAAGAAAGGTGACAGATATTACAGAGTAATAACTAAATCACTTGACAAAAGGGAATAAATAAATGTAAATTAAATTACTCCATACACGACGGCATTCATGCGACATTGGGAGTGTGCATGTGGGAATTTGTCGTTCAGGAGACATTGATTAATTATGCCACACACAATTAGCCCATCAAATCGAGTGTGTCCTCCTCTCCTGTGGAAAGGTGATGTCAGAATTTTATGGGGCATTAGGTAGTAGTACTCCTTGTATTTCCTTAGAGATCACCAGTGAGGAAGAGCACCAGGGGAGAAGCCCATTTGTGGGCTGTTTCTGTATGAACAAGGAAGTTTTGAGGCCTGCAGGGTAAAGAGAAGGCTAACTGATCCTTTTAGACCAATGTCAATACTGATACCCATCACTGTTTGCACTCCCAGAAGGTTCCACGGCCTGCCTGTAATTTCTGTGACATCTCAGTAATTGAGAGACGAAATGACAGTGAGACAAATTAAGAGAGCAGGCAGAGATTGCTGCCCTTATAGCTCCTCATTCCTGAATGTAAACATGCTGCTTGGTTTTTCTCCGAGAATGTGAAGAGAGCGCCTGCCTGCAAAATTATATCTCTATGTACTGATGTTTGATAATGGATATCAGATTTTAGTTTCATACTTTCCATGCTTAACTTTACTATGCGTGATCTGCTGACCAGTCACATGCTCTCACCAAGAGTTCCTTTAAGGACTGTTGAACATCAAGTTGCAAATATGTTGCCCCATTAGTTTTATGAAGTCCTCTGGAAGTTGTTATCCCACGCATTTCAGTTTCAGTTTAGAAATGATTCCTTACACAGCACAGATCAGTGGCCGATAAAACAATGTAATATGTTTGTAGTCCTGAGTTTTCAGTTTCTTTTCCCTGTTGGTGTCTTTGTTTTGATAGCCATTGACTAATTCTTTTATCTGTCCAAAGGTCATTGTATATTCTGCAAGAAATCCAAAACTCATTACATTTATAGGTTTGTTGTACAATAACATAGTAAATGTAGAATAGTTAACGTACTGGGGAGGGATTCAGCTGTGATGTAAGGAATAATTGTGATGTACAGTGAAGAGGATAATGACCACTGTTGGGTTATTGCAGTAGTAATATTTCATCATCAACGTGGTTCTGAATCTGATGTTTCTGTGCCTATTTGAATGAGTACAGTAATAATCCCCATGTCCTAATTCACGTAGTTTAATTCACGTGATCACTGTTGTGGAAAATGTGCCGTATTTGTATGTGTTATCTTCCAATGAGAATGCCATAATAAAACATCACAGTACCACATAAATTTCTCAGCAAGCTCATAACAAAAACTCCCTCAGGCAGTTTTCTGCTTTTGTCTCTGAATTTTGCAATGGCAGACATTATGGTTCCTCTGTCCAAAAAATGATGTGCTGAAACTTCACTGTGGTGTGAAAAAACCACTGTTAACCTTGTCATCCTTTATTTCTTTGATACTTAGCAGCCATTTTCAGGATGACACACTGGTATGTGAGAATCCCACACACAGCCATAAGTTTATGAGGATTTCCCAAGAAGTTCACTGAAATAACAACACTTTTGTGTGTGTCCGTGAGTGAGGGAGTTGAGGGAAGTGGGATGCTGTTATGCTCATCAACCATGTGTCTGTCATTTCAGTTTTGAAGGTCACTATACAGTTAGTACAGTTCATGGTCTAGAAAGGCATTTCCATGCCACCCATTTGCTAAGGGCCTGACTATGAAAACAGAAGATAGCTCAGCAATCTTCACATATTGGTTCTGCATGAAAGCGAGCTGCTGGTAGGTAAAGGAATCACAGCACATTCAGCGAGTTTAAAAAAAACAAACAAAAAAAAAAAAAAACTTCCAAAAACATCCATGGTGATCAGCCAAGCAGGTCAGCTGTCTCTGAGTGAAATGCAGCTTTCCAACCCCCTTTACGATGATCAATTTGGGGGGGAAAAAAGAAATTGCACAGCATGCATCATTGTATCATTGTAGGGGTGTGCAATAAAATTGACTGTGCCTTCAGGTTATAATGGCCAGATAATGTACTCAAAGTAAATAAGTTTTAGGGTGTAGAATTTGTGGTGTGTAGAAGGACGCCACGCTGTACCGACTTTTGAGTACCATCCTACAATAATGTTACACCTGACTGTAAGAAGGCTGAGATGTAAACAGCACAATTAGAGCCTGTATCCTTCTCGGGGGGATGTATTGATTTCCCCTTTAATATGAAACATGGGTCTACACTTTTCAGTTTGTTCAAGGATACGGGCTTGATGAAGTGTGTATAATATTTGCCGAGTTTCCTTTTGAAGAGCAGTGGTAAATGTCCATGTGCATGTGCAGCAGCCCTCTGCATGGCCAACATAGGTTATCCTTACAGTGGTATTATATTACATGCTCAGATGAACATTGGATTTTACGGTCTCTCAGTGCATGGCAGTCCCCCTTGTGCAGATGGCTAGGAGGGATAAGGTCTGCTCTAGTGTCGGGGGGAATAGTTATTTCATGTGATAAATACTACTCTCATGACATTATTATGCAGCCTAACTCCATCCAGCTATGTGTGTCTGCACATGTGCCTGCCCATACAAATATGCACACAGTCCAGTTACATAGATGATACAACCAATCCTACTTCAAAACTGCATCCCTATCCCTATCCTTATCCTGCAGAACCAGATCATTATTTGAACTTAAAGTGGCATTCTTTATGGTCTTAATATTATAAAATCAGAGCAGAACTGATTTCTTATGAGTGCACTGTTTATTATTTAGAATATAGTACCACAAGGGAATTACCTTAATGCACACTTCGTGTTGAGAGCCGAAGACTTATGATCATATTTAATGAGTTGTTTTATTAATGAGAGGCTGCTTTCACCTGGGCCATGCCATAGGAATCCAGTGATAATTGATGAAGGTCTAATGCACTTATTTATCTGTCCAGTCTCTCAGGAGCAGGGAAAAAGCTGTGCCTAAGATATAAGGCTATAGTCAGGAGAAGGAAAGCCCTGTCTAATCCCCATCACCTTCTTCTCCGCAGTCACTCCCATCTCTCCTCTAATAACCCCTGCACCAAAGGAAACATTATTAAATACCAGCAGCATTCCGCTTCAACTTTAACTTAAAGTGTTACAATCACAGGTGCAATCATCACCATCACTGTCACCTTTTTATTTTACTTGTCAAAGAATTTTCAAGAAGTAATAATCACAAACTCAACAATACATCATTACCATGTATTAGATTTGGTTTTTAAAGGAGATATAACTATATGATGTGGAATTTATTTCATCTGCCCATAAATTGTGTGTCTTCTCTGTGCGTGCATATCAACACAGATAGCTTTATTTTCCGCCTTCAGCCTCGTTTTTTAAGATAGCAGGCAATAAATGTGCCACTCTGAGACCAAGGTATGGCTCTAAAGGAAATCTCAGATCATCCCTCTCAAACCATTCATTCGAGGGAAAGAGACATCGAGGTCACTGAATTCACAGCTCTTTTTTTGTCTGTCCCCCACTTACCTACAGCCATCTGTCTCACAGCCAAAGCCACTTAAACAAGCTAAAAGCCTGTAGGAGACGGAGACAGACTTTCACTTGGAGGGGTCAAGCTGAAGCCTTTAGTCCTTCATTATCAGGAGTCCTTTGGGTTCAAGCCCTAATGGTTACATTTGCTGAGGGATGTGCCTAGATTTTCATCAATGGCTCTCTCCTTATACTAGAGCCTGATATTGCCATCTTGAAACTATACTTAGAAATCCAAAATTCTGATCAAAATAACTTCCTGAAGAGAAATGCATTAGAGCTAGATTATGGTTAGCATTATAATGAAGAAGCACTCAGATAGTGGTCACTGTAGTGAAAATTTCAATGCGGCAGCACAGTTGTTTTGGTGGAAGTGGTTGTAGTCTGATTAATATCAGCCCAAAGAATTTAACAGCAAACCACAATTTAACTTTTTTGCTGTTGATAGGAAGTAATGTGTGAGGCAAGAAATTGCTCTCTAAATGAGCAGCATTTGATGCCAGTGGTGTTTTTCTTTTGTTCATCGTCCAACCTCTGACCAAAATTCACATTTAAAAACATGCAGCACCAAATGCAATAAGATCCTTCCATTCCATTTTTATTTATAAAATATAGCAGTAATAATTTCGCATAGTTCTTGACATTTGACAGGTTTAAAAAAAAAAATCTTATTTTGTGACTTTGTTAACAAAAAAGAAAAAAAAGAATTGCCCATTCATTTTCCGTAGCTTGACGATTTGATTAATCAACTAATTTCCACAGGTCTGTTGTTTTACTTTTTCAGACATCTGTAAATTGACCCTTGCTGCTGTGTTTTTCAAACTAGCTCCCAAAGTGTTGTCTTTCTGTACATGACGTGATTAAATCAATAACCATACAAACACGTAACATTTCCCTGACATTTCAGACATTTCAGACGTTTCCAACTAATATCAGGCAGTTGAGAAAACACCAATTATTGGCTATAGCATTTGTTTGATTACAATCACCTACTGTTTGATTAAAGGCATCTTTTGTCTTCTGCCTGACACTCGCATGGAAAGGTAATCAAGCATAAATGCAATTACAGATGAATGTGGAATCTGTCAGACAGGTCTCATAAATTTGTGGTATCTCGTGATTTTTCAAAGCGTTGCTTTGTCAGGAAGCCAGGGAACCAGTGGCACTCACTTCACTCTCAGGTCTCCTGTCACATGGCACCAGGTCTCTGAGATCTCGGTCTGCTGTCAGAATACAGGGCCATGTGGGTCATGACAAATTCAACCTTCTGGATCACACTGAAAATAGCAACACATATGCCGAACACAGCTTCTGCTACGTTGTCGCTTGTCTGGCTCAGGCCCAACGCTGTCAGCCTATGCGACTGAAATGCATTTCCTTCATTTCCCACCGTTTTGATTTGTTTCCATCTGTTCCCACTTGGCAACACTGGACACCCAATGTTGAAAGAGGCATGCATGCCACTGACCTTTGTGAAACGCTGGTTGTTAGTCTTCCAATTAACAGTAGCTGAAATACAGAGAATTTAACAATCAAAGCAGCTCACAGCCTGTACTTTTTATAGAAACTGTTTAAGTTTAAATACCCTGCAGGCTCTTTAAAAGAATTGAAAGAATGATTTTAAATATTAATTTAAGGATATACATTTCCAAAGGCAATTTACTGGATAATGTTGCATGAATGCTGTGGAAATGTCCTCTTTTTTGTGTCTTTGTTACATGTTATTACTGGTTTTCAGACCCACTCTATCAAAGATTTGGAATGATCAAATGGCTCATTTAAAATAAAACCTGTGATGCTTCGCAAACAAGATAATTACAAGTGTTTCACTGAAAACACATCAAAGTGAGCGGCAATCCCTTGATGAGCTGGAGCTGGAGTTCAGAATACCAATAAAGGACATAAGTTGACTTTGTAAAGTTATCACTTGGTGTGTGCGGACACAATCGCTGCAATCTGTTTGTCTCTCCTAACCAAGTTGGAGTGAAGGTAATTACGTTTCACGATACAAGCAAAATGTGCCACTTATTGGACTTCTGTGTCAGAGTGGTGTCCAATCAGGCAGGATAATGAGCAGTGCAATTCCGTGGGGATTCTTTCCATGCTGTGCTGATGTGCGTTCGAAGAAAACATCTGGCCTTTATCAACGCTCAGGCTCACGAGGCACTGTCACTTTTCAGATCCCCTTGTAACTAAAGAGTATTACTGAAAAAATCACATTCCTCCCAAAAATCTATTTTATGTGAATAAACATTTCAAAAAAATAAAAGAAAAAAGGAAAGAAATTAGGGCAATATTTTAACCTTATTTACAAAAGGTGGATGACTCTCTAATATCAAAAGCCCTCCAAAGCTCAATACAAAAGTGGGTAGTCCTGTAAATCCCTTGAACTAAGAAATTATAAAATAAACTAAGCTGCGAGTGGGGTTACTGTTACTACTGCATTTAGAGTCTTGGGGCTTAAGTCCTGGAAGAATTAAGAGATAAAAGTTTTCATTTGAGAGCAGAAGAATACTCCTGGCCTCTCGTGCTATTCTGCGCATTAGCTCTGCTGTGAAATGATAGAACAAAAATAAAAACAGTGTCTTTACCACGAAGGCACGACTTGGGATTCAGTAATCAGGTTTTTCCTCCTCTCCAGCTCCCAGTCTGCTACAGAGTACGTGTCGACAAACAGAAGTCGAGTCTCTGCATTGGGACTCTGGGAGGATGCACGATGAAGAAGAGCAAAAAAAAAAAGAAAAAGTCACTTAAGTGTTTCCTCCTTATGTGGCACGCTCGGTGGTGCCATTGCTCAGGTGACTCGAACACTTAGTAATGATCTGAACAAAGGGTGAAGTACGTGGGAGAGAATCCAAATGTTATTCTGATGGAATCTTCTTTCTCAGTGTATCCTAGATGCCAGCCAGAAATAGCCTGGTCTGTGATTTCATCACCTTTCTTTAGTACATCCGTTTATTTTTTGACATGAGAGCTGCACTTTGCTCACCGTCCAAGAGTGACACATCAGCACTAACTGTGATTTTTAATAAGATGTATATTTGATCCCTGTTCTAAGTAGCATCATGTAGAAGCCAACAAAAGCACATTTGAGGTACCAGTGCTTATATAATTTAAGATTACAGGTTTTAATAAAAGCAACCTCTTCATGCGTCATCTCCACTGATCACCAGCTGCTGGGTCAATTGAATAATTAAGAATTTAATTAAGCTTGTGTTTGGATCACAATCCTGTAACACAGTCGGGCGCTGTACTTTAAGCATCAGTAGCAGAGATCAAATAGGAAAGGGATGATGTGCCAAGGAAGAATTTAGAGATATAAGCTCTATCATGCGCTGAAATGGAAAGGTCTGAAGTGGCTTATCTGTTTGATCTCTGAATCCTCTGGTTCCACTCCAGAGAGTGGAGCTGTTATTTTTCTGCTTGCCCGTATGATACAGTAGATTCCAGTGCATCCCTCCAAGGTATGCAGCATTTCAGACTGTATTATCCCTTCGGACTGCTCCCCTCATCATCACCAGCATGTAATACAATACATTCTATCGACTTCTTGGGAATTTGCTATCACAGTGAATTGACTGCGTTGGCTGTGGCCAAAAGTCAGCTAATTTCACACAGTGGTGCATAAGTAAATGTTAAATGAATTTGCCTAATCCTGCAATATGAGAATATTGTTGCCTGCATCGTGTGTCACCATATGTTAACACACACGCTTTTATGTCTGTTCTGTGTCTTTTAGGATGTTATCTGTTGTAATTGGTTGTACTGTAAAACCTTGGGTGTCCCAGCACGGTTCTTTTAAAAACATAAACCAGTTATCGTCCTGTCTGTGCAAAAATCAATACTGCACTTTGCAGGTCTGTGGTATTTGATATTATATATATCCAATTTGAAATGCTGGACTTCAGCTTTATGCAGTTACAATAACTTTTAGGACTCGTATTTGAGATTTTCAGGAACTGTGTACTGACAGATATCAAGATGTCACCATGAGGCTTACCTTTGAATAAATCACTCATTTTCATCAACACAGTACAGCTAAAATGCCTAGAAAACTCAATTAGGGCTGTGTGCTTCAAAGCACTTCATCATCACCATTATAAAGCTTGCTAATTTAGTAAACGGCCATAGTGGAGTTACATAAAACCAAACGTAGATTATGGAGGGAGCCAAAATTACAGCAGTGATGTGAGGAGTGTGCCATTTACCAAACCTTATCAACATTAAATATGTTGATAAGGTTTGGTAAATATAGCAGGCTCAGTGCTTTTGATGATTAATATGACTCATTATCTACAATTGGCCAATCTGAGTTGGTTACTGATCTGTTTACAAGGTAATCAAAACCTCTTTGCAAGTATAAAGGTCTCCTTAGAGCTGTGGGCCGGGGCTATTGATATTAATGTAAAATGAGAAACACATCCTTTCAGATAAGCTCATTACAATAACACTAACTCCATGGTGTGTTGTCATGTTGGCTCCAAACTCTATTATACTCCAAATATACACATCATCTAATCCATGTTACCAATTGATTTGTATCCTTTGAAATTGTTTATGAAGTGCACTTTCTTTCTAACCAAACACCATTAACATGCACCGCCAAAGGAAACAACAATCTCAGGTTAATCAATTGTAATTGCATTGTCTGTTTCAACTTAATGTCAGCAGTGGCTCTGCCTGTGTGTGGTACAAACATATTCTTCAGTCTCTCTCTCTCTCACACACACACACAAACACACAAAGCTTGATCTGATTTACTGTTCTGTACACATTGTGCTGACACTGAAAATCACACTATGCATCACAGCACCTGATGAATAGACCCAATGTGAAGTTATAGTTGGGTTGTAACCCTGTGATATATGCAGGTTACAAAGCTGTATGAAGACTGCTTACGCATAAAGTAGTATTTCTGGAGCAATGATAAAACTTTACTTTTCAGATGTCTTATATAGTGGATTAACAAATATAGAGTTGGCAGGCACTGGACTTCAGATTAATGGTGGCTGTGACCTGTGAAAATTACACAGCATCCTCCATAGTCAAACTGGTATAAAGGTGCAAAATATTAGATTGTGAAATGAAAATGGAAAGTTTTTAATCTTGTTAACATGTCTGTGTGGTGTTTACTATAGATGGATGCATGCCTTATTAATCTCCAGGAGAAATGGAATGCATTGAATCACAAATACATATCTTTGCTTGAGGTGTTTTAGAGTGTTGTGGCAGCGGGGACGAAGGATCTCCTGAACCAATATGATATATGTCTTGAGTGAAATAAGGAGTCAATAACAGGGTTGGCAGTCACAAAAACGCATGTTCAGATTCTGGAACCAATCCCTCATACCTGTTATGATGCAGCAAAATGAGGGGTATCAGAGGTGAAGCCAGATGGAGCTCATAGCTCAGATACTGGTGTGACAGGTTAACATGGTCAACCCAAAGGCTCATTCTAATGCTGAAGATAGTAACTGTATCATAGCCTTGTATCTTGGTTTGTGGTTTAAACCCAAGTGACTGGATTATTCCTATATTGCCCCTTGCTATTGTTTACCACAGAGTAATTAGCAAGACGGAAAACAAGCAGAGATTTTTGTGTTTGATGAGCAGAGTTGGATGTGCAGGTTAGCGGCTGAAAGATGGTGCTCATTTGCATATTCATAGATTTGCAAATATTGAATGAAGCAAAACTGAAAAGCCACATCCAAGCCACTTCGAAGCCATAAATGGGTTTTTCTTCAACGAAGAACATTTCTAAGTGTCTAATTTGGAGGAACAGAGACAGGCTCTAATGGCAAAGGAAAGCATCTAGCTCCACGAGAAACACCAACATTCAATCAACATTCAGGGACATGTTCTTACTATTAGTAATGACATCAAGAGATTGGTACGTTTAGCTGATTCTACATCCTTCAGGCAGAGTTGAGGCAATGTTTATTGTTTCAAGCTATTCCTGTATTACCTTGGTACTTCTCTGCTGTTCATACATAGTTTCAGTATACTCCAACTACTCATATTTTCACCATAACACCAATGTGGTTCCTGCAAAGTTTCTGTTTGTTTCTGTTGTATAGGGTTGCATATATATAGATTTTGTTTGAACTTAATTAAGCTAAAATATGAACCATGAATATTTGCTATAACAACCAAAAAATTGAAAATGATTATTGGTTCAATTAGAATATTTTAATGACACCTGCTTGTTCTGTTAACTTCAGAGTGCACCATTGCTTGCAGTGTTAATTACCATAATTAGATGTGGTTAACATTTCCTTGATTATGCTGTTACTGTATCTCTCTGAAAATACAAGCAAAGCAATTAACAAGGCATTAAAAATTAAAGTGGTTTGCCACCAGAAAAGCATCAGTTAATGTTTTCTGATTTAATTTATTTTTATTTTTGAACAATTTTAGTGATTCAAAGTGAGTGATTAAGTTAGCTCTCAAAATATACCTCAAACATACTCACAGGTGACAAGTTGTACATCAATTATTCAACCTGCCTCATACTCTTGCTGCAAGTTCCCCTAAATAGTACAAAAGTGCAGTCTTCTCCAAAGTCTGAGCTGTAAAGAGCAATTTTTAAAGCTGTGCTCAGTCCAGAGTCCAGGATAATTTTTAAATCCTGTCTGATCCTGGGTTTTGGGTTTCACCTTGCACAAAAAAAGAAAGAGAAAGAAATTTCACTGATTATCTATTGTGAAATCATGCACACACTCAAACTACAGGATTCGAAAAAAGCTGTGCACCGCAGACTACAGGATATTATAAAGATAATCTTTCTAGCGGTGGTACGCATCACCTAACTTTGTCTCACAAACAGGCTCATCTATCTTCCTCGCTTTCTATCTCTGCCACAGCTACACACACACAGAAACGCACACACACACTGTATGATTTTGACTGCATTACTATCAGCCAGTTGTCCTTCAGAACCCACAGGTGACACCAGAGCTGGTTTTCCAATTCCAACCACCTTTTCTTGTTGCTCTTACTTCAACTCTTATCGTCAGCAAAGTCTACATTTTGAAACAAAAAGGCAGCTCCTCACCGACCAGGGGTCTGCTCTGTTTTCAATAATCCTGATCAAACCATTATTTTATTATTTATAACTGTCAGTGATTACACAGTAAGTACTTTGAATATAACCCATTATGAAAACTTGTTTTCACTGTCTAAAAAAGGGGTAAGAAGAAGTGCTTCAGTTTGTTTTGCCATTTTTCTTGTTTTGAGACTGACAACGTGGTGACAATAGAGAGCAATTAATGAGGGTTTGCATATTTTGTATTTTGCAGTCAACAAACTGACTCAGTTCTCTCAGAGAGAGTTTTAATTGGATCAAAAGAAAGCTGATGAAACTGAAAATAGTGTCACTTCATTACCAAGACAGTAGCACAGGTAAAGGCTCAAAATACATTTAAACCAGTGCAGCTATTGATTTTGTTGAATCCTAGATAAAATCCTTTTCAGTTTAATATTACAGGCGACAGTAACATTTTACATTAAGTTTCATAAGGAAAGCTTTGGACCTGTCCCAAATCCTGGAGTAGATCAGAGACATTTCAAAGGAAAAAAGAAAATTCTTTTTCTTTTATTTTAGTCTATGAGTAAGAATGAATGCACATTACTGTGACAATTTTGGGCAGTTAAGACTCATCTCTCAGTCATTGGATAAATATGATCCCTGGTTTAGTTTAATCAACTGCAGCTGCAAGTCAGAAAACAAGCTGAAATAACACACATCACAACCCATTTCCTTGCGATTAGGTATGCTTCTCAGCTGCTAACGGGATTTAAGACACGATAATAAAGATAAAAAGGAGACATTAATAATTTTGTTATGTTAATTAAAGGCAAGAGGATTAACAACAACACAGGAGCCTTGTAAAGCAATAAACAGACAGGGTCTCTGACATTTTTCCAAATGCATTAATAATAAATGATTTTTTTCCCTGCTGTGATCTAACAAATCATATGGGTTGAGAAAAAAACACTTTGCATTCTCACTTGACTTGAGAGACACTTTGAATTTGAATTCAAGTGTCTGAAAAATCCAAATACTATCATAAACACAAAAACGCCATATGCCTTCATTTCTATAAACGCAACTAGTGCAATTTATTCCGTCTAGCCGTGTAAACATTGAACAAACCCTGAGCCGCTGCTTGACTTTCAAGACTTTAAAATGCAGTCATGGACTTGTTTCAGAATAAACTACTATGGCCGTGTTCTTGGTGAGGAAATGATTACAGCCCATTAATGAGGCCCTTAATCAGCCTTGTGCTGTAACCTGCAGCTGTGCCTTTCTGTCTGTCTTAGAAACTATTTGCTCTTTGCCACTCAAGCTCTGTCCCAATTCAGATTCACCCGTGTCTAGACTGGAGTATTAAAACCCTTAATTGCTGTGATATTCCTCGTCTAGGCTTGTTTTCAAATATGCGAATGTTGCGGATATACTTACCCTCAATCTGATGTTGTTGAGCATCATGTGTGGATGTGAACATGACTGCTATTCACATATTTTGAGGGTAGCCTTTTATAGATGAACTTCTTTACTTTTGACCTGAAGTAGAACAGTGGTGCCTCAACCCTCCATTAGTTTTAGTCCAGACCGTACAGCTTTGGCCTAGCTTGACTAACCTTCATGGGCTGTGTCTTTAAAATGACTTCACTCTTGACATGACACAAGTACATTCTTCTGTCTTATATCTACCTGAAAGCAAAGGACAACAAGACAGACATTTTAAGGTTGCATTGTGGAACAAAACCGATTTACTCTCCTTCCAGTCTCCCAGCCTTTTGAAATCACCCTTGTGTGTATACCAAGCTATACATAATTGACTTAATGACCTTAGCTTGCTCTATTATAAATATTCTCATTATATGTATTTGCTTTTCTGCCTCATTATGTTTAATGTAATGGTTTTCTGAAATATAATCTAGGAGTAGCTTTGCATTGACCTTTGTATTCACACACAAGACTCTGTTTATGGCTGGCCTTGCTTGATCTAGTCTGTTCAATGTAATTGTGACACCTGTGTCATAAATAGCCTTGTCAAACATGATCGGTAGGTAATATTTGCTATCCATATAAGTGTACCACTCTTTGGATTTTGGCACTATGACTATTCATAATGGTTCAATATACCAACATTTATGTTATTAGTTACACCTGTGCTTTCCTGCAGGTCAAAATATTGGTCATGAGATAAGGTCTGCTCGATGTTTAAAGGTTAATGATGAGTGTAGCTTTTATGGCTACACACTTCTGGTCATGGTCATTGATTTGTAGATAAATATCGTGGAGAGCTGTGGACAAATTGAAATGCTAGCTGCTGGAAAATTACAGATAGTGTGCAATAGACAGAGCTGTGAGGAATGGAACAATATTAGTGAAACTGCTGCAGTCACTCCAGATGGCACACAGCAATGTGACATTAGCACCAGTGACATGTGCTCGGGGCATTTACCCTGCTTGACGCATGGGACTGCAATGTATGATCGGCTCAGCGATGACCTCAGCGTTTGAGGGGTTAATAGCCCAGGATCTATATTCAAGCTTTGGCTTGTTCTGAGCTGATTGATATGTTCAGATTGATTTTACATTAGTTAGCATAATGAAATGACCTGGCGGAAATGATTTTCAGTGGTTTGGTCAGTGACGGTAAAGTGCTAATGAAAATTTTTGTTTGCTGACCTCCAAGCAGCCCAAAGGCGGATTACGAGACTCCCCAGGTGACCAGTGGAGTTTTTCCTAACCTATACCTGATGATATTGCACTACAAACCATGTAAAGCCATTAAATTTATAGGATAAAAATCTTTGAAAGTTGTTTTGCATGAATAAAGAGCTGATTTGAATTCTCAGTTATATTTTGGAGACAGCTGTGAAGATGTGCACGTTACATTGATTTATCCAGCCTCTGCGTCTGTGGGCTGTTAAAGCTTATTAGCGGGGCAAGATAAAAGCTATCCCTAGTGTGTTTGGCTATTTTAGTCTATATTCCATTGGAGGGAAGAATGACATGTGCTGCTGCTTATTTTGAATGCGGAGTCCTGGCTGTGTGTTACACAGCTGTGCCTGTTTAGAGAACAGAGAGCATTGCTGAAATCATTTTTCCACCTGGGCAGTGGGCGACCTTGCACCATTTAAATGATTCTAATTTCCCAACAATTTGAATAAATGTCATAAACGCTGTATACAGTTTTAGGATTGGCTGCCTGCAGCAACTGGCACAAGCTGCTAGTCAGTGTGCCATAGAGCCTCGTGCACCAAAGTACTCGCTCTCATTCCATTATTTTATTTTGTATTGGATAAAATGGTTTCTACATAATCTCACACTCTCTCTAGCCTCCTCCCATGGAGGAGATACAAGTTCATCTCCAATGCTATCAGAAGCAGGTGGTTGGACCTGCGGTGTGGGCATGTGATTGCAGTCCACGGTATGTTTAGAAGAGCAGAGAAGAACTGGCTTAATTCTGTGTGAAAGTTGGGACTGTGAAAAGGGCATGGGATAAGTAAGGTTGCTAGTTAGGATGACCCTCAGGAGAGCACACCGGACCCTGGACATACCCATAAATGTATGAAAAATGATTAGGCTCTGACTAATTACCCGTTTAGTGTCGACGAAAGTTGTTAAACAGACCATTGCCTTTTAATACCTAAAGTAAGGAATGGGATTAATTAAGCAGAAATGTATTCTTCTTCTCTGCCAAGTCTCTTTCTCACAGTCTCTAAAAACAGTGTTCGATAGGGTTTGTACCTAAGGGAAATACCTGGTAATGGCCTGAGAAAGGAATCTGCTTTTCTGAACCCACTGCTTCTTTTTGGGTGAATGAATGAATATATAAGTACATGAGCAGCTGCCTCTATAAAATTGAGGGCAGAGGAAAAAAATGGAATTTGGAAGACACAACTGTTCTTTTGAAAAACACGGCCTTTAAAGGTGAAATCCACAATGGGTTTCACTAAATATATCATTATTAATAGCTTTTTGCATGGTGAAGTGTTGGAAACAATAAAAATAACACATATACTGTTGTTGGGAATGGGCTGTTGTGTATAGAAATGTTGATTTTGTATGCCAGGTTGCACCTTTTTCGATTGACAATACCAGTGCTGTCTAACTTCATCACTTCAGTGAAGATTTCCATCAGTCAGTGACATTTATGCTGCATACCAACCACAGAAAGGTAAAACAAGCCTCTAGACACTCCATCGCTCATGTTGTAGTGCAGAAAGTGAAATGGATTGTTTGTCATTCATGATTACAGATACTTACATCTGTTCAAAGCGCTTCTGTTGTTATGCAAAACTTTGAAAAACATGATCTGATTACAGCCCAAACTGCACTTCAGTTGCAGTTCAAGTTTGATATGTGAATAAATGTATGCTTCATAGCATTTAATATGTAATAGTGTTTGATCATGAAGTTAATGCATGACTTCCACATGAAATCAATGGCTTTCTTACGTTACATGTCAGTAACCTGCTGTAGGCTGATTTTCCAATATCGAGTCACACAGGACCCCTGCCATCCACACGATGACCTCTTCGGGCTGCTGTCACTTGTATCTTTTCCTCTCTTGTGTCAAAACCATTTCAAGTGGACCATGAATGGAAAATTTATAAATTCACACGCCCCCGCTCTGGCTGCTTTCTGCCAGAAAACCTGACTTAAGCTAATTTCTTATTTAAAATATCCATTGAAACAAGCCTGGTCACATTGAAGCATGTCAGCATGCATGTGAAAGAAGATCAAAATGAAGACTGTCGTACGGGTATCATGCTGTGAGTAATTTGACTGCCTCTCATTAAGAGAGTAAAACCTTTGCAGCAACCACAGTCGTCATTCCTGGAGCATTCAGTATTTAATTGCAGTGCAAGCAACCCCATGACTGTGGCAAACATCATGTGGTGCTGCAGTGCTGCCATAATAAATTAGTTAACACATAAATTCAGAAATTTCGATCATTGTAGAGTTGTTACTTTTCAAAAATATATGAAGTTGTAAAATCAAACACATGGATTTTTTTTTCTGTGCCTCGTTCTTTAAAATTTGTGCAGTTTGAGTACAGACAATGTGCGCTCATTTGTATGGTCTGCATTGAAATGTGCACAGTCTGAATGCAGGTTTCTGCTTTATGTACCTTAACATTTCACACTGATGATGTACCTGCACTATGGAGTGCTTCCATTGGGATTTTTGTTTGCTTAGAAATCTACTGCTTCAGTTCACTGGAATATAGCTCTGATTCATGTTAAAAAGCCCCTTGTGCACATTGATGAACAAGACAAGAACACCAACTACCTCTTGGAGGAAATGGGCATATACTTTCAACTCTTTTCACCGTGCATGTAGCTTGCAGCTTTTATAGGAAAAAGGAAGCTGAATGTCATCCTCTAATAAACCCAATGAAAATATACTTTTACTTGTTTTTCCCTGTTATCATCCGCCCTGCTATACACTCTGTTAAAGCACCAAAAGGAACACAAAATCCCGTGCCTTGTACGCAGTACTATGCTCTTCTGTTTTTATTGTTGTTATTGTTGGAGTTGTTAAACAGCTTTAGTGACATGATCAGAAAGCTCAACAATCAGATGTACTCTTTGGTATTGATCTGATTCAAGTGAGCTGCAGGCAGTGCATTGTAACCCACACTGAAATTTCACTGGACTGCCAATTAAACTTTCATCAACCTCCCACTATATACTTCCTTGTGTTTTGTAGCATCATGAGTCGCCAAAACATTCATTGAGAAGACTTGCACAGTAAGTTCAGCCTATTTTTATTTTTTTTTGTCTTTATGGAATTCTTTCTTCTTGAAAATTCAGTGCACCAAGAAGATTTGAAGTGGTCTCTGCTCCTCCTGGTATTAGCATGTTGCAACAGCTGGCGTCTTATAGCTGTGCACAAAAATGGTAAATCCAGTCTGAAGACAGGCAGGGATGTAAATCTCCCAGTCTGTCAACTGGGAAATTTACACTTTACATGACACCAAGGGTGCCAGAAACGCCTGCCAGATTGCCAGACACCAGGCCAGAAAAGGGCCCACACAGCCATTTAACGGCTGTGCTTTCTAGGGTTTATAGCTTGTGCTGATGCACTGAGGACACAAGCAAAAGAGAACATTGATTGACCACTTGGACACGACCATAACTTAAAACTGCAGCCTGATTGCTTTTTATCTGAGCTACATTACAGGCCTTTTGCTGCTGTAGGATCAATTTTAATTGAAAAGCAGTGATATTTTGTTGGTGACACAACTTGGCATCCCCAAACAAACTATATCCCATACCAGCCCCCACTCAATACCTTTGTTAGAGCAATAAATCAGACCATGGATACTTTGGAATATGACACTAATTTAATTGGATCTGAGGAATTGTGATCCAGTCTCTATCTTATCCAAGCGTTCAGTATAAACTAGTAACCTTTGCTGATCAATAATGACAATAACAAAAGTGAAATGGGTTGGAATCACAGGAATTGTTGTCTTTGCTACCATTTCCTGTTTGGATTCCCGGAGGAGGTTCTTAACAGGAGCCCAATTACCCTCCAAGGTGTCCTCTCTCCAAAACGAACAGACCTGCTGATTGTAATTGTTCAAAGGGCAGAAGAAAGAAGTTTCACATTTGAAGTGTTTAATGGAAGCTATACTGCAGACATGGGACATCAGAGAGCGGTCTGGAAATGAAGCTGCTGCTAACCTTTGTTTTGATTGTTTCTTTGATAATAAAGCAGATATAGATCTAGTTACAATGAATGCCACAGCCCTAAAGTCTTTATTTTAATGATTCATGCTCACATTGAATGTGAATGGGTCTGAGTGTGCTAAGAACCTGAATGTGTAAAGCTGGAGAAAATACATAAAGTGTATAATATTCAGAATATTAAGTACAATTATTATACCCAGAGATAAAATATGAGTTAAAATCAATATCTCTTGTTTATTACTGAGTTGGCTGCACAATTTGAAGTGAAAACAGCATTTACTGTTATTTTTTTAGTGCATCATACTGCTGCCTAACTTCCACTCTGGTGGGGTCTGTTCGAGTCATGTGGATGTGCTATAATTATCCTCCAGTGCATTCAAATCAGATTTGGCTGTGCTCAGGTCTTCGTCTCTCGCTCTCTTTTTGATAATTAATTAATGGCCATCAGGTATGTTAAGGATTTCTGCTGCTCCAAAGAGTTGTCCCTTTGATGACCTCCGCTGCACACTATCCAAATAGTTATATTGACAGGAATCAGAGGAACACTAGGAGCAAAGAATTTAGAAATTGCTCTTACTCTGCCTTCCTTTATCAGTTTCCTGAAAATTGACAGTACTGGCAGGCTGATGGATGAAACATTATCGTTTGAAGAGTTTCAGAGCTCAAGGTAAGTTTGGGTGTTTGTCCTGATAAGTGCTGAAGGCCGCGGGTTTGGTTCCTGGGCCTGGGAGCTTTCTGTGTGGAGTTTGCATGTTCTCCACCTGCTTGCGTAGGTTTCCTCCCACCATCCAACGACATATTTAGGTTAAATGGTGACCCTAAATTGTCTGTAGGCCTGAGTGTTGGTTTGTGTCTTTCTGTGTGTTGGCCCTGTGATGGACTGGCTAGCTGTCCAGGGTGACCCCGCCCTCACCCAGTGTGAGCTGGGATTGACTCCAGAATCCCTCTCAACCCAGAAATGGATAAGCTGTAGGAGATGAATGAATGAATGAATGAACCAGTGAATTTGTCCCTCATCATTCATTGAAATCTACTGAACGTTGCATTTTGTCAAAAAATACGACGAAGATTGACTTCAACTGACATGATTGACTTTCAGCTCTGACTATGAAGTACAACTCATCTCTGATCGATATCTGAAACTGCTCATGGATATGATTTTGTCCTCTTTACCTAATTGTGGACTAAACTTAAGGGAAAGCACTGAAGTTTTAATTAATTTGTGTTTATTCCTCCTGCTTTTCAAGCACCTGACTTAATGAAATCCCACAGCTATTAATCTTTTGACATACCTCTGAGCTACTTTGTCAGCAAACCAGCGCGAAAGCGCAAACGGAGCCTGACATTTGACTAATTGCAGTCATTTGAGAATGATCACTGCTATAATGTATTGGAAATGCACAGCAGCGTAACACAACATTCAGGCACCCCTCTTCATCTGGTGACCCACTTTACAGTCAGAGTGAGGAGAAAAATATTTAATCACAAAAAAAAAAAAAACAATGATTTTTTTTTTTTTCCCAAGAAGACACTGAAGCAGTCTGTGGCACAATCAATCAGTGACTGCTGCTGCATAATCAAACTCCAACTTTTTCCTCTCCCTTCTGTTTCATTGTGCGGCTGCAGAGGAATGACTCTTACCTGTCCTTGGCACCATGCGAATTGCTGTGTGCTTGATGAAGACCTCAGTCACACCAGCCAGAGAGGGGATGGGGAGGAGGGGGGGCTGGCCATTATAGCCAGAGGAGACAAGTGCATAGGAATTAATGAAAAGAGGAGAACGTGTATGAGAGACAAGGAAAGAAAGAGAGGGAGAGAGAGAGTATGGCGAGAGTAGTAAATATGAGCGATGGGGAAAGCCCCTTGGAAGGTGAAATAAGGGGCACTTGGGGACTGGCCTTGTACATTGCACCTGTCTTATCACCATTTAACTCTTATTTGTTGGTCTTACTAAACTGTCAGCAGTTCTCTGCCTTCTTGGCCTTTAACTGTAAAATGCCATGGTAATGCTGACAGGCTGCCAAACTGGATCTGGAAAAGACTGCTGCGGTTTTTTTTTTTTTTTTTTTTTTACTTTTTCCATCTATTGTCAAAATTAAATGTACACACTGAGATCTGCACTTTGCTCCATTTACCTTCCACCGCCCACCATTTCTAATATAAATTCATTGAACAGCAGTTTTCTCTTAATAGACTCTTTTCTTTCAGCAACTCCGAGGAAACTTAGTAATTTATATTTTCTGATCACGCTGTTCATAGAAACATGTTCCACCTATTCTTGCAGTCGGTGTCAGTGATGTTTCCTGTAATTGTGTGTTTTTATGGATCGATTCAATTGTGTCTTGATGTATTCCTCGCTCAGCTGAGCACGTCATTACACACATCATTTGTGTGCTATTTTATGCGGAATGCAATAAGGTTATATTTCTGAGGTAGTTCAATTTGAGGACTCGGAAGCATTTCAGCTGCAACTGTTTCTCTATCTGTCTCTTTTTCACTTGCTCTTGGAAATTGCCTCAGCAATGATTCTGCACTCCTCTGCCTTGCTCAGTCATGCCACATTTTAAGTTCACATTGGGAGATATTCCAATTATCAGACAGTTAATGTGACCAAAAAACTTCCTCTCTTTTCCCTGTGCATGCTGATCTGTTGCATGATGATGTCTGATGATGATGTCTTATGACTGGTTGTTGTACTGATGAAGTTAGTTTCCTGAACTGAACTGTTACAATCATCCCCACCCAAGTTCTGGTACAAACATTAAAAATGATTTGGTAGCTTTATTTGATCTCGGCCTTGTGGTCGCATTCTCTTTGACCTATCATAGAATAATTCTCGCCTTCTATTACCTTTCTTTGTTTTGCTTGACACACTGTTCAATCACAATGCCACAGTTTATTTGAAAGTGACAGGCTTGTCATTAACTAATTATGGTGCCAAGTCATCAGAAGGCAGCGTTCTATCCCGGCTACTTCCCAGCCCCCCACTTGCAGCCACAGGATCCTGTCCTTCATCACCTGTGAAGGTCTAATCTTATCTGTGGCTGTTGTGCGGCTCCTCATTAATCACTCCCTCTTCCCAATCAAATGGTGACTAATAGTTGATGTGGCCTTGCACGGCCATACCTCAGATGTGGGGACTTGCTCTTTAGTTGGCTGGGGCAGAATAGTGGTACAGATCCCTTGTGGCAGACTGTCACTGGCGTCTGTATGTGCGTAAACATGATGGTGTCCTCTATGCAGGCTTCAACAGGCATGTTTGGCCATGTAACTGTGTGCCAACTGTCCTGTGCAGCTGAAGTCTGACACATTGTTCTGCTGCCTCTGACCTTGTATCATCAGGAGCTGTGAAGTCGAAGCCAGACTTTGATTCGCTCGAGTTCCAGTTGTGATCTTGGTGCTATATATTTACACTGGTCAGTGACTGAAAACTTTCTGTCTATGTGTCAAATGCTAAATTATTCTCCTATCTCTCAGTTAAGACCACTTGAAGATGTGCAGTGGCTGTAAAGCAATATTATGAATGGAAAAGTCTGTGTGTGGTGAAAGTGGGTTGCAAAGGGAGGTGGAAAAGAAATAGTTTGTTCTTGTAGCAACATGATATAAATGGCACAAAGATGAAACAAATCAACCTTAGGTAGCTGTGGCCTTTAGCCAATCCATAGTAATCAGCGAGGCTGCATTGAACTCTTCGCTTCATGGACCCTTACCAATCAGCTGCGAAAACAGATCTGTCATCTCTTTTCCTCCGCTCACTGATAGAGGCAAGGGGCAGTGAGAGTGAAGTGTGGTAATTATATATGAAGGCTGGCTAAAAGAGGATGTGGCAGTGTATGCCTCTGTGTTTTTAGTGTCATAATCACCTTTTTTTAAAGCAATAGTGCTACACACTATTTGTCAGTTATTCAAGAGCGTCCCACTGGCAGTAATTAGAGGATTGATTAGGGATGTGAACTAATCCAGACCTACCACTGATGGCAAAACACAGATGGCATGACTCACTTTGCAGCCTTCTAAAAGAGATTCTGTCCAATCTTGTCTTATGGACAAGTCTGGCCTAATGACTTACAGGGAGGGATGTGTGGTGTCAGTTTGTATTGATATTCATTAATTGCTGTGACAGTGAAATATGAAATTAAACACGAGGCGATGTATAATTCAGAAAATATGACTTATCTCCTCACACAGTATGGCTGCAGATATATAGACAAGAGACAAACACATATGCACACATACACAGACACACACAACAAATGTTATGCAGTGGCATCACAAAATGATCTTCCTGGTAGGCAGATGAGTTGCCACCGGTGTGCTCACGTTTTCATAACCTTTGGATGCCTCCCATCCTTGTCCTACAGAGAGCCGAGGACAAAGCTCTGCCCTATTAGAGATGAATAATGAGCCTGTTGGCAAAATAGACATTGCTAATGTTTTGTCCAAATATCTCAAATCTCTCCCCAATGATAATGTATTCTGCACCAGTTCCAAATAGCTCTATAAATTTGAAGAGGCGAGTTTTTTGATGATATGACTTCCATGAATCTTTAGACTGGAAAGGGAGGGTGGTCAAAATTCTCTCACATTGAAATGTCTGCTGGGTGTATAAGCATCATAATAAGAGCTTAGGTTGTTTTCCTGTAATTGATGCTCTGCCTGTGTGGCGCCATAGCTTTGTTTGTTTATGCTAATGGCTGTGATGACCTGTTGGTCCCCAATCTAGCAGGGAAATGGCAGCCAATGCTTTGGGGAGTGAGCCATTGATCTCTCTTCAGTGCCTCTTTCTTCACAGGTACTTGGGATTAACTGAGCCAGAGCGGGACAAAAGAAACCATTACAAAAGCAGCAAAAAATAAAAATCACCATATTTCTTCTGGTATATGCATGTATTGCATATCAGCTTCAGGGTAAATGATGCTTGTGCAGCTTCTACCAAGTGCTCCCTTTGCTTCCCTTATATTGGGCCAAAATAGTGCAGGCTGCAATTCCACTAAGCAGTGCACTCAACAACGGGCGTACACACAAACAAAAGCTAATAGGTGGGCTGTTAGCGGATCTGCTTTGACACCTGATCATCTGTGGTGCTGTGAAGTGGGCACATCCCATGGCTGACTGACAGTGTGCCCAGGCTACTGTGGCCGGTAGGCTGAAATTGCTTTGGTAATTCTCAGCAGATCATCAGTGTGATTAGTTCATCTATGGAAACCTACTACATTTACTTTAATTCACATTTTCAACAGCTATGGCTTTTTGAAGTTCCTCAAATTATCTGCTGTCATCCCACCACAAAATGGTCTCCAGCTTCCCCTTGTTCCATCTCTATAACGGGTATTTTAAATATGTTGTTGCAGAAGACTAGTTTTTGTTTCTGCTGACTGGTCTGCTGTAATAAGGAAGAGCCTGATTGTGTATGAAAATTACTGCACATTAAGATAAGAACATGTTCAATTACCTACATCACTGTGAAATCTAATTGACCAAACTCAGTCGCAAAACCTGGACGTGTCGAATATGTTAGTAGAAGGTTGTCAGGGAAGGTTGTCTTTCTATGTGAATTCATGAGATGCTTTGACTGCAGGAGCTTAAGTCCACATTAGGTGATCAGAGGCACAAAGGTGAACTTCACAGGAGCAAGGGTTTTTCCTCTTTGAGACTACAGCATTTTACTTTTCAAACTGGAAACACAATACGAGGAAAGTGAGGGTGAGCAGACCAGCGGAGGAGGCTCACAAAGCCGTTCCCCAGGGTACATTATTATTCAGAAAAAAGAAAAATAAAATCTTTGAACAGGAACTCTTTTCTTTCCAACATTAGCTCTCACTCCTGGACACACATTTTTTTTTTAAATGTCAGTTCTTCTGGGCCACAGTTCTAATTTTTGTTCCACTCAGTGTAAGTAAATAGGTCTGACTGTGAGTTTTTGTTCACTGTTCCCAGGAGAATGGCATGCACACTCAGCAGAGAGACCTCTCACTGCAACCTCCCTCTAACATATTGATCAGGAATGGCTATTGGCGTTAGCCTTGTGAATAAAATGCTGCTCTGCTGAGTTCACTTCCTGCTGGGCCACTGCACGGAGAGACAAAAACCTTTAACAGTATATTTTGTGGAGTGCTATTTAGCTGGGATCCTAAACCTAATGTCGTCACCGGTGGGCACAGAGGAAGACAGAGAAAATGGGAAATATCACTGTTGTCTGACTGCACATGTTCAAATGACTTTATGTATCTATCTGTCTGCCTGCCATTCTTTTGTTCCAGCCTCTGCAGCAGACCAATAAGAGATCACACTGAGATGATTTATAAAATCAAGGGCAAGTAAATAGTGTTTTCTGGTCCTTCACTCAGTCGTGCTTGTTGACATCAAAAACAGGGAAGAGGCTTGACGTGTGCATCTAGAATACATTTCCCCGCTGAGCGCAACAATAGCCTTGGACATTTGAAATAAGTTGAACATGAAAAAAGACAATGTTTATACAGATTCAGAGTACAGAATGTGCAGCGTTTTGTATCCACATTATAGGAACAAGCTTTTTTTTTTTTTTTTTTTTTTTTTTTTGGGTGACTTGTACTGTTGTATGAGGAGGGAAAAGGCCCTCTTCATACTCTTCACTTTCAATTTTGAACACTTAAAATGTTCTATTAAAAATAATTGCTTTTGTAATCTCGGTCATTGTTTCAAATGATTACACGTAGGGAATCCATCTAGTTTATCTTTAAACATTATAACAGGCACTAACCTTTTGGTCCACCGTTAACGTTCATCTTAATGATCTGCTTTGCTTCATTTCATTGTGTTTTCCCTGAGCCTCAGAATGACTTTAGGTAGTCGAGTGATTTCCCATATATCATTTATTTATTTAGTAATTAATTTATTTGTGTATTAATCTATGAGCTATGTATTTAATATTAAATAATGCACAGTCCTCTTCATGAGATTTATGATAAACTTAGGGCTTTCTCAGTGGTCCTTTGTTTTCTGTTTGGTTGGAATATAGGGCAGTACAGTTTGGGTGCTTTTGTCAGAGACAGTTTGTGTGCTGCTATTTCGTAACAGTTTTTTGCGGCAGCCGGGATTTAAGAGACCTTTCCTGGGTAGTGTGTGAGCTCCTGTCATCCCCTTCACTGGCGAGGAGACATATGAAGGGTCCAGACAGTTATGGAGGAGTGAGTGCTCAGAAGAAGAATGTTTGGGGGCGACCGAGCTGGCCAGAAGACTGGGCTCGGTGTCGCTTTCTGGCGTAGCACAGCCACTCTTGTCCTCCTGTAAATCGTCCTGCTCCTCCTCCTCATCATCATCACAGCACAAGGCATGGTACAGAATTTTGTCACTGAATCGCACTCTCTCTCTTGTGCCGGAGGTTCGGGAAGTCTTGTGGCTGTGCGTGGAGCTGCTGGCCTCCTCGCTGGATGAATCTGGAGTAATGATGCGGGGCCCGTTGGGGATTGGAAGCCCGCCATTCATCTGGGAGTAGACAGATGCCGTGGTGGGGGGCGGGGTGGGGGCCTGCGTCTGGGTGGGGATGGTCCCACGGCCCATCTCTGTTCGTAGATCTCCTGGTTGCTCGCCGGGTCGACGGGCAGCGGCGCCAGCAGCCTCCAGGTAGCTGCAGAACTCCCAGCTATCAGAAAGCACATCTGCATTGAGGAAGTCCAACCTAAAGGCCTCTCCCAAACCCCGCTCACTGCTGGACGTGCTGCTGGCTGTGGCCACCGTCCAGTCATCCGGCTCCAGGTCAAAGTCAAAGTCGGACGTTAGTTTATCGATCTGACCCACCACCTGCAGTACAGAGAGTGCAAAAGGGGGACACTTCATTAAATTATGAAGAGAAGCTAATTTTGGAGAGAATTAATTCAGATCCACACATCTGTTGTTTATTTTAAGCCCAGTTAACAGTTTGACTACAGATGGTGATGGTTTGTTCACCATTGGTCCAGCCTGACCAACCACAGTGTGATACTGGTACTGGATGGATGGTGAACAAAGCAAATTTAATGCCTGCACAACACGAGTATGTTCCAAATAGAGTCAATGCTGATGTCCGCAGCTACTTAGCTTCACAGCGATAGCACAGCTCATTTTTAAATGGCCAGGTATAGTTCTGAAGAACTGCATCAGAAGGTTTTTTTTTTTCTTCAAACACAAAAATACTGATGCAACTGAAAATATAATGCATGAATATACTAATATAACATAGAACACTTTAAAGACCAAAGGTTGACCAAAGTATGAAAGACACTTAACCAGAAGTATTAATTTTGAAACCAACTGTAATATAAATCACTGTGACAGTTTACCCTCCTGCCATAAAATTTCCAGATGCTTTATATCCCCCTGATTTACCCCCCACAGGCAGGTTTAACAAAAGCTGAGATTTATTCACAGCTGCTAATAGATCTGTGTTTGCCTTTACAACTTGCCATTGCAGTACTTTTCACCCATAAATCCTTAATTGTTTGCTCATGGTTTTAAAATTGTTTTTATTGCCTCCGAGGCCTCTTGTGGACAGGTGTAGTAAATTAGCTTTATACATGAAGACAAAATTAAATATCCATTGGAATGAGGTTGGAGCATTGAAGATGTGTCCTGACTCATCATAGAGGCATCTTCACCCCAGAGAGAGAGAGAGAGAGAGCGAGAGAGAGAGAGTGAGAGAGGTGGGGTGATGATGAACATCTGGGGGAAGAACTGAAGAAGCATTTTAGATGAGTGCTGAAAGCTGAACCAATGCAGTCTGCCTGATTCATTTTATCTTGATGTCGTTCTGTAGAGCTAACAGGATGAATAAGACAAACCTGCAAGTACATTGAAGTACATTTAATACTAGTGTTTTTGTTATGGGAATTTTAAATTGGAGAAATACACATGCACACCTGCTGCATGGAAATTTATTGCGATTCATCTATTGTTGCCTCAAATTTAACCTCACTGGTTCTGTCATCACCAGCCACAGTGTTGAGTGTTTGATGAATAGAGAGCACTTCAGCTGAAATCATACTGGTGCGCTGACAACACTTAAAAATCCAAGCCCTCTATACTTGACATTTTAGCACCTTCAATCAGCATGTTCTGCTATCAACACCAAGCTATGGCAAAATGAAAACACTCAGCATACATGCACTGTTCTTCTTATAAATTTTGTATTTCCCCAAACCATTAGGCAATTAAGCCTAGATGTTTTTTGAGTTTTATTTTTTATTATTTGATCATGCAAATATTAGTTCACAGTATAACTGCATCTTAATGTATGAGTTCATGAATTTTTGGGGGGAATTTTTTTTCTGCCTCTAAAATTATTTGCAGTGTTTAGTTATCAGACTACAAATTAATACGTTGATGTGTGTAGAGTTGTAGAATTGAACATGTAGAATTAAAACTCTTATTTCTTCATCCAGCTTTGCAACAGAAAGTATGAGTCTGAGTGAAAATGCAAACACGCTGATAAGGAGCTGCGTGCTGCCTTGCTCACTAAAAGCTCAGGTGCTCTACAAGGCAGGAAGAGCTTAATGATCTTCTGCAACTAAAACTGAAAGCTATTTGAATCAGATCCGATAAATGTGCTCACTAACTCATTGAATCAAAAAGAGCTCTGACTGTGCCAACAAATTTAAGATAAAAAAACAAAAGGAGAGCCAGCTTCTTTCCTCTCCTGCATTTTATTCATACAGCTCCTCAATCTTTAGCTTTTAGCAGTGATGATTTGTGCTGTTAAGACAAACAACCTGCATGTAAATCTTGGCTTCATATGTCTGTACGCATGGAAGTGGCTCATCTGTCAGTGAGCTTCTCTGCAGAGCTGCCAGTTGTGGCATCGTACACCCCATGAGCACCTGGACTGTGCTTCTCTATTGGCTCACTGCCTGGAGGGAATCGGGCTGTGTGAATCCTCTAATCCTTGAATTACTCCACCTGTTTGTTGTGTGATTTGCAGACTTTTTACTCATGGAGTTGTTAATGCGAGACGTATCTCAGACCCAGTTGAGGCTGAATGGATTTGTTTGCTTGACATGAATGAGGAACGTCATTAAACAAATTAGTTAAAAAATAAATAATTATGTAAAAAATGCTTCTGATTGATTTACAGTTATTTTAATGAACAAAAAACGCCTGTGTATGCAAGTCATTCTTATTTAGTTTGAATTCAGACATGACACTAGACTTCAACATTGTAAGCTTAAAGTTTCTGGTTTCTGATTGTCAACTAATTGTTGCCGTTCCTCTGCAGTGGATTGGGACTGCTTATTATCCATTTGAGAATGTATCCTGGTGTTAACGGTAGGCTGTGCGGGCTCCCACTGCTGGTTAGTCTGACCCCTGCCTGCAGTATGTAGGATAATTTAGTTTGATAACTGTCTCAGCTCTTAGGGTCTGCTGAATCTTTCTAGGTCACAATGCAGCACATGCTCAATGAAGCAACAATGAAACACTAGTCTTCGCTTTTTCTTCCAGCCTGAGAGCGTGTGATGAAGGGGCTCTGGAGTGAAATGGAAGGAGCAGATTGCTTTAGCACAAAGGATGAATGAACACATTAGGAACCAGTCATTAACAATACACACAATGTGTTTGAAATAGAAAACACATAATGAAAATCCACAAGAGTCTAACATGGAGGGCAAAAGTAATTAGGAGACTTTACAAGCAGACTTTTTTTTCTCAGGAACCCCATCATATCTGTACATCAGTAAAGACATCACGTCTTTCAGAGATTATCTGTAGCAGTTGCCTCTATGGAAAAATAAAATGACGTGAGAGGAATTGTTTCCTTGCTCATTCCCTGTGAATTGTGTTTACTGTACTAACACTTAATAATGCTGTTCACATAAGTCTTATCACATACAATAATTAAAAACACATTAGATGAAGGCGCATAAGGTAAACACTTTATCATAAGCATTTTTTCTTCTTTTACAATGTTGAATTGTCTGTATCCAACTTGAAGCTGTGATAGACCTCCGGAGGCTGGCTGTGTATCCCCCATGGACTTTATGGAGCTATCACTCCACAAAGTTTATGATGCAGTGATGACATATCCTTGTGACTGAAAAGACTCCATTTGCAACACAGTTAAGCAGTAATGTATAGTATAAGTGTGGGTATAAGTGCTGCGGATTTGAGTTTAACTTAAGTCCTTAATTTTCTCTCTGTGCCTCTGCTGACAACTTCACTTACTTTCTTAACTGTAAATGGTGTCTGGTGGAAGGTACTAAAGACTGTGTCGATGGCTATAACAATATCAATGATTCTCTGGGTGTGAATGATTAGCACAGAAATTATAGCCATAAACACATAATTAGTTTCTTTTTCAGGAATAATATAGAATATGGTCTATCTGTTGTCGAAGCAGGACTGCCAAACAAGCATCAAGCAGACCTGATCTTGTTTATACAAAGCAATGACTGGTGTACAGTTGTTTTTTTTTTTCTTCTTCTTCTTTGTCTTTGTCTATGTCGCTGCACGCTGTCAGCCTGCAGCCATGAGTCAACTGTAGTCGCAGCACCTGATCAACACGGGTTCAGTCATTTCGGTGTTGTCATGCTTTGAAAGAGAGGCTGTCTCCTCGGCAGCATCAGGCGAGGGTTTATTACTGTACCTCAACACTTGTCTGAGGTGGTTGAGCCAGGTAATTGAGGGTCAGGGTGAAAGAGGGCACTTGGAGCCTTGTCTGTGATAGAAAGGTACAGTGATGGAAAAGACAGCCAAGGATAATATAAGACAGAGGCACGGTCAGCAATGTAAAAACTCTCCTAAGAGCCTCTTCTCAGGTTGAAGGGGTGATTTGGGAAATAGATTCAGCACTGTCCACTATCATTATTAGAGTCCTTCTCTCTAATATCCAGCTCAACCTGACTGGTAGCGTGATTTATTTATTGTGAGTTGGTAGCTGCACGTCTTTGTATGAAAAGACTTCTGTTAACTGACTAGCTAACGGCTGCACATTGCCCCCATTACACGTCTTGAATATGTTACTGATCTAAATGTGTGTCTTTATATGTGTTTCTAATGATCCGAGCGGAGAGGGCGTTGTGTTTTTCCAACTCGTGCCACATTACTAATACAGGAAATTTATCATGGAAAAAAGCAGTCGTGAAACATGGAAATCTGTAGCAATGTAGTTTGTACATATGTAAAAAAAAAAAAGTACATAAAGAGTGAGTTACCAAAATAAATGAGATGTAACGTCTTCACTGGGTTCATTTGAAATGCACACTGTATAAGGGAATTTTCTGTGGGTCGCTTCATTACGCTGTGTTCAAGTGGCCTCTCTCCATCTGTTCCTGTGCCACTGGTTCTTTCAGGAGTCGTTTTCAGAGTAGACAGAGATGTTTGCAGTGCTTGTTTGTTAATTATGCAGCATCCAGCATCTACCATGGCTTTGCTTTCTTCAAGGGAAAAATCTGAAATGTGTTCAGTGGAGCCATTCAAACACATCTAAGTGTTATTTCTTTCTCAACATGTCACAATAGATTTCCAGCCTGCCCCCATGCAACACTTCCAGTGCTGGAAGCGGTTTGTGCCAGTTAGGAAGTCTCAGCAATTATAGAAATGGCCTTGCACGCTGTCTTCGTAAGTAAAACGTTTGCAAATATTGTTTTAATGCAGTTAGCTCCTGCAGTTTTGCTGTTTCTCTGCACTCTGCGCCACATGCTTACTTCCCCTCTGTTTAATTCTCCTCAAGATGTGAAGAGGGAGCATCCGAGCCACTCACATTGTAGTGATATGGTTTATCTTATCCCCCAGAAGCTAATGCATCACCCAGACTTACTCTGTAAGAACATAATTACTGGATTCACGAGAAAAATAGTGCAGTTACTCGTAAACCTGTGCGATCTCTTCCAGACATCTTATTCACACTATTAGATGAAACAGCATTTTAGGAACATTTTGTCCTTCTCGTCACGCATACAATATGACCCATGCAGAATGTTCCATATCTGTGCAGCACTGCTGGCCACACGAGTTGAAAGTCCAGGGCAGATTGCGGGGCAGAAGGTGGGCTGTCTGACTGAGTCGCACAAAATAGGAAATGCACATGCCTGCTTGCAATCTTAACAGGATTGTGTATGAAGACTGAGACAGAAGCAGAGTATTTTGAACCAATAAAATATATATATATATATATATATATATATATATATTAACGTTCAGGATAAATCGAACACAAAGATGGATGACAGAAAAATTAGGCTTCTCTACCAACATATTCATACTCTCTCCCGGTGCTATGAAAATTTCACTGGAATTGTAAAACCAGGGATTCCAGTAGGCCCTGTCCATTATGAGAAAGCACATGGAAAAAAAAATGCTGCCATATTTCAAGCTTGAGGGAAATGAGTGTTTAATTCCCAATGTTAGATGTTTCTTTACGATGTTAATATAAATTACCTGCACAATTGTTCAGCTGCACATCAAAATTCACACTGAAGTCGTGTCTTCAGCTACTCTTTCAAATATATTCATGAAAAAAAGGCCTGGCCTCTTCACTGACGTTGTGTAAAGTGTAAGTTGGATTGAAAAGATGATCCCTGAGGTGGGGAAAAGTCTGGACCTGTGTGCACGTCTGATGGCCTTGTTTTTGGACAGTTCAACATCCTCCTCTAAATCAAATCAAATCAAATCAGATTTATTCTTATAGTGCCAAATCATAACAAAGTTACATCAAGGCACTTTACATATAGAGCAGGTCTAGACCAAACTCTTTATAAATTTATTTAAAGAGACCCAACAGGTCCTCTGACTACACTTCTTGTTTAAACATTAACTGAAATGTCTGCAGGCTGACAAAACATCAGAAATCCAAGACAATGTGGCTCATTGAGTCTCATCTGTAAAATTTAAAATGCATTTCATCAGTTTCTTTTTATTTGTTTCCTGGATCAGCAGAACAATACGCTACCAAACATTAACTGTCAGCATTTAGGAACTCATGTGTTTGAATTGTTCTATAGTTGTGTTTTCCTCCCTACAGCTCATGTGACACCCTGTTATGTATTATGGGACTAGCTTGTCGATAAGTCCCAGCAAAGTCAGCAGCACTAATTCCCGCAGGCTTATTTTACTGGTATATTGAGTGTATTCAAATGTAGTTGACTCCGCAAAGGTCCAGAGAGTCTGTGGGCGGGCGACATCAGTGACAAGAGAAGGGGACCTGATTTAGGTCAGGCCATCTTGATTGGTGAGATGTGTTGCATGGTGTTGGCACAGGGATGAAGTGTCCTTTGAAGTGTTCGCTGGAAGCATTTGGTGTAATTATCCTGTCATGAGAGGGGCTATAAGCCTGAGACTTCATTAGGCACATGCCTCCTGCTTTTTCACCCCCCCCCCCCCAAAAAAAAAAGAAACACTCATCTTTATCGAGGTCTTAAAGTGCTAAACAACACCGTGATGAGTGTTGGGCCAATACCTCCTGACAACTCACTAATCAAAAGCATCGTTACAAACTTACCCGCAAAATGGGCCTCATTTATCCCTTTGGGGCTTCAGAAGAGGTGGGTTTCTGCAGTTCTCGAGGCTTGGGAAATCAACCCCTTCCTTAGCCTAATTCAAGTCATCAGACTCAGCCGACTCATCCGCCTGCTGTATGGCAAATTTGGAAGGTTTAATACCATCACCTTGGAGAGGTTATGGGTTGTGCAGTCGGTGAGGCAGCATGGGGACAGCAACAGTGAGGCAGAAGATGGAGCATGCGTCGGTGCCCGCAGAGCACACTCATTGCGTCTTTCTGTGTTGAGAAGCCTAGACCCGGTAATGAGCACAAAAAGATGGTAGTGCCACGCTACGGGGCTCCTCAGTACGCCTGCTTCTCTGAGATAGCACTCGGATTAGGCCTGAGCACTTTTTAGGTCACGCTGCACACCTACAAGGGGAAAAAGGTGCGTATATGAGCGCTACCAGGCCACGCTGACCTGTTTTAATGACCGGAGAGTTTTCATTCACTTGTTTTTTTGGTTGTTTGTTTGGGTTTTTTTTTTTCAGCTATGTGAGGTCAGGGAAGGTCTAAAGTTGTCTAAAGCAACAAACGTGTTGTGTGCCTATGTTGGGTCAGGGCGAACACAGTTGACCTGTACTGGGAAAAGGGGAGAATCTTTCTAGCAGGAGAGAACACATCTCTGCAGGAACCCGGTCAGCCCAATCCAGCAGTAAATCCTTCATCCTGCTATTTCACACTGCCAATTTATCTACATGTCAAACCAGTAAAAAGATAAGCTGCAACTCTAACCCTAAAAAAACAAAAAACAAAAAAGACAGCAAAAAAACTAAAACAGAAATACACAACTGTTTGAGGTCTAAAGGTGTGTAAAATAAAATGTTGCTGTAAATATGCTGTAAATATGTTTCTAAATAAAAATATCTCAGCGTAGTACGGTAACAAAATAATTTCTGAAGAGTCGAATCCTGTTAATATCTGTCACTAGGCAGAGTGACGCAAAAATAAACAAGTGAAGTTTGACTAATAAGAAACAAGTATAGAGTCACATTAGATCGTCTTGCAGCCCATAAGTGTTGGGATGAGTGGTACTAGTATAAATAGTCAAATAAGAAGATTTTTGCCGTTATCCCCCCCAAAAAAGAGGAACCAGGCCCATCTTTAAATTTAGTCAGTTTTTTGGGTTACTTTTGTTTTTGTAAACAAAAATTCATTTTAGAAACAGAAAAGTCAAGATTTTTGGCCCCATCAAATGACTCTTTGGTGCAAATACTGAAAGTTAGGCGCTGACGGAGGAGCCAGGCGAAAAGCCCTTAGTAAAAATAAGATTTTCACACACAGCTTGCGCATGGTTGTCAGTTGTAACAACTACCAATGATATTTCAGTGATATTAAAGAAGGAACCTAAGCCAGATGATGGATGGATGCTGAGAGAGGCAGAGGAATGATACGGAAAATTGTCTTCTTTCACTGAATCTTATTTTCACATTTAATTTACTGAGCTTTTTTGATCTCTTTGCCAACTTTGTTCCACTTTTGTATCTATGAAGAACATACTCATATCTGTGAAAATAAACTTCCTCACCGCATCAGACACACTCGCATTATCACTCACATACAGTCACACAAAGCAAGCAGCTATCACACTACTCACTTTATCATCCTTGAGGATGAAACAGCAGACAACTCATTCAGCAAAAATATTTAGCAGTGGCCAGTCCCTTCAGCTGACAAATTCTATTTATGGTCGTGTGTGGAGTGATCCATAGACTTAGAATGCAGAAGAAATCTCCTACTTTATTTTTATCATAAAAAAATCCATCTTTCCAGATTTGTGCTTTGGCTGCTATCGTTGTCCTTCCCAGGCTTGGGGATAGATGCTATTGCCTAATGACAGTTTCTAAGCAGCAGCACTGGGTGTTATTTCACAATTCCAGGGGTGTAAATGGATTTATACACCCTTCACAATCGGGAAAAACAAAAAAAAAAAAAGCAAAACTACCCCAAAGGCAAAGCTTTTTATATATATTTTATAAGAGGAGAACATGTTTTTACCGTTTTCTCAACAAGATTTGTTCGTCAGATCTCAAAGCTCAGTTGGTGGTAAGGAAAATAAGGAGAGGTGAATATACAGTCTCTCTGTAGAGGATCAAATATGTGGTTGTTTAAAGCCGGGCGACTCTGTTAATAACTCCGGGCAGCATTTATGACAGCTGCCAGACGGTCTCTAGTTGTTGACAACTACATGCATTTCAACAAGTTGCATTTTTCTACTAACGCTCAAACACACCAATTCAAAGTAAGTCAATGTGGAAGATGTTTTGTTGCCCTGAGTTTGTCATATCGCAGATGGTCTCTTTATTGATAGAATTTTTTCCCAAGTTCAGTGTCAGCGTAACACTGTCAACAGTCCGTGCTGTCATTATTTGTCTTAAGGAATCAGTGACCACAGTTGCGAAACGTGTCCGAGGCCACAGTTACCAGAGCTTCAAGTCGTTATAAGCCAGAAAACTTGTGAAGTCAGTCGAAGTCAGTAAAATCAAAGCTAAAACATCTCTTCGTTGAGAACTCAGTTCCTCCAAAGGCTCTCAAAGCTGAGTTTTGCACAAGTCCTTTTTCTAAACAGCAAACTTGATCATTTGTCAGTGCCTACACATATTACTACATATTTGTATTTTTAGAGGCCAACCAATGCTCCAGGCTTTGCTTAAAGAGATGAACACTGTTTTGGATATGAAACTCAGCACTTCCTGCTGGTAGGAGACTGGAATTTTCAGGTATCCCACCCAAAGTCTTTGTGAAAACGTTTTGCTGCTGTTGTAATAAGTTCTACTTTCGTTATCCAGAGGACAGTCATTACTTGGAAATTCTCAAAAGGTCACTCATCAGGAAAACATGGACGAAGGTTGTTTTAGGCGTTTGATCCGACACCTATGTTGGTTTCTTGGTGAGGTTTCTCCGTGTTACAAATTCAAAGCTTTCATTGAATGTAATAATAATTTGAACGCAAGTATTGACAAAGTGGCAAAAATACGCCGTGTTACACACTGACATTTTGCCTAAACTTCTCACCTTGCATCTGCAGCTCTGGTCCATACTAAGCCATAATGCATTACACAGATGGTGTTTTGAATTATGTAAACATGACCCTCATCTGAATTCTGCCGTGCCTGGACTTCACAGCACTGGCTCACTGTACAACATCTATATTCCTTACACACAGGAGTCGAATATCCTGATCAAGTAACTCGCATCCATCAACAACATGCCAACAACAGAAAAAATAATTCATACACTAAGATGTAAATGAACAGCCTGTGTAGAGCAGAAAGCAGCTCCGACCTATGGAAATCAGGAATGCTTACTACCATGCTCTGGGGCCTCTCTGGTTATTAGCATGCTCTTAGTTAATGATGCTAATTAGCTGGTACTGGGCAATATATATGTGATTATTGATCAGTAATCAATGTTAATAAGTAATCATCAAGCCTTTCACAAGTATTTCATTTTAGACTGTTTTCCGTTCTGTGAGTATAAACTGACTCTGTAACAGTGTAGTGTTAGTTTTTTTTTTTTTTTTTTTTTTCTTTTCCCTTGCCTGACACTCATCACACACAGCAGCAGGCCATGACCAGCATTAGCTACACAGCATTTTTAAGCAATTCAACAGCTTTTAAAACACCAATCGACACCGTTGGACCATGAACTAGCATTGAACTGCTGACTATGCAGGACTGTGCATTTCAATTCACTACAACTGTCTTTTGCACCATTTTTCACTTTGCTTAAACTTGGTGGTGAGTTTTCATTGCCACTCGTTGTTATCGGGCCACGGCTTTGGAAGAAATGTCCAGGCTGAGAGAGCAGCGGCTAACCTTACCATTAATACAGGGCATGCAATCAATATGCTGCTGGCATTTCTAGGTTTCCTTGGCCTGCAGCGGTTATCTTAATAGGAGAGTGCTCCCATTTTCTTTTATTGTGTGAGCCCATATATCATTGCCCACCAAATATAGCTGGATCTACCATGCTGAAGTGAAAACATTGGGGCTCAGAGGGAGAAAAAAAAACAAACTCCAAAAAATTTATGCAATTTATTTTTATTTTAACTATCTCTGCCACTTTATGGCGATGGCTGTAAACGTCAGGAATTCTTTTATAGATATTTGATTTCTGCTTCATCTTTTTTGTCTTTGCTTTGTACTTTCAGACAACTGGTTTTCTGTGGTTAATATGAGCAGGCCAATGTCTGCAGTGGTATTACTCCTCATGAGCAGTGCTATGTTAGGGTAGGATGGCGTGCTGTTTGCGAAGGACTTGACATAGGGGCAGAAGCAGGATTGGAGAGACACATCTTCACACCTGGAATGATCTTGAAACCAAACACACTCGGTCACGTGTCTTATTCTGCTGAAAAAGAGAGCATTGAAGAGATGCATCTGGCCAGCAGCAAGGCTATGCAGCACTGTTATTGATGAGATTCTCAACTTCTATTAAGACAGGTAATACAGTAAAGGCCAGTAAAATCAGTAATGTCACCTCCATCCTTTACTGACAGTGATGTTTCATCACTACGTCATAAAAACAATCCTGAGGTTGTTGCTGTTTCACCAATGGGATGACTTTGTGACCATGACGTCTAATCCTGCATTTAGGGAACACAAGATGAACCTTCTATGATTTTCTACAGTTGTAATGCTTCAGTGGCTTCATGATATGTTTATTCTTCTCACACTGTTGTTGCACTAAGCACTTACTTCTCGCCACTCATAGCTTGAACGGGTCTCCTCTGACCCCTCATCAACAAAGCATTTTCGCCCTCAGGCCTGTGACTGTGACTCACTGTCTGGAGGTGTGTGCTGTTTAAAATAAACACTCCATTTTACCATGCTGTGGCAAGAGATATGCTATGATAGGTTCCCATTTACAGTGACGCATTATTCCAAGTTGTTATGGACTGTTTCACTTGCCAGCATAAAGAAAAAACTGACTCATAAAGACACCATTTAATCTAAATATAAAAGGTAACCGTAAATGTGAGATCCCCCCCCAACAAGAGGGAAAAAAAAAACTTAACTTCCACAACCCTGCAATGTTTGACAAATTTAATCACAAGTCAGTGTCTTCTGTGGTACAGGTGAGAGAACAAGAGGGAATTTAAAGTAGTGAAGACTTCAGGAGATAAAAACTGCTATCGCTCTATTAAAAAAATAATTGGAGATCGAATTTGTGTACTCGTAAAATGTTTGTTTGAGCTTTTACACCCAAATGAGCTTTATTTGGTGTGGTGCTAGTAGTTACGAACCAGAAAATGTGCCCATATCTCCGTGAAATCACCCTGGCTTCTGCTACTGTGTTCACAGTGTCGTTCTTGCACTCACAGTGGAGCAGATCAGGGATTATTCTCTCGGTGACATAACAAAAGTCTTGACTTCTATTTTTTCTTTATACAATGGAATTGTTCATGGGCACACATACGTTCAGTAATTATCATCATAGAATCACAGTTAATGTTTGCACTTGGGAAAAGTAGATGCAATCAAACAACCTATGTACTTGGACAGGTCACTGGAAACATAATTTACTTTAATAACTACCTCTTCATATATTCCAAATATCTCTCTGATCCTCGGTCACTTGTGTCTTCAGGGAGAGCTCTGTTTGCGAAAAGGTCACAACATCGGCACATATGGCCACGGGAAGTGAAAACAAAGATCTTGAGTGATGGCTCACTCCCCTCCCTCCCTGCTGCCGCGCTGAAGTAGGCCACAGATATTGGCATGACTCTCTCTCCTACTTCTTTCTCAAAACAATTTGTCTTTGCTTCTAGGGTTGTGGCGTTTCTATCTGTGACAATCTGTAGGGCGGTCGCCTCAGAGAGTGACAAAACCTGTCACAGTGCGTCACTTTTACTCTCTCTCCGGTAAGTGGCAGGGCATCTTTGAGTCTGCAGCACCTTTATCAGATATGGCAGTTCCTAAAGCTCTGCCTATAACAGCAGGCAAGTTGGAGGAGAGGCGCCGGTGACTTTAGAGGGACCTATTTGCAAACAAAATCACTGGGAGACATTCCCCACAAGGCACCATCTGGCTGCCACACATACCTGCCTCCGTCACTCGCTCACCATCACCAGCTTCTCTATTTATAGACACTCTCCTGTCCACCCACCCGCACGCTGCATCTAGTAAAAACGGCAACCAAAATCTGAAGAAACTGAAGAATCTCCTTCAGGCAATCAATCATCAGGGCGACAGATGTCAACATCTCTCTGTAATGTGCGGAGAACGTCTTCCTAACAGTTTGCCATCACTAACAATAGAAATGAACAATCAGCTGGCTCCTTGCCAGACCTTGCGGAGATGGCGAGGCTGGCAATGACCTTCTTTGTCATAATCTGAACTTTTCTCCTATTTTTAGCAGGGCTGTGTTTGAGTGAACTGAGAGATGAGCTATGGAATAGAAAGAAACACTGAAGTGTGAGGTAGGAAGTAGGTGGCGGCAGATGGTGAGAGGGCATTGGGTGTGATCTAATCTTCATTCCTGGTTGAATAGAAAAGAATTTGCGATGATGTGCGATGTCAACCGTCAAACACCAGCAAGCTGTCAGAGTTATCAATAAAGCAATTTGTTTCTTATTCCTGAGGGGATAAACTTGAATTCTCATCATTGGTATTATGTTATTGAACACGCATTCCCCCCAGTGAGGGAACAATATTGAAAGAACGAACACAGGAGTGCACTTGTAAGCTAGTCAGACATTCATTGCATTTTGATAAGGTCCTCAGTGACTGTATTTTGAATGTCATAAGAAACCTCACTTTGGTGCACTACTTTGATTAAAATGCTGAAATGCCAGATATAATTAACTTGAAACAAAATACTGCCCCACAAATAGATGTTCTCCCTGCAGGTCCATTCAGTTGTGCATTTTAACATATCCTCTCACCATTTATGCTTAATCCGAGATTTTATCCTCCCAGAGCAAGAATACATTTTAACAAAACTCTCATGTAAAATGTAGTCTTTGAATGTGAAATTAGTCATCGCAATCCAGATGTGCCAATGCGGCTCCCCATTAAGAAGCTGCAACGGCCTCTCTGCTTTCTCTCTTGTTAGATTTCGTCAACGATCTCAGGGTGAGAACAATTAGTCAGTGTGCATGGATCAAAACTTTTAATTACAAATTGAAATATTATTCATCAACTGAAAAACATATTGATTACATGCCTGAAATCTGCAGAGAATACATATATGTTCCCCCCAGCATATTTTCCTCCCAAACAATTGTCTTGATTTGCGTTTTAGTATGTGTGTGTGTGTGTGTGTGTGTGTTGATAATTATGGGTTGCAGAGCTGGCAGGGATGGAGAGAGGAACATGGTGGTAGAGAAAAGCTACCTCGCTCAAACAAACCCTCCCGGCAAGAGGAGCCTGCTAAACAAATCTCACCAGAGTGAGAGTAAGAAATTGTTTAACCATGGCAGTGTTTTATCTCAGTATTACTATTACTGTTTCTTCTCTACTGTTCTCTGGACTCATTTTTGATAGTCGGCCTTCTTGCTGTGATTGTCCAGAGGAGAGCAGACCACAGGACTGTTCTCTTCTTCAATCCACATCGCTTCATTTGCAATTGAACTATCTGTCTAGTGATGAGAAAATAGAACAAACTTTCAGAATGGATGGATCTGGATTGTCAGGCTTACACACAGTATAGTGAATGTGAATGAGTCCATGGCAGCCAACCAGGAATATAGTTTATTGTTATATACATCATCCATCCATCAGATTTCCTCCCATCTGCCAGAGTCTGCTCTGCTATCTCAAGAGGAAAAACAAAAAACAAAAAACACATAAGGCATTGGGGTTTTCTACCTGCATTCTCCAGGAACATTAAAAGGCCCAATTATCACGGACAAATAAGCAAAGTACAGTGAAGGTGAAGGACAGGAGAGGCAATTTTCCATTCTTTTCTCCTCTCATTTCATCTCTTGCTTTTATGCTTAAATTGCCTGCCCATAAACAGTGGGCCCATTGTACTGTGCTGTTGACACAAATTGGACGGTGTGAAGAATGGAGATGTATTGTTCCATGTAAGGCATATTCATCTTTTCAATAAAGTTGGCACTGGTGGGGAAGAGGAAGTGTGAAGTCAGGCGCAGCCTGTAATTAACAGGTAGAGGTATAGTATGCACGATTCATCGAGCCATCTGTGGGGAACATTTGTGAGAATCTCCACGACTGAGCTCCTCTCGCGTCTTTGTCTTCAGCAGCGCCTCTCGGTGACCCGTTCCTCTATGTGCTTAGCCTGCCAGTGAATTTCCTCCTCCGGACCTACTGTAGTTCCTGTTTGCAAGTCTGCATGATGCAACAAACGGTGTTCACCAAGGCACCTTCTGATGCAAGATCTTCACTTTTAGCACACTCTTCACCAAGGTTCATGGAAACATTTGAAAAGGAGGCTGCATTAATAATCCATAGATTGTATGTCCGTACGTAAATGCAGCACCAGCCTACAAATGCAGGTCCTCGCTCGGCCACTGTTTTGACACCTTTCTGGATTTCTCCCTCTCTCCTTTTCTCTGTCTATCTCTCTCTGGAAACGAGCTTTGATTGATGACAACAGAAGGAGTGGTGAAATCTGAGGGCTGGATGGAGAGATAACTGACTGGCTGAGAATGACTCAGTCTGTAGCAGAGAGTCAGCTTGCTGTAGCCTGGAGGAAAAGAGTGAGACAGGAGTGCAAGAGCAAAAGGGAGAAGATATCACGGGGTAAATGAGGCCTTGCAGTTTGGTAGGGCACATAGCTTCATCATCCTTGGCTCATGTTTGGGAGGCAAACATGACTGGGCTAATGTTGCTTTATTTGAGAAGAGAAACACCACTGACAGTCAGAGTGATGCGACCAAATACACAGCGGGGCCTTGCCAACAGTATTCTATCTAATCAATCTGCTGCGGGAGGACAGAAACCGCACACAAACATCATGCACTCGCGCTAGAACACACACCCACAATTGCCATCCGCAAAACTAGAGTATACGCACACACTCCCGTGTACACAGCCAATCTCATATCTTCTGGCAGATACTCATACACCCACGCAAACACATGCATCAATCACCTGCTCTTTTCTCCCCTCTCAAATAAAAGCACACAGACACACACACACGTTCAACAGCTACGTATACGGCACACGCCAGTGTCAGTCAGTCTGACTGCCAGGCTGCCTCTCGCTACCTTGATGCTGATGGGAAACAATGATTATTCTGATGGCAGCTTGTACATCTAACCTTAGGGTTATAGTTTTATTTATAGGCCAACAGTAAACCCTTAAAAATGTGTACTGCAGCTCGTACTGCATCTCTGACATCATCAGGAAAATTCCCTCCTGTGTGACCTTGGCGTTTAAGTGGCGAATCTACACAGATGCAGAGTGTGTGCTGTGTGATCGAGTCAGTCACGGCAGAGGAAAATGGCCCTCTCCCCATCCCCTTTTGTAGCCATCATTTATGCTTCATGTTTTTTTGTCACAAGGTGATGGCTGCCAATGATGTCAGAGTGGCAGCGGGTGCAGTGTGGACACTGGCGTCGGGGGCTTTGGCGTGCTCTCCCTCTTTAAATAGCCCCAGATCTAATCTGCAGACAGCAGCAGAGTTCTGACAGATCCTGCCTCGGTGCCTCCTCCCACTAGGTGACACATTCTTTATTTATTTTTCTTCTCCGCTCTGGTATTCACTCCATGGAGCACTGGCCCCTCAAGCTATTGTCAGTTCCGTTCTCCTTCCATGTCTGAAAAACCAAATGGATTTATAGGGTTTACTGTCAACCCCTCCCTTTTTTGGAGCTTATAAATGTGGCACAGTCTTCTATTTCCACTCTTTTATTTCCATGCTCTCCATCCTTTTATGATGGTTCGGCCTCCCTTCTCATAATGGGACCCTACTGTTGTGGCGCCAGCTTAACTTTGTTCAAGACTGTCTTTCACAGTCTTGACCTGTGTACAATATAGCACACTTTGTCTTCGGCACCGTATAGGTGTTACAGGGCAGTCACGACCGCTTGACTGCTTTTCCAGAGAGTAAGATGGAGAGCATATGAGACTGACCTCCCAAGAAAAACAACAGAATCAGTTTCACTCCAGCAAGTGCCACATAATGATATATGTTCAAGTGAAAATCAAACCCTCCAGCAACTGTAGTAATTATGAGCAGAGCAAAGGAGAAAGTCAGACAATGTTTCAGAAATCCCACAGAGGGGCCAGTTTGGTGGATGGATGAAACAGCAAAGCTTAACATTGTTTTTTTTTTTTTTTTTACCATCTTCTGCCATAGCCATTTTTATTATTGAACCGTTAAAAATTAACTTATCTAACCTTCACAAGGAATGAAGAGATTTTTTTAACCCTTGCAAAGTACATATTTTGACCTAACCCATGGATTTCCTTGGACCCTAACCAAGTTATTTCAGTGCATAAACCTGACCAAACCTTAACGTATAGTCTTGTTAGACCATTTCTCACACCATTTCTGATTTGGGTTAACCCTTTTGATCATCAGATCAGAAAACACTGGTAGTTCTGGTTGAGTATTATTCTGGAAGCCAGTGAAGATGCTGTCTTCGTTGGAGAACTTGGGTGGCTGTCACCAAAAAAAGGCATTTCTGACACTTCTTTAAAATATAATGAATTTGCAGTTCTTCAAAAGTAGCTTCACCGCTGGCCACGTCTGACATTATTCTCTCCAGATCAGTATCTATGTGAATATCACGCATGCTCATAGAAATGTCACATCTTTCTAGCTAAGGTCACAAAGTTGTTAGGATGTCAAAGCTCTAAGCTATATCTGTCATGAAATACATTAATACATGGTAAATTGTTGGCTTTAGTACCAGCGCTCCCAAGATGTACTAAATCTTTTTGACTCCATCACATGGAACCTCAGTCTATCTTTCAAGACATGAGAACCTAATTATGTGGCAATAAATGAGTGGAAAGAATTATACAGTTCATCAAAATAAGACCATAATAATAATTCACAAAGACAAGCTGGTGCTTCAAAAATGTGCTCGAGCAATCAGCATCATAACACAATGTGTGGAAGTGCCTGGTGATGAGTAATATGATCGTCACCGATGCCATGTCCAAGTTTTTCCAAAGGCTCTAGCTTTATTTCTTTTTGTGAGTTCACCCTCCGCTCTCCATACAGAAGGTTCAGCTGCAATTCATAATTCCCGACAGGTTTCACCACGTGACTTAAGTGTTTATCCACAACTAACCAGCACCAAAAACTCCAAAGCCCTGGGATAATCCTGAGGTGAGGTGGTAGTCTCATCATGTGGTGGCTTATATAACCACTTCAACATAAATACTGTGCATAGGCTATTATCGCTCTGCACACCGTGCTGACAAGACTGGAAATTAGCTAATACATAATGCCACACCATATCTATGCACTGCATTTAGTATTCAAGTGGCAGCAGCAGCTGTGTAGACTTTGTTAGGATGAAAGAGAAGAAAACAAGGAATGTGGTTTTACTTTATGCAATTGTGTGATGACATGGTGAAATCTAATTCTGCAAAATATTCTCTCGACCCCTCTCACTCCATGCACAATTAATTTAATACAAGCTGGAAGCATAAATCCAAGATAATTATGCTGTGTTCAGGACACCAGCAATGAATATTTTCATCTTCTCAGAACTGAAGAACAGCAGGAGACAGGTAAATTAGTTTTGTTGTATTATTATGTAGATGCTCATGCATTCTGCAGCCTCGACAGGATTCTGCAGCCGAGGTGTGTGTACATGTGTGGTGTTGGGTTAAGGTTATTAACATTTTCTAAAAGCAATAATTAGACTATATTTTACGTTGCGAATGAAATGACAACATCTTAACCTCTGCAGGTTTTCCAAACCATACTGGGTCTTGAGCAGTGATCCCGTGGGGCGGGACTTTGTTAATGATCAAAATGTAAATGTAATCGCAGAATCCCCCAAACACAACACAAGCACAATTAAAAGCACAGTCGTCGGAGCTGGAGAGCGGCCAGCTGTTCTGGGTTAATAGATGGGCTTGGCCAGACGTCTATGAGGTGACCGCGAGTTGGCAGCCTGCTGGATAAGGTTGCAGATTGTAAGTGGACATGTACTTTGCTTCCCTCTGTGTGCAGTTGTCACTGGACATGATGAAGTACCCTGAATCTCCCTCCTTCTCCGTCTTTAGCTCCCTTGTCTGGCCCTAATTCTAACCTTCGCAACCCTTCTTTCTCTCTCTCCAAGGCCGAAGCCAGCGCAGTGCTGACACAGTGGGTACCGTTTCCCTACCGGCCCCCCTGACGTTATACCCAGAGTGGAGTGTCTTTATTGACTCGGGGGAGTTCAAGGAGAAAGAGAGCATCCGATATAAAGAAAGACACAGATAGGGAGAAAGAGACGACAGGGGGGAGGACCCATGCCCTTTGATAACCCTTAATCCATCTCTGAAAAACAAAACACATCCTAACCGGTGTGTACTTAGTGTTCCCATATTGTATTTACTATTTACTGTGTCAAGTTGCCTGCAAACCAAGAGTTAAACCAGTGCAGAGGCAGGCGAGATCGGCTTTGACCTGGAATGACATGAAATGGTATGCTAAAATATGTACATTGCTCTAAATATTCACCCAGTGTGTCCCGGTTACAGCTATTTCTTATTACAGTACTGCTCTGCTTAGTGGTTTCATTTGGCATGCGCTCTCATTTCCACGGGGGGGGAAAAAAAAGAAGAAGAGAGAACAAGATGGTGGAAGGAGGCTCGGCCAGCCACAAATGTTGCTGTAGCTTTTCTGGACCAGAGTTGAGTTATCGATGTGGAACAGAAATGGTCCGAAATGAGCAGGAGGACATATTGCCTCATGGGAAGCCAGAAAAGCTTCCAATGCAAAGCACTTAGGGTTGCATGAATTATGGATGTCTTAATGTATGTTATTAAAAATCAAAGACTGACACTTGTAATCTCGTGAAGATTGACAAGCTGTTCAAAGCAGGGAAATCGTCAGAGCCACAGTCTGTTTTATAAGGTTGCAAAAAAAGTTTGTCCACATCAGCACTGTTGGTAATTTTTGGAGTAGCACAACCTATATTCTGAAATATGATTGACTGAAGAACATAAAATGCTGATTTTTCCATTTGCACCTCAAACACTTTAATTATGAATGCGAGTGTACTGTACCTACTCAATAATTTATGGAGTCAAACAAATGACTGATTTGGCCACAAAAAGTATTTGCTCTCTCTAATGCTAAATAGAGGGAAATCAGAGTATGTGACTATGGCAATAAATAATAGGTAATGTTTGCTGAGTTTCTGATAGATCCCATCAAAATGCATATGAAATATTCATTTAATGGGTCACACTTTATTTGGATATTCCAGTGGTGAAAATAAGCACCCCATCAAGTGACTTTAATGTGTCACTAAAATGCTTTGGGTGTTTCAAACGCTGCTCGTAATTGTGTGAGAAGTAGTCAATATATCTCTGGGCCACAGTTAAACTTATGGTCAGGGTTACTTCAGTAGTACAGTGTCCTCTAAGCCTGAAAGCTTTAATGCAGTAGAAACGGGAGGAGGAATACGGGAGTGGAGTCTCATGCTGTTCTGTCTTTGGCTTTGCACTGACCTGATTAGTATTCTGTCTGCAGCGTAGGACACTGGTCTAAATTTAACAAATAAAAAATAAGGAATAGGACTCACCCTTCCAACTTGGGGAGAATAGAGCTGAGCAGACTTGAACTGCTCCTGTACCTGCTAGAGGACCAATGTTTGTGTGTGTGTGTGTGTGTGTGTGTGTGTGTGTGTGTGTTGTTTTTTTTTTTTTTGGGTTGTTGTTTTGTTTTGGTTTTTTTTTTTTTTTTTGCCTTTGGCCACAATTCTGACACTTGAGCAACAGTCCTGTGACTGGCCTTGATTGGGTGCTTCTGATGACATGCCTCAGTGCTGCTGGCAGGGTGCTTTAGGCACACAGTTAGACCAGCACAGTCCTGCTACTGTACTGCTGCGATCCAGCTCGGAGCTGCAACATCAATGAATACTTACTCTCTCAAGTTGCAGGGCATTAGGGAGGCACTTTAATCAGCGGCATGAATAAACATGGAAACAAACATGTATCTCAAGAGCTCTCGTATGCAGAGTTGATATTAAGATGGCTCCATCTGTGGCTTTACAATTAACAGTTGGCCAGTAACGAAGGGGCAAAAACAGGGTACAAAAAAGATGAATGCACTAGATATGTATGTCAATGCAGCATTAGCTTTTCGCCCCTCGTCCCTGAATTGTCACTCTGAACATGCCACCAAGTGGCCTTGGATAGCGGAAGCAGATGCTCCTGCAATCAGTGCAGTCCACCCAATTCATTAGCCTCCAGATACCCAGCGCTGATGTCAAAAACTCACTGTTCTTTTCCGAGTAATGAAAGTGGCAATAAATGCATAGCTTTGTTGTGAGTGGCGGAGAGTGGAAAAAAGACACTGAGTGCATCTATCAATTAAATGACAGGGGCAGAGTGTGTGCTGTGAATTCAGAGAATCCGATGGCCTATTTTTCCTCTCTCATTGGAAATCATCAACACTAAATACACCAATAGCAGAAAAAAAAGGAAGGAAATCCAATAAAGTATAAAATTCATGGAAAATACAGCCAGTGGCTGTCACAAAAGTTTACAGCAGGTTTATCGTCAGAAAAATTCCTCACCGCTCCAGAATGAAGTCTCACTGTTGAAAGTTGCTTGGGCTTGCTGTGGTGAAACCTTTCATCAAATAAATAATTTTTTTTCTAAATTGAATTACTCTGCCAGATTGTTTCTTTCTTTATTGTCCTCAATACTGTAAGTGGCCAGCACCTCCCACAAAGTACAGCATTGTCTGCAGCAGTTCAGATGCATGAAACACTTCTGACAGTTATTTTGACAATGTGGTGTGAAAGGAGGATAAGAAGGAGGTGGGTGGGCTGAGTGACGATGTTGTTAGCCGAGCCAGCGCTTCTTTTTCCTTCCTTCCCTCCTTGAAGCTTGTTTTTGCCTTTAATGGCTCAATGCCCCTCTAAGAGATGATGCCCGAGGCTACCTCTGATCGTTTTCTCTCTTTTTAGGTTCCTTTTTTTCCTTCCTAGGATGATTAGTCTGAAATGATCTTCGTCAATTCGAAACAAAGGACGTGTGCATTAAGAAATGTACATGAGCAGAAAAAGTAAAATCCAACCGAAGCTTCTTCATAGATCAGTGGTTTGAAGCCAGTCATTCTAATATAATGTGCTGATATGCAGATTTCCATGCACAAATCTCGCTGCATTGTGCTGCTCAGACGTTGTTTATGAACGTGTTAGTTCCAGGACACAATCGGTTCACAAAACCCGAGACACAGCAGCCCTCTTAATACTTGATGTTCACCAAAGTTACGTTTTGTAACTTCTGGCTGTGCAACTAAGTTTGTTATCCCTCATGGATATTCAGTTTTGTCCTGGAGCTGGAGATCAATAATGTATCCTCTGCCTCCACAAGGCTGACTAATTTAAAAAAACAAAAAAACAAAGAAACATGTTGTATGCTAATCCCCTTTCCTACGTTTAAACTGGTTTAAAGCCGATACCAAAAAAGTCAAAGATTTGACCTTTAGTTTGAAATATAAAAAAAAAAAAAAAACATCATTGTGTGACAGAGCCACAGTGATGTCATGTCTCCATCCGCCGTCATTCAAAGTTATCCAAAATACCAGATTTAGCACGCTAACCAGCTAGCTCTGACCCGACCTCTGTTGCAGTTCCACTAACTAACTACACTGTACCTGAGTCAGTGTGGACCTCCATTCTATCTCTGAGGAAAAAGAAGTTCTCCTTACCAGCCTGGACAATTTGGCAAATAAGGGACAGGTATCAACAAGTTCATTTGTTGATACTCGTGATCTTTCTGGTTTAACAGCACCAACCCGGACCGCAGAGAAAATCTTTGGACGTGATCTGATTGACATTACAGTAATAGAAAGGGAGAAAATGAACAGGTTCATCTGGGTGTTATCTCTACATCAGTGTTATTTAGAGTTGGAGTTTTGTCCGGCTAGTTTCATCAGTAACTTTTGGTTTATTTTGTAACTGATGACTGGAAATTGAAATTACAAGACTCTAACAGCCCAAGTAAATACACTTAACTGGTTCATTTTAATTTAACTGCTTTACATTCCTGTTTACGGCACAAGGCAGTGCAGACCAGGAGAGGAGGACGGTACTACCGATGGAAGTGGAGCACATGGAATGATGTTAAACATTTAGCAAGCTGTTACTATGACACTAAATGTATTTTATAACCTTTTAATACAACAAATATTTTGAACCTAAAGTAGCTATAGCTTATGGTGGTTTGATGTTTCCCCCCTCCTCCCCAGCTAACACTCATACATATGTATGTTGCTGAGGCGGACAGGCAGGAGTGGGTTGAGAACAGCATGAGGCTGTGTTTTGCACTGTGTTTATCTAATTGCCTGACCACCAACAGCTATAGCCAGATTCAAATTCAGCACTAAATGTTTCCTGAGCTGTTCTCCACTTTCCAACCCCAAAGCCAACCTCCCTGGAGCCCCACGGAGGCGGGGCAAATGGGCCGTCCGCCTGTGGCGAGTAGAGACCGCAGTCAACCTTTATCAATCCGTCGATCCGCAGACTGTCAGAGTGAATTTCAAAGCATCAAGCCCCCGCTACCTCTCCTGTGGAATTTGGCTTCAGAACTGTTCCCCAACTGCTAATGTTTGTCCGTGTAATTAGACTGAGGGAGATGTAATGGTGTCACTCTGCTCCCAGTGTCCAAATGCGCTGCATCTGGTCAAGCAGAGCAGAGAGTGTTGACAGAGCGCAAATTCTCAGAGCGGCGCTCATCCTGGAGAGCCACAAAGTCTTTATATGTAGGTGTCAAAAAGACAGGCTTTGCCTTTTTTGGCTACAGGCATCAGTTGGGAAAGCCTTGTGTGAGATTTACATTCGCAGCTATGTTATGTGCAAAGGTCATACTGTCCCCTGCTTGTGTCAAAGTGGAGTACTAAGAAAAAGTTTTGAAACTAGATTCCCTTGCATGTCTCTCACTCTTTTATTTTAGTCCTCTAGAGACACATGACTTCCCGGATGAGCACACTATTTTCCTGGACTTCAATGACAAAAGAGTAGCTCTAAATGTCAAAAGAGGTTTATCTTTACTTATTGAGTTTCTATTCAACACTTTGTTTGAAGTTCTAAACCAATCAGTAGGAACAGCATTAACCAAGAAATGAAGCTCTGCAAGGATAAGATCCTTTTTTCGGGAGAATCAAAGTGGGGCATCATCATGGCAACTTAGCCGAGAATACAAAGCACTGTGGGAGTTTCTCCTGAGCAGAAAGAGAGGGTACACTGATCTTAGCTGAGTGGAGTGATAAGTGGGGAAATTAGCTTTTCATTTATATAGAAAATGTGGAGAAATATGGCTATCAGTCACAGCATTACCTAGAGTCCCCTGAACCTTTCTGGGAGGGTCATTGTCTTATAGTTCGTAGTTTTATTTTTATTAAAGCAAAACTGATTGCTGTGTTGTTGCAAGCAGTTAGGTCTTCGTCCATATATTTTTAACATTGATATGCATTATTATGTTTGACCAAAAATATTTAAAGATTTACTTTTCTCTTTAAGATCACATAGTGATAATCTTCTAAAATATCAATAAGTTTTGAAATGACTGCTTTAGATTTGGTTGTTTGCTAATCATTAAAAACTCTTTCAGGTCATAGTTTGAACATTTGGTGATGGAGCTTGTGATTCCTGATATGAATTAATTACCAACGCACAGTATTATGTGTTAGTTGTTATTTATTTATTTGTCCCCAAACTGACTTTAATGTTCATATCTTGTGTCTGAATCTTACCATGGGACGGTACCTACTCTATGAATGTTCTCTCTTTACATATGTATAGAAACATTCATATATACATACATATGTAAGAACAATCAAAATATATCTGCAACTATCTGTTTCTTTCCAATTTTAACCAGTATCTCAGCGGATGCACTTACTGTAATTCAGCACTTCTCGTCAGCAGTGCCTTGTAAAATGCCTTAAAGTCCCAGTAAGATGAAAAATAATTTTTCCATTTCGTAAGCTAATTTCCCATGTAAAAACATTTACATTGTAATAAATGCCCCCAAAAAGTGCTCTTTTAAAAATGCTCTTCTGGTTTTAAATCAAAATCCAATTTGAATACTAATTTAGTTCTCGTGCTTTCTGGAAAACAGTGTCTTCACCGCATGCAACACCTTTAGCCCTCCATCACATAAAAATCTTTTCCTCTTCCTAACTGATATTACATTAGATTACATTTGAATGAATGATGCATCTGCACATAATATTCTGTATAAACTAAACATACAGTAGTAAAAAAACAAGAGGCTCTGCAGTTGGCTTCTTCCTTTTTTGATGTAGGCATCGTCTTTATATATATATATTTTATTTTATTTTATTTTATTTTTTTCTTTTCTTCATTGTAGAAACTTAAAACGTGTACAGACACATCCCTTTAAAGCACGTGCACCACAACAAATTTCACTAATCACAGTCCATTTAATAACGCCTCCATTTAGGTCATTTTAGATGTCATTGACTAAATGTGGAACAGAGCTATTTTTGGCTGTTACAAATGACTCCGCAAAGCAGTAGTGATGCCAGACAGATGGATCTGATGCTTCACTGGGGCAAAGGACTTGCGAGATTTCAGCATCGGTTAAAAATAAGTGAGTTCTGAGGGGAAAAAAATACAAAGACAGGAACGAAGACAAATGTTTTCATGCTTCTTTGTGAACCCTTCTGAAATACTCTTTGTTAATGGCCTCTCTAGTCGGCTCTCTGAGCAAAGGAAGGAATGACAGGTGTTAAATAACAAGATCCAGCTTTGTTTGTTTTTTTATTGTTGCTGTTTTTTTGTTGCATTATTGCCTGCAATTGACTCCCAGCCAAAGAATTAGAGGATGAACTGCTGACCCTCGGGCTCATGCACCCCAAAGAGGAACACGCTCCCCCTCCCGGCCCTGGGCATCCAGGCTTCAGCTCTGAAAAAGAACTGTTGTCTGCAGGCCAAGAGATAAGCCTTCTCTCTGTCTGTCTCTCTTTCCTTTTTTCCTCTGTGTCTCCCTGGTTCCTGCTTTCTCCCCCTCCCTTTCAACGTGCTGCCAACCCCCCCGCTACACACACACACACACACACTCACTCCCCTTTTCTTGGTCACAAAATATTTCCCCTGCACACACAGACACCTACACAGACTGCGACGGACATCGGATGCCCTCCTGTGCTACACCCTTGTCCTATTTGTTTTGTGCTGACAAAAGTCTCCCCACTCAAACTCATTAATGGACGACCTGTGTATCTTCACCCTCACCTGACTAAAAGTCCTGACTGTGGGCAAACCACTCCATCAAGCTGCCCTCTTTGCCGACATGAACAGCTGATTCTAGGAGTTATAATTCCAGCTATGACCTTGATAGGCAGCATGAAGGTTATCATTTCAGCATCACTATGCTTCATCTCTCCTTCCTTCCTCTTTCTAATCCATGTCAATGGCTCCAAAGCCAAACAAGGACAGGCACTAAACATTAGGTCAATTAGTCACGTAGTTTGCCTTTTGGCAAGTCACAGATGCACACAGAATTGGTAATAAACCTCAAGCTGCAGACCAGGACTCTATGATTTATGCGGTTGTGCCAGAAAATTTAGCACGGCGGGGGTCACTGCAGTCATGATTAACCCCAAGTCCTTGGTCACAGACAAATTTGCAACACTTATTTCTTCACACTGGACCACACATTGTATTGATCATCGCACTGGATCCATTAAGTGTTGAAATCTTAACGTTCTATTTTACCTTTAAAAAAAAAAAAAAAAAAAAAATGAGGCCAGAATGTATTTATCCTGAGATATAAATGTGCTCATCCTCATTTCTCAGCAAGTGTTATAGTAACTTATTGAAAAAGACACTCCATATCTCATTCTGTCCAAAAAGTCATTCTTAGCGTCTCCATCAACCTTCTCATTTCTACTCAATAATCTGTGCTCACTCACTGGAGGCCACAAAACTGAGTCATAGTTGAATTTGGGACAGTGGAGAGGCTTTACTTCTTCGACTCTTCGGCTGCCTAGTACTTTCCATCCATGCCACACTCAGAATGCAGAGATGGATTTTGCTGTGCCGCAGTGATTGGAGTGTTTGCAGAAATGACCACGTTTATGGTGACTAAGCATGCAGGACAGATTTAATCCATTGCGCGTGTGATGTGAGCTAAGGAGACTAATTGAAGAGCTACTTCCATTAAGTGAGTCAATCAAACCATATTAATTTCAACCCTGGAATACTTGACCACACAGAAGTGCAGGCCTCGTTGGGCAGGGTCAAGGCATCCACCACTGAAATCAATGAGTCCTGCCGTTGAGATGGTTGTTTTCTACTGATGTTTGTCTTCGCATTAATAAAATTAAACATGCAATTCACCTCCTAGGATTGTTATGATTAAAGGTTGAATGAGGGCAGTCGGGACAAAGGTTAAGCCTGACAGCAGTCATTCAACCTCTAAGTCCTTTTGAGCAGTTTCTGCAGTAACCTGAACAAACTGAAACAGCTGAAATGCTGAATTGATTTTAAATCGGAACGGTTAGCACTAATTTTTAATTCCAGATACATCTGCAGGTTATTTTCACAGTATATCAATGGTTTTGTCTGGGCTATACAACGTCTAAAGAATTTAAAAGTGCCTGATCTTTTCAGTCTGAATTATAAGAAAGAAAGAAAAATGCTCCTGTTTGAGATTGGAAACAATTCACCTTTTGGATATTTGCTCACAAAGTCTTTTAAACTATTGATTGATTATTAAATACAATGAAATAATTTCAGCGTTTTCTGCAGCTCTAATTTTATTGGATTACAACATCAAATTATGCTGCATCCCTTCATTAATATGTCTTCAAAAACATCTTTAGTTTTTTAGTTTTTCTTAAGTGGTCACATTATATGCCATAAGTTTTCCAAATTAAAATCCCATGATTGTAAAAGATTTTGTCAGATTTTGACAGACCTGCTCACCCTGTTGCTCTTACCCTGTCATCCAAAATCTTATGTGAAGTAATGTTGTGTTTATGTATATCTGATATCATACATTTGTACTAGATTTATGTTTCAGTTGCCAAACAGCTTAATGGTGATTAAAAACAAAAAAAAAAAAAAGATGGTTGTAAAATTAGCCAGAGGCTAACGGCTTTAGACAATTCTTTTTATCAGCTTCCCACAGGCCTGTGATCATTTACAACAGTCGACACACTGCAAACAACAACCTGCAGAAAGCATCACAATTTACACAGAAATTAATTAAGATCTCTGGATGTATGTATTGAGGAAGTGATTGACATGGGACATGGAAACGGCAAACAATTGAGACAGTTATTAACCCTCGGAATTTGTCAATGTATTCTCATCAGTCAATTAATTTTTTTTTCCAAACTGCTTTTTGCATAATCACAATTTTTTCCCCGTCTAATCAGAACCAGTCCAGATCATCCTGTGGTCCTATCCCCAGTTAATATCATTGAGAGTAACCGCAGACCAGAAAGTCTAATTATATTTTTCACCCTCGTAGACCTTGTTCTATCGTCTACTTTGCATAAAAGTCAGAAATCTCTGGCTTCATCATTTTGGTCATAAACTGCCAACTGCACAGGTGACCACGCAGATGACAAAAAGTATTAATCACCCAAACAGTTTGTTGACATATTCTGTCCCCGTCTGCTCTTCACTCTGTGTCGGAATAATTAGCCTGTCCTCTCTGCTGTGCCTCTTTCATCTTTTCTTGCCCTGCATTAGATGTTGCGTTGTCACGCCACTGACAGTGACAGTGGTGGCAGGCGTCCATGCCGTGCCGCTGGCAGAGTGTGAGCTGCCAGTGCAAGGCGATGAGAGAACGGGGGTGGGGTAGTCTTTGAAGGCACTCAGCATGGTTTTAATTTTATGTCTTACATCTGAGATTCCAAGATTTTAAAGGTGCTGCCCATTGCAGAGAACTACGATGATTGTGGTTAGATATGCAGAAAATCATAGTGACAAAGAAGCTTTTCATCAGCTAAAGGAGGAAAAAAAAAAAAAGGTGAGGGGGGGATTCTTGTCTCATAAATGCTCTGAGTCCATACTGGAAGTATGAATCCTCCACCTGCAGCCTCAACACCTGCTACACCAGCACTGACTGGCACACTCCTCGTCCATGTTGGATCGATGGTTTTCCCTTGGATAACATTCCCAAAGCAACCTGATGCCAACAGCTAGCAGAAAAAAAACCAAAACTGCAGACATGTAGGGACCTATACAGTCATTGGCCACAGTCTCCCTAATCCCCTTTAAGGCACCCAACTCCCAGCATGCAAAGGTGTTTCCAGAGCTTCCTGAACAGGTGTCACGCCTTGATGCAGCTCTGTGTGTCACTCTGTTTTACTTGGCTTGGTTTTCTACGTGAATGTTTAAATTAGGTGATTCATAGGTTTAGTACAACTGTCTATGAGTCACTGTCCCTACAGTCTCCAGCTCCAGTGCCGCAATACTCAGTTGGCTGCATTACTACATAGCAGTGATATACATACTAAAAAGTGCTACAGTGCTTCAGGCTGGCACCGCTGTGGACTCTACCGCCATTTGGAAATTCAAACGTTCACTTGGGTAATAAATGAAAACAAAATAACTGAATCATTTGGTAAGGCAAGCCCCACTCAGGTCTATGATGCAGATTAGTTATGACACCCCTGGCCACGCTCAGACACCCTGCTTAGATATTCAGACAGACAGGCTCCTCACAAAGTGAAGTAATTAATGACATTTAAATGTTAAATGGATCTCTGTCTAGTTGGCATTAATTAGGTGGATTAGATACAAATCCTAGTAAGTCAATCAAATGTTTTGGCATTTCTAAAGTTCTGTTGCTCACATGGCAAGGTGCATTACCTCTGTATCGACCCATTGCTTCCACCAGCAGTCCACAATCAGGGATATTAATACGAATGCAGCCAGTCCCTGCATTATTTGCCTGAACCTGCAGATATATCTATTACCTGCACTGTTTCCAAATTGGGGACAAATTAGTCAGAGAGAAAAAAATTATTTTACCAGTTTAATTCACAAATGTTGACATGGCCCCAGACCTAGTAAACCTTACGTGCAAATACTTTATTACTTCTGGGTCTTGCTTTTAGAGCAGTTCCTACTCCCAAAAAGCTGTGCCAGTTTAAATTTCACTAGACCATTTCTAACATTAGGCAAACAAAAACCTAAAATTAACCATTTATTCATGAGCAGAGTGTGTACTAGAATAGTTTGGGGGAAAATTATCCCACAAGAGCAGCATTATACTGTTTGGCTTGGTAGAATAGTTTTCAAGGACCAAATTGAGCCGTACCAAACAAGAGGAGAAAACTTCATTCATACTTGTGCTCTGGTGCCATTATGCTATACATAGGCATTTTGTGAAAGTCAAACTATACCATCATTGACCAGGAAAATGAAAATAAATAAAAATACGAACATGGAATATGGAATTATTCAAATGTAATTATCCCGTGTCACTCTACAACCAAAAGCCCCAAATGTCCAATGACGGACTCTTATATATATGACTGATATCTCACATTATTTTAGAAACAGACAGCTGGATAAATAAAAAATAAATTCATGTTTATTCTTAATTTGCAGTTTTGCTGTCTGGACTCTAACACAATCAATATCGAAACGAAGACAGCAGATGTTGTGCTAACATTTATAGACCCTAAAAAATAAATTTTCCCATAGCAGTGAGTCCTTGTTTTGTCCTCTGTGTGTGTTGTTTTGCCACCACATAAAGAAATTATGCCTGGGGAGATTTGCTTAGTAATAAATGACTGGAGTCTACACTAATGTATAACTCTGACAGCTTCCTTATAGAATCATTTGACTTTTGTGTTTTGAGATAATAAGATCAAAACTCTGCACAGATGTACTTTGTAACAAGGTAAACAGAAGACGGCGTTGTTCACAATCCCATGGCATGTTTTCTAAAACACATCGGCAAAACTAAAATGCTTCAATGAATTTTCCTCCCTCATAAATTGAACACAAAGACCTTGCAATGATTGACGCGGGACTTTTAATGTGAAAACTACATGAAAATGTTGATTCACAAGTTGTCCTGAATGTTTCTCAGTGTAAGTGCCTTCCGGCATGATTATTTATTACATTTATTATATTAGGCTTACTGTTGCATTTGTGACAAACTGCTAATGCAATTTGGACTTTTTCATACTTTGTGTTTGCTGTGCTGCAACAATAAAGTGACACATGCATGAGTATTTTGGAACTACAAAATAATTGTACTAGAATTTAAGGTGCACCTGAAATCTCAGAAAGGAAAATCAGGAAGGACATGCTCCAATATGCATATAGCCTGGAAATCTGTTAAAAGGTGTGTGGGGGGGTTGACATCACAGGATACGGCTACTTAGTTGTGTGCCATCTCAGTTCAGCTGTTTCTGCTGGTTAAGACTGAACAATCTAATTCGAAACTGGGTTGATTTATGATGCATCACAGACTACGGCTAAAAATAAAAGGAAGGACAAAAAAAGCCTCCCAATGAGCCGTCAGTATAACACAGTTCCAAAGATTGTAGCTGGATTAAGCTGCTGCACTGGTGAGTGGGTTGGCCCACGCTGCTCTGACCACTTTCGTAGGCTACGAAAATATAGTATCTCTTCAAAATCAGATCACATTACTAGGTTTGTATTTCTGGTATGCATCACATGCATCCACACTCTTAGTGAAGTCGTATCTCCACCTGATAAAAGACAGAGTCTGATGGCCTAATGGAGAGCAAGCCGTCCCTCTGCGTACTGTATGCTTTGACACAATGAAATGATGTAGCTATTCTTGGAGGCTGCTTGTGCACTTCGATGGATGCCATTTTTCACACCATTAACTACAGCCTACTGGTTTTATTCACAGCCCAGAGATAGGCCAAAACAATCCTAAACACGCCCACGAATGTGCACAATTGCAACAATTGATCTAAACTGTTCCACCCAGTCTGTCGCAATCCTGTGCACCAGGAGAAACCGTTATCTCCATCCACCCTTCATGTCGCTCCCCCTCCATCTCATTCTCTCGTGCACATTCTGTTTCTTTGCCGTGCCTTTAGCGCTTCGAAAAAAAAAATATTCTTTCTAGCTCTATCCTTGCTGAGAGACAAGCTGAAGGGTTCGAGGCTGAATCACCAAATACAAACGTGCACAGTGAAAAATTTTCACTGCTTTATCTGTAACTAGCCCACAGTGGACATGGTAGTTGACAAAAATCAATGAGGATGACGAGTGCAATTTTTTGGAGTGTTTACCTCAGCAGAGGTCTAACCTAAAGCCCTCATTACAGTCCATGCTGAGTGCGGGGCTCGCAGAGGGAGGCAGTGCTCAAAGGGCCAGCTAATCCAGTGGGTGTTACAGGCATGATGGGCTCGTCAATAGGCTAGGCCTGCATCCTAAAGAAGCTGGAGCTCCACAGCAGAGCTTGGAATGAGAGGCTCAGGGGAATGCTTTGCATGGTGCAGTTTTATTCTCGCCACAGCTCTCAAGGTTAGATGCCGCTTAAGTCTTAACCCGTTGTTTACCGCTGGATTTCGATTCTGCACTCAGCGTTACTTATAGGTGCTGGGATCGACGAATTACAGATTATTTTGTTGCTGCTACAGTTGCAAGCCAATCTTGGTAAAAGCATCAGCTAAATGTGCAATATGTTTAATATCCTGTCTTGCCATTGAAGCAGAGATGGGCTATATTTGTATCAGATTATCTGCTGCCATGATGTATTCATATAGCAAACGCAAGCGTCGGAAGCCATTTGAATTCAGTTAAATCAAAAGTTGATCTGACATCCTACTTCAAATCCCCAGGCAGTGTTTCATCCGTCATGAGAATAATTGAGCCTCTGATCCATTCCAAGACCAGACAAATTTATGTGGAGCTTAGCGTAAGGCAGCAACACAGGTGTGGCGATAGCGAGGTGTTTTGTATGCAGTGAAGAAGAGATAAGGCTTGAGGTGCCTTGTTCTTGTTGTTTTCCTGAGCAAAGAGAACTCTGCTAGAGGCTCGTCACCAAGTTTAATTTAGGAATTTAATTTCCACACACAAAAGAGGTCAGGCAAGGAGGAACAAATTGACAGACGCAGTAGGTGCGTACTTGTCATTTCTTCCAAATGGCTTTTAATGAGAAGGAACCCTTTGCCCCAGGTATGTCAAGTTGAAGGGTACTTTCCTCTGTGAGTGGTTAAGCTTTCACTGTTGCCCACTGAGTGTTGTTGGCCTGCAAAGACAGCTGGTGTGCATGTTCACAGGCTGTAGGCTGCGCAAAAACCCTGCCTTAATCTGAGGTAAATGGATTCTCCAGTTGAGATCACTGGTCTGTGGTCAACTGGGCAGTAAATGCACAACAATGGTGGCCAAAGTGGTTGCTTTGTGGGAAAGGATCCACTGGGACATTGCTGTGTGACTGACTGATTGTAATTTCTCATTTGGACAAACACAAAGTACCGTAGTCTTCATCCAGGTTTTTCAGCCAGATGAAGTCACTTTTACGGGTTGATTAAAATGGATTCTCTCTCACAATGAAAATATATCACACTTATGCACATGCACACTTTTCCCTTTATTTTTCCAGACTCTGTATTTGTAGCCACTTCATGCATTGGGGTGAAAACTGGAATTTGAAAGTACTTGGAAATGCTATATTATGTGCCTGCGCAGTGACCCATTTCCCTCAGCAATCACCACATTTCCTAATAACTTTACCCTAAAACATTCCCAAAAATGTTTCTCCAAATGCTTGTCACGACCGTTTGGTGGAACAAGAGTGTGTTTGCTGGTGTCCATTATATTGTAGTTTTTTCAGTGAAAGTCCACGTGATTTTTACCATGGATAAATGTTCTGAGTGTTTTTCTTTGGCAGTTTTCTGTCCCCTGCCTCGCCCAGCAGCAGCATCAGCAGGGGGGTGGGGATACAGAGTGAAGCAAGGATAGTGCCCCTGCAGACGAAAAATAGCCTTTTGATTTCAGTTTTTGTCTCCCAACCCCTCGCTGGCTCGTTGTTTGGCTCACTGATCTTGGTGGGGGGGGGGGGGGGGGTCATTCTTTTGGACACCTTGCTACGCAGTGCAGCATTTAAGCACGCCTCACACATGAAAGAGTTCTGCTTGATAGCTTCTCTGATCACATCATTTACATACATGTTTTTCAATGACAGATTTGGTTTTCAGAACTAATGCCCTTAGTTGACAGCCTGGCCGACGGGATTGTGTGGCTTATTATCGGCTGGTGAGTAGAAACTCCACAGAGCGCCATGTTCGGGCCTCGTGTGTTTGACTAAGCTTGCCAAGCCGAAAGTTGCATCTTCCAAAAACAAGCAAAGTTGAAAATGCGGCAACTGCGATTTTCTGTAGATCAGAAACAGTTTGATCTACAGAACACACTTTCAAAGAGCCCTTATATAACGCCAAAACTGCACGGATGGCTGGTGTCATTAATGAAGATGTTACTCGGTACTTCATCCCTAAAAAGCTGACATGCGGAGGACGTATTTTTCAACTAACACCAGTGTTTTCCTGCCGCCTCTCCTCCTTTGTCTTCGGGCTGCTTGTTGCTGAGTAGAAGCAGTTTCCAGCAGAAGCGAGAGGATGTACAGACAACTACCACAAGGCCGACTGATAAAGGCCGGTGTTCTGGACTTGTTGTTCTCTGCTACCGATAATTGCTCTTTGTACAGCTTTTATTCCCTCCTTTCATTTTGGGCTTTAATTCTAAAAGCCCTGTTTGCCTTGTCTTGAGACAAGTCAGCTTCAGCTCATTGTATGATTTTGCATAATAGCTACATCCACATAATAAATCCATTTGCTGTTTGGTTCTGTGCAAAGATGTAGCTCCCTGCCAACGCCCTTCACTCCTCAGCCCGAGCTACGGCCTTTTTTCCTTTAGCTCTTCATTAATTCCTTTCAATTTACCAGTCCGTACGTCTCCAATAACCAACATGAGTGCACTCCTGCATTTCTGTTTCCTCACTTGCCTTTGGTGTAATTTGGTTTAGTGCATTTCACTTGGACTCTGCCTTTAGTTCAGTGTCATTTTTTCTCTTGTTTATCCTCAGACTTCTAAGTCCAAGGTTGACATGATACCTAAATGAATTATTTCCTCCAGAGTTGCCACTCCTGCCAGTGTTATTATTGCAAATGGAGTAGTTTATCAGTATATTACCTTTCGATGTCCTTCCTTTAGATCCTTCTCATTTTGGCTGTCATGAAGCCTGTAATGGATTCACAAGTAAGACAGGCTGCATTTGAGTGTAATAGGATTTTGAAGGGAGCAATTTTGAAAAACTGCGTGCTCTGTGCTGCATTTCTCCTTGTGTGTAAAGGAGATTCACTGCTTTTGAATGCAACATGGACAAAACATTGATTTTATTTGAGAAATATCCTGTTTTATGAAAGATTAGGATTTTAATATGTTTCTATATCTGCTAGCTTGGAGGAAGGCGACCACTTGACATGTGTTCCTAAGTCTGATATTTCAACTGAAGGCAAAAACTATGATGAAAATGCCTTCAGCCAAATAGTAATTACATACATAGCATATTGACTGAACATAATTTCAGTTAGTTGTGCATCAAGTAAAATCTAGAGACAGTCGCATACTTGGGGATCAGAAAACCTGAATGGATAAAAACTGCTCAATGCTGTAAAGATTTAACTGAAAAAGGACAGGCCAAGCATCCTTAAGTGAAATTTTCCTTGCTATTGCTTTTTAATTTAACATTAATTAGTGCTCATTTCTCAGGTCCTCTCAAAATGGCTGACTGTGTAATGAGCATTAAAATTCAATGGAAATGGACGATCATCAGTGTTTTTAATGCTCAATATTTCTGAATGCCATGAACTGGCCACACAGGCAACTATTCCCATTTCCATGACAATGATTAAAGTTTAATGCCAGGTTCACCGCAGGGTTCGATTAGACTGTGCTGAGTGTCGCTTGCAGTGATTCAAACTCTGGTAAAAACCGTGAATCTATTTTTGTCATCATTTAAGATGTGAGTTGGGCCAGTCCTCCAGGGAAGGGATGTTTAGCAATGAGAATGATGAATTCTGGCAGGCAAGAAAGTAAGACCCATGGGTGACCCCTTTTTTAAGACTACAGTGCCTTTATGTGGATAGCAAGTCACTGCTGGGTGAAGATCAGTGGAGGTGAAGGTCCTCCTGGAAGGACATTTCCTTGCCATTTTGACATGACTTCATTTTCTTTGTTCATATATTAAATTGGTTGTGTTTTCATGTAGTCGTCTTGTTAACAGTGCCTATAAATATGAATTCTCAAATACTATATCATGCTGAAGATTAACCTTATTAACCTTATGCTTTGCTAAATTTGGACTCAAGTTAAATTCAATTTAAAAAGTAATTCAAAAGAACAGTGTAAATCTCTCTTTAAATATTGGGTAGTAAAAATGACAAAGATCTACAGAACATACATTTTCATAAGATTATGATAAGCAGACAGCTAAAGTCAGTCCATGCTGTACAGAGGCGTGGACTAAATCATCAACACTGCAGGTTCAGAGTAACGCGATGATGGACAATCAGAGATTTGGATGGAGGCAAATTCTCTTGCAGTGTGACTAATCGTGGTTGTAATGTGGGATTCTATTCTCTTTTTTGATTTGACTAGCTCTGTGCATGTCCTGAATAATGAGACTGTAGGTCTGTGATCTCGAGCTATGAAAGCAGCACTCTGAAGTAAGAATAGTAACACGCCAGTAACTTAATTTCTTGGCTCTGGAGTGGCAGCTTTAACTCCTCAGTGCACTGCAGTATCTCCAGCTCCCCAAAGACCTGGTGGCTGATAATCAGTCATTACTGCTCTTTCACTGAGTTATTTATTCCACCACATTCGCCTGACAATTCATCATTTATTTATGTGACAGTTGTTATCTATTATGTTGTTCCTTTCATGTGGCCAGGAATGAGAGATTTTACGGAACATTAGGCTTCCATGCATCCGATGGCGTTTACATTGACCCCGTTTCTTCATGTCCCAATAATGGTCTGCAATCTTACAGGGCAGTTAATTGCAGGATATTGATACCAGCATTATGACTGCCACAGCAGCTAAAATGATTTCTTAGCCATTTCAATATGTAGGAATGTGGTCTCCCAATAAAAAATGGCATTTGAGCCACTGTGCAGAGGCCTCTCTAATGGGGTCTGGGATAAGAATGGTAATATGCGTCGGAGCTGGCAGAGGCACAGGCCATGTTTTTGTTTATAAATAGCTCCAGCCAGCATTATTCCACTTGCAGTTGTCCCATAATCATCAATCACTCCTGCACGCAGGCCGGTTTATCCTGCTCACCAGAGAGAAGGTGCACAGCGAGCTGTGGCCTTGCACCTCTAACTGCGCGAGTACATAAAGTAGAGTGTGGGACAGAGGTAGGAGTCAGGGAGGAGGGAGGGGAAAACACTCCTGTGTGGTGTTTGAGTGAGTTATGGCAGCTTCATCATGGCTGTTCTAAACCGTCCTCCTTCAGGTCATTATATGCACCCAGTATTTCACTTCTTTTCAACACATCTAGAAAGAAACACACACGCACGCACACTTCCCCTGCATCCCTGATTGGATGAAGGGATGTCTTTATCTCTTTCTTTGGAGGAGCTTTGAGAGAAGAGCTCACAGCTTTGAAAGCACTGCAGGGGGGAGATCCCAAAGAGATGATGAGGGCCATTTTGTAATCTCTCACACGAACAGATGTACTCTCAATATCAGCCATCACACTCATATTTTTTTAGTCCCAATGCTTGTAGATAGATGCATGTACGAGCACATGCACACATTCAATATCTCTTTGCTGATCCTTGTTCAAACTGTGTACTGTAGACACACACATACACACACACACGGAAATCTCAGTGTTACCATGGCAGTTGCAAAAATACAGTAGGAATCCAGCTGATCCTTAACAAAATGGTTATATAACTATTGCGGCGCTAAGTCTTGTATCTTATCTAAGCTTGCCTCTGTGTTTCCTTTGAGCTCGGCTTTGCTGCCCGTGTACCTCCCACAGGACACCCATGAACACATGAAGGACATTTGTAATTGCCGATCAGCAATTGTTTGATTGGAAAAAGAAGACATTCTCACTGTGGTTGTAATCAACAATATCCTCCAGTTACAAAGAAGAAAAGATCTCATCACTTTCAAATCTTAATCAAAATCTCTATGCTGGGAAGAGAATTTCACACTTAGTTAAATGCAGCCTACTTGAGGAGCACACCCACCTGGCACCCGTATTCACTTCCTGCCTCCACTGCCTCCTCCTCACTAAATCCCCCCAAAAGCCTGATAAGTGTAAGCTGATTTTGAACCTCACCTCCCGGAGTTCCTTGGCCACATCCTTGAGCTCTTTGAGAATGCCTTCCAGCTGGTCGATCACCATCTTCATGTGGCTGCGGATGCGTTCTCTCGGGCTGGGGGTCTCAGAGTTGTCCCGGGCCGGAGCTCTGCTGAGGGACATCCTTTACAGGGCGACGTGGGGCCAGTGGCCAACAGGCTGATGGCGTGGGGGAGCCGAGTCGGGGTCCATGTCTTTGGCTACAAGGAGCCTCAGTGCTACTGATCCGAACAGGGGCCCCGGCCACGCAGGGAGACCTCAACATCTTAAAAGCACCTGGGCAGCCAAAACACCTTGCCTCGCCCGCACACTCGGCACAGGGTCACACTCTGACATCCATCCCCTCTGGTAGACGCTCCCAAAAACGAAGAGAAAATGAGCTCAGGAAAAGTCAAACGCAGTAAATCCATGGAAAAGGAAGAGGCAAAATACATGGGCTAAAGCCGGCATGAAACTCTTACATAATCATATTGAGCCAACTCATCTAATGTGTCATTGTGTACGTTTGAAATTGTTCTCGAAGAGATGCTGTTTAAAATACCTGTCTGTGCAGGAAAGAGACTCGCTCCTTTTTCCACGTGTCCTGTACAATCGTTTTACTTGTGGAACACAGTGACATAATGGCAGGCTAAAATACAAAAGAAAAGGGATACATATTAACCCTTTTACTGAGTGAGCTATCCAACAGAGATAGAAAAATAGAACTCCCAGCAGAGGCTCAATTTTCAAAATTATCGTGTTTTACAATGTTGGTGGCCAGCGGGGACGAGATTTGCTGCTTAACATCGTCACTCGGGGCTTCAGTCTTTACAGAGAGAAAGGACACATCCTGTTTGGAAAAAGGGGATATTCCTCTGTGCAGCGTTGCATTTCCTCCTCCAGGAGAAATAAAAAAGATTCTCAGTAAAAACTCAAATATTAAAAAAAAAGAAAAAGAAAGAAAAAAATCATCAAAATAAACTTTGCCTCACATCCATTTTCTTTGCAGATGATGACTTTATCATGTTGTCCTTCATTTCTTGTCCATCAAAGCGAGCAAAGGTTGGTGTCGATCTTTGCACAAAGCGTCCAGTCCCCCCCCCCACCCGCCACCCCCCCAAAAAGCAGGGCTTATTCCGGGTGGCGTGGGATCAGAATGAATTGATTTCTAAGCCAGCGGAACGTGACTCGTGATGAGAATTTGTGGAGGGATAACAAAAAAATCATGGTGCCGATGACACACAGTTACAGGGGGGCTGGAAGGTGAACAAACACCTTCCTCTGGAATCTGGGTGGTAGCTTGTCTTATGCAACAGTGCTCTCCAAGTCCTCTCACAAAACACTGACCCGCAGCAGTCCACAGGGGTGTGCCCAAAAACCAAAGGAGCAGAGCGAGAAAAGGATTCTCTTCTCGCCTTCAGTTGTTGCTAAGGGAACCCAGTCTGCCTCCTTGTGCTGTGATTGGATAATTATTTTACTTCTTATCCGTGTAGTATATGGTTTCTCTCTGAACTCTTCTCAGAGAGGCAGCGAGCTCCGTGCCATCCAGCAGGACGCGATAAATCCCATGAAAGCTTCCCAGAGGAGCCCCAGAGAACAAGCAGGGGGGAGAGCTTCTCGCCAAATCTGGGGTGATGCCACTGCCACGGGGAGAGCTGGCCAGTAACACATGGCACCTGGACAGACGGGAAGGAAAACAATCACTTATTCTCTCGTGTCTCATCCTTCTCCGCCACCCCCCCTTCCTCTTTCTCCACTTCATAGCAGGATGAAAAGCAATAATAGAGTGGAAGGAGACTCAAAGATGGACAGGAATGAACTGCAGTGATCTTTAGCTGCTGTTAAAATGCACCTCTTGCTTCAGCAGCACTTGTCTCATCTCCACACACACACACACACACACACACACACCTACTCACCTTTGGTGTGCATCGCTGTGCTGTTGCTACGCCCAGAGCTCACTGTCCACTCACAGCAGGATCATTCAAGCTACACACAACCTGCTGGATCTTTAGCAGTCCCACTGTCGCACACAATAACATCTCCTCTTCTCACCACCTTGCTATTCTCTCTTACTCTCTTTCTCTCCTTTACGAGTGCGCGCACACACACACACAGTACTGTCTCTCCCTCCCTCCCCCACTTACTGTCTTAACAGAGAGAGAAGCTTCTATCGGCAGGGTTATTTCACTCTGAGGCTGTGGCTCATCAGAGAAGGAGTAGAAGTGGAGGATGAAGCTGTGGAGGAGGAGGAGGAGGCAGGAGGCATGAGGTGGGAACGATGAATGGCCCTGATGGCACTCTGAGAAGGGAGAGAGGAAGCTGAGGATGACTAAGAGCCAGAGTGGTGAGCTCGAGCCCCAGTTTTGGATTGTGATGCCTCCGCGGCCGCTACCATCACTCTGATAACTGCGCTGCTGAAAACACGCCACCCGTCATCCCTGTCAGCATTCGCCTGCATCGGGAGGCAGCAGACAGAGAGGCTGAGCTGCTTCTGTGAAAAAGGAGCGGTGTGATTCCAATGACAGCCTCTCCCTCTCTGTCATCTGCCTGGTTTTCTCTCTCTCTCTCTCTCTCTCTACCCCCCTTTCTGTCACTCTTTCTCCATCCCCTTCTCTCTGCCCTGCGCCCTCACTGTGTCCTCTCTGACTGCCGGATGAAAGGAAGCTGATGCCAGAGTTTATCGTGGAGCTCAGGTTCCTGCCAGCACCACTCGACTGCTCTGCTCAGCTCCGTGGAGGAGGGACTTGGTGCTTTAAAGGCACAGAGTATTGCTCAGTCCCTCCTCTGCCTCGCTCATCTACTGTCCTCGCCTCTCCTCTGGCGTCCACACTCCCTCGCTATCTCCTCTCACGCTGCCTATCCGGCCTTTGTCACAGTTCTATCGAGGCTATTATATCTCTCTTAAATCGAGATGAAGTCTTCCTCTGCCACCAGCCAAGAAGACTCTGGGGATGGGGTGTCCAAATATCTTGAGCTGCTACATCATTAATATACAAAGCAGGTTGGTGTTTGATGACCTCATCTGACAGAGAGACAGAAATAGGGAGGGAGGGCCAGCATGACTTTTCCTCTGCTCCATCCTCTTCATCAGGATGTCTTTTTTTTTTTTTTTTTTCAAGACACTGCCCTGCATTATTCCACCAGAAGCAATTACTCTAATATGAAATTAGTTTTCTAAAGGAGATAATGTAACCATAAAGCACATTCATAAGGACAACTTCTTGAGCAGTGCACAGCAGTTACCAGGGGGGTTTGGCAGATAACTGTAGTGAACAGCCAAAGGCTCAATGCACTTCTTAGCATAATTGTAAGGAGAAATGCAGAGTGGATTCAGGTTAGGCCGATCTTCCATGCAGATGAATTTGTTCTGGGGTCCTCTGTGGTTTCTACTACCAGGATCACAGACGATACGCTGACGCTGCAAGGCTAATTGGGGGAATATACTACAGTATAATTAATTCCCTTTCGCGTGTTTTCTTTGATTAATAAATGATCGAGTTTGTCTTTTAAAAAATATAAGATAAATTCCTCATGTGTACCATGTTACCAAGTACAGAGTGTGGTATGTTTTTTCCATCATGAAATTTCCAGGATGTCACATTAAAGCTGGGGCTCTTGGTGGATTTTTGAATCAGAACGAGGGCTCCTGTACCTTTCCCAGCATTTCCACACGGCTGGTGCAGCACTGCACAGACAAGCTTCTTCTCACAAACTGCTCCCTGCAAGAAACAGGTGTCCTTGAGCATGTTCCCTTTGTAGCTTCACTGCTTTAGTCTCTCTGCACATATGGGAGGCTCCCTTCTTAGAACACAGCAACAGTTTGCAGTATTTTTTTTTACCCCCATCGTTTCTCCATCTTTTTTTTTTTTTTTTTTTGGCATTGCGGAATACCTTTTTTGCTTGGATATTCACAGTGTATTTAATAAAGCTGTCCCTAAAAGAGAGAATGTCTACCAAATGACCTCTCAGTGGTAAGGCCCAGGTGCACAGTGCTGATAGCTTCATGTCACTGATGCCTTCATTGGAAGGGAATTGGATTATTCCCCCCTGTAAAATATATTTTTTTAATGCTAAGGTCATCTCGCCTCGTGAGTTTTACTAGGCACCTGGAGTGGGTCCAACAAAATATTGGTTCCACTTAATATTTCTGCCTTGGATTTATTGTGCCATGCCGTTTATGGAGACATTTTATAGAACGTAATTTTTTTCTCTAGTTGGGCACAGGCTCACAAACAAGCACAAAGATGCATAAACACACTAATACAGCCAGGCGCGCACACTCATAGACCCACAAAAAGACACATCAAATACACACACATAAACACCAGGCAGTGTATTTCGGTCCAGGGGAAACTATATTGGTAATTTGGTAGCATAAGAATAAAGCTGGGGAGAGATTTTATTTGACTTGCATTGTTTACTTCCCAATAAGCTATCATACTCCTACTCATTTGATACAGCGAGGATCATAAGTCTTTCTTTTTTTTTTTTTTTTATTACTCTTCTTTTTTTTGGCTACCTTCCTCAGTTTCTCAGTTCATAGTTGTTCGCACAGGAAGTGCAAAGGATTTATTTTTTATAATGGAACGTAGAGAGCTGAGCAACAGCGATCAATACAGATGCTTTATATTCTCTCTGTGTCCGCACAGCATATGGGCTACATATGTATGATCACATGGACAGGGAAGGTGAACTTCAGAGCATTGTGGTTTATTTAGGAGCGTGTATTCAATATGTAATTCAGAGTGTCTTATCGAAAAGAAAAAAATTGATAAATTACTGGGCAATTAGGTGTTTACAAAGCTTAACACATGTAGGAAGACATCAGAGGCTTTGTCCCCCTGACAGAATTTGTTGACTTCAATTATTTCATCGTTAACATAATGTCAGAATGCTCCAAGGAAAAGTTTGACATTTAGGGAAATACACAGACTTTCTTTCTGGCCAAAAGTTGGATGATGAGATTGATACCGCTCGGTGCAAAAACTGTAAAGCTATAGCAGCTGTTATCTTAGCGTGAAACAAATATAACAAGTAAATTTGCACTTCATTGTGGAGGATCTTTGGGTACACACAGAACCACCTGTCTTCTAAAGGGGATTCTGTTCTTTTACGTGCTTAAAACAAAGCCATGTTCATCAGCAGACTAACTAATTGCTGCTTCTTGGCGTCTAAGAGTCTTTGCCAACATTGCTCCTGCACTAATCTTTGAACTTCAAGAATTTGTCTGCATATATGTCTGACATACATCCTCAGAATGTGCATAGTTGATAAGTCAGTCTTTTTCTGACCTGTGGGCGCCAGATTTGAAAGTGACTTTATTTTTCCTCTTAGACTTTCAAATATACAGCATTGACACCAACGGATGCTTCTTAATTGTCAATTTTCTGGGTTTTGAATCTCCATGATGTTTTGCACCCAAAAACTTGCATGCTGGATTCTCTCGGCAGCAGGCAGACATAACGTTGGGTGTCTAACATCACCAACAAAATCCGATCACCTGATTCCTCATTCCTGGAGACAGCCTAGAAAGCACAATAGCCCTCTTTGCATTTTGTTAACAGATAAGCCCCAATTTGGGGTATTATCCCTTTAATTAAATCTGCATCCATTATGCCTTTCTTCCACTGGCCATTGTGTGGCACTGTGGTGTAGTTGTGAGGCGTTGCTTTTTTCTCTGCTCTGACTGAGAGCTAAAATGGTGGATGGCCAGACTGAACAGATGCATGTTCTTGGGGTTCGTCTGAGGCGTTGAAATATTTATTTTGACGTGACACGGCTCCTGTGTGTAAAAGTCACATGATAACATGAAGCAGAGTCAAAATGGAAGGTGTGTGGTGGCACTTTTTACCGCTCACTCAACACATAATCTGTGAATAAATTAAAGATTCTTGGCAGTCAGTTCACGTTGAACAGTATTTATTTCGAAGTATGTAAAGTCAGATGATTTCCACTGATAGAAAACACAATCACTAAGAGGTTTAAGTATTTTTCCATATAATCTTTGTCGTCATAATTCTCTAGTTGCCCTTTTTTTGGCTTTGTGAAAGCGAGAGTGATGATTTATGGACCAAAGGAATTGGAAGGCACATCTGGCATCTCCAGCATGCATGGCCAAACATAGACATCATGCCCTGTTTACGATTCCAGTTGTGGCCTCAATTTCACACAGACAAACACTAACGGACAGAGAGCTCAGAGGCCCAGCCTGTCTTACAACGACACCAGTCTCTCCTCTTGCCTGTCTGCTGACCTTTTGATATTTCAGTCTGAGTCCTGTTTGTGTGTGTGTGTCTGTGCGCGTGCTTTTTCTTTTCAGTAGTTATGCAGCATGCAGAAGAGCAGAAGCTGTCTCAGACCATAACACCCTGTGATGGATCAGTGCTCTTACACAATGAAATGAATCACAAGTGTTTGATTGATTTCTCATTTACTTCCCTCACCAGTGGTGGAAATATGGACCGAGCATGCAGCTGTTCTGAGGTCCCTGGCCAGTGAGAGGCCTCTGGGCTCATTTTGAAGAGTGGCCCTGTGTCATATTCAGGACATGCCTCTGAGCTGAAATTACTCAACAGCCCCTCTGTCTGTTTATTATGGATCAATGCCGACCTCAGTAATTTAGATATGTCTGGAGAGCAGAGAGAGTGAGAAAGCGCCTCTGTGTGTGAGATAGGTTTATGTTTGTTATGGTTGTGGTCACGTGTATGTTCAAGTAAAGCCACACTACAAATTGCAGAAAGTGCCTCTTTGTTAAAACTGAATTGTCAGTTTCCATTCAGCTCCCGTCTGCATCATCCTCACAGCTTGAACACGCATGTTGAGCCAACCAGTTAACTGTGACGTCGACGCAGCTCTGTTGAGGATGAGCAATGTTATAGTTTGGCCCCGCCACGGTGGGTCAGTGTGGTTATCGCAGCAGAAATGAAAATACCAAAGCATCATATAGGTCCCATTTGTATATACCGCCGCTGCCTCAAGGATATGAAGCCATATGCAGCACGAAACCGGACTGCATTATTCCGTCAATAATCTCCAATCAATAACCAGCCGCTGGATGATGTATCACTTGTTAAAGTATTTATTGTTGCATCTGAAATATAGATTGTGCATTTTTTTTTTTTTTACCAGCTTTTGTCGGTCAAGTAAAAACTACAGTTTATTAAACAGATACCTTCTCTCACCACAATAGAAGCCATTACCCATCGGGGGTTAGGAGATGAGGTTTGAGAGCTCATTTGGCCTGATTACAGTTCTGCATTGGCTGCTGAGAAATGTGGGATCCATCGCAGCAGTAGAAAATGGCAGTCCGATAGAACGTGGTAGGAAAATGTATATCAGGTGTACATCATGTCAAAGCAAATCCAGCCTTTGATCAAGAGTAAGAAGAGGAAAATATATTAGAGAAATTCAAAGCTTCAGGTCATGGAAAATATCTTTTATACAAGATTACGCAACGTATACATGTATGAAATATTCAGCAGCTGAATGTAAAATGAGTTTGTGCAAGCGTTGTTTTCGGTTCATCATACGCTCCAGTTTTCGATTCATGCAGTGATTCCTTAGTTGACTTTGGTTTCCTGCCAGCTTTTACTTGCAGTTTACAAAATGTCCAAAAATTTGCATAATTAATTAGTCTGGAAAACTAGTTCACACCTGTAGGTCAGTGACAACATGGAGAAAAGAGAAGAATGTTTACAGTCAAAACATACAAACCAATTGTGTGAGATTCCTGAGAGACGCTTGGGTCACATCATCTTTTTCTCTCTGTAGCACGCACATAGACAGATAAACACTTCCCCCTCTGGTTTCACATGCACATTTCTGTGTGCGTGCGTGTGTGAAGACAAGCCATACAGGTGCAAATATCATCCCCACTCTGCTGAACAAAAAGCTGAATAACAAGTCTGCTTTTACATTAGCGGTGACAGTTGGCATCTCAAACTGGCACAGCCCTTGAAACTGGATGAGAGAATGTCACTCAGAAATAGTCTCAATACAATTTTTTTCCCTGCAAATCCTCTGAAATTGTGCTCGGGATAGGACATAAAGGTTGAAATTCACAGATCAGAAAAACGAAGAAAACATAATCCACAACAAAATTTAATCCCATTGTGTTTTCCCATTTGTTTAGTTCTATTACCAACATATCAGGGCTTTCACAGTCAACCCAGTGTTATCTGGATCTTTCAATCTGCTCCTTCCTCGCTTCCCCAGCGTGTTCACTTTTCTCAGGATGCCCTCTCTGTCTCCTTGTGAAATGCTAAGTAGTCGTCCCCCTTTAACCCTGCTCTTCTCTCACAAGTTAAAGTATCTTTGGTGTGTGCTGTCTGCCAAGAGCTATAAACAAGTGTAATAGAATTGCAGAGGGGTTAGTTGAGATAGCCGATTGCACATCTCTGTTCACCCGTGGCTCCCCAGCCTTGTGCTAACAAGCCTGGCAGCATCATTGCAAATTCATAACGAGTCGCACCAATGTGGGTCATCTGTGCTGCCTCTACATCTTCCTTTTTTCCCCTTTCCGCTTTTCCTCAGCATTTTTTTTTTTTTACACCTGTTTGCCTATTTCACAAACATTTCTTTCAGCTGCAGTAGTTTTTTTTTTTTTTTTACAACTCTAACTCACACACAGGAGACTAAAATTATCCCTAATGCATTTGTCATCTGTACAAGCAAGATCTTAATTAAGTAGAGCGCTCTGAAAAAGAGACTTTGGAAAGACATTTAAAAGGAAGCTTTTGAGGAGTGTTGCCATTTTTCTTGTGTCAAGTCGTTTTGATTTGTTGTTCAACGCAGTGGATCTTTGGTTTCCTCTGAGATTTCAGACAGTTACTGTAGAGCAGCAGCGAACTGCTGTTGTGACAAAGATGTTTCCTCAATGTTGACAACTCCAAGAAAGCTGGACTGAAATGACAGAAGAAAAGGAAGTATCTCTTCTGTATGTCATTTCTTATTTATTTAATATAGTCATATCATTTGCACAATGGAGTTAAAGACGATATCTGGCTATTTATACTTTCACGGAGCTGTTGTACTTTGTCATATTAAAGTTAGTCATGCCAGCTGATGGATGTTTTGTGTTCTGAGGGTCAGTGTAGAAGCTGTCGCTCAGAAACAGGACATTAAAATGCATAAATTCTTCACCACGTGCCTCTGCTATCTCTTGAATGCTGTGTACACTAATGGCTGGTGTGCATTGTACAGGCCGGCAGCTTGCGATAACTTTTACAAATATGAACCAAAGACTGAACTCCATGTCTCGGCCCACAAACCCCTATCTCAGTGTGTAATTCAGCTGTTTACTGCACCAATGACAAACACATCAGACTAAAACATTTTCATCAGTCGTAGTAGCACATCTCAGTTACATTCAGAGGTCTGTCTCATGATTCTGTGCTTCTCTCCTGCATCTTGCTGCTCAAAGACATCTTCACCGTTCTCCCTCCTCGCTCAACAGCTTTTATGATTAATATTCATGTCAGTGATGATGCAGTCCTGTAATTTGCTGTCTCAAAACGTCTCAAACCTGTTGCTGATCTTACATTCAGACAATCCTGCACTGTGACGAACAGACTAAAACATATTGACGTGACAAAGCTGAGCAGAATTAAAATGAATGTAAATGGGTACACTGATAAATATGTATGACAGTTGTCAGTTGTTTTGCTACAAAAGGGTTTATGAAAAGCTGCTAGTCAATGAAACTCGGCATCACTAATGTTGTGACCAAGATGATTAGTCAGACAACTTTTTCTGTTGGTGAGATGATGAACCAGTGTGGTTTGTTTGCTTATTTGGCACAGCTGGCTCTTAACACCACCGAAGAAATATTCAGATACACAAGTACAGTTTCTAAAGGCACCTGCACAGCTACATATTAATGTGTACCTCAGATGGCTGGTTACCCATCAAAGTGACCAGAATTATCCCCAATACGAGTGCACAAATATCCCAAGGAAGCTGCTCCCGTCTGTGCTCCAGAAACCTGAGCCTCCATCAACGGGCAAAAATCCCCCAAATTATAAATACAACAGCTGGTCGTCAAGCCTGCCTCCAGAAAAAACAGCCTACACAGGAAATGACATGGCATCAGATTCATCCGACATCATTTTGTTATTAGTCTATTTTTTTAGCTTAAAGTTGCACAGCTTTTTTTAAAGCAAGGAATAATAAATCTCCAGTTCTTGTGTGGACTGGAGAGCAGAGAAGTGCTGTACGCTAAATGTAAGCCAGATATTCTCATTACATACAACTTCACTGAGATACAGATCAACCCTTGAGACTGATTTCCTAATCAGCATTGACAAAGTCCTCACAGTACATCAGACCCAACCTTCAGGTGCTGGCTAATGATGCCTTTCTAATTCCTCAAGAGGAATCATTAGTTTATTCAGATATTTATGGGGTCTGAAGGGGAAGATGTGTTCAGGCAGAGGATAGGAGGATTGCTCGGATAAATGTGCCAGTGAAAATATGAATATGAAAATATACTGTGATCCAGGGGCTGAATTATTCAGCTCGGCCCTGATGCCTACTGCCACTCTTGTTTCTTTGCCTAAGGCGGCCCAAGTTTTCCTTCTCAATGCTTTAGTATTGAATCTAGTCGGAGGCAGGCGAACGCTGCTATACTCCACTTAGTATTTGCACAGTAGCAGTCGAGATCTGGTGTGAGAATGCAGGCAGCTATAAATTAAACAAATCAATGGAGCAATGTGTTATGATCTCCAACACCCCATCAAAATAAATGACCTGCTTAGATGTTGTGCGTGGAAAGATCTGTTTTGTGAGGGGAGTTGATGCAATATTCAAATTCATGGGTTGTATCTGAATCTACTGAAACTCCTGAATTATCTCATGAATAATAACCACTGGAGTTCAGCTCAAAACAGAACCCGCCAACTGTGTAAATGTCTTTTATTTTTATAAACAAAATGGTGCAAATATGTATTAACAAACTGTATTATTGTTCGTATTAGAAACAGCAAGACTCAAAGAGAAACACAGCCAGAGCATTTTATCATGGATCTCACCGGACTGCACGCCAAAATGGTGGCGTATTGACTTATGAGTACTCAGGAGTTATTTCTATGTTCTTGCATGAGAACTGGTGTGTCAGGCCACACCCAGCTTTGAACTCGACCTTCATTTCAATCTCAACTGCACTCCCGAGAAGTTTCCTGTGAGCTTTCTTATGTGTGTCTGCATCTATTCCTGTTGTTGGATAAATTCTTATGACTTCAGTTTTCTTGGACTAATGACATTCCCATCTGCTTCAGTTATAGTCCTTCATGTGCTAATATGAAAATGCTAAACTGAGGTAGGAGACATGGTAAACGTTTCACCCATAGAGCTGAAGTGCGTGCCTACGTGTCGTCTGAGCCGCTCAGTAGTGATGAAGCATGCGCTTATTTCTACCCAGATCACATTCACTGTACATATTAGTGGTACCTCCGTCTGCGGTCTCTGTACAACAGATTTCAGGGCAAGCGGGGCCTCCGCCCTCAAATTTTCCCAGCTCTCATCAACACATCACATAGACAGAGTGCCTTGGCCCCCTGTCCCACCCGCCCCCTCGTCACTGACTCATCACAGCCACTCAACATGTGTCAGGCTAGCCAGCGGCCTCCATCTGTCTCCCCTGGAGCCAGCCAGCCATGTCCATCCTAGAGAGCCACACAGGCAGAGAAAAAGTAATTCCCAAGACAAAGTGCATTATGCCATGCAGCCGCTCCCCTTGAAAATGAGAACTCCATTTGCAGAGCGGGGGTATTCTAGCAGGGCGGCTGCTGTGTGTGTGTGTGTGTGTGTGTGTGTGTGTGTGTGTGTCACACAGGCTGGGAAACATGAACCGGCCACGCAGCAGAGAGCTGCATGGCTGTAGACAGTGGAAGGAGATCTGTCATCTTCAGCTGCATGCTGACATGATGTTGGGCTTCTTGAACCTGAAGAACATTTCACTGTTTCACTGCATGTGTAGTGTATTTGTTTTCTTTTGGCCGTGGGCCTTTGTGTTGCTTCAGTTGTGTTTTGATTTGTTCAGGACATTGAGAAATGATTGATAAAAAACCTCAGTGTTTCCTGTTACTATGTCTGCAAAGCGTCGATTCCCTGTATCACTGCCACAACTGTTGACACTGAACATGCTCAGTTTTGTGGTATCAAAGTGTTGTCCGTACAAAAGGTGAGAGTTACAACTATAAACAAGAGTGTTGTCTTTTGCTGTGTTGTTTCAGGCTCGTGCACAAAACCGTTTGTGTGGAAACAGGACACTATATGATCCAGGATTATTGTTGCCCACATCACAAATACATAACACAATATTACAAACTAGCACAGCTCTGGTCTCGCAAAAATGTTTGTTTTATTAACGTCATTGGACATTTTATTAAAGGTACGATGAGGCCATGACTCCCATTTGGAAAGTTTCATTATCTCAGCTGTAGTTTTTAAGAAAAATCACAGTTGGAACTTTTGGGAAGCAAAGAGCACCGCCCAGTTTCTCTGCTGTGACATCTCTGCTGCCCTGTCACACACACAAAAAGCTCACCCACAGTAACTCAGCGGGGAACCAGAGCAAAAAATGGCCAAAAGATTAGTACCCACTGTGCATTGTCTTCTGCCATTTGACATGTAAGAAAACCCGAGTGCATGGAACAGACATTAATGCCTCCATCCACAGTGCTAATGAGAGCGTGAATAACATGGACAGTGATAAGGGACGTGGCAGTGGGAAGTCTGCTCGGCGCTGTTGATAAATGGGTGTAATTTTCCTTATTCTAGACACGTGAGTAATGAGTTTTTAACAGGCTTCTTCATTCGTAGTCAAGCACTCACTTTGGGTTTTATCTCCCCAAACTCATCCAGAAATGTAGCTTTGTTGATAATAAGTTAACGTGGAACCATCGCCAGACCCGCAGCTGTTATCACGCTTCTTGCAACAACTTCGCCAGGGCAGGAGATTTCTGGATTTAGTGTCAATTTTGGAGTTTGTTCAAAGGAGTTTTACTTAAAAGTGTTGATATATTGGTAAAACAGGGCTACCCTGTTTCTTATGATCAAGTAACCTTCAAGGCCTGTACTTTTCTGCCACGTCCTAAGTGAAGGTAATAACTTAAGTAGTCTTTTTGCTTGAGTAAGAATATATCACAATTTGATTAATCTCTGCCTACGGTGGAGATTGTCAGGAAAGATATAGGGATAAGGGTTAGAGAAATACAGGAAGCTGAGACACACGCACACACACACACATTGAAGAAAGGAAAAAAATAAAATAAAAATTACTGCCTCTTGCACAATGACAGCAAAATAAAACACTCATGAAACTCTTATCGGTGTTCTGCTTAAAATTAATCTTGTAGACACTGTTTATTTTCAAAGGCAGATTTTCTTGAAAGCTCTCAAGGCAACTAAGGTGGCATCGGAAAAGGTGACTTCACTTCAAACTACTGCCAGTGAGCTTATTTACTTAAAAACAGAATTTCAAGGCAGAATACAAAATTGAAAGCCTTAATAGTTTTTTTTTTTTTTTTTGCAGAGCTCAGTCACAGCTTCCTCTTTGGATATGATGGTGCAATTTTTTTAGAGATAGGAAAAAAAAAAAAAATCATTGTTGCATGAAAGCATTGCAGCATGAACTTGCCTTTCAGAGGGTGCTGTCATTCTCAACGCAGATGTAATAACTGGGATGCATTGCACTTTTTAGAGATTACTGCGAAAACAGTAGCAGGTTGTGCCTATCCCTTTTTCCCCCTTTCAGAAATGGTATCACTGACATTTTGCGATTATTTGTGATTAAAGTTTAAGAGCGGCGGGATCATCTGAAACCAGATCTTACCGTGATCTTGAAGGCTTGAGTCCTCTCAACGTTGCTGTCAGTTTTCATAACTAACAGCTGAACCTGACAGGTACTGCTTCCTCTCCTGTTCACGTTGCTCTGCGTATTACAGAGTGCTCTGTGTTGATGCTAGTGGTTTTTTTCCTACGGAGGGAGATGAGGCCGTAAGGGAATCTTGCTGACACACAGGATGAGGCCAGTTTTTCATATGTCTAATAATCCCAAGGAGGGACCGTTTATTATCGCGCTGTGTGAATTCTATATATGCTGTGCATTAATCACAGACCTCTCTGGTTGAAGGTCTTCTCAGTTTAGTTGGTTTATTGTGTTACTGAGGTGCTAAATGCACAAGTCTTGGCATGTTTTTCTGCATGTCCGTTTGAATTATTCAACATGGCTGTAAGTTGCTGTATCTCTGAATTCACACGGTGCATGAATGTGTGCATTCTAAACCAACAACTGCCGGCATTCATGCTCATTCCTGAGAGGAAAAGGAAAGAGGAAAGAAGAGCTGCGTTGTTCTGTAATACGTAGAGGCTGAAGGCACGCCATGATGACTCGTAAGTGCATGATGGCTGCAGCAGTGGGGAATATCAATAGCAAGGATACAAAAGTGTGATTGTTTGTCAGTGTGTGTGAAGGTATTTGTCTCCTCCTGAGGTTGATTGCATGGTGAATATATTCATTTCCATCTTGTGGCTATGTAAGTTGGCGCTATTGACATGTATGTATTCCGATAGCGCAGGCTTGAGGATGTGTGCTGTAGATGTGCTGCAATATCCCTCCTCCTTGATACAGTACTTGAGCTGCAGGCTTCCCACGAAGACAAGAGGGCTCCTAGCAGGGCGCAGTCATTGAACAGCAGAGTCTGTCACTCAACACCAGGACTCCCTCTTTCTCCTCACTGCTCATACGCTGCTCTCCGCTCAGCTGTCTCTCTGACTGGCAAATGATGAGAAGTGACAGCCAAACACAGTCCTGCGCTTAGCCACAGCTTTGGAATTGAGTCACCATGCAAAGTAGAAGCACCCCCCACCCCCCCCCCCCCACCCCCCATTTCTCATCACACAAACGTGCACACAAGCCAGACATGTTTACCTGCAGACTTGCACGTTAAAGCGCTCAGTTTTTAAAGTAATTCAAAGGATGTATCTTTTCATTTTATATTTATTCGTTTTTTTTATTACCTTACATGTTATTCAGCAAAAAAAAAAAAAGTAATTAGTTGCTGAATAATGCACTACTGTCCAACAACGAATTTTACTTCATATCACATCTGCACACACTCATCCTGTATAATGGGTCATCCACCCACAAGTGGGAGACACTCAAATGTCACAGCTGATAATGAGGAGTCGACAGTTACATCATAGCGAACAATGTGTAATGATTTCAGGGAGACAAAATGTTGAACTTAAGTGTTGAATTAAACAGTAAGCATATGTGGGATCATTTTACTACGGTGCTTTTAGTCAGGGCATCAGTCTTTCCTGTGACGTCTATGTCACTCACATCTCCTGCCTCTTTTGGCGTAATATGTGTAGACATGCACTTTTCATCTTGGTAAACATTATATGGCAGTTCAAGTGCCCTCAAAAGTGAGAGCATTTGTATGCACTGAACGAAACAATTGGAGTGCTGAATTCATCTTGATGCATTATTGATCAAATGCACCCCTTCCATTACTTTAAGCCAAACATGAGGTGAGGTGAAATTTTTGTGATTTTTCCCAGGTGTCAAAAGGAAACTAATGAATCTACAACTTAATTCATAACAAGAAGCCACTGCTATGAGTCTGTAAGGCAAGGCTGTTCACATTTAAAAAACGATCAGTGAAATGAAGCTCCCTCACATTGGAGCATGGGGCTTTGCTGAACTGGCAAAGTATGCATTATTAAAAAAAACAAAACAGCACGGATTATATTTAAGCAAACTGTGGAGAGTGCTAGTGTTGCTAAATACGAGATGACACAGCAGACAATAAGGAGAGTGAAACACAGTAACATCACAAATAATGGATGTAGACTTGTTTCTGGTGGTTAAATTAACTGTAATATTTGCCATATATTTATATATATATATATATATATATATAGTTATTGGGACTTCACATTTCTAAACACCAGTGCAAATTTTAAAAGCCAGGGGAAAACTTTTGGTGTAGATTTTAATGGCAGAATCTGCAATACTTTTGCATACACTTTGGAGGACAATGTAAGTGGAGGCTTTATGAGATACTTAATTTGAGCCATGTGGGCAGTCCAGAAGCTCCAATAAAAGGTACAGACCTTTTACTGTAGGAGAAGTGTGCATTAATACAATGGCTCCATTTCTCAGAGACAAGTGCAATGAGAGGAAAAATAAGTGCTAACCTTTGTGTCGGACAGCGACGACAGCCTTGAGAAGCCCCCCCTTACAGATGGCTACACTGGGATCTTGCAGAGACGCTGACACATCTAGACATGAAACAGGCGGGTCTGGGATGACTTCACAAACTTTGGTGAGCTCTGGCAGCGGCTAGCTCCCCTGGGCGCAAAACAGATTGTGCCTCACACAAGCTGAATTGCATGAGGCCAGTGAGATGGCTGGCCTTGGTACACAGGAGCCGAGGCCTTGAGGGCCGAAACACCAAGCAACAGACAATGATGTCCTCTATCCGTCTCTCTTCTCAAAGCCGATTAGAGCAGTGGGGGCCTCGGAGAAGTCACTATATCACCCCTGTCCGTCTGGAGACCGCTTTTTTCTCTGCCAATCCTCCAGTCACGAACTGACAGAGCTCTGAGGGATGCAGCTCAGATCACACTGGAGTAGTGCAGTTCAGGAAACTTTGCATCCTCGTAGAGTGTTTAACCTTGGAGGATGGGATATGTTTATTGCCTCAATCAATCAAGTCTATGTATTGACAGATAAAAATGAGCTAAACAAAAGCGCAGGCAGTTTTGGTTTTGAGTAAAATGTGTCTGAAAGTGCGTTGTGTTATTTAAACTCTGTCAAAAGGAATGACAAATGCACACAATCAATGCAGATGCCTATTGATGTAATAGCTGAGCTTTATATTTGAGTGGAGAGCTCATTTTTCACTGACACTTCAGCTTCCCTGTCATTCATGGATACAGCCGCCCATTTCAAAAAGAGCCAAATAAGACGACGTCTTATATTCTAATTTATCTCCTGTGTTTGAGCAGGTGTGGGGGGGTTTCTGAGCGGTCAAGCTGGAAAGGGAATGGTGGGAATTCTCCAAGGGAGGGAAATGCAGGCTTTGTCAGTGCCGGCAAATATATCATTATTAGATTGATATTAGACTCATTAGTCTGATCTCCAAAATGCTTTCAATAAATGAGGTTTGATTTCAGTTTTTTTTTTTTTTTTTAAACTTTAAATGGACCTGTGGATCAAAAAGTCATTGAGTACCGTTTCACCTGGGTTGAACTGTGTCAGAGGCAATATACAAAAAAAAATTTTTATGAAATTTTAATACTTTCAAAGTCTAGAGCAATAACCAAACCTTAAATGTTGCTCACATTTAGTGAGAATAACTGCATCACCCTCTGGAATGACTTTACGTTATACTTAAATGGAAAGTGGCTGCGTGCTGTATGGTTGTTTACAGAAAGATAGTAATTGCAAACGCTTGCTCAGTATTGTCAGATAATTAAAGCAAAGTTATCCAATTAAACCTGTGGGTCAGAGGTCGAGCACCAGACAGATGAGCTTTCAATGGAACATTATGTAAACATGAATATGTTTTTGTTTGTTTGTGTTTTTTTACATTTTTATCGTACACATACAAATTAATTTCTACAGTACAAACTGTAGTCAGTCCAGAAACCTTCTCCGTAGTCCGAGCATCAGCTTGGGAACGCCAGCACTCGATGAGATTGCTCTGAGTCATATAATTCTATCATCAGTGTTTTATGTTAGAAAACTAAACTAAAACTGTCATTACAAATAAAGCATTATTTATTTTACATACAATAATCAGAGCATTCTCAGTAATCACTCAAAGTCAGCGGGTGTGTAGAAACAGCTGTTCATAGCTTGTAGCTCTCGCTATCGCTACTATTGCTTCCCTGTCGTGCTCCTTCTGTTGGTGGATTGTTGCAGTGGCGGGGAAATGGAATTAGGGCAAAAAGTTTTATTTGCAATCCTGAAAAGCAAGCAGGGCAAGGAAACGCCGCTGCTTCCTCTTAGTCCATGCTGCACCACGCACTGTGCTGTTCATGTTCGGACAGGACAGGTAAGGCACAGTCTCCCTTTTCAGGGGCACGATCTGTCAAGGGACACCGTCTATGATGGTGTGATGAAGATTACACGTTACAAAATGTTTTCTTTTTTTTTTTTTTATGTGAATCCATGTTCCACATCTGGAGGAGCCAATGAAATGGCACAGTGTAGGTGTCACAGGTTCACTGTGACACAATTGCAGCCTCTAAATTATTCACCTGCAAACTCCCCCCTTAATGAAACAGTCTTTGCTCATTTATTTGGAAATAGCATATCCAATGGGGAAACTCCAAACCCTTCTCATGGTGTTTAGCTGACCAATGGCAGATCAGTCAGCAGGTCACAGACATTTGTACTCAGACGGCTGAGACAACTCTTTGCAGCCCAGACGGACAAGAAAGTAACTGAAGAGGCAAAAAGAAGCTTGGTAGTGGAATCACTAACTGTACAGGAAGCTCACTGAGATTAAAATTTACATTTTCAGCGCTGGTTATGAGACTCCGGCCTCACGACTGTCAGCAAACCGCTGCTCTGTTGTGGAAGAGCTACACCTCTGCCATAGGAGGTTAAATAAAAGTGAATGGGGCAACACAGCTAATAAGCTACGATAGCTCTCCATCCCCCTCAAAGGTCAGACTATCGAGACAGCCTGCAGTTGGTCATCTTAACGCTGCTGCTGAGTAATTGCATTTGAGTGATCACGGCGATTCCATTGGATTGAGCTGGTTTTGCCCTACAATTGCATATTTTTTATTCCTGGTGTGCCCAGACCTTTGGCTTCTTTGTGTTGAGTTTGAGTTCAGAATGCTTTACTGCAATCTGCAGCTCAACTAACCAAAAGTAACTACATTTGTCGATGTCATCTGACTGTTTACGCATCTGCATGTCTGCCTGATGTATCTGACTAGAAAAAGTTAGTAGAGTTTGAAATGAACGTAGCACTCCCCTGGTCTTTTGTTCCTTCTCATGTGGTTTGAAGAGCTCAGAGGAAAAAGCTAAATCAGCCTGCTTTGTTAACACTCCAATCAGGGGGGAAGTACCGTTCTGAGAGAGAAGGAAAAATAAAAATATACTCCCCACATTCATTCTCTCTGTCAGGCTTGTTCACTCGAACCTTTATCCTTTTTTCTCACTAACGCTCTGTCTTTCACACACACATGCGTAAATAGTCACAGGTCACACAGTCACAGTTTTCTGTCACACACACACAACGCATATATATTTAATCCACAACTTGACATGTATATAATCCACAGCCCCCAGCTAAAATCCATGTCCAGTACCACTCCATTCATTTAAAGTAATGCCAGTGAATATATGAAAGTGTTCAGCACAGGGAACCATGCTGCCGGTTGTTCCAGGAAGTGTCCGTTCCATACAGAGAGAGCTGTCAACCTAATCAGACCTGAAAAAAGCACAGTTCACCTGACAGACTGACAGCCCCTGTCGAGGAAAGGTGCTGCTTTCAAACCGTCACTGCTTCTGTGAGACACACACACTCCTGCATCGTACTAACTAAAAAAAAAACGTGTGTAGGTCTGTCTACTTAACAGCACTCCTTCATATAAGACCAAAATTATCTAAACATGGTGAGCCCATCGGCTGAACTACTGACCCCTACAAGTTTCATTTCACTGCAGTCAAACCTGCTCAGCTTCACTTTTGTTCAAAGAGCTAGTGGAACCTCATGTTGTTGCTTTTTTTTTTTTTTTTTACTGAAGCAGTATTTTTTTCCCCCCCACACATCACTTCCCATAAAGCAGCATTTGGGGAATGAAGAATTCAGATCTTCTGAGCATCGAGGGGGCTGATTTAACTCACCAAGTCTGCGTTAAATGTTCGGGTCTCGGAATAGTTTCTGCTTTTTTGAACCAGGTTCCAAGAGCATTGTTTTGTTCTGCTAGCACCTCACCACCCATTCACACTTACTTGTTGTTAATCAACGTTCCCTCGATGTTGAGGGAGGTTTATAGCAGTCGGCAACAATAAGTGGAAGGAGTAGAGTGCATGGCCTGCTAATGGGACTATTTCATTCCATTTAAAAAGGCAATATTCAGCCCAGCTGTTTAAATAAGCTTTGCTAATGTACCTCAGGGGCTTGGTGGTGGGCATTATCTACCAAACAGGGCTCCATCTGGCAGAGGCGCACTGATTCTCATTTTTGAACCTTTCTGTTTTTACTCAGGTTTGTTTTACACCATGTAAGTTGGGCAACACAGCGGTTCTCATGTGTACAAGGCAGTGCCTGATGTACGCTGCTTCCGAACCTGACTCCTAAAAACAAATCAAGATCGTCTTCACACTCGTTTCAGCATAATTATGTACACCGAAAAACTGTGAGTAGGCGACTGGAAACAATAGGCAATTCCTGTAAAGGTTCAAATTTGCTTTCTGCGGGAGATTTTGGTTGCCAGTCGGGAAAACATGGATGAGATCGCAGCCCCCTGAGCAAGGTATTTAAGTGAGGCTGCCACATCAGTGTTTGCTCTGCTACAGGGGGTAGATCTTGCTGCAAGCCAAGAAGCCGGAGGCTGGGATGATGAGCTTGTGAGGTCTCTGTTCAGCTTGGTCAGTTCCTCACTGACATCAATCAGATTCTCTGTTAGAGGAATTTAATTTGCATCACACGCCTCGCTGGTCAAGTCTCCCATTTTATCAAAGCATTTTCAGTGGCATCACCCCCACCGACTACCCTCAGACTGGTCTGACATGCACCTCGGCATTTAAGCTTAAAGATCGACTCCAGTGGTGAGGGTGATTTTGTTTCAAAAGCGAAATATCATTTTCAATTTTTTATGATTCCGTGCACTGTATATTACAGCTCAGCTCAGTTACACAGGAAGGCAGACATGGTGTCAGAATTGCTTAACCCACTGGAGAGCTGATTTTGACCCTGTCTGTCAACCCACTCAGAGGTATCCTTCCTCCTTCCTTCCATCAGAGTTTGCCTATCACAGAAAAAAGGGCTGTGTCGGGGAGATGCACCAGCGTCAGCTAACTTAATTGGACATGAAATGCTATTAGCCCCCCAGGTACCAAGGTTCAAGTTGATTGGAGGCTGTCATTTGAAATTCTTATCTCCTTATTGGGGATGGGTGAGCACAGATTATTATCTCTGGTTAATGATGCTAAGATGATGCCAGGTCCCTCTTCCTGACAGCTGAAATCTGTGCACCTTGGCCCCAGTCTGTGTTCTTTTATGGTGAAATATGGGGGACGACAATGGTTCTCCAACTTTGCCATGCATTATACATAGAATCCTTGAAGATGCCTTCATGAAGTACTCCTCAACCAAGGTACCAAGAGGCGAGCAGTCTGGGTGCTCATTTCTTCTGTAGTCATTAGCTTGGAAGAGCCACTGCAAATGGTTTAAAGGTCACATCAAGTCAGCTGTAGAAAACATGAACCACAGCTGCCTCCGGTGCAAAGCAATGACATATTTTCTGGCCCTGTGCACTTTTTTTTTTTTTTTTTTTTCCCCTCCCCTGCTTTGGTGTTTTTGATCAATTCAAATGAATGCAGATGCATCATTTTGGTGAAGCGATGGAAAGGTTGTAGGTTAGCACTATCATTTAAATAAACCGATGTGCAAAAAAGACACGCATCCATCCATCCGTCCATCGTCCATACCACTTATCCATGCAGAGTTGCGGGGGTGGCAGGAGCCAATCTCTGCCGATGTGGATAAACTGTGGACAGGTTGCCAGTCTATCTCAGCGCCAACATACAGAGACAAACAACCATTCATGCCTGCAAGTAATTCAGAGCAATCAATTAACCTAACATGCATATCTCTGGACTGTGGGAGGGAGCTGGATCACCCTGAGGCAGTCCACACAGGCACAGGGAGAACATCCAGGCTGTGGGATATTTATTAGGAATTGTTTTTCTACTTTTGTGCTAAAGTAAAAGTTACAGGAAGAGAATTGCTTGCAATGAAAATGAAGGCAGCACGCCGTCATAATGAAAACTGTTGATTGGTCTAGAAAGTACTGTAGTGTATCATGACTATCTTGGCTGATTAAATAATCAATATAACCATCGACTGCATTTAAAGATCCTCTTATTTCATATGTCTGTGCTTCCTTCACTGGCGTGCACTTCGCTGCACTGATCATAATTTACATCGAACAGTGTGGGGTTGTGCTCAGCAAGTCAGCTGAGGTTTTGAGTATTAAACTCATCTTTATTCATGAAGGTTGTGTGCTATGCAGAACTTTGTAGGAGATTTTAAATGAATGATTGTTGGTGTATGTGTGACTGCATATCTACACCCATGGTTGGTATTTTCTGTGCACTTGATATGTAAACTTTGAATACTGCATGTTAGGCCAGCATGGAACTACACTGAAGGTGAAGATTGTGGGCTTAGAGCAGCTCTGTACTCTATAAGTCAATTTTTTTTTCATTTGTCAGGGAACCAATGACACTGAAGGCCATGCATTCCTCAAGCTTGTTGTGCCACTAAAACAACAACAATTTAAGTCTTAAAACATCTTTCAGCATAATGAGCAGTATTCCAGTATTATATTTGAAAAAATAATCAGTTACTAGTTACCTCTGAGTCAGTAATTGACTTACATCATAAAAGGAATTAGTAACTACCGAGCTACAGTTTTTTTTTATGTGCCAGTGTGAACCAGTTTGCAGCTCTTGTTTGGGCTGAGGGAGCTGGTGGTGACACCAGTTTAAACTCAGCTATTGTGATATGCCCCGAGTAGTTGTCGGTAACGGTAACAGCATTGTAGACATGGAAAAAATGATTAGTTTGACTACCGTTACCAGAAAAAAGTACTGCTGTTCCCGTCACTGATGGCGAGGCTTAAACGGCTCTCTGTTAGACACAGAGTGGAGAACACCGACCGCAGTAAACCTTCACCATATGAGCACCCGGTACATGGACTGCAGGTGCAGATGAATGGGCTCATGTGGAGATGCTGATGGTATCTGTAGCATCATACAAGCTGAAAAGAAGCTGATTATTTTCCAATTTTAATATGAGATCATCATTTTCCATTTCAGCTCCTCCTTTTTTTTTTTCCTCCCATAAAATACATCTGGACCCAAAAACATTTTGTCCTGAAATAGATCTACCAGTTGAATTGCCCTGCCAGGAATTAATCATCTCTTTTAAAATGAGATACTGACACTTGAAGTGATATTACATCCTTCTCACACTCTGTCATATCTAGGTAGATTTTTTTTTTTTATATATATATTTCGGTCTGACATTGATATAAAATGTAGTACAAATACAATATACGGCATATCTATTACTTTCAATTTTCCATTCAGCATCAACAACTTAGGTATCTAAGTTATGCTTTGGTTTGGCGTGCTAGCAGCAAAGTCTAGTTTCTAAAACTGTGTGTCCTGATGTATAATTCTGGCATTCATTTTGTTGTTATTTGCCTCTCTGTGTATTTCCCCTCTGGCTGGTGCTGCCTCTGTCTGAGTTCATGTGAGCGGTGATGCATCGTGACCAGACGGAATAATTACCCAATTTCAGTTCCATTGTGCACCAGTGCACTTTACTTTACTGAAGCCATGACCACCACAACAAAGCCCAATCAGAGTACAGATTAAGAAAAGCGCAGGGAGAGTGGTGGTAATTTATTTTACCTGGCCTGCTGTGTGTTTCTGTGTGCGTGAGACCTGAAAATGCTGCACAGTCACTCTGATGGACAGGTGACAGCATCTCGTGATGGGCACAGCAGTTCAACACCAGGATGTTGATTATTATGACTTAGTTTTGTCTGTCTGTGTATGACAAAGGACATGTGAGTTTCTCCCCGCATGTTGAGCGAGCGCACCACTCGAGCATCAGAGAGTGATGAGGCGTACAAAGTATTGGACATGTAATCAGTGGGCTGTTCATCTCTCCATTTGGGCGAGTGATATCCTGAGGGGCAGATCTGCAGTGTGGATACCCCTGTTAGGGCTCGGAGCACGGTTGCCTCTCACGTCTGCCTCTGTCGGGCCTTGGACTGCTCACACAAGAGAGGAGCTGATGCAACAGGAAGGGGCCATACAGAGTAGATTTTCTTTCATATCACTCTCCTTCTCTCTGCATCAGCTCTGCACGGCAAACAATCTTGCACAGTCTCTTTTACTTTGCCTCTTAAGACTCACTACCTATGCCGGCACGTCTCTCCTCACTTGTTGATAGAGACACTGCTTCCTGTTGGGCCATTTCATTATGCTGTTGTTAAACATACACCAACCAATTGTGGAGTTGGTTTGCTGTAATATGAAAATCTGACCTCATCTTACATAGGTCACGGGCAATAAACATCTGGCACGAAGGTGGGCCAACAGAGCCTCAAATTTTCATCTTCCCTCAGCGGCCTGTCGGTTCGCCGTGTTACCAGGGTCAGCTCCCTCCCCACTCCTGGTGGTCAATCCAGACCAGGAGAGTATCGGACATTTTATTTCCATGCCGCCGCCTTCCTCCCTTCTCCAGCATCCAGATTTATTGATATTGACCTTTTGCTGGAATTAAGCGTGTAGATCCCTGAGCAGGGAGAGCAAAGTTTAAACCAATTAAAGAGAGCTTCACCAATCAGCATGGCAGGGCCAGAGCTGTCTCACAGGCAGGCCTGCTGAAATTAAAATCATTTGCGCTGTATCAAAACCTGTTCACAGGGCAAACAGTGCCTAAGTATCTGATTAGGTGAGGCATCGAAAGGAGAAAAAAAAAAAAAAAAAACAACAAACAAACAACCTCTTTCGGTCTCTAAATATTCTGATAGAATCAGGGCACATGCAGACTCCTCCAGGGACCAAATTTGATAAAGTCGTTGTTGCGTTGCTGAATATAATATAATACACACATCTCATTAATTTGATTGTACTTTTCGGGTTTAAGCGTAACTGTTTGCAATCTAATCTGTTCCATTTGATCTACTCTTATCAGGAATGATATTGTAAAAACATTCTAATGGATAAAGAATAGATATTTTAGAATGGGGGAAAAAAATGAATTGCTGCTCCTTTGCATTGAAAGAAAGGCAGTTTCAGTATCTGATCCAGGTGGCTTTTAGTCACTTTACGACCGGGAGGAGACGGCAGGTCGAACCCATCTGACTTGTGGTGAATGCTACATGATGGGAGAAGTTAGAAACACACCAAGGCTAACTTATTTAGCCTCACAGTGACGGCTGGATGCTTTGTTCTTCATTTCCAAAAAGTAGTGAACAAGAAGGCTCATAGACTCAAATGAGGGTCTTGTAGTAGGTGTGTGAAATGCTGTATGGCTGTAGATAATGGATGAAAATGTAGCAGGTTGTATACATGTGGCCAAAATTCATCTGAATGCATTGAAAGCATTGAAAGTGGGGCGAAATGATGCGGGTAAGTGGAACAGTGATAGGAAAGAACAATTTCATCACATGCATGACTGAATCTACATTCTAATTTGATGTCAATTGTAAAGCAGAAAAAAAAACCAACGTGCTGCTAGTCTGTAATAAAAACTATTTGCTGTTCATCCAAATGGCTGCAGTTCTCATAGCAGGTAGCATTTTTGGGGTTGTTAAACCCCATCGCAAATGACACCATAAGAGGCACCACCTCTTCTTGAGATATCAAAAGTGCGGCGCCCTCTAAATGTGATGTCTCGTCCTCAGGTGGCACCCACGTGGCTCTGAGCTCATGGCCATTATGGGAAATGTGGAGGCAGTGAAGTTATAACAGCGTTGCAGGCAGAAGCGGCAGACACAGACCCTTCTCTGCCTCATTTTGTGGTCGGAGTGCTGGCTGAGAGCCTAGCAGCCACTTTCCAAAATAATTCTGTTAGTTCCCATTTTCACTGCTATGACAGTCCTTGTTGCCTTTGAAGATTAGGCCAAGCTCCTTTGTCCTTCATGCGTGTGAGTCCTTCCTCACACATCAATCTCGTCTTTTTAATGTCATTACCCCTGAGGTGTTTCACAATGCTTCCGCCTGTTTTCTTAATATAGATTCCTTTCTGTGATGGCTGTGGAGCAGTTGGAGGAGACTGGCCATTGATATCCATTACCCAATGCTGTTGTCACTCTCACCAACTCCGGCGAGACGTGTGCATAGACACGTATAGAAATGTGTCTCTCTTTGTGTTTGTTGATGTATAGCCCTGTTTGTTCATCTAGGTGTAGTTGTACAAGTTTGAACTTTCCTTTTCTGCTCTGAGGCCCTGCTGCTCCCCAGGTGTTGGTCTGTGTGTGTTGTGCATACAAATGAACCCGTCAGTCTGAGAGACACGGTGTACAGTTCAACGCGGCTCCCTCTTACTGACAGAATACAGAGGTGCTTTTAGCGGCACGACGCAAACAGAGGAGGGGACGATGAACTGGGCCTTAAGTGCATTTTGATTCTGGAACGGGGTCCTGGGGATGTAGTAGAGTTATTTCTGGGTCCAGCAGGTTTTGCTCAGCAGTGCATCAGCTGTGGGGGGAAAGGCTCCTCATTGAACCACCTCTTGTCAACAGACTAGCTTGGCCCAGCTTATATATGTGCATATTAATCACTGTCTGCATTTATTCATGAGTTTATTTGTTCCCTTTCTTGCCATGATAAGATGACTTTCGTTGGTGGACTTGGCGACGCATAATCCACTGAATTGGATCCTTCCTTTTTTTTTTTTTTTTGCATTATACGTCATTCATTCTCATGTTAATATTAAAAATAATAATATTATTTCTATTCTATTTCAATTCCAAGCCAAACGGTTTACTGCAGTGAGCAGGCACCTGTATTTCTCTGTATTTGTTGAGACAGCAAAATAATTTGTATCAGGGAGGGGAAAAAAAAGAATGGGTGTTTTTTATTTCTCTCCTTTTTTTTATGTTGCATAACAATGATACACCAATGCACTGGTCCGTGTACTGTGGCAAAGCTATTAACCTATGCACTTATGAGTCAAACTCAGGCGGCAGTGTGAAACTTTCCATTCATTACCTCTGGCCAGAAAACACATTTACACAACACTTTGAGATTGAGATAAAAGCAGAAATGATTTTTAGTGATTAGCTTGGCTGACAAATATTCCTCCAGTCCCAGTTTATCCTCATTTTACACCAGAGTTGTGTTAATGCTGATGCTCTCAGTGAGCTCTGGATTATAGGCAAGGGAAATATTCAAACTGTTTCTCCACCAGTTTGCCTCCAAAGCAGTAGTGAAGGAAATTGCAAGTTCTGTCTGTGACACTGTTCATTTTCATTCATTCGTCTTCCACCACTTATCTGTTTCCGGGTCACGGCACCCAATCCCAGCTCACACTGGGTGAGGGTGGATGGGGACGGTGGGGCGAGCCGGACAGGTCACCGGTCACACCAACCGGATTATGGGTCGCCAAGTCCACCACTGACAGTCACACCAACACTCAGACTTACAGACAATTTAGAGCCACCAGTTAACCCAGACATGATGTCTTTGGACGGTGGGAGGAAACCCACACAGGCACGGGGAGAACATGGTAACTGTTGCTCACAGAAAGGCCCCAGGCCGGCAACCGAACCCACAACCTCCTTATCGGTGGACAACAGCGCTAACCACCATTCCACTGTGCTGCCCGCTGTGACAGCATGAACGGGCTAATTTAAATAGAAAAAAAAAATAGAGCAGTGCAGTTACACAATCTCATCCCATTTGATCAGGGAATACAACATGACAGCGGCTGCAGCAGTGATGTGACGTGACAGTGTGTCCCTTCAAGGTACATACAACACACGCACACATAATTAGACTTCACGCTACAGCACAAGTCTAGTTAGGTACAAAATCTTTAACTGTTAGCTGTCTACTGCCAAAATTAGCTCAGTGGTATTCTCCTAGTTCTCCAGCCTGGGCTGTGAGCTGATCTAGAAGAATCAACATAGCCACCGTCAAAGGTATATTAATATTTGCATATAATGGAAGTGTACAGGTCAAAGTTGCACACATTTGGCCTTTTCGTGACTTCAAATTATTTTCCTAAAATGAAAATAAAGTAAACAATCAAACCTCCTTCAGGGTGGATGTTTTCCTTGGTTTAGGCCATGGGATACTTCAGCACCCTTTCAATCTCCAATGAAAGAGAACACTGCTTATTTGATGTTGAAGCGGGTCGAAGAGGAAAAAAAGGGAGAGCTCATTCTTTCAGTAGTGCACATGAAATAAAACAGATCAAAGTCAAATATTAAGAACAGAAATTCATCTCTCCATTTTTCCCCCCAATGTAAGTGTGTGTGTTTGTGCGCAAGTGCTTCTTTTGTTATTGTACTGACACTGACAAGGAAACATCAAACAGGAATACAATGTTGCTTGAAGATGATTTGTCTGTCACATGAAAGTGATCACATTTATTAGTCCTTCCTGAGAAATAACTGGATTCCACTGTATCTCTATTCTCTCCCTCTCTATATTATTATTATTTTTTTTATTGGGGGGGGGGGGGGGGGGGTTCAAGTTATCAACGCAACATGTAAGGTTGTCAAAAATTCACCACTTCTCTTTCATCCAGAACTCACGAGCGCCAGCTCACGGTGCCTATTGCAATCCAATGCAAAACTGCAGTGTGATTCAGTTGGATGTTTACAACCTTCTCATATAACATTGATCGACGCTGCATGGCTGCACAGGAGGCTTAGTATACACTCTGTATGCTCGGCGGTGGAGAGCTGCTGACCTTCTATTGACAGTTCTTATACTGAGTGTCACCTTGCGGATCAATTCCCCCTCCACAGTAGAAAACTGAATGCCACCCCACCTCCAGGGAGTCGGCGTACACGGCATGTCAAAATTCCATATGGATGATGGGGGTGTGGGTGGAAATGTAATCATTCCCCCAATGTTCCGAATAAATCTGCCTGCAAAGCATTATTCCAATCAAAAACATAATCTCCTAAATGTTTGTATTCATCAACCCTGTCACCTCTGCTAATCCGCAGCCTTTGCTTACTTCTCATTGGCACCCTGGACCTAAATGCCGCTTTCCACATGAAGTCATGAATATTTAACATTGGTGCTGACTCATAGGAGAATGATTCTCGTGCCAGCACCTAACAAAAGATTTCCATGTTTTAACATGTAAATATGGCAGAGACAATTACAAAGCAACAACAAGAGGCTTTTATTCCATCAGTGATTCACAACCCTAATCCCTCCTCTCAGGCGATTTGTCCTCCCACTGGTGGAGATTGAAAATGTGACGTGCTTCAAGCTTGTGGCCCAAACTGCCATATACCCTATTTAAATAGTATTTGTTTATTATTCCATATGACCTCCCCACCTTGGCCCCGTGACAAATCTGGTTTAATTCAAAATGTCTTCACTGATATACAGTGCGGTGTTTTGATTCAGAGTGCATCAAACCTTGCTGCTTGTGCATTACTGTATAGCGTTTCATTTAAAGGCAAATGCAAAAATAATGCTGTGTCGGATGAGAAGTAAAGGTTTGTGCTGTGAAATCAAAGGTGGATGTCTCGCAACTTTTGCAGAATTAGCAGCGAGTGAGTAATCTAAACCCACAGGAAGAGATTTTCCAGCTAAGGGGGAAAGGTGAGAGAGTGAGGTCAGCCTGAACCATGAGGCCGTGGCCCCGGTTCATTATCCTTGAGTGAGCCTTGACTCACTACAGTTCCATCATTAGTCGAGTATCTAGAGGTTGGAGCCATGATTGATCACCACAGTCAGGATTGCAAGTGCTAAAATCCGCAGGTGAAGTGAAACAGTGGTCACATGACGGCATGAAGGTCCATTAGAGGATGGACGATAGAGTTTTAATCACAAAGTAGGAACCAATGTCATTCCTCTTTGTCTGTAAACTCTGTGGTGACGATGCCGAAATACAAAAGGAAAATAAATAATAAATACTTCCATATGTGCCTTTGCTCCCTTTTTTATTGTATTTTATTATTTTATTATAGTATGTATTGGCTGTGTTAAGCATTGATGAAAACCTAATTGTCCTTTAAGGACAATAAAGCTGACAATAAAGCTAACCCATTGTAATCAGATTTTTTTTCTAATATCATATACTATATCATATACATATAATATCATCATCTACCCAACTGTCTGTTATAAGTATAGAGTCTTTTATTCCCCCTAAGTTTTTTTAATGACAGTATTACTCCATCTCCACGTGATTACGGGAATAACAAAATACAAATGCAAAGCATGAAGTGAATTGCTGGCTTTCTCATTTGTTTGTGAAAAATCTCCCTTTAGTTTGCTTTGAGTCCAGGATGCCCAAAACTCTCCTTTCTACCACTTTTCCTTTAAACTCTATAAAAGCGCAGTCCTTTATGTTCTTGGTCCTATTGCGTCTGCCATTGCATGTTAGCTCCTCAAGTTCAATTTTTACCAGTTCCCTCAATTTTACAGGAGAAAAAAAAACAAAAACACATACAAACTCATCCAATTATGCACAATTTTCGAGAAAGCCTCCCGTAAAATCAGGCATTTTGGACCACATCCTGAAGACCATACACATGAAGGCCACACGTATATATGCACCCTGGTTAGACAGTATTTCCCTCTTCAGTAATCTTGAAATGTGTATGGGGAGTAAAGGTGTGTCGTCTCCGTCGTATTTATTAATCACACTGTGCCTTAGCTGCTGACACAAGATGAACTAGTGTGTGATGAACCCTGTAAATGAGTCAGTGACTTTTCATCAATCCATCCAAAGTGAACATCAACCCTAACATGTATATCAAGCCAGCGTTAGGAGAATAGAATAAATGTGAACACTGAATGGCCGTGTGTTGCGAAATCCATCATTTGAAAGTGTTGCTTTTGAAAAAATGAAAGCAACAGTTACCAAGAGTTACACTTTCCAAAACGAAGAACCTCCGTGGTCACAGGCAGCAGCTTGCTCAAATTCGGTCCTCTGCTGTTAGCTTCTGGGTGAAGCTGCCTGTCATTTTCACCTTTTAAGCATTAGCGGAAGCTATTTTTATCTCCTTTAGATCTAGTTTACATCATGGGGTTAGCTGTGACCCCACAGCGCTGCACCAAAGCCTGCACTGTTGAAGGGCGGGATGGATTCTCTCTTTTCCTCGACGCCTTTTCTTTCGCCTCGCCTCTCTGCTCCGTGCTGCTCGTCTTCTTTCATTCCGGTTCACGTGCTCGTCCTTTTACAGAGGACATCGGCTAATTCGTTGAGACGCAAAGCTGGCGGTTATTCTCCATCAAACTTGATTGACAGACCAGCTCCTCTCTCACTTTCTCTCTCACCCTTCACAGCCCGCCAGCTCCTCCACCGGATCAAAGGATTCAGCCGGGGAGGAACGCAACGCCTTCGGTTTACCTGTGGGTTCAAATAGCAAATAACCAAATGTAAGTTTAAATGACGGTAGTTGTCAGCAACTACCGTGGACGAATCTGAAGGTCTGCAGTTTATTAAAACAGGGCAACATGTAGAGTCCTGTCATTGAGAGTTTAGTGTGACGACTGAGCCACGTATCCCCGACAAACACACAAGCTAAACTCATCTGCTGACATTGTATAAATACAGTAAGATATTTTAGTGTGTACATGTAGTTAGGCTTATCGCCTCATTCACAACTGAATGTTATTCAACGCACTGCGTGAAAGAGATAAATAAAATCACTGATTGCGCACTTACAGAGACCCTGAGCAGCAGCAGCCGTAGCCTCTACTGTCTCGAGGGCTAATTACAGGACGGAGTGAAAGAAATTTTGATGCGTCTGCAAAAATGCGCCGTCACCATTACTGGAAACATTGTGACGAGTTGTGTCAAATAAAGAGGTAGTTTGTGTAACTTTGGTACTTTGGTGATGTGTCTTTGATCCTGTGGATAAAACTAGCTGTGACTTTGTGGTTTGTGGTTGTGCCTGACCACTTTAGAAAAATAGGCCATGGCAACCAAAATGGAAATTAGGGTGGTTATAGTAAATTATGTTTGTTGTTCAGGAAAAAGGCTTCTTTAGAAGAAATAATATACTTAAAGGTTGCACAATTTAGCTTCAAGCTATTTCTTTTGCGAGGAGCCGACCTGTACGTGTAGAATTGTTTGTACAGTATGAAAGCCTATTAGTTTTTCAAGATAATCACATCCTGGATTTAGCTTCCTTCCAGCCCTGAGTAGCATAAATCTTTTTTTTTTTTTTTTTTTTTTTTTTTTTTTGCATTGAAGCACCGTCTTAACCATGCATATATTTTAGTTCATTCTCATGAGCTCACAAGAAAGAAGGAGAGAAAAAAAATCTTCCCCATAAGAGAGAGACATTTACATTTCACTGAATGGTGTCGTCGAACACGGTAAATCCACAGCTCTTGATCTTAAAGATCTTTGTTAGTCGCCAATTTTTATGGGATGAGAGGCTCAGCATGTTCTCAGGCACGTGAAAACAGCTGAGGAACACAAGCATGCACTGAGATGAAGGGACAGAGACCACAGCACAATTATTCAAAAACCTTTCATGCAGCTTTTAAAGTAACAAATGTTTTTTTAGCCCAGTTACTTAACTAGTTGCACATAATAGACAAAAGGCACTGAATTTTTAATCTCGCTGCCTCGGTTGGGAGTTGGAAGCGCCGGTTTGTCAGCACAGACGCTGGAACTGCGTTCATGTTTGGTTTTACAGCATCACTCTGATGCCAGGTGTGTTTTCTGCAGTGTAACTGGGATGTGGAAATGGATTTTGTATGGCACTGGTCTGGACAAACAGCAGCAAATATTTGCTTTTGTGTGTTTTTTGGCCTTGGTTAACCTTTCAGTTATTCCTGTTTTGTTTGTTCGTTCTCCAGCCAGATCCCAGAGACTGGAGTTGTCGGCGTAAAGCGATATTGCACATTTTTGCTCATTGTGTGCCTGAGTGTTGCCATCATTTTCCAGTGGAAAGAAGCTTACAAACGGCCAAAAACTATGCATGAATGATGTCGTTGAAATCATTTACATATAAAATGTGCCTCCTGAAAGAGGTAGTATTTCTGGAAACTGCTCCAAAATGATGCTGCTGTACTGACACACTTGAATGTGTCATTATGTGTGTGTCATAGCGGCGCATCACTTCATTTGTGTGAGTGGTGACATGCACGCTGCATTATTGCTCTTTTAGCTGTTGAGCGTCTGCTCCTTCCAGTAATCCCAAGAAAGGTGTAAAGCAAATCAAAAAAGCAAAAAGTCAGCTTTTCTTCCATTTCCTTTTTTTTTCTCCCCCCCACTCTCGCTCTGAAACGCCCCTTCATTTTGACGGTGGATGCCTACATTTGTGTAGAGTGATGAGATTGATTGTGTGAATAGTGGCTGCTCAGCAAAGGTCCTGATGGACGCGAAAAAAGGACATTTCCAGTGACAGTACAGTAGATTAGAGATTAAGTGATGGAAGTCTGAATGGAGAGCTTGGACTTCTTGCTGGATTGCAAAAGCTTTAAATAGCGTCTGATATTTAAAACGGAGTCTTTTGTTCATGCAGGAGCAAGAACTCCTACAGCAATTCATTATGATGGGCTCTACGGAGAGAGGAAGCCTTGACAGCACGGCTCACCGTTATTATAATATGCAAGTGCTGCGTATTAAGGCCTTTTCATGTTGTTGCTGCATTCAAAAAAAAAAAAAAAACCCTCATCTTTTCTGGAAAAAGTGCTGACTTTTTCCAACAAAATTCCTGTGCTGACAGTTTAGAAAGCTTTGCTTTCGTATCTCTATGTACATATAAAATTTACCTGTAGTGCACACCATGTAGTGAAATGGTGTCATGTGCCAACAATGAAGCTTAATTTGAACAAATGTATACAATATTGATGACATTTTGCAGTCTGTTATAATTGAGTTGAATTTGAAGAGTAAAAAAAGACCATGTTTAAATAGAGCCAAATAGGAATTAGAGTCAGTTACATTGTTTTCTGATGGTTTAATTCAATTCGTCACTTTATTTATCCAGACTTATTTATCTGTTTTGTGTCAAACTGGGATGCCGAGTCATGTACAAACTACCGTTTCGACAGGTTCAGCTCTTAGCTTTGAGCTGTGTCTGCTGCAGAGTCCTCGGGGATGAATTCCACAGCGGTTTCCAGATGGTGTACGACAGACCTCACAGAATTAAAGATCAATCGAGTCCCATCTCATGTATTAAACTGGGATGAATGTCAATGCAGGAGTGTTTGTTTTGTCAGAAATTTGTAGAGAAGACAGGAAAACGTGAAGTATCAAGAATAGAAAAAGTATTTTATAAAAGCCAGATATGCATTAGAATATATATAAGTGCAAGTTTGCAATGAAACTGTGTGAGGAAGACAACAGTTTGTTTGTTTTTCGTTCTTTTTTTTTTTGTGTGTATTTTAACAATTTTTTTTTTTTTTACTAGTTGATAATGCATGATGCTTCAGTTCTAAACATTTCTGCCACATCTACAATACATGCAAGTTGTTTTCCTTTCAGCCAGATGCATGCAGAAGCTATAATTAGTATTTATACCGACTATGGGAGCGCTGCCTATGAACTAGATTGAGGACGCGCTCGTAGAAATGAATGAGTTTCAGCTGTCTGCCTGCAGAGTCTCAGTTCACTGTCACTGCTCTCATAGAACCAGCAGCTTCTCTGAGCAGGGGAAAAACACAAACACTACAGTGTGTGCTAGCTGTTAGGGACCTAATCACAGCAGGACACACTGAGAAGAAATTAGGAGCCTGGTTTCGAAACCGAAGTGATCTTCATGTATCGATCGTTGCTGCCACTTTGTATGAAGTACTCCAATTATTAATCTACGTGAAAGTGAACCCAGAATGATTTATTATTACAATATCAGTATTATGATGTAAATTGGTATTAGAAGAACAAATGTTGACAGTAAATGAATTTCTATCATTAGAAAAGGTAGATTAGAGAAGCTACCAGCTCACAGGCTCACAGGCTCACTTAGTGATACAGACATTGGGGAATATGATAATTTGTTCCACTTTAAAGTCAGCTAGTCATCACATTATCCAACACAAATGCAGAGATGCTGTGTAGTTAAGTGGTGTGTTTTCATGGATAATCACATCTGTTTTTGAGAGTATTCGTTACTGGCCATGACTTTGAGGTGGATGGTGCTGAATAGGTCATCAAGTACTTTTAAAGTTCATCATCGAGCAGACAGCAGCGTGTAACAGATGTCTGAAGTCTCTGAAGTCTCCCCCAGTGCTGTTTGGTGGTTGGGATGCTGAGCTCTGCTGCAAACTGCAGCACTGTTGAACTGGTCAGGAATTCCAGTCAGGATCCTGAAAAACATTTTTTTTTTTTTCTCCATCTGATTTCATTATGCAAGAATGTCAGCAATCAAGTAAACACAAACTACATTAACATTCCCTTTGATATTTCAGCCTGTGATATTTCAGATGCTCACAAGCATTTTTATGTTGTATCAGAGTAACTGATCCACCAGTCACACACTGCAGCCGTTAATTTTAAAAAGAACACTGCTCTGCTACGAGGAACAATGCAAAAGGTTCTGCAATCAGTCCCCATCTCTTTTCCTTTCGTCTGTCTTTCTCCCCTCACTCTCACTGTCACAGAGACGTTGAAGCAAAAATGTTCCTTGAAAGCTTTAAAAGAAGTTTCCCGTGGCAAATAAGGTTATGCAAATATGGATGAATGGCTGGTGAAAAATCTGGCTCTTTGCAGTTAGAGGAGCATGTGAACTCTGCTGCTCTTGGGATAGCTTACAGTAGCAGTTTTACTGAGAGGCCCCCACGCTTATGTAGATGTATAACACATTCTGAAAATACAAGATGATCTTTTATTTATTTCATTTTATTTTATTTTATTTTATTTTATTTTATATATGTATATATATTTTTGCCATGTAAGCAGCACAACTGTATGAAGAGCAATGTCATTCTGTGCTTCAGTACAAAAAAAACAGGAGTTTTCCGATATGGCGATTTCAGGAGTAATTTTATTGAGCCAGAATATTGATCTTTTATTTAGAACGTGAGGAATAAACCGGCAAGCACGCCTGTCTGAGGGCTACTTAGGACCTAAGTGATGCTAAGCTAATTCTATGGCTACTGGTGAGCAGCGAGCATTGATAAAGGTTGTTGTTGTTGACTGCATTTCGATTTACTATATGGTTCACTGCTGCTCTCCTGTTATTGCCTTGGGCTTCAGTTGTACTCAGTGGAGAGTGAGCAGTTCCGCTTTGGTTGCTATGCTGAAACAGAGCGGGCTGCATCGCCTCAGGTGAGGAAGCATGGTGATGCATTTGCATTTCCTTATTATCCTCATTGACACAACCATGCAGAGATCAGTGAAAGTGGCATAATGACTGTTTGAGTGACCATTCTGACGGCTAAAACCTCATTCACCGCAATTTTTATTTGGAGAGGATTCTCAAATCAAGTGGTACGTTTCATATTATATATTTATTTTTCACACAAAGCTGTACGAAGAGTTTTGTCACAGTGTTGTGTTATAATTTCTCCTGTGTGGCACACTGTACTAATCGACTTCTGACATGATGGATCAAGGGATGAAAAATCTGTCAGATGACCAAAGTTCACATCTTTTGCATTGCTTAATGTGAACACAGATAACAGTCCTGACTTCCCTTTGCTATCGTGTGATCGGTGTGAGAGTTTCAAGTGTTCCTGGCCTCTGAGGTAGTATGCTTAGTTTGCAGAATTGTTACGGGGCCCAGTTATAAGTGATTCTTCTGGATTTGCAGAAGGGTTTGAATACGTCACGCGCGATATTTACTATTTACTACTCACCAAACTCACCATTTTAATGTTCTTTTCCCGCGATGCGCTATTTGAATAAATTAGTTTCACAGCGGATTGCCCGGCATGAAATCTCTATTTCTTAATTGTCCATTTCCTTTAGTGGTCTTTAAAGTGATGTTTAAGTTTTGTCTCTTAATGTCAGATCTCGTAACGCTGATCATTTCTAAGGCTCTTTGGATGCCAAGCACTGCCAACACCTTTTGTGGATAAAATGAGAAGGAGATTGAAGTGGAGTCTGTCCCTTTCCCCAGGGACGATAAATCCACGTGAAGCATGCTTGTCTGGAACTCTGTTTGAAACATTCAGAATAGCAGAATAGCTCCATCTTCACTCAGAGCCTGAATCTGCCTCATTACAAATATTGACTGTTTGTAATGAGAGATGTTTAAATGAAAATTACATGCGGTTTTACATCTTTTAACTTTGACAAACCACACACGCGCACACACTTCAAAGTCTGGCTAATTACTTTATTAGTAGAAATTCTTATTTTGTAAAGCTAAATGCTAGCGTGGAAACGTGCTCACAGAAAAAAACCTAGACTTCACTGATATTTAGTAGGTACTGTATGATGTTTCATTCATAGAATGTTTCATTCAGCACAACTTGTTGACCTTGTGATTCTTAATCGCCTAAATAGAAGCAGCTATTGAAGATTGTTATTTAAACCTTCAGTCTGTCCAAGAGCCACCTACTGAGTTCCTGGTGTACAGCCAACCTGGTTTTGATGTAATATTTCAGTCAGTTTGATCTCCAGTTTTCCGTTGCATCAGTGGGTTCAAAGTTTTGGCCCTGTTCTTCCTATGGCCTTCTGTGGTGTGTGTATTCAGGGATAGCAGAGTCTGACCCTTTAAACTGAACTCGTAGACAGTGTTCGTCTCGCCTCCAGTTTCCGTCTTCCCTCCTTAAGAAACTTGCTTACTACTCTCAGTTACTGAAGTAGAAATTTCACTTTATGACAGAACTAGCAGCTCCAGAAATGCGCTGGCTCTTCCAGGAAGGAGCCCATCATGCCATTTGGCTCTTTTGGAGCAAGATGGATGATAGTTTTCTGAGAACAATTGTTTCACAGAGGGTTAGTCATGCATACATAGAAACAGCTACTCCCTTTTTCTAAAGCCATTAAGAAAATGGTTGAAAATTTGGGGATTTTCTTTTTGCCCATATCATAAGACAGTTTCTTTGACCCTCTTTTCTTTCACCGCAGATCAACATCTTGGACAAGCAAGCTCTCTCGTTCCCCAGAAGACTTTGGACAGAATAACTGGCTTCTTGCCTGTGATGTGATTGGTATTTGATACTTCTAAGAAAGCCAGCACATTTGCCAGTCACACAAAAAACTATGGCATCAGGCGGCGTCCTAACTGGACATCTGTTGGTGTGATTTGGCTTCAGCACATTGGGGAAACAAGTAGGCCTCTTACACAAAGCCTGTTGGAACACAAAACTGCCATACGCAGAAATTTGTGGATTTGAAGTCAGCTGTCGCAAGAAATTTTTAGAGAAGCTTTCAGTCTCGAAGTTGTTATTTTGTGCCATACAACAGAAGTGCTGATACTGATCAAAACCTGCTCCGATGAGTATGCAAACAGATTTGCTACATAAGAACACTATACACTATATGAAATAAATAATGATGTAGTGCAAATAAATACTCAGTGACCTAAAAAACAAACTACTTTCTAAACTGAAGTCGGCGAAGAGCACATGGTGAGCAGATATCTGGCATTTCAACCAAAGAAAGTGTCGAAGTGTAATAAATCACAACTTCTGAGGACGTCCATCATAAAACCAGTGCAGAAACGGGACAGATTTGTTAATTCGGCACTGTTGAGTTGAAGGGACAGACTTTGTTTAACTACGTTATCCAGACTTTGGATTGTGACTGACAAAGGGCGCCATATGATCCTGTGCCCACTTCTCACTCCTTTTCGTCAAAATGCAGATTTTCTACACTGGATAAAAGTTTGGCTTGGTGGTAAATATTTAGAGCTGATGGAGGTGCCCGAGGAACATTACAGTCAGGTTATTTCTTTGGATCTGTGCAGCTTGACAGCTACTGATTCAAAAACCTGTTGAGATATTTAATGTAGATGAAAATGTTGGACCAACCGACCGATACTCCCATCATGGCTGACACACGGATTTGTAACGTGTGTTACATGCACACACCTGCCCCAGTGGAGTACTTTACTCCATTTTACTGTAATTTTTTTACTGGAAATCACTTTGATACTTGTGATACTGATACGCTTGCACATTTTCCTCAAAACAATCCATCAATCGATTTTATGGTTTCTCATCATCTGAGCCTCCATTATATTGTTAGAGGAGCAATTTCACTCTGTATGTCTGAGAGGCCTCCAAAGGAGTAATTAGCCTGACCCCTACCACCACCCAGTTATCTCATCAATTACACTTCTTAAAGCCAGTCAGGCGTTAATTAGAGAAGTGTCTATATTGGTAAGATGATCTAACCCAAATCTGTCAACGCCACAAGTACTGCTGCCATCCAATGGGCTTTTTCCCCCATCACCACCATCTCGTTTCGCTCACCCTAACAAATTCCACTGCTGTCCCCTCTTCTGCTCATCACCACCTCAGTAACAATACCGGTGCTCTGCAGGAGATCTCCCCAACACCTAGAGGGTTTTATTGTTGCTGCGAATCTCTGTCTTCGTCTTGTTCTGCACCACACTGTGCAGGAGAGTCAGGCCACAATAATCTAAAGCAATTACCTGATGGATTGCAAACTTGCCTGAAAGGTATAGTCAATTATGTATGTGTGATATGCCGCTCTGCGCACATCTTAGTGTCATAGAAACAGAGTAAAATGATGGTAAAATCAATACATGCTCACGTTGAGTGGAACAGACCAGAACTTGAAGAAACACGAAGAAACGCTGTGGTGTATTAAACATTCAACTGCATAGCCATATTTATTGATTTGCACTTTATACCCCTCTTGACCTTCAATCAGTGTAAGCTTTACCTATCTCGTCTCCCAACCGATACACTATGCATGTTCTCTCTTTGGAATTGACTCACACGATTTCAATGGAGATTCCAAGGCTGGATCATTCAGTTCTGATTTTATCGGGACTTTCCTCAGCCGTCAATAAACCAACTCGAGACTGAAATAATTTTGGCTGTGTATCCTTGACTGTTTGTAATGGAAGGAGATCTGGGCTGTAAATGAAAAATAATGAAGGGATTTGGAGATAAGACACAGTTTTCATGCTCTTCTCAACGTACGCTAAGGACATTATTGTGTAGGATTTGAGGGTTGTGGATAGATTTCTCCTCTGGCAACACTGGGGGACTTGAACTGAGTTGACCTTTTCTCTTTGCCAAAAAAGAGTATGACCCATTTATTGTACGTAGAAGGGCATCAATATCTCTTTCATTTGTGTCTTTGATTTGGTTTTAATTGAATTGAATTCAGAAACTGAAATTGACAGGCCTGGATTGAGCTGAATTACTGATGGAGTTGTGTCCATGTTTCCTTTGCTGTTTGATTTAGGATCGAGGAATGTGTGTATTCATATGCTTCTATTACCTCAAACATAAAAAAAAAAAAAAGGTTTAATTAAACCTTCTGTTTATCTTCTATTCTCTAGGAATAATGTACTTTAAGCTTGCAGTTACCCAAGACACAATAGGGCTGATATTCCTTCACTCGAGTACATCAGTAAGCAGACTAGAATGTCAAAGTGCTACACATTTTTCCTTTTTCATTCACTTCAAACTCTGGGCCAGTTACACAAAGTCTTCTGTTGCCCCCACCTCACTATCTGTGTGCCTTTCATCCCGTCCTCTTGGAGAGGGACAGCGGATTCTCTTTCTTCTGCTCCTCGGCCTCTCTGTTTGATCTCTGTAATTCAGCTAATGAGGCCGGGCCTCTGGCAGGCAGCTGGCACACACACTAAAGGCAGCGGCACTGAGATGTGTCCAGAGATCTAAGTTAGCTGCATAGCGCCACCCCATCTGACTCGGGAGCCAACTCCGAAACATCCACGGCCCCGTTCGACAAGGTGGAAGAATCACACCTAATTACACGCTGTTGGAAAATCAGCAGAATTTAGAAATAATGCAATCTAGGTCAGCTTGATCTCAGCAGCAAACTACAGAGACAGACTCGAATGCATCAACAGAAAAGTTGCTTTGCTTTTAATTTTTTACATGTTAAGATGATGCAGTGATTAATCTCGTTTTGTCAGGAGTGGGCCATTTGCTTCACATAATGAATTGGTGCTGAAAGGTTCCCCTGTTCCCCACAATAATGTTCATTGCATTGAAATTTTCAATGCACACTCAATCGTCCCATCGGTCACGCCCCTGTCATCAAATTGTTGGTGTCCCCATCAGTTCAACTTTGGCACGTGTCAGCAGCAACCTACACTCTACAAACATATCATTGAAATTGTTTGTAGTGAGGAATATGAAATGTGCCAGACAGATTCGTCTCTGGGGTGTTGGGGAGGGCTGGAGAACATCTGAGTCAGCGGTCTTTGAGGCAAATGCAAACCTCTCAAAAATGCTAATCTTTGATTCCTCCCAGATTAGTGAGACTCAAACTGAGCCGTAGATGCAAAGACACAAGTAGTTGGCGGCCATCCTGCTTCTGTTTCCTAAGCATCTGATTAAATGGAAACCTGATGCCATATCCTCTTACTGTTGCTGCTGAGAAAAGGACATTCCCTGCTGGTGTTTGGGAAATGTTTTTCCCCACCTTACTTGGCATCATCGGAATTTTTGATGTAGCTCAAATCTAAATATACAAGACCTCGTTCACTCGTCCTCCACTTGAGCAGAAACTGATCGTGTCAGACGGATTCCACACTGTGTTTTAGCACTGAGCACTATTCCTTGAAAAGAACTCAAAGAAGTGAGTTTGGCACAGAGTCTGTATTGTTTGAATTCCTCCCCCCTGCATCACATAAAAAGTGTTTCCATGACTGGCTAAAAGCCGACATGATCATTGTCAGTGGTGTGACCTGGGGTCTGTTCTCTGAGCGAGAGCTTCAAGCCTCTTTGGAGCGGCAGTACAGGAGCCATGTCTGCTTTGTGCTCTGCATGGCTGCCATGTCCCGGAGCCAGGCGCAGATGGCATGAAAGAAACTCTGAACTGTAGTGAAAAACCCAAGGCATCCACCTGGGGGCTGGCAGGGTGGCATCATGGTGGAACGAACTCACACCACCGACTCAGGATTGGACTCAGCCACAAGTCGAGGCTTTTTTCAGTTCACAAATGGCAGCGCTCTCTGCTGCCAATATTTACACAGGGGGAAAGAGGGAAGATGACGGACACGAGTCAACGGATGATACAATTTAGAGATTTCCAATTATCAGCAAAGCATTCACAAATGCAGCAACAAGGTATGACCAGCGCTCAGCGTGATCACCGTGTTCTCAAATAAATTCACCAAAAAAGTACGCAAAGTTGGCCGAAAAAGTTTTAATTAATGAAGCCATTCATTTGTTTAATCAGACATGACACAGTGCTCTATATTTACATATTTATTCAACTGAGAAAACATCATGGCAGAGCCCTCAGCACAAATGTCATCAAAAGCAGCAATTTGAAATTCCAATTCACTGCATGAGAGACATCACCAAAGGGAGTAAAACGGAGGAGAGGAGCAACAAATAGATAATCTGGCAAAGCATTTACTCAGGAATTCGCTGCTAGTCACATGTGGCATATCCGTCTTGGTGGGTGGAGACTTCTTCCAGTTGTGTGACGGCGGGAATGGAAAGGGACAAAGAACATGCAGTGTTAGATGAAGTCTTCTTCATGTCCATTTGTCAAATCATTGCATTGTGTCTCATTATTTGCTCTGAAATCTGCCTTCATGTTCAGAATAAGCACCAGAGGGTCTTTCCTGCTGCTGTGGTTTCTGTGAATGCGGAGCCAGGCCCATTTGTAGCATAACTGGATGAGAACTACTCGTCATCTAGTCTGATTTACTACATTGCCCTTGTGTGTCACAGTGTTTTACTGCTTAGCATTGACATTTCAGGTGAATATTAAAGGTCAGTGCATCATTTTTACTTTATGTCTAAATTACAAATGAAGATGCTTTTACAGCATATCAAATGATATACAGTAATGCTCAGTGATAGCAGTCATGTCAAGCACAATGCTATCACCTGAAGTTCCACATCCAAACCATTACAAAACTATTCAAAGTGTTGTAGCTCCAACCATCTGGTGCCTTTTCCCCTGACCAAGCATGTAAAAGGAGACCGTCCAGCTCCTATCGAGTTCCAGAGCCAGTGCTTGTGCACAAAGATCCCCCCGGCTATCCTGCTGATACCTCTGAACCTCCAGCACAGACCGTGGCTCCCTCCTGAGAGGTGGCACAGCCGGGCTCAGCAGTGCAGCTCGGGCCACCGTCCCCGAGGGAGCTGCTGCTGCTCTCCTAATCGAACAAAGTCAGCTCTCTAAGCTTCACAAAGGAAGGGTTCATTTCAGGGGTGTTGTACTGTACTGCATTAGAACGGCTAACCCTGTCGACCTAGTTTGTTTTTTTGTTTTTCTTTTTGCTTAGGAGCACATTTTTCATTGTTATTCAAATTGAGTCTTATTATGTGGAGATTCCTACTTTTAACCAGGCTGCAGCAAATCTGCAGAAATTAAACTGTTTATCTGTCGGTGCTTCCTTTGGACTTTGATAGGCTGAAACATCTCAACACTTATTGGATAGTTTGCCCTGATATTCATAGTCACCAGAAGATTAATCTCTTAGCACTTTTCCTTTAGTTCCACCAGCAGCTGAAAAGCATCAATTATCCTGTGAAATAGCAAAATATCTACTCCATGGACATTTATGGCTCCAGGTGGATGGCTCTTTGTCTCTAGTGCCACAGGGAACTTCACATTTGTGGTTTTGGATAAATTTTATGACCAATATATTTTCTATTTAGTGCCAATTACCAAATGTTAGCATGTTGATATGTCAAACAAAAAGGAGAGATGTTAAATCCTGTCAACGCGAGCACGGCAGGATTGCTGTTTTTGTAATATCAGTGATTAGCTCTAAGCTCTGGCTTGCCAAGGTGCAGCGTGAGCCGTTATCCTGGCAGTATTTTTACTTACACAGGTCTCACTTCTTGAGTTAGTGGAGTAGTGGACCTGTCCTCGTGTCCTCCCATCAGCGTGTCTTTGTAAAAATGTCACAGATGGGCTCAATATGTCCGTACATTAATCAAGTTCAGTGGCGGCTGTGTTTTTAATGCAAATTCGGAAATTTAATTAAATTGAACTGATGGAGTTTTAAGGTGGCAGCAGAGGCAGTAGTTGAGGGTATATAGGCGTGAAGAGCCAGCCATACATGGCCCCATAGTAATGATTTGGAGCAGGCCATCAGTGGGTGTGGTGTGAAAGCGCTGAGCAGGGAAAGTGAGGGTGAGCCCCACAGGACTCATTTGAGAGGAACATGGTTATGAGAGCTGCTCAGAAGCCACAGAAAAAAAATCACAATTACACATAATTACAGCTTGAAAACTGTGGGCAAAGGGGCTCTTTATCTGCCTATATTGGCTCAGCACTCCACTGTCTCTCTAATTGCTACTCACCTACTAGTGCATATCACCTCCTGCGCCAGTATGCCGTATACCGTTGAGGCATGCACATTGCATACCTTCAGTGTACTCCGCTGCTTTGAAAATTCAGCAGCTTTGAACTTGAATGGCTTTGACAATTTTCTTTGCCCACATTTGAAACCTATATGCTTCCCATACCAATCCAATTTGAACAAGAGTCGTGTACTGTGCGGCATGCCCAGCTGCAACACTCAACATGGAGCCAACATTGACTGTTTTGGAATGTATCTGCACGCAGCTTTTTCATTATGTTCACATCAAGAAAGGAGTTGTGTGTGTGAACACACAGCCAGCCATACAAAGGGCTTTTATTCCACAGTAAACACTCATGTTAGAGTGTGTACAGTATACATGTGCAAGTAACACATTCATCTGGTGAGATGACACAAAGCCTCCGTGCTCATCATGCTCACACTTCATTGTATGATACAGTTACTATGCGGCCGTTTCACTTTGTTCCTTAAAGGTCATTTCAGCTTCCCCTCCCGTTCATCTGTGATTTAATTCCTGCTGTTACTTTCATGTAATCAGTGCCACTGTGGAACTCACCAACAAGCAGAAACACTCACATTCACATTCAACATTCACAGTTAAGCCGATGCAAATTGTGCACATTTTTATTTTTTTATTTTAGATCCTCTAAATTCCAAATTGTGGAAAACTTGTTCAAAGGATTTTTAAAATAAATCTATAAAATAAATAAATCTGACCGTACCTCTGTGAGCCTTATTATACAAAGAAGATGATCAGCTGTGCTGCAGCCATCTTCTAGATATTTTGCAGCTACTCGTTGAGTAGCCTGTCCTAATGAATCGTACAAGATATGATTGATTGTCACTCTCACAAATAGCCAGAGGGAATTATGAAGAAATCTGGGAAGTTCTTTTGACTGTGTCAGTGATCGTCCATCATTCTGATTGGTAACCAAACCTCAGCACGGCCGGTCTTATCTAATGTGAGGTAAGACTCCAGGACCAAGATACTAAATATAGAAGGGCGGAGAGTTTCATTGAGTTGAGGTTGCGCTTCCTGAAAAGCTGACCTCAGTTATTCTGTGGTGGACCTCGAGTGCCTTTAATGAATCGCTGGACCGACTAGTGTCTACAAATCTAGAATTAAGCACAGGCCACTTCATCTTCATCATAGATCACTGTCAGTTTGATTTATTGTTGGAAAATTAGCTAGTTTTGTGTTACTTAACTGATCAGCAATGAAACCGCAATAATGAACACATCCCAGCATAATGAGCTGTGTCTGTGTGTACCTGTCTATAGTGACTATCAATGCAACCACATTCTGGTTTTACACTTAAATATCAAATTCAGAAAATTACAAAAGCTGTGAAATGTAAAAAAAAAAACACCCAGACAATAAGAGCAAACAAACCAAAGCTGTAAAGGGGCACACGACGCAGTTCACCAATGTTAAAGTTGACAGATTTATTCAAGCCCGTTTCATGCAGTCACGTGTCTGTGTGTGTTTGTGAGTATTGCCATAGACATACTTTCTTTATCCACTCTATTGATATCTGACTTATTACTTTTCTTATTTATCAGATTTTTTCCCCCTTTGCTTTTGCCTTGTCATTGTTTTCCCTGTGTCTAATGTTACCCTGACCCATTTGCTCCCTTCACAGCAAAATCCAATATTTGCAGATACGCTCTCTGCCTCAGTCTCTGTAAATATGTTTTCAAAATCCCATTGATGTATTTTTTTTTTCCTCCCTGTGCAAATGGAGGGCTTGTAATTAGATTTATTATTTTAATACATCCAGGCAGAATTATATCGTCCTGCAAAAGAAAGTGAAATTTCTAAGTCATGAGCTATAGGAAAGAGTTTCCTGTTTCTGTGCAGCAGATGCAGACCTCAGAGACAATCTTTTTATCGAACGTAGCCTGAGTATTATGCATGCAGCAATGGTGAATGAATAATGTGCCTCTGGTCTCTGTTCCTCTTCTGATCAGAGGCGTTAGTGACATAAATCCATCTGTTGCTTGATAGAAGAAAATGTAAATCTTAGATCCTTTTGCATATCATGTCTAATTGGCCTCAGTCTTCAAACAGTTCTGCCGTTTAGATGAAACTTTATTAGATAGATAGCCTGCCCCTCTCGTTTATTAACACTCTCGCAGATTCTTAATGGACAGGATGAGCTCTCCACCTCCCTCACAATTAGCATCTAAACAATGATGTGATGTCGCCTGGACCTCAATAACAGCGTTGTGCAAGTTCAGGCTACATGAGAGCCGCCTCAGAGTCAACACAACAGAACACGTGGAAGGGCACAGAGAAAAACATGCCCACGGTCTTTTAACATTTTCATTCACCAACTCTACCAGCTGCCTTTTCTTCCAATGCATTCAAACATGAGGCAGCACGGTAAAGTGAATCTAAAATACCCAATATTACTTCTAGACCACGGCAGGAACTTTTTTGTAAATTTAGAGGGTATGAATCTAATTTAAAATATCAAGTGGCACCTCCTCAGAACGGCCCCTCTTACCATATGTTCCTCTCTGTTTGCTGATGCAGTTGTAATCAATTTTTGGGAGACATTCATCCATCCTTTTCCTGTAATGCTTATCTCCAAGAGTTTTATCACCGTGCCACCCAGACAATGTATACTGTATGTACGTCTTCAGAAATCTCTCACTAAGAGCTTGACAAATCAAAAGGTTCGACCTTTTGGATAATCAGCACCAAGGAAGTCTAAATGTGCCAGACTTTTAGCATCTGAATTTCAAATGAGAATTAAAAAAAAAAAAAAAAAAAACACTGTAATGGAACAATCAAGAAACTGTTCTCACAAGGAAAATTAACGTATTTGTTATTTATGAAAGCACTTAAAATGTCCAACCACTGTGTGTTTTGTTTGTTACTGTGATGAGAGACCCCTTGCTGTTGTGCAAATGATAATCATCCTGTTTCAGCAGCTGAGGAAAAAGGGGCAAATTATATTCCTGTAACAGTGAAACAAATTGGACAAAGAGGATGGCTGCGCATATAACTGTAAGAACCATATGGATAGATCTGTTCCTGGAAGGCATGTAAAGGCCATTAGAGAATTTGGGCCATTCATCAATTATCTCACTTTAGCAGGAATTTTCAACAACTTAGTGCATTTCGAAGAGCCTAGTGAACCCCACTTAGAGGTGTTTCATCAATTATATGAGCAGAAGTTAGGCATATGGAAAGAAAGATTTAGGATAGATTTTGGTGACTTGGTGAAAAATGTTCTGTAATAATTTTTTGGTTTCGCCAACCAGGAGCATAATCTTTCCCTGCCTTCAGTCAAAGTTTAGCTGCCTACTAGTGTTTTGTTTTGTTTTGTTTTGTTTTTTCATACTTTTGCAACAAGAAAATGAGAATTGACACAAAATGGAATGATTGGGAAATGGCTCACAGGACTGCTTAAACTACAGCTACCTCATATCACTGAAATGGTAGATCTGAAAATGCTGTGATGAGGGGCTGCATAATTTTGGAAAGTACAAACAATTGTTGGCAGTCATGCATACAATACTGATTAGTTTTTGCAAATCTGATAAACAGAATCCAATATATGGTGGTGTTCAAAGGTGCTGAATAATAAACCAAGCATGTGACCGGAGAAACAAAATCCATAGTTCCTCAGTGTTTCTCCAAACACTATCTGGAACATCTAAATTGCTTTGCATGACAGACAAAGTGTGGGCTGGTCAACTCAATCAAGTCCGTCGGTCAAGATCTTTTTTTTCTAAAGTCAGTCTGGTCTCTATGATTACACCAGGTCGGCTGAATAATGTGATGGATCCCAGCTCTTCTGTGTGGAGTTGCCCATCTCCTTATCGCTCTCAGACTGCTCAGACCGCTCAAGCTGGGGGAGCTGGGAAATCTAATATTCCGCTTCATGGTTATGGAACAGACTAGGCCACTGCTCACGGTCTTTAATTGCATCAGGGAAAACCATGCAATGTACATTTTGCTCCCCAACTCCAACTCATCGAGTAGGCAGGTGAGGGAGTCCGTGCAGCTACAGCTGTCAGCCTCACTGCGAGGTATGAAAGATTGGAGCAAGGTAACCCCACAGAGAGTCAATGTACGGAGCTGCATGCCTTTTTGCATAACCTCTCCACCTCTGCAGAAGAAACTTTAGTTTGTTCTGCTCTATACACACACCCGCGGTTTCTTTAGACGTATGTGGAAATAAGGTAATATGTTTCATTGACAGCTGACATGAGGTTGCAGTGCAAAAGCTTCTAATTCATCTTCTGAGCTGTGCAGCTTCTTCAGGTCAGACTGGACACTGAAGTGACGTGGTGTCAGCAAGTAGCAGGACGGCCTGGCCGGTCCAGGTCCAGCTGGTTGGAATGCTAAATATATTGGAAGGAAAAGGTGTCAGGAATAGAAGCTCAGAGTTAACATTGGTGTGAATCTCCACTGCTGAAGAGTGGTGACTCGGTGACTGAAGGAATTTTCAACACAGAACTCAATAACGTTTCCTCCTGACTGCTAAGGAAACAGCTGTTAATGCTCATATTGGCCATGTAGCAACAGCTAAGCTTCCTAATGCAGCCTTTAAAGTGTGGCTCCACTCTATGAAAGCCTGAATGCTTATAAAAGTGTTGATGTAAAGAAATGGTTTCATCATATTCCATCGAGTAACAGCTGTGCTCCCCATCTTTTTACAGAATGTGCAGTGAAAGTGTGAACTAATCTGCTCCCACATATCTTAAAACAACATTATGGCCCTTAAGAGGTTACAGATCTGGTGAAAAGGGTAGCTATCCAATTATGTAACTTTATCAAGTGTTGCTTTGAATTTTTTTTTACAACCTATACTTTGAACTACTCACCTGAATCTACTGCACATAATAAGAGATGCATTTGGATTTTAGCTCCAGTTCCAGAGTGTTTGTGTGAAGGCTGAGAGTCCAGTTCTTCATTACTTGGTCCTCACTTTGTTTCCTAAAGTGTTTTAATTATAATAAATGATTAAGATGGTGAAACTGGACAGTATTTTCAGCTTAATTTCTGGCTGTGCCCTTGGAAAAACTTTGCTTGAACATTTTTCATATAAACTGATATGCATATAAATCTAATGAAGATACTGACAAGGCGAAGCACAACGAATTTTACTTGAAATAATAATTATGTCCTTCCAACCTTATATTACCGGCTGTCAGTTTGTTGAGGCAATATGCAGAAATGTCACTTGAAGGTGCCTGAAGCAGCTCTCAATCTTAATATTTTCAGTTTTTTGTGTCAGTTTCAGATATGGCTGAAATTGTCTCTTCATTTGTGATTTTTTAGATTTTTGAGACTGGCATTTATGATGGAGCTCCCATTTGAAGAGCTGAATGGAATAGATACTCGTGTTAAAAAAAAATCTGTTTTTTGTTTTGTTGATTTTTACCCAGGATGCCGTGCATCTTAAGGTAGGATCTGCCCTAAAAGGTAACAGGTATTTACCCCAAAATCCACTGGAAAATTTGAGGGTCTCTCATTTGAAAGACGCAGCCGCTCTGTTTTTAAGATTTCTGTCAGCTTCACCTCCAGTCTGGTTGTCGAAGAGCGCGTTAGGAAGGAAACATTTTGGATTTGGTTGCAGCCATCTGCTTCCTGGTTGACACAATAACTGCCACGTACTGTAACGGTTAGCTGCTTTGTCAACCAGATTGCTCATTCCAACATGAAACAAGGAAACGCATGCATGTCTAATTTTTAAGACTCAAAAAAAAATGGAGTGCTTAATTTTTTTCTATTGTCACTGTCTTCTCTTTATGTTCACTTTACGCTGGCTTGACATTGTTCTGTTTTGTGTCACGGTGTCCTACAGTCCTAAAGTGCACAAAGGGTAGACTGTGCACAGGTTTCTGGTTCTTTACAGCGTTAACACAAATGGAGAGACAGTTTGTACTTACAGGCAATTTCAAGTCTCTGAACCATTTTTCTTGAATGCCTTTGAATCGTGGGGCGGCCGCATGATTGTGGATGAGAGTAGGCAGAAAAATTGGGGCCAGAAATAAAATGCCAATCCTTACCGAGAGACAACAGTCTGAACTGAGTCACCCATTTCTGATTGTTAGTTCAACAATAGCAGCATTTGATTTGAGATGTTATTTCACTACTTTTCAGAGTTGACTCATATTTTATGGAAGTACAGCGATAACTCTGCAGGTTAGTACCTGACAATAACGAGTTTCAATACAAATAAAGTGCATGTTTATAGACAGATAGATTTATTTCACTTTTTTTTTATCTTTAATTTAGTTTATAGGGTATAATCTTGAGAAAGGAAATCTTACAGCAAAAATGAAAAGAAACGCTCTCGGATCCATACAGATGAGCAGATTTTCCACGCCACTTTGTGTGTTAGGGGCAGCTCCCTGCTACAGCTGCGCTTGACTGTAAAAATATTAAGCAGGACACGGGTTAAAAATAGTAAGCATACTCAGCAAAATGTCACTGAATGCTGGATATTAAATCAGTGCACTGTGGCTTGTATGCTGCTGTGTGAATACATATGAATTTCAATGCATTTTTAAATTGCAGGCCAATTAAATAAAAAAAAAAAAAAACACTTGCTACACTTGTAGCATTCCACCATTGATTAAAGTAACATACAAATTGCACATCTGGAATTATAAAACAAATAATCAGCTTTTGGAATAACATACTAATGTGGAGGTTAAAGGTGTCATATGACTCTGTAGTTCTGGTATTAAAACGCTTCTCGTGTGACACACCCAACACGCACTGAGGACTTAAGAGGTGGAACTCAAATAATTTCAAAGGAGTCCTGGGTCACATTTAAGGGCTGCATATTCCTGCATATTGGTCTTGCCACAGTGTCATAATGAGCTGGAAGTATGTGCTCAGTGCATTGAACTCCTCCTTGGCCAGCTCTCTCTTTCTCTCTTTTTCATTAACACATTGACAACAGATCCACCTGTCACGGTCTGGTTGGCTAAACACAACACACACTCATTTATTTCCATGGAAGCATTGGAGGGAAACCCAATCACAAGTGCTCACTTGAGATGCATTTTATTTCCAGGTGTGAACTGAATTGCTTGCAGCGGTCCACCTGTGATCAGATCACCTGAGACACACATTCATGTCGGTTCTGGACAGGAACAGAGAGAGAAACAGAATATTCCTATCTTTGTGTGATCTTCCTTTGTGTCTCCAAGCGCACTGACATTGTACTATTCAACACGACCTGGAATCATGCTAATGGGTTAAATGCTCAGAAAAAAGCAGAAGAAATGTAAGCTGTTTTATACTTCAATTTAGATTTCAAAACAAAGGATGCAGTCTGCCACACTCTGCACTGAGCTTCCTCCAATGAATATGTGTGTTATTGGGCAAGTCAACATCAAAATACAGTAAAGTTTGTGTTCCTCTGTGTGTCCTGCATGTGTAACCTGCAGGGTGCTCACACATGTGCATGTTCGAATGTGTCAAGCTCTTGCTCTGCTTGTAGATGACCCAGATTGAAAATGTTCAGACATGATGTACCCTACACCAGGCAACTGAATTTTTCATTGTGTCATATGGTCTGCACTCATGCGGGCAAATGAGAAGACTAATGAGTGCTTTTCACTCCAGCTAGTGTGTTGCTTCCCTGCTGATAAGTAAAGGCATTAAGCCCTACTCGGGTCTTCTCTGAGAGTAATCAGCAGTTTGGAAAAGCGCTGTTTTTCGATGGACCCTGTACTAGCAGTGTGACAATCCTATTAAGAAAACAGTGTGTGCTGTAAGTGTGACGCAAATTGGCTACAAGTAGTCTGGCTGTTCTCCAGGCATGACTCAAGGTGACGGCACAAAGTTACTGTCCGGATCAATACAGGTATAGTGAAGGCATAGGACGCATGGCTTTTTATTTAATGTGGTACTCTGTAATGAAACTAAACAGAAACAGCTCATGCAAGGTAAAGTGAAGCCAGACCGGCAGCACAGGATGTTTGTATGCAGCTCGGTCGAGAACAGAAGACGTTGATCGCAATCATGTGTAATCCCATTCTTTAGCTAGACATGAGATCCCCAGCAGACATTATCGCTGCTCAGATATATCATGAGAGAAGGGCTCAGTGGGCAACAATAAAACACGAAAACGCACACATGCTGTCACGCACAAGCTCGCCCTCTCTCTGAAGCACTGCAGAGTAGAGATGGGAAACGCAGATACATTTAAAGGCGTTTGTGTTTAAATAGCTGGGAGGGAGCGAACAGACATACTGTATATTTAATTACATGGAGTTTTTCCACAGCTTTGATGGATATCACGTGCAGCCTGCAGAGAAATAAAACCCACACACCACAATGGAGTGCAGGATGGTATCGCAGGTCAATGCTTACGTCACGAAAAGAATTATAGTTTATATCTTTGGAGCTGCGCTCGTGTTACCCTTTGTATTCAGTTCTCGTTCACTTTCTTTTATCTTTTAATGCAACCATTTGTCTCATTGTCTAACTCTGTGTCAGAAAAAATAAATAAATAAAATAAGGCGGCATCCCATTTCCTCACAGAGGGTGAATAAATCACAGATTCAACTCAGATTCCCCCACCATGGCCTCGTCTAATCCATTTAAAATCCATGTGTGTTAAGTCAGTGGTCAGACACACAGTTTGTTCTTGAAACGATCGTTTGTAAGCTTAACAGAAGTATCTCTCGGTAGTCTAAAGACAATGCTCCTTATTGAAGAGCGTGTGATCCATCATTTGGATTTGACAAAACAAAGCTTTTCTCGGCAGCGCCTGATGGATGTTTTGCCGACTTGCTGTGAACTTGACTTCCAACATGTGAAGTTCGGGTCAATCGAAGGAATGTCGGCAGCAATCAGACAGCTCAGATGTGTAATTTTGCCATCAAGGCTTTCTTAGCCTTTTGTACTGAATCGATCTGCTTAATCAGGTCAGGCCAAAAGTTCAGCAGGCAAAGTATGTCTCATATCATTCGTAGTCCGTTGGACATATCCAACTTTAGTTTTTAAACTTTGTACTGTGAATGACATGTCGGTTGGCTGGACCGCCCTCGCACAAAAAAAAAAAAAAAAACCTGCCGAATTTTCCTTCCAACACATGCTGCATTGAAAAAAAAAAAAAAAAAAAAGATTACCATCCAACCTTGACTTGCCACTGTGTGATTTGCTGAAGGAAGCCTTCCTCAGAGGGAGAAACGTCCTCGAAGTTCATTGCCAACTTCTGTTTTGCTATTTGCCAAACAATTTACTGCGTTAATCTTCAGTTCATCTCCGACCACAAAAGGAGAACTGTGTTATATCTCCCACCATAAAACACTATCGTTTGCCCAACACAGCTTATTCAAGGGCCACATATATTTGTCATATTCTTTACACAGACCATCCATCACGATGAACATCATTTACAAATCAAAGTTCTGGTGTTATTTCATTTTTTAAATCAAAAGTATATCATCGGAGCCATGAATCTGCTCCCTCCTCATGAAAGAAAAAAGATTCAGCAGCTTCGACTTAGCAGACGGCTGAGGAAAAATGTAGATTGTGAACCAATTTTTTTTTTATTATTATTATTATTATTATTATTGTCTAGCCTTGCTAATGCTTGCAGAATTCACTACGTCCTGGACTGTTATGCGACAGTGGCATGTGGGTTAAACCCATGAGCATGCATCAAGGAGTTCAAATTACTTTTCAGTAATAAAGCTGATTGTGAGCACAGGACACATTATTCATCTGTCTCATTTCAGTCAGTGAGTCAGAGGACACAGCAGATAAAATGAGGTTAAACTTACATGGCTAGCAAATAAAAAAAATACACTATAAAAGATGAAGGTGGCATCAACGCCATCAAGTCACTTTATGTGTTTGCAAGTCATGTGTGTGCAGTCTGGTCTGGGCGCTCACCGCATAATGTTCTATTCATTTTTCTATAAAATGTCTGTTAACGCTGATTACCTTGTTAAGAATTATTAAGGCTTGTATTTGTTATAATCATCTGTAAAATAAATAATTTGCTTTGGGCAAAGTGATGAAGGTGGAAGGTTTAAAAGGGGACGAAGCCTCAGTCTTGTGCGACTGGTTTATCTTTATTCTATCGCTGCTTAATGTGCGTGGCTGTTACTTGTCTTAATGACTAGCTTCAGACTTCTCTTTTTATTGCCACTCTGCAATGGCATATGTTGCCTTTCGCATTTTGTGTCCTCCAATATACTGTAAGTGTTTCTGGCATGAACGGATTCATTTTAAAATAGCTAAGTGCCTAAATGCAGCCCAGTGCAGTTTTGTAGTTGCAATTTAAGCAATGTGTGTGTCGTTCATGACTCTGCAACACGTCGCCTGTTGGTGAATTTTGTAGCTGCTGCTGGAAATAAAGATGAGTATGATCATGAGGGATCATCAGCTGCATGACCTTCACTTTTAGGCCACTGACTGATCACGTTATAGCCGCAGATACAATGCTCAAACTCTTGCTGTCATTCTTACAAGCATGTGTCACAGCAGGAAAACAAAATGTTTACATCGTCCATGTGTCGGGTATAAAACGTAAAGGATGCTCGTTAAAAAAACAAAAAAACAAAAAGATTGTTGAACTTTGAATCTTCTGGAGATGGAGTAGCTGCTGAAATATTTAAACATAATTCAAGGAAAACAGAATTATAGTAGGACGGCTTCAAGGTGTCAAAGTAATTTTACTAACTCAGAAATTATTTGTATAATTTCTTTAATTTTATTATTATTTCCTGGGGCCATAGCAATATATTAGAGTATGTCTACAAATACATGTTGGCATTCATCAAATTTAGAAGGTCCTGAAATGTTGACATAGTAGCTGTAAACATTGAGCTTAGGGGAGTCTTTTATAGATTTATCAAACTCATCAAAGCAACTGAGGCAAAACAGAAAATGTATTCTTCCTGTGTGTGTATATATATATATATATACACTCACCGGCCACTTTATTAGGTACACCTGTCCAACTGCTCGTTAACACTTAATTTCTAATCAGCCAATCACATGGCGGCAACTCAGTGCATTTAGGCATGTAGACATGGTCAAGACAATCTCCTGCAGTTCAAACCGAGCATCAGTATGGGGAAGAAAGGTGATTTGAGTGACTTTGAACGTGGCATGGTTGTTGGTGCCAGAAGGGCTGGTCTGAGTATTTCAGAAACTGCTGATCTACTGGGATTTTCACGCACAACCATCTCTAGGGTTGACAGAGAATGGTCCGAAAAAGAAAAAATATCCAGTGAGCGGCAGTTCTGTGGGCGGAAATGCCTTGTTGATGCCAGAGGTCAGAGGAGAATGGCCAAACTGGTTCGAGCTGATAGAAAGGCAACAGTGACTCAAATAACCACCCGTTACAACCAAGGTAGGCAGAAGAGCATCTCTGAACACACAGTACGTCGAACTTTGAGGCAGATGGGCTACAGCAGCAGAAGACCACACCGGGTGCCACTCCTTTCAGCTAAGAACAGGAAACTGAGGCTACAATTTGCACAAGCTCATCAAAATTGGACAATAGAAGATTGGAAAAACGTTGCCTGGTCTGATGAGTCTCGATTTCTGCTGCGACATTCGGATGGTAGGGTCAGAATTTGGCGTCAACAACATGAAAGCATGGATCCATCCTGCCTTGTATCAACGGTTCAGGCTGGTGGTGGTGGTGTAACGGTGTGGGGAATATTTTCTTGGCACTCTTTGGGCCCCTTGGTACCAACTGAGCATCGTTGCAACGCCACAGCCTACCTGAGTATTGTTGCTGACCATGTCCATCCCTTTATGACCACAATGTACCCAACTTCTGATGGCTACTTTCAGCAGGATAATGCGCCATTTCATAAAGCTGGAATCATCTCAGACTGGTTTCTTGAACATGACAATGAGTTCACTGTACTCAAATGGCCTCCACAGTCACCAGATCTCAATCCAATAGAGCATCTTTGGGATGTGGTGGAACGGGAGATTCGCATCATGGATGTGCAGCCGACAAATCTGCAGCAACTGTGTGATGCCATCATGTCAATATGGACCAAACTCTCTGAGGAATGCTTCCAGCACCTTGTTGAATCTATGCCACGAAGAATTGAGGCAGTTCTGAAGGCAAAAGGGGGTCCAACCCGTTACTAGCATGGTGTACCTAATAAAGTGGCCGGTGAGTGTGTATATATATATATATATATATATATATATATATATATATATATATATATTAGAGCAGGAGCTACACCACATGATTACTTGTTTTTGAAAGCTTGCATTAATGAACCCGTGTTGAATCATCTCGTTCCCCTCAGCTCTGTGCAGTTAATGCCACATTTCCCCTTTGTTTTGGTTTTCTGGCACGCCACTTTGCTGTTTTGGTTCATTCTCACCACTCCAGTTCTGAATGAAGCAGCAGCGATTTTCAGTGAAAAGCTCAAAACTCCCACGACACGCTGCCTGCTTTGCATCAGACAACAAATAGACAAAGTTGGCTTTGAGCCATTACTAGCATTTAGCAGCTAAAGAACATATTTCCTTCAGGACTTTGTGGAGAGGAATTTGGGCAACAAGAAAAAAAATCTGCATATTCGCCAAATCTCATATAAAAAAACATGAATCCAAATCAATACTGATACTCATGCTGTCAGTCTGTATATTCTATTTTAATGCTAATGACATTGTGTTCTTAACTCGTCTCCACTGCTCTGACCTAAACGAGAGAGGGGAAAAAAGGTTTCAAGAGACAAGCAAACAACTGAAACATCACAGTTCAAATAACGCCACAGTGAATCAAGCAGCCTACGATATTTGCCAATGTGTGTCAAAGGAAAGCACTGGAGTCCTGCACCATTCTCTCTTATGCACAAAGGCCTGTGGTAGCGGTTATTTATTTTGAATTAAGCCGCAGCTTCTTTTAGGCATGTACAGATGAGTGGGCTGTCATTGTGTGAGTAATCACTTTCGTTAGCGCTTTCGTTATTGACCTGGTGAATGCAAAGTGGGGGACATTGGTCTTTGTTTGTGTAATCTGAAATGAATAGGCTGACTTTATTAACATCACTCATTGTCGTCTGCAATATTAAAAACAGACGTTGTCTCGATGTCAAGCTATGTATCAAAAGAATGCTCTCAAGCACAAACATTAATAAGAGGAATGGATACGAGCCGCGGTGCAGAAATTAACGCCACGCTCTTCAGACCTGAATGGGAAATCCAGTGGTTTGCTGAGGCGATGTTAAAAGGCCAGCTCGGGGCAGGTTGGGCTTCTGCTGACTCCAGCATCTTTTCTGACAGACAGCGAGGGCAGGTGTGCAAAGAAGCACCGAGGTTACAGAAGAATCAGGGTGACGGAGGATGAAGAAGTAAAGCGGAGAGAAATAAAGAACAGGTCGTTGCAGGGAGACATCTGGGCAAACTGAGGGAACATAACTATGGCCAGAAAGTGATTTCTTTCTTTGCTTGTTTTATTTTGTGTGTGTGTGTGTGTGTGTTTTTTATATAAAGAACTACGCTCTGTGCCTGTGTGGATGGTCATATATATGTTACACGGCAGGTGCCTCCAATCTAACACATATATGACTTTGCTCTCGATGTTCTAATGCTCACTAACTCAGATTCAATTAATAATTATTAATACTTTTCTTTTTTTCAGATGAGTGACATCTAGACTTAATTTGTCAAGCGTGATCTACTTTTTCAGGCCCTGCAGTCAATCAGGATTCAGCGTATTTAGAAGCAGCCCATCGGGTTATGTTTAACTTGGACCTTTGCATCTGTCAAATATAAAAAAGGCTGTGAAATCCATCATGTTGGAACAAGTCTAATATATGGGACTGACTGCTCACAATAATACTATAATTACAATCATTTCACTGATCTGGGCTCATTACCCTTTCTGGATGCCGGACAGAGCCACATTCTGCCTTTTCAGACGTCTAATTTCTTGGTGCCAAGTGTACATCATTTGTCTTGGACCAAAATCTATTCTGAATGGAAGGCTTTCATTAAGTCATTCAATAATGAGCCTGTTTGTCAAGCACAAATGCCAGGGTGCTGAGGGCAGCCATTCAAGGGCACATTTTCCACGCTGCGTCAATATGCTGCTCTGTTCACCCGATACTTAAGAGAAAGAAAATCCAATATCAGTTTCCCTCAAGAATATCACCTGGAACTATGACATGATGTGTGTGTGCGTGTGTGTGCGCACATGTAGATGATTTCTAGGCTGGTATTTGTTCATCTGTGTGCACAAAATGTGTTAAAAACTAACAAAAGTGTTGCTATCTGTCTTCTTGCTGCTGTCGAGCCCTTCTCAGCTACTCCAAATGCATTTTTTATTACCCTACACCCTACACACTACACCCTACACACTACACCCTACACCCTACACACTACACCCCACACCCCACACCCTACACCCTACACCCTACACACTACACCCTACACACTACACCCTACACACTACACCCTACACACTACACCTTACACCCCACACCCTACACCCTACACACTACACCCCACACCCTACACACTACACCCTACACACTACACCCCACACCCCACACCCTACACCCTACACACTACACCCCACACCCTACACACTACACCCTACACCCCACACCCCACACCCCACACACTACACCCTACACCCTACACACTACACCCCACACCCCACACCCTACACACTACACCTTACACCCCACACCCCACACCCTACACACTACACCTTACACCCCACACCCCACACCCTACACACTACGCCCTACATCCCACACCCTACACACTACACACTACACCCCACACCCTACACACTACACCCTACATCCCACACCCTACACACTACACCCCACACCCGACACCCTACACACTACACCCTCCACCCTACACCCCACATCCTACACCCCACACCCTACACCCTACACCCTACACACTACACCCCACACCCTACACCCTACACACTGCACACTACACACTGCACACTACACACTACACCCCACACCCTACACCCTACACCCCACACCCCACACCCTACACCCTCAGGTCTGGTCACATGTAAACTGTCCATATTGCACTGTGAATGGGTTTTTTTTCTCATCTGATCGATACAGCAATCCCAGCGAGGTCCCCAACACTGTCTGTCAGCAGGTCATCTCGAAGCAGTGATAGCTTAGCTCTGATGTTTTCTTTCTGTAATGGAAAGGCCAGATGTCAGATAACTAATTAGCTTGCTGGGCAGTTAAATTTCTGCAAGAGAAGGTGTTCAAGTCCTGCTGATGGAGGTTTTGTTAGAGTGCGAACCTCCTGCCACATGAAGACAAAACGACTGTGGAGTCACTCATCAAGAAGAGGCTCGAGGTTATTTCCGGCTGAAATTGACAGAACAATCCTCCCTTTCCAACTCCTTCCCCCTCTGTTTTTTCCCCCTTTAGGTTAAGGATCTAATTTTGTTTACAGCTTTTCTTTTAACCATGTTGCTCCCTTCGTCATCTGCTGCTACCCTACACAGTGAAAATATTATCGTAGTACAGCAGAAAGAATTATGTGTAATTGTGTAGTTGTTTCCCTGCCATCACCCTAACCACACCCTTGGGCAGGTGAAAGCAAAACTGACACATATTATATACAGTATGTGCAACAGTCTCCACTGCATCATGGGCCAATGTAATATATTACCCTTCTGAAGCACAGGGGAGACAGCGAGCAGGGACGTGACGTGCATGCAGCTGAAGTTTGCAACAGAGAATGTCCTGAATTATTTAATACCAAACAAGGTCTGGGTAAGCGCTGAGGATAACAGTTCATTTAGGTAATGCATGGTGAGAGTGCTGTCAAATTTTCCCCCAGATACTTTTTTTTTAACACATCCAAAAGAACAGGAAAATAAAGCTGCATTGTCTAGTGAGGATTTCACGGCATCATTAAAGGCGAAGTGTTGCCACAAACATTGAAAATATGCTAGTTCGAGACAAATGAGGCATTTTTTTTACGTAGAAATATCAGTCCTCCTACTTGATGGACCCATCTATTTGTTTGTGTAGTTTTAATACCAACAATAGGATTTTCGTGTCTTCATCCGAGAATCTCTGTATAAAACTTCTTCCACTTCAATGTTTCTTTAACTTTCTAGATGAAAAACGGGGCCAGCTGTGACAGCTCCTGCTTCTCATGCAGCCTCAGGTGGACTACAGGTTCCTTGACGTGTGTGTTATAGACTGAAAAAGCTATTTTGTACCATTCCTGTGCCATATATGTGCAGCAGGGCATCCCTAACTAAAATAAATGATGTTTTATGTCTGAGGCTGCGCTTGCTCAGCTAACCATGCTTAGCACCATAAACAAGCCACCAGGCGCAATAAATCCCAGACTAAGATGTATTTCCTGCACAGACAGCACAATCCTAATCTGTCCTAATACACAATCATGGGATATCAGCTCTGTGCAATTCCTTGGGACAGTATTAAGGGAAGAGATTGGTCTGAATGAAATGGCTGAGCTTGTGTGTCTGTGGAGCTGCATGAGTGGTGTGCCTGTCCGTTTTTGACTGATAGGCAGATATGAGTCCACTCTTCTATCTTTTTTTTTACTATTTATTACATCTTCCTATAATGCAAAAGTGTGGCACCCAGTTTGTGTTATTTGAGCTGTAACCACATCTTCACCATTTCCCGTGAAACACTGGGGGCCTCGCAAAGTCACTTTCTATCGCTTATGGTACAAATTGCGTGCGTGAACGCAGTTTTGCTTCATGAGGCACCAGTCAACCCGCATTTTCCGTGTGTCAGTAAAATAACTCAACTCATTAGGCTTCCACGTCTTATCAGTTGTTTATGGGATCACAAGAACCAGAACTTTATTGGTGGGTGATTCCCTCGGGCACTCCCTGCCTTTTTATCGGGGCCTGTATCTCTGTATCTTATGTTAAGCTTACTGTCATCAAGGAGCCCTTTCTCATCTCCATCCACAGTAGTTATCACTGTCCCTATTAACACACAGCACCAGTGAAAAAAAGCCAACAGCCTCCAACTGATCTTATCAAGGTCATCCCTTGAATAGCGCTGAGGAAAATAAAACAGATAAGAGATCTTCCATAACTTAATTAGCTTTTTATCACACAATGCAATTACAAAATTGTCAAGCCGTTGGTGTAAGAGGCCAGGAACACTTTGAAGCAACTAACAATAACAAAGTGGTCAGTGCCACTGGGAGAGCGATGGCCCTTTTCGTCTCTTGAGCTGAGGCTGTAACTCACTGCTGAGGGTAAATCAGAGGGAGCAATGTGGTTTATTTAGCATCCGTTGAGTAATGGTAGCCCAATGCAGAACATACCATTCTGGGGCCAGAGCACCCACTGAGATGCTGATAAGAGAGATTAATGGTGTTGTCTGAGAAGCTGGCATACGATCAGTGCTTGAGCAACCCAAATGTGTCTGCTATCTAAAGCATCTGTATCCCTGCGAAGCACTGAGCTGGATGAGGCAAAAGGACAAGATGTCACATGAATAAATAAAGCGACAAGACCAGGAGGGTAAAACAGCCCTGTGCCCGTACATTCTGGACAGTGCGCAAGACCTGCATTAAGCCAACACATGAGAAAGAGACCGCGAGATGGAGCGAGGGGGAAACGAAATAAGTATAAATGTATAAATAAATTAAAAGGTTAAGCAGAGAAAACAGAAGGTTTGAGTCACAATCACACTGAATATGGAAATCTTTTTGTAAGTATGCTCAAAATTTGCATGGAAATTGCATTTTGGTCCCATGCTCTTTTGCTGTGAGTGTGTGTATTTGTGTGTCTACAGCACGGTGGGGGGGGGTCTATTATCACCTCTTTCATCTCACCATTCAGGCAGAGATTCAGGCCCTGCGTTCTGGATTCAATCTACCCATCTCACATCCTCCGTTCAAGCTCTACCCGTTTATAAAAACAATCCCAAGCAATGAATGATCCAATGCTGTTGCTGCGACAATATTTGGATGTTAGAGAGAGCTACTTTGATTTCAGTGGAACAGTTGATTACATCAAATAAAATGTACTAAAGAAACAGCAGTCATAATGTAGTTTCCCCTCCTGCCAGTGCTTTGTGTGAGAAGGTACAGCGCATCATCCAGTTTCAGACTAACAGTCCCAAAACAGCAGGTGAGCAAAACCAGCGTTGTTTGGTAACCAAAGAGGGGAAAAAATCTTGTTTGTCGGTCTCAGTACCTGCCCAGCCAAGTTCCCTTGGTGACTAAAAAGTCCAGTCAAACCCAATAATTCCTCACACTCCAAGCAACGCTGAGCCTCTGTGATTTCCTCGGGGTTAGAAACAAACGCTGACTGCTGGGAAGAGTAGCCAGCTCAAAAACATCTGGGCCAGCTGGAGATCCATGTTCGTTCCCCTACAGCTATGAATTCGAAACTGTCAGCAAAGTCAACCTAACTAAGACTCGCTCGGATTGATGCCATGTTGTCTGCACAAGTTCCCATGATGATCTCATGAGTGTGAGTTATTGTTTTAGCAGTTTGTTTAAAAATGACGGCTTTATCTCTCTTACACAAACGTAGTTGTAATAAGCCCAGGGAGTAACACCCACGGCCAGGTTATTGAGGGCGTCGTGTCTTCCTCACTTCAGAAAACAATATTGTTGCCGTCATTCCCAACATTTCAGTTTAGATTAGATTTACTTTTTAAAAACGACTGTCCACCTGACAGAGGCAGTCGAGAGAAGCTTTGAACATCAAATGTCAAAATGCTCATCAAAGTTTTTTATGCAAGCACAGACACAACATCTTTCCTTGTGTTTTTCCATTAATATATATTTATCCATCCATCATCTGGGCTGCTTATCCTTCAGAGCAGCGGGTGGGCTGGACCCAATCCCAGCTGACTGGGTGAGGGCGGGCTACATTCTGGACTGGTGGTCCGTCTGTCCCAGGACCGGTGTCCAGATAACAAACAACCGTTCGTGCTCTTTTAAATCATCAATTACCTGAAATGTGTTTGTCTTTGGACTGTGGGAAGAGCTGGAGATACACTGATAAAGCTTGTGAGTAGGTGAGCTCGCTGCACCCACACAGGATGCACTATTTGACAGGAGATTGATCTATTGCACCACTTAAGTACAGACGATGAATGATAACACTGTCAGCGAAATAAAAAGGCAATATGTAAAAAATAAAATAAATTAATTAATTAAATTGCCATTTTCCTTCATCTTAAATTGAAGTTGTTGGCTGCTTTTAATAAAGCTCTGTATCTCAGTCTTTAGTATAATCTTGACAAATGTTTTGAACTTATTTTGAAGCAAAGTTCAGTTTAATCTTTCTATACTAATTTATCATGCCGACATGACACAAAAGTGCTCTGTAATCTCAACATAGTTTATGCCCAGACAGATATTCTGCACAGTGCATAACAAAACTTTACATCATAGAAGCAAAATATCTGAAAGGTTTCTTTTTCGGTCCTTAAACACATCGCAGTGCTACATTGAAACAAACTGTTGCGGATGCGATCTCTGACCTGCTGCAGAGACTCAGAGGCGTGTGCTCTGCTGCTGTCTGTCTTCGGATGTTGAATTTCTTTTCATCATGAGTAGATGCATGTGAAAAAGGAAAGGCCATGCTACTTCTGTTGCTACAAAGCAAATTCTTTTCAAAGTATTTAAACCTCGGTCAGGTGATTTAAGCAGTGGGTAACATGCCTATCATCGGCTTGAGGCGTGTGCAGGGAAGCTGTCAAGCTACAGTGCTGATATAAAAGTTGCTCTGTACTTTGTCTTTCAGGGTGTGTGCAGTTATGGTGCCCGAACTAGTTCATGAGACAGACAGCAGATAGGAGCGTTTTTATTTTCTCAGAGAACCTGAGAGAAGCTGTAGCTCTCTGTTAAAGGCTGTTCTTAGTTCTGGCATTATCTTTGATCTGAACGTTGTTACTGTTATAATTGAAATGCTAGTTGTGCTGATAACAGACCGTCCTGCCGACCACTGGCACTGGGCTTTGTCTCCAATTGATCTCCACCATATGGAGACCTCCGATGTGACATCAGCACCCTGTGAATGCCCCAGATCGATCACTCCTCCATGATAACAATACATTTTGTTCAGCAGTATATCGCCCTCCACCAGTAATGAGGTTTAGATTTAGTCTGCATTAAAAGCTCGGTCATTTTCTTGACAATCTGCATCCTGCAGGGCATTAGATAATTCAAAGCCAGAATACTGTATGCTATTGATCTGAGGGAAGTCTATAAGCATTTCTATCAATACTTGGGACCTGTGCTGCATTCAGGGCACTCTTCTAAACCAGCTTGCCTTACTTAATATCTGCTCACTTTGACCAGGTGAATGGTTTCATAGTTTGCGACTGTGTTAAAATGATGTCTGTCGTCTTTTAAGCATACAGTGTGTGGAACCTAAATCGGTGCTTTATTTGTCAACCCCCTCCACTCTACGCATCCATTGAGAGGCCATGATTACCCTGATGCATTATTCATAGTCGGAGGGTCTGGGGTGACTGTGCGAAGAAACAGGATATAATTTAAAGGGTGGGGAACCGAGGCTTGGCCTCTCTTGGAGTGCAGCCTAAGGAGCATGTTGAAATGAAACCAGCCTTTTTGTAATCTACCTGGCATTTATCAGCAGGATTGCTCTAATGGGGATGTCATTGAAGGAGGAGAGGAATCGTCTCACTGAGTTTCAGAGGAGGCGCCATGATGGAGATGGAGAGCCGTGTAAAGATTAGCCATATCTCCAAATGAGACCTTTAGTCATATTAGAAAAGGGAAATGTTCTTTAATCTGTTTCCTATTTATCATATTATACTAATGACTGCATTCAGGCCATCGGGGCTGAAGCCTTGTTGGCCTCACTTAGTAACTGATGCAAGATCAGTCATCATAATAGTGTCCAGTGACTCACTGTAGGATCACAGCTGGTAGGTTGCAGGGTGATGATGATGACAAATTGATTTGTGTTTGTGCTTCAAGTGCAGCACAAAGACAGTGTCTGTAAAGCACAGTGTGAGAATTCCTGCTTGCTGGAGCTTTCTAAATGCATTGCACTAACCCCTGAAGCAGGATTCTTTCTCTGATTCCTGTTGGCTGGACTGAAATGGGGCCAGCGCTCTAACCTGGAATGTCACCGGCTGACTGACGGATGGTATTTCCACCACTACTCAGCTGAGAGCCTCATCGCTGAGTTGGAGCTTCTGGTGCACATAGATTCTGTTTTCAAACTTTACTAATTGTTGCCAGATTTTATTTTTTTCTTTCTTTTTTCAAATGCCATGTTTAACTTGCGGTTCCTGGTTACACCCTGTATTGATGCTAACTGGAGGCTGAGGGCTGCACCTTTTGTTGAGTTCTTCTTGTGTGCTGGTTGCTCAGGAATGACAGGAAAGGGGAGGCGTACTTCCACTTCACTGTGCCTCACCTCCTTTACAGCAAATCTACTACTTTCATTACATGTATCAAGATTAATAAAGCAGGCAGAAGAATAACTTAACGTCACATTGAACGGAGAGAGGGGGAGCAGAGAGGCTATTGTGGGTCCCAGATGGAAGCTGAACTCAGTGTGAGAGACAAATGATGAAACATAGTGCGATGTCTGTGATGACGCTCCCCGGGAGCTCACCTGGTGCATGTTATCCTCTCTCACTGTAATAAAAGCAAACAACGGAGGAAATTCGTTTAAAAGAAGTGAGTGTCTCTTGTAGCGCTCGTCCTGAGGGATAGAGACCAATCTGTCTTTCTTATTCGTTTGTATCTCGGATGACTTTGTCGACAATGAAAGATTAGGATGTGAACTGAAGTGGTCCAGCCATCTAATCTAGGTTTTGACCCAGTCTGGTTGTCAAAGAAGGTTCCTAAGTCACCTCAAGGCATTTTAGAGATTTGCTATCTCCTGCCATCTTTTTCAAAGGGGAGGACGGTGGAGGTGTGAAAAATAAACTGCGACCCCCCCAGATGGCTGTGATAGACCAAGATACCCGCCAAGCAATGGGAATATGCAGATCGATGCAAACCGGCACTGGCTCTTGCTAGAAGTGTGTGCAAAATGTTGGCAATTATTTCGATTTCCGTGGCCATACTTTTTATGAGTACAAATACATAAAATTGGTGCAGGAAATATGTTGGTGGCTAAAAAAAAACACAACAGCCCAATTTACATGAATTGAGGCAAAACCTCTTGTTGGAAAGGCATATAAACACACAGTCAAATACACACCAAACCGCACACTCAGACATCCAGCATTAACCTACGCAAACACAAGAGGGCCCATCCTTTGCCAAAAGTGTGTGATTTAATGTGTGTGCAGCGTTTCACTGCGTGGAAACATAAATTCTATGTGGGATCTAGATGACTTCTCAGATTTAGCAGGTGGTCACATTTATTGGAACACAATTACTCCAAACGTTGAATATTTGGAGTTATGTGTGAACGTGTTGCAGATTAATCTTGCACAATATATAACAAGCTGTACTTATTGGTAACTCTCAGAACTTGGCCCACAGCTTGTCATACAGATTATTTTCCTTTTAGCATAAAATGTTTGATTTACATCAACGTAAAAATCAAGTTTATTTTGATAATACATTTAAAAGCAAAACTCATCGCCCCAAATGCATCACCCTATTTTCTAGGATCCTCTGTACTGCATGAATATTCCGGCTAACTATGGTCTCTGATTTTAAACATCAAAGCTGAACAAGGAGTCTATAATCTGAAATACAGACCAGCGCTGTTTTATCAACACAGCTGGTTGTGTGTTGACAGGCTTCGAGTAGTGTAAAATACATTGAGTTCACTATTCAAGCTCACAGTTTGATTCAGTCACTAAACCTTTAACGATGTTTGACTGAGACTGAAGAGACAGTAGATAATTATTATTCCTGTTTACACAGCACAGCAACAGCGTCTCTCTCCCCACTCATAGTGCATGTTTTCCCGAGATTTCAGGGCATGATGCAAACAGCCGACTCTCAAATTAATGAAAAGCATTTTTTATCTATATAAAACTAAATTTAACAAAATGCCTGCATAAGAATTTGTTTGTGAAGAACTTACTGACTATTTCACCTTTAATATTACTTCAGCTTGTGAAAAATTACCGGCTGTCCTCACCTTATTTGCTTTGGAAGCTTGGAAGGTGCTAATTGAGGCCAACTCTTTTTGTAGAACAATTCCATAGCTCACCATACTATACCGTACGACAGAGGTTAAAACAACAACATGAATCTGTCTTATCTGTCTTCTTCTCCTCTGCTGAAACGCATAATAGAAAACAATATTTAATGATTTGTTTCAAAGTAGTCAACACCGGCAAAGAGATGACAGTCAAGGGCAACCTTGTATACCCAGCAGACAGCTCAATCCATGCAAAGGCCAGGTGACAAGCCTCTCTACACTGTTGCCTTTTGTTTGGATGGAGAGCGGGGAAGACACAGTCTGACAGGAAGAATTAATAAAAATCACTCAGGATATATTGAAATAGGCTCTCATTGAGAGGTGCTTCACTACGTGTAGGTGGTTTATGCAAACTCTTCCTTTAAATGTTTTTAAAAGCAAAACATTGAAAAGCTTTTGAGAGGAGTCTGTCATGCCACATCGGTGGACTCGTTGGCGCATTAGACCGTTATTCTGCTCCTCCCAACAGCAGCCCACCTATTCATGCTCTCCTCTTTTGCCCCTGGCACTTTTGGGGCATAGCCAGCGGACTCTGTGATGACCGTCTTTTACTGTGGTCATAAGAAAAGCATCAGAGAAAGGATGATCCACTCTGCCTCAAAGACTCACACCCCGGGGTCTAGTTGAGGATAACAGTAGGCAATGCCATTTACATACTTATTGGACACTGTAAAATAGACCACTTGTGGCCACTTTACTTTCTGAGGAATATCCAGAAATCCAGTTGAGATGTGAGTCTGTTGGTTTTACTGTCTTCTCCTGCATCTAATAAAGGATGAGCAGTAAAAGGTCATGAATGGATTTCCAACTCTGAATATTCCCAGCCTTTGTTTTGTTTTTGGTTGGACCACAACAGCAGAACCAGCTCTTTAATCTGGAATGTCCCTGACTGACTGATCATATTTCATCCTTGGTCAACCAAATGTTACGTGACTGAGTTTCTGGCACAAACAGGTTGTATTATGGGGTGTTTACTGCGTTTAGTGTTGTCAACTTAGAGCGTTGTTGTGAGACTTTTTTTTTTTTTCCCAAGACTGGACCATATATATCTGCCAACCTCCTGTTACACGACAGTCCACCTGGGAAGTGTGAGAGCAGTGCTACCTTACACTGAGCCTCATCTCCATGTATCATTGTGATTAAAGAAAAATCTGACAGACTGAGCAAAGAGAGGTAGAAGAGAATTCATCCATAACTGCTGAAGCAACTGGCAGATCTGGACAACCAGTAACCGGCAGAAAGGCCAGCGACTGGAGACGATCTGCTGCCTGCAGCACAGCAATGAAAGTTTCTGTCTGCTCGACGGGGCTGCATGCTCAAACTCTGAAATAGTAACAGGACGTGTTGAGTTTGTATGAACATGTTATTCAGCAACTGCAAATAGGAGCGACTCAAAACAAAGCTTTGCACCAAAATACCGCCCTGGCCGAGGAGGAAGTTAAAAATAAAGACCTGCCTCTGATTAAAGTCTGTTACATTCTGGAGTTGGAAGTAAGAAAAGGCTAAACTATTGTGTCTTTCCTGTGAGCAGTGTGTGAGAGAGAAGAGAAGGGGTAACCTGTCTTTAGATACCCCGGGGGCTCATCTGGTGGAGCAGGTGCCACTTGGGCTAACTCGAGTTCAAGTCCAACCTTTTTCCCTTTGGCCGCATGTCTTTCCTTCCTCTGTCCTCTGACTTTCCAGGCTGTCTCAAGGCAGAAAAAAAGGACAGTCTGTCTTCTCCAAGTTGCTCTCTGAACAAAAGCACAGATTTTGCCTCAAATATGTTTTTTTTGTGGTTTTGATCGTAGGTGGTCAGACAAATATCAGGTTTTGACTTTGCCCTGTTAAAAATCATTCAGCGATTTTACTTTGTGGAGGGTGCTCTCGAGTGAATGTTCACTTTTGTCTTTGTCTTTTCTTTTGTTTTTTTCTTTAACTTGGCAAGAAAAAGTAAAACAGATGTGCAGTGCAAAGCACAATGCGATATAAAAGATTATGAAGTTATGCTACAGTCCAGACCCCGACAACTGCTGCAGAGGTCGACCAACCTGACCGGAGAAGAACACCTTCACTGCTCAGCAAGACTGACAAACAGCATCTTAACAAAGTGGCTTGCCAGGCTGATGGAAACGCCAGCTCACTCCATCACAAAAAAAAACCAACAGCTGTTTGCTAAATTATCTGTTAAAGAAACCATAGTGCCAATATTCTGTTTAAATGCCACATGTTAATGCGTCTCATATTTAATCGCTCTCTGAACAGATGCTGGTTGCTTTTAATTAAGCAACCTCTGAGTTTTGTTACTTCGCTGCGAGTGTAAGTGCAATCTGCTTCACAAACCTGTAACTAGAAACACTGAACATCCTATTTTCCACGTTGCTGAGCTGGTTCTAATGATCTGCTGATGATGGCCTATAAACATATAGCTAAGTCCTGAGGTGGTGAAGCCTTCAGTCAGTAGTTTTAATCCACATTGTACGGCTAAGCTTTTTTGTTTGACTTAATTATAAATTTTAATAACCTATGCTACCAGTATACGTGAGGAAAATGAGTTTGACAGTGTTTGATCTGTACTGCATTACGTTTTCAAGGGCAGGTTGCTAAATAAATGCAAAGTACCTCATTAGAGGCCAATAAATACGGACGATTGTCTGCTGAAGGATCGTATCCAGAGGCAGTGTGAGTTCCTCTGAGCAAAATATTTTCTTCGCAAAGCATTTTGAGGTAATGGCATTTCTCTCACATTTTGAGTTCTGGCAAGGCAGCAGTGCCAGCCCCTGTGGTCCGTGACATTGTTTGCAAGGTTTAATTAAGTCACAGCCGCTCTTGATGGAGTTAGTTTAAGTCATGAGCCCCTGTTGACTTTGGAATGGCTGAGTGAAGCACATTTGTGCTGTTGCCTTGATTGTTTTAAGTCATTAAAGGATCGGGACCTTGGAGGAGTTAAAGAAAGGGTGCAGGTAATTCAACTGTATCCAGAAAAAACGACCACATTGTCACTGGATTCCTAGAAACTTGATGCCCAATGATATTTCCAAAGTCAGATATGCATAGTGTCAACATTCAACCACAGCAGAAGTCGTGTACATCAAGAAGGAAATTATGTTTATTGTAGGATTTGTGAATTTTTCTTTATCTGTTTCAGGGTTGAAAGCTTTTTGGAGCAGTCAGTGGATTAGTATCTTGTTTGTCCATTTCCTGAACCCTGAAAAGGTCGAGCATTGAAGACTGTAACGCCAATATTTGAGCTCTTTTAGCTCTGTTTTTGGTCTCCACCTAATCTCCTGAAGGAGATATGGCTCTTTAGAGGCTAAACGGTCTCCTGTGCCAACCAGTTGCTGATGTTTTTTCCTGCCTGCTGCTCAGTGCTGGGTTGGTAGTGTACATGGAGAGGGTCAGATGCTCCTGCACGGCACCTCAACTTCATAAAAAGCTGCTACTTACTCATGCAAATCTGCCGAGATAATGGCATTAACGGCTGTACCTACAGGCACCACGGTTTCTGTGCCACCATGATAACCCTGAAGGCTCTGAACACAGTCATCGGAGTGAGCAGTGGGGAAATCTTTATTAGAAGCTTTAAGATGAACATCCTTATGCAGAGGTTGCTTGGATTACATATAGTACCACGTAATAAACAACTCTGGCACAGGAGGAAGCCATCAGTTCATATCCTGCAGGTGGGAGTAGTTTAATACTGCGGTATTTGGCAGTCACACAAAACAGTTTGATACACATGTATTCTGTCCATCAACTGATTTGGCAGCCGATCGTATGCGCGGGTTCAAAAAAAAAAAAAAAAAAAAAACAGTGATAAGATCACAGCTCGTTGTGGCTCCAGCCTCTCTGTGCAGCTGTAGAGCTGAGGCCACTTTGGCTTCATTTGCAGCCCAAGCCCCTTAATCCCTGGAGTCTCCATTGTAGAGAGGGGCACGAAGAGCATATGGAAGGCTTCTGATCCTTATTGGTTGATGGCACAGGCTGCTGGAAAAATTCAGGTAATTTTAGAAAGCTGGACTTCTTTTAAGGCTTTTTGGTTTCATCATTATTTCTTCTCACATCAGGGCCCAGCAGCAGAAGTGTGAAGCTTCCCCTCCCTTGTTATTGTAAAAATGTCAGTGCACATTTTGCCAGGATTCTAAGAGAGATCAAATGTACATACAGTCTGCAGTGCATGCCTCACATTTTCTGCAAAATACTAATTAAGCTGGGACAAGTTAACTCTCATTTGTTCAAAGATTTTATTATGTGTATGTGTTCCCCTCTTCAGAAATGCCCTACTTTACACTCAGTGCTCATTCGTGTGTTCGAGCTGCCCACTAAGACCACAGTCTTTGACTGCAGGTCTCTAAATAGCTCCACTTAAGCTGTTGGGGTTAGGAAGAGGGGATTATTCATTCACTTCCAAAGCCAACATTTAAGTGCTGGTGCAGATTTTTGACCAAGCAACTTTGCAGTCACACGTTTGCTTCCATCCTATTTTCAGTTTGGTGCACAATTTGACTTTCCTCAGGCACACAGTGATGAAGCTGTAAATAAAAAAATAAAAACAAATCTGAAACAAGAAACCAGCAAGCTTAGCTAAGCATCCTCCCAAATGACAAATTACTCCATCGTTTGGGATAAATCCCTCCCCTCCGTCTGGGTCAATGTGAAGCAGCCTATCTCTCCATCCACTGCATCACATATTTAGCTTTTAACAGCCCAAAGTGTTCAAGCAGTTCAACCTCAACTTCACCTTACTGCTTTAAAACTATGATTTGCCATACAAGATGAATACTCTCCTCCCACTCATGGAAGTAAGATATATGCTGTGACCATGTCATCAACTATTAACTGTTTTTTCAGTCGTCCCATCTCAAACCACCGCTCACCTGAATTAAATTATGCTGGACTAGACAAACAAACTGGACATAAATTATCCACACTTCAAAAAGCCCAATTATTTTATAGTCTTGAAGCGCTAGATTTATTTCTAATACTTGATTAAGTGGATGCACCCAAACAAGTCAGACATCTTCTGAATATAAACTTACTAAACTGAATTAACTACATAACAACATCGAAAGTTTAGTTCAAATATCATACAGTTTGTTTTTTTTTTAATATATCTTCCACAGCCTGTTTTCATTCTTTCATAAGGCAGTGATGCAATAGCTCAGGAGGTTCGGTCAGTAAACTGGCCTCAGGAAAAGGCAATCTGCCTTTCATACAGAGTGGACCACATCCTCATCGTCTGTCAAAATGCCACTTTCCTGTATTCACTTTGTGTACCGTGTTTAACAATCCTTGGGATTCAGAAATGTCCTGACTCTCCTACATGTTGATCTGCAGTAAAAACTCCTTCGCCTAATGCAGGGATGAAAATGTCACAGATTGTCTTGACAAATTGTATTCATTTCACAGTTAGGAAAAAGGAAGGGAGCGCAAGGGCAAAAGCCTTAATCCTGCAGCCTCATTCACATCACTCTTACCCTAAAAACCCTTCTGCCACACTTCCCTAATCCACAGCTTTATTTTTCTTTATCTGTATTTTTTAAAAATTATCATGAACAAGATCTTGCCTCATGCATTCATAATTTCTACGCCCTCAGAACTTCCAAATGGGGGCACTGTATCCCCCCCCCCCCCCCCCTTTCTTTTTTTTTTTTTCTGTGGTGTGATCATTTGCCTAACTAATCTGGTATTTACATTCATCAATTGCTTCATTAATTAGGTCAGTGATCAAAGCGGGATTTCTCCATCACTCAGGAGGGGTGGAAAAAATGCACTTCGGTGGCTCTCTGCTACAGCTCTGTGCAGTAACAAAAAGAAATAAAAGCAGGGAGTTTGGGTTGAGATCTAACGCATAATTTCGTATGTAGAGCCTGCTGAGAGATACTGCACTCTTATGTAACTCAGCAAATCATCATGAAGACTGTCAGAGAAGGCTGAGAGTCTCCATCTTTGCCAGAACAGTCAGATCGCCCGCGCCATCTACTGGTGGATGTACGGATGGACTTTAACCAGCACTAATGGCCACCCAGGGGAAAAGGCCGGGGGCAGAGAGAAAGTAACAGTTCTTTCAGGGTCTGGATTTGAGGCTCCTGGACACTGATGACATGTATGATCCACCATCGGCCAGTATCATTAGTCATGTTACATAAATCCCAGCTCTGGGACCTGCAGTGCTGTTTCTCCTGCTCTCTTGCTCCCTTTGTCAGCGCGTGATGTGTAATTTGTCTACCTTCTGTATTCATCTGACCTTCTTCTTGACAAGGCATCGTCTATAAGGCATGTTTGTGTGCGCCAGGCATTTATGGTATCTTGCTGACACACACAATGTAACCATTGCACAGTGCTGAAATCCCTGCTCCACTTTTCCAATCTCTCTTCTGCCGGCAGCACTACATCATCATCTGGAAACACCAAGCACAAGACAGGAAAGGTACACAAATAGAAAGTGCTGACTGAATCCTTTTTTCTTTTTTTTTATGTGTAAAAATGGAAGAAAAAAATCTGAAATGCGTAGAAAATTGAAAAAGGCATGATCAATTTGATAAGCATGACTGGATTGAAAAATGAGCGTTGCCTTGCCTTAATTGCACATATTGAAGTTTTCTGTGCCTCAGTGATCTAAGTATCCCATTATTTCCTGAGTTCACTCCCTCTGTTCAGCCTCCCAACATCAACCTCGACCAAACAGTCTACAGTATTCAGTAAATAACATAAAGCTGAACTACAGCAGCCGTATGAGTTCATACAGCTCGTAATGTCGAACCACACAGCCCATATACGTTAACGGACTGTGGCCCCCCCCCGTACAGACATATAACATGTCAGCTGGTCCCACAAACACACACTCTCTGGTTGTTTTGTGCTTCTTTGTGGTCATTTTGTATCTCTATGGTTGTTTTGCATCCCTTTATGGTCATTCTGCATCGCTGAGTAGTCGTCTCTTCTTTTGTGTCTCTTTGTGGTAATTTTACATCCCTGTATAGTCTTTTTTTTTTTTTCTTTTTCTTTTTCTTTTGTGTGTCTTTCTGGTCATTTCACATCTGTTCACAGTCGTTGATTGACTTCCACTGGCGCGTCAAAACAAAGGCCAAAATATCCAGCCTTTTAAACATTTCATCCATGAGGTAAGTACTGCTTATCAGGTACCACTACAGTATTTACCTTTATCTGCAAAAGGAGTTGATTAGCAGAACCCAAGCAGTAATGATTTCAATTTTCTTATTGTGTACCATCAGTGGTATTAGATTTAAGATTTACTGCAATGCCTCGCAGCTGCTACAGTCCGACAGAGACAGAGAGAGCTCTGCTGTAGTTTACAGTTTATAGCGCTGCTCTTGGTCCTCCCGTCATTTTGCACCTTCACAATTTATTATATATTTTATTTATTGAAGTATTATCTTCTGAACCCTGCCACATTTTGCACTGTTTTATATACATTTGTGTATAAAAAATGTCACATATACAATGTACATATTTTGTACATGTCTAGTTTGTTCCAGAATATATTTGTACTCTTATTTTATGTTTTTCTTTTTTCTTTTTTTTTTATATATCCAATAACATGCTAAGAATTTCCCATTTCCCAAAGTAAATCTGTTTACCTATTTATCTGTCCATTACTCTGTCCGTGGAAATGCACAAATCATTCTGTAAACCGGAATGTTCCTGTGATTATTTTGCAGCGCTTTGTCTTAGTTAAGTTTAACCTCATCCTAGTCTTGCTTTTCAAACACATCAAACTGTTTCAGTACGTAACCAGAGCCAGTTATTCTCCCTTTTACATTCTTGTGCAGTACATAAGTAGGTGTTGGATAAGTTTGGCTCCTCCTCTTCGTCCTCCTGAGTGACGTCAGCAGAGGTTTTGCAGGTCAGTTTTGTAGTCACATGTATGTGAGGACAGGAACAATTGTCATGGGTATAAATTTTTGATGCACCCTTTTTCCTCAAGCTGGAACAAAAGAGGCCGCCCTCTTACTGTGTGTAATTGACAATATGTAAAATACTGTATGATGGTTGCAATATCAACACACAGGAGAAAAAAATGTTCCCTCAGTATTGCAGCATCAGCCTTGACTAATCCAAGATGAAATGAGCTGGAGGGAGGGCACGAAGGCTACACTAACTTCAAATGGAGAGGGAAGATAGCGTTCACACACAAACACACAGACACACAAATATTCACTAGAGTTTACACGGAAAGCCCTCCACGAGGCTCCGAGTGAAGAAGATTAAATTCCATTAAATAACATGCTGTTGCTGTAAAAAAAAAAAAAAAAAAAAAAAAAAAGATGCTGATTGCACTTTTTCATTTTTCTACACGTGTTCTCATTCGATAAATACACGGTGACTTTTGATATTATGGAAATGATGTAATCACTAAACTGAAGTAGTAATCATAAATACCTGAAAAAAATTCAAACTAAAAAATAAGAACCAGAAAATCATAGAACGGACGAGGTTGTCCGTCACCGCAGATTCTGTGATGGCTCCGTCCCAACAACAGGTTACAGCCTCCAATTCTCTGGTGAGCAGCTGAAGCGTAATTGCCTGCTGTTGCTCTTATCAAACTCCTGCCACTTTCATGTCGAGCTTTCGCTGCCCTGCTCTCGTCCCTGGGAGCCTCTTCTGAGACAAAATTACATGAACAATGCAGTCTCTTTTTTTTTTTTTTTCACGTACCCAGGAAAACAGTTTTTGAAGCAGCAACATATCCTGAGGTCAATGAGAACGCAGTCGTCTTCGTGCCGACCACTGACAACCTCCATAGATGCGAGGGGGAGAGTGGTTCCCTCACCAGGAGAGAGCATCTGTAATTATTTTGCCGTGCTCATTATGCCGTGTTGGTTAACCGGCGCTGAGACTGAGCAGAGTGCTGTGTTTGCTTCGGATGGTGTTACGTAAGTCTTGAACATCCTAATTAACAATGATCGGTAAAACAATGTGAAGTTTCAATACATTTTGCACTTTTGGAAATGGGCCTTTGTGCTCGTTACTACCAATTTAGTTTTGTGTCCCTTTGACAGGAACTTCTATCTGGAGATAGAGAGAGCTGGCTTTATTCTCTCTCTCTTCTGTGAATTGGTTCTGGTGTCTGGTGCCAATTCATTAAGACACTTGCACTGTGACTGCACCATTCTTAATGGCAGCAGATTCTCATTAGGGCATTGTCGGTAAAGGCTTTCAAATTTAGTGTCGGGTATCTCAAGGAGCTTCCTAGATTAGATTTATTTGGTCAGAATAGGGTGTGTGTGTGTTTCCACAGGTACCTACGGGTGCAAATGAAGTAACCTGAATCTGCAGTGAATGAAAGGGACACACAGAGAGCGATGTCGAGGCAGAGGAGCTGGAACGGAAGTTTGTTTGGTGGGAGTGCAGAGGACCAGGAGAGTAAATAAAAGTGTGGATGGCAGCGAAGCGCCTCACTGTAATAAGTAAACACATCACAACGCTGTGTGATTTATTGCTGGGCCAGGATGACATTTTCAGCTGTGGGACAAGGTGGCAAAGTTCTGTTTTTTGTTTGTTTGTGGTTTTTTTCTTGTGTTTGTTTGTTTGTTTGTTTCCTTTTCGGGTATGTTTGTTTTATTTTTTACGCAGAGGACAAATCCTGCATTCTTATTCTTGCATTTCCCCGGTCAAGAAAGGGCAGTCTGCTTATCTCACAAGAGGAGCAGAATCCAGCCGCTCGGGCTGAAAGGGGGGAGAGATATGGTATTGGAAAAATAGGGGTGGGAGGTTGCAGCCTGATAAAGGCCCAGGAAGTGCACCACGGCAGGAATAATAATAAGTCACTCCTGTCATTGATTCCATTTTGTCTATATTTATTATTTGATTAAGCATTCTCGCCTCTTGCAAAGGGTACGCTGAAGACACATAAAGAACCCTGATCTTGTACCAAACACTGGCGCTTGGTTCTACTCACTGGAAATGTTTTAACCTGAGGTTTAAATATCTGAGAAATTGAGAGTATGGATCATCAAACCTAGTTCTTCGGGTTTATTTTATGCTTACAAGATGAGAATTACAACACCAATAAATTTACACTGATGTGAATTTTAGGAGCTTTTTACTAGTAAAAAGCAAGAAAAGGAAAAGTATTGAAACTACTTTTTAACTCAGACCTGGACTCAAAATAGTTAACAAGAGTAGAAATGTCTGGCAGAGCAGATCCCAAGTCAGCAATTCAGGCCTATTATGCTTGCCAAGGGAAGCTCATATACAATAAAACTTTAAGGTGTTGAGAATTGCTAAAGTAGTCAAGCATCTCCATGCTGAGGTGTTTACATACGGTGGTATACTGTAAACTACATTGAGAGGCAATCACATAAAAACCAAGGGTTCAGTGACACTAAAAAGCCTCGGCGTGCACTGTCACCCTCACCTCCACAGGAGCTGCATCAGGCGGCTTTGTGCTTATCTTCCACCCACGAAAACCACGACGTGAGCTTATTGTCGAACATACAGAGCAATTTACTCACACATACGAATAAACAGATAAGACGTGTGTATTATCGGGGCTCTAAAGTGAAGCTAATGCTAGTTATTCCATCATTTATTTGAGATTATCTTTAGGATAACGAATAGATCGTTTCCTATCCGTGACTACAGCTGACACAAACAGGATAAATAAAGGTGCGGAAGGATTAAGGGGGCATTTGTGTTGGCAGGTTTAAGGTGACAATTCTGGCTACCATTAAAACCTGCCAGGCCCCATTCTGCACCTCGAAAGTGCTCGAAATCAATCCAATACAGATAGTTTTTGGTTGTCACACGTTTGAAGAAGATGTGAGAGGAGGATTGGTCACTTGGTCCTTTGTGTCTTTGCCCATAAAGAGACCCACAAGGGGGCAGTAATTTGTTGACGTCCATGTCAGTTTAGATGCGGCTGTAAGGGAGAGTTCATGTCTGGGGGCAGCGCAGTGGTCCATTAATGGGTGGTAACATAAAACCACACGACAACATTAAACACTGGATATGTTATCGACTTCCTCTTTCTCCATCAATAAGCCTTTTATCTAAATTCACACATTTCGTGAAGGAGGTTTTGGGAATTTATTGAAAAGAGCCTTTTCCCTTCATCTTATCACAAACACTATGGTTATACAATGAAAGCTAATAAATACTTGACTGCAATAAATCACTTATCTGACAGTATTTCCAACTTCAAGCACATTAAGCAATGACTCAACATGACTAGATTCAAATATAAAAAGTAAATAGCTTAGTGGCCAACCTTTGGAGCTAACACAGTGGAAAGCTGGAAAAGAAAAAGAAAGAAAGGAGCAACCATGACTTCACGTCTACGTCTCTATCAGGTCGTGTGCATGGGCCTGTCTGGTGGCCAGCATTTACATGCCAACAATGTAATCAACAGGAAATGTCTGGGAAGTGTTTTAACCTGCCCATCTTAATCCAAAATGCCAGAACACTAAATCAGGCAGCCCAGAGCAAATGTTCCAGTGGTTTTCTGGTCCGGCCTCTGCAGCGGGTTTGCACAGCTCTCCCGCTCTCTTTGTTCCCACCCCAAGCACTTTGGCATTGAACTCGCATAGCAGCATATATAACAGAAATACTCTGTTCAACTGGACCGAGGCAACATGTATTGTGAAATATCTACTACACGTGATGAGAAACAACAACCACCTCGCTTCAACTTCAGTGCTCTTGAGCAAGGCACCAAAATGGAGCGGCTCAAAAGAGGCCAACAGTTGGAGGATTGTGTTCTTAGGTATCGCTGCCTGTAGCTGTGAAGCAGGGCGTGCACATGGTCACTGCACAACCCTCCCGGGATGAGTAAAGGCTTATTGTTCTCTGACTGCAGTGGATGTAACAGAGACAATCTGTCATCCTGTAGGGACTGTTCACCATCGACAGCATCTGTTAGTTGAAGATTGATTTCACATGTTCTTATTTTGGCTTTTAAATCAATGTGAATTTAGACTTTTATGTTGCAGTAATTTCCCCGCATGCAGTAGATAGTCTCAGCTGATGCTTGTGTTTGTGCTAATGTTTATTTCGTTTCTGTCATCATCCACACAGATGCCTTCAACCCTTCCAGGGAGTGGGAGTGACAGGGTGATAATTTGGGGGACGCCCGTTGGGTGGGAGCATGTGATGTGGTGAAAAACACAAGCTCACCATCCTGACCCCTGACTTTACACCAGACAAGGTTTTAACGGTGGAATTTCAGGAAGAAGTGCCACATTCAACACCTGACCTAAATGATTTAGATACCTTTGTGTACTCACTCAGTGTCATGCGATATTCCAGATTTTATCCTTTAAAAAAAAAGAAAATAGAGGAGAGCAATAGCTTTACTGCTGACCATCGGTGTGAAATTTCTGAGCCTGTAAAATGTAATCACTGAAGGCCTTGGATCAAAATGAATAATGATATCTGGCTGGCGAGGCTAGTTCTCCTTTTAGAAACGCAGCCTCTTGGAGGAGATAAGGGGAAAGAAAATAGTTGTTTCTCTATTCTCTTATCAGTGAGAACTGCATAATGTAATCTGACTCAATGGCGTATCAGATCAATCACTTTGTCTGCAAAGGGGGGGGGGGGGACAAGCCGGAAAGATTTTACAGACAGAAAAAAATAACAAAGTAATATGTGAGATTTTTATATCAAAACTTTCTCTATTAGCAGTTCACATAATGTGGGGATGTAAGGATTTTACTGCATAACAAGACCAAGCATCAAGATAAGTAATATAAATGTGTGGAATGGCTTTAGCACCCTCTGTTCTGCTGTTGGTTTGGTTTAAGGAGTTTTAATCTCCAGCAGCCTGAGCTAATGTTACCTGAGACAACACAAGGTTTGCCAAACACATCACTTAGTCCTCATTCTCGTGCCGTTAAAAGTGAAAACGAGGCGACATTAAAACTAAATAAAGTCAGCAGGGAACGTTAAAGAGTTGGCTGGAGACAAATCATTTCTACGATCACAGGCAAGAAATGAGAAGCTTTACTGTGTTTACCTCTGTCTGAAATCAAGCACTGTTTAAAAGAATTTCTTTAAGAGGCTAATCTTCTGTCATCAGCAAAGCCCTCTGAGGGATCTCTGACGCTGCACCTTCATGAATCTGATGAACGCCTGCTCTTTATTTCTGTACAATATTCCAAATGTGGATGTGCTGGAGTGCGGCTGCCTTTGTGTCTGTGCGGAGGAGAGTCTTGGATGCTTCTTTCTCCTTGAACATTATCAAGTGGAGACGTCTGTGAAGATTCTCAGTCGGATCGAGCGAAGGTGTGAGATGATTTCAGATTCAGCCTGTTGTCTGTCTGTACGCTCTGTATCCATCCTCAGACGTCATCTGAAAACCAGGACCTTGTTGTGTTGTCTTGAGAACATAACAAAGAGGGGAGGAGAGGTAGTCCTCTGGGGTGTGGAGGCGACGGCACACAGCACATCTGTTGGACAACTCTCCGGGGACCAGCTGTGGATTTGTGGAGCTAATTGAAAAGGCTGCTCCAACAAATTTCCAGACGCTTCTTTTCTTTGGGAAGTTCATGATTCTTCAGGATTCTTCCTGTTGCACCACTTGCCCCCAGCCACACCACCTTACCCATTTTGACCCTCTTTTCCCTCTTTTCCTCGCCGCTCGGTATCTCCCAGCATTCGTCGTGGTGCAGAGCCTTTGCTGGCGGTGCTCACAGACAAGCAGTAGACACTTACTATGCCAGTCACTCCCTTCCATCCCTGTGTCCCTGAGAGACCTAATTGATATTCCAAAGCCGAGTCAGAGCTGCATCTCAGGCTCACCTTAGTCATTAGTGAGCCCCACAGGGCTGTTTGCATTATAATCTCTGATTTGGATTGTGTGTTGCCTCCGTGTCCTTCCCCCGAGGTTGAGCAGTGTATGCAAAAGGCCGCTGTCGCACGGGATCCGAGCTCAAATTAGCCCACACCTCTGAAGTTTGCATCTGTGATAAGGGTCGCAGGTCGTGAACTCACACTTAAACAGGCAGATCAGATGTGCAGATTAATCTCCCCCCACCCCGGATTCTGTCACAGCGTGTGAGGAGAGAAGACCGCCACCTAAAGGCCCATCTGGATGTTTGTAGAGGAACAGGGGAAGTGAAAGCGCTCATAACTTATCAAATGTGGCTTATTTATGGAAGGAGCACGACAGGAATATTAAAGTGGTGGGAGACTCCGGTGCATACCATCCGCAGTATTATGAACCAGGTACATGTGGGTGTTTATGCCCCCCCCATCAGCCTAAATTAAACACCAAGCCATCTCACCCACCCTAAACTAGAGTTTAACATCAGTCACATCACTCTCAATGCAGGTGGGGATGGCAGCCATTGAGAAGCTAATGTGCAGGCCCTGTTTGGCAGTTATCTCCCTGCGCCGCCCCCCCCCAACACCACCACCACCTTCCTACACTTAATCTAGGTCAGTGGCATCCAGGGACTGAATAATCTAATCCCCATAGTACAAAATATTTTGGAGGTTTTTTGAATATGGTGCCTTAATTACAGATGGAGTCAGCCAGTATGTCTCTGTTTGACCCGAAGCGTCGTCCTGGCGACTAAACTTTTTTTTTTTTTTTTTGCATGCTGTTTTTGGCCACCCAAAGGCGTGAATGCGGTATTTATTGTCGCACCTCCTTCTACTCCTCCATGACGATGCAGCTGCTTACCAGAAGAATCAAAATGACACGAGCAGCACTACTACATCCAGAACGATCCCACTGGGAACAATCAAGACAATCTTGGCTGTAACATCTTCACGGGGAAGGAGATGGAAACCCAATTTAATTGACTTAAACATGAGAACAGCATATAAAACACTAGGGGCTTTCATCCTGGCACGTGCAAAATGATATTATGTACAGTGTGTACTGTGAAGCAGGTGGTATCGTACAAGATCTGTGGTCTTAACTGTGGGCTTCACGTACTGCGACTTGTAATGTTGAACTTTACTCATTACATGTAGTCACAGTGTGCGTTTCGGGGCTTAGAAATGAGCCTGGATGTTGTGTAATGACATTTTACTAATATATGTATGTCGGCACTATGTGAGGTCAAACTGTTTTTAGAAGAAGTTGGACATTTTATTTAGATTTTTTTACCAATTAATTAAAGGCGTTTTTGTTGTCTCTGTGTCCTGGTATCTGATTCTGAGCCAGGAGCAGAGTGCAGGTGCCTGATAACACTCCTTGAATGAAAAAGAAATTAATGGAAAGCAGGTGGGTACTTCAAAGGCTGGCTGCTCCAACAGTATGACCAAACGTGCTTGTAATCTCCAACCTCGGCTGCTGTAGCTCTGTCACGGAGGAGTGAAAGTTAGGCTTGTGAACAGAAGTAATGACTTGATATCAGAGACAGTGTTGAGCAAAGATGGGGGACTGTGATGCTGCTGATGATATATTTTTAGGAATCTACAGGTTGACAAATGCACGTCTCATGTGTTTGAGTGTTGAGCTGAACATTACAGCTGACCTATTTAAACACCCAGATTACAGATCAAATTGAGGCGCCTAAACATAAAATACACAGCAGCCTCAACATTCAGCTTTCATAATAATTAAAAAAAAAAAAAAAAAAAGATGCCGTGACCTAAAAATCATTTGAAAAATAGCTGGAAATGTTCCACGGAAAACGCAGGCACAGCAATCTTTTAATGTTTTTTTTCCAGCAGATTACAGATGGGAAGGAAAGCTTTAGGACAACAAAATGCTGAATGTGTCGGATTCTTAACCGACTTCAGGAAGAGGTTTATCGTCATATCTGGCGTTGAGTACACAAATGTAGCCGTCACGGAAAACTCATTTCTAACAACATGGTTGCTGACCTGAAGCTGCTCTGTTCCATTTTAAGACAAATTCAGGGTATATTATAAATCAAGATGTTTTACGACAGCAGAGAGCTTTTCTGTTTTATTTTTTTTTATTTTGTACCAACGAACCAAAATAAGCCTATTGCAAAACCACCATTGCAACATCTGTCAACTTCAAAAATTAATAATAAATAAAATTATGGCATCTCCTTAGTTCATGTGATTTTGTGTTGTCAACTGTCAAAATTAGCAAGAAATCTGCACTGCATAACCACTTTTCTAAAACATGAAATTAAAAAGCTCTTCCCTTTCGACAGGCGAAAGCCGAGCGTTAAAAAAACATTTACCAAGTCAAAGCCTCTCACAGTTTGATCATCAAGGCTACAATGTTTAGTCCAATTTTTCACCTCAAGGCGAAATCAGAACTCTGCAGCAAATATGACTTTCCCTCTGTGGGATGCAAGATGTGCCCGCAATGATCCAGCAACATCAGTTACTGCAGTAGCTGTTTTCTAATCAGCCAAAACAAATAAGTTGTAGCATCACGTAAGTGAGCGAGTCTCAGGATGAGTCAAGCACAGAACAGCATGCTTGGCTCTGATCCTGCGCAGCTAAAGGTTGCGCTCAAAAGGATGCGTTCTCCCTGGGCTTTCCCTCCTGTGCTGCATAGTCACTCAGATCAATGCGTCCTTTCAGCGCACTTCACAGGGTACACGGTGTTTCCAGCAGACAGAGGCACACACAGCAGTCACACAAAAACAACCAACCTTGCCTCACAACTTCGTCTAATTTCTGTGGAATGTTTCAGTGACAGAATGTTTATGGCATTCGGAGGCTCTCTGTTGGTCCGCCATTTCTGTCTCAGAGGAGAAATCTCCTGGGATCAATCTGTAATTAAGAAAGAAAGTCCTCAAGCCTGACATAACCATAGAAAAGTCTAAGGGCATGCAAGACAAATGCAAGGAGTACAGAATGAAGAAAACTAGTGACTTTAAAAAGTACCAAAGTGGGACAGTGTAACCTCAGAAGAATTCAACACTGTCCTTCCACAAGGAATTTCTCCACATTGTCACTTTGAAATAAGCCCCCACCATCAGGATCACAGAAAGATTTCCACGATAAATAAATCAATAAAATGAAAAACAAGATTAAATAAATCAGCTTGTCACTTGACAATAGAAGAGATGTTCGTGCTGGAGGACTGTTAATACTGCATATCAACCACAAGTTCTCGTTGAGCGTTCAGAAATTCTTACGGTGATCTAAAAATGATCATGCGCAGCAGCAGTTGCATGAACTCAAATTTTCCACAAATGTTAGTTCTGTTTCTGGGATGTAACATTTTGATAGATTGTTATAGAAAAAATATAAATTAAACAGGAGACCAAGATAATGTGCTGATTGATCTTAAGTCATGGATGTTTCAGTGAGCCACTGCAGAGATGTACGAGTTCGTACACATTGAGAATTCACTACATTCTCATTGCTGAGGAAAGAGTCGGTCCAAACTTCACTTTGTTCTTCATTTGCTCACTCAGTTTATTATTTTGTCACGAGTTGCTGTTTCACAGAGACATTGTGAATATTGACCGCTGCCGCCCAGTTTGCACCGTCACCCTGCCTTGTCCGTGGCACGTTGCGAGCCCTTCCAATGAAAACACCTTCCAAAGTGCTGACTTTGATAACAGGGTGAAACCCAATTCTGCCTGAATGCACTTTATCAAAGCGAACCAACCTAGCTGTTTCAACCCCCCCCCCACCCCCCACTGAATTGTGTTTACTAATGACTCGTCTCTCAGAACGTTTGTGCAAATGAGGGTTTGAGAGTGCAACAGTGCTTTGATAGTATTCACAGACAACAACACACGCAGTGTTGTCTTGCTGGGGAGCACGGCATGCGTGCCTTTTGTGCATTCAGTGTACTACAAGCAGCGAGGGGAAAGAGGGGTGGAGAGAGGTGGTGCTGTGTGTTTGTGCGTGTGCTTTCAGTGGGAGGAGGCCTTTGAACGCTTACCTAATTGACCTCAGTTTGATATTTTTTAGGGTGGGGTGTACAGAACACATTTCCCAACATATCCACCACATAAACACAGAACTGTGTGAGAATATGAGATTATTTCATGCGTGTTACCTGGCAGCATACTGATTATTTGCTAATGGTGCAAACACATGACTGCTTTACGTGCTAAAATACAAAAGGCAATAGTTGAAAAGAAACAGCCGTGCATTGTGTAGATTGCATCAGTTGTTCTATGTAGGTAGTTTCCCATCTGTGTGTGGGTATTGTAAATGTTTAAGGTTTAAAGGCAAAGTAAGAACATAACAAGCCTTTGAAACACCTGTGGAAAAATCCAGATCCAAATCACTTTCCGTGCTTGTACAAGACGAGAAAAGAATTCAAGCCAATGAAAGTGAGATGGTCGGTACAGTGTGTGTGTGTGAATGCCTTTGCAGATGGTAATGTTGACTCTGGAGCCCCGGCTGCTACAGGCCAGGAAACATCACTAGCACTAGGGCCATGTGGGACCTCTGTTTAAAAAAAAAAAAAAAAAAAAAAAAAAAAAAAAGAAAAGTTTGAGATTTTTTTCACAGCCCATTGTAAGCAATCAGGCAAATAGAAGCTTGCAGTTGTGCGGCACACAGGCACTTCTTTCCAGAAGGCAGAGAGCAATGCTCAGTCTACTGACAGGCGAGCCAGCAGACCGACGAGAAGTTGGGACGGATCCTCATAACACCGACAGACGGTAACACCACCGCTGGGTCTTCTCAAGGCCACTTTCACACTCCTGCATCTGATTGCTCCTGGATGCACGTTCAACATCATCTGCTGGCACTGAAGATCTGCAGATGCACTCACCCACAGGCTTACTTCGCCACCCTTCATCTGTCTCAACAGTCACACCAGAGCTGTACCTGTGGGAAGAAGATACACATGTTTTATTGACAGAGCTACAGGTGGTTTTAGTTTGATCCTCTGCTGGACCAGGAGGTTTTTTTTTTCCCCCCTGTGCGGTGAGCTGTGCTGTCTGTGGAGCCAGTATGTTGCATATGGTTATGATATGTTTGGTACCGTTCCTGCTTGGCTCAGGGCAGGCCCAGGTTGCCACACGGACTCAGGAGCAGAGCCAGAGACGGGCCCAGGGTCAGGACAGCGCTGGAACTCCATGGAGGCAAGTGATTCAGTGGGAGAACAATGGTCGGGTGTTTAGTCTGATGAACAGTGGAGCTGAATATGTCCCAGCTGGAGCAGGAGCCCAGGACAGAGCTCCCAGGGTGGTTGTGGCAGACTCTCGTCCACGATCTTCAGGCAGAACTCAGGGAGGCAACGTCCGCCGGCAGGCTCCATCAAGAGGGTCCTCTGAGACCGTCCGTGGGCAAACAAGGCATCCTTTTGGCTTTGGGCAGGTGCCTAATAATTGGAGACAGACTGCAGGGGGTGCAGGTGGTGGTCAGTTCCAGGGATCGTCTAGCAGTCGTTTCAGGCCATCCACAGGCTCTTCGTCGTCATCGTCATCATCGTCTTCCACTTTCTCCTCATCCTCTTACAATGTGCCATCCTTCCCACAGGCCCAATATCCTCAACAGCCCCCCTTCCAGCCAGTACCTTATGACCCCAGTTTTGTGGAGGGACCGGTCAGGAGCTATGAGCCTCCTTTTCAGCCTGTTCTCGGTGGAGGTTACGGTGGTGGAGGGTACGGAGGTGGCCGTCCTTACCCTGGGGGGGGGTACGGAGGTGGTCTGGCCCCCGTGCTCCCAGGCTCTCCCTCTGAGTTTACTGACGACAGTTACCGCTACTTCCAGACTTACAGCTACGGGGCTAATCCTGCGTTGGCACCGCGTGCTCCACAGCCACCATTTGCAGATGGTCTGGACCACAGATACACCCACAGCCTGTACAACGAGGAAAATCCTCCCGCCGTCGCTGCGCCCGATTCCAACCAGGCCACACCTGTGATAGTGGACAGGACAGGACCAGGCGTGCAAACGCCTATCAGGAGTCCGCAGTATGAGCAGTTTCCTCCATTTGGAAGACCCCAACCTCCTTTCGTGCAGCCAGTCCTTCCAGGAAGAAATTCTCCGAACTCTGCCCTGGAGAACCCCAGTACGAGCGTTGGGAGCGTGTACCGGCCTGAACAGAGAGGTACAATAAACTGTTTGTTTGGTTGCTTGTGAGCTAACACAATGTGTCCTTTATTTCCCATTTTGTTCAGGATGTTTTGCCAATATTAGCAGAACCTGTGACACGTGAGAACAGTGACCATCGCTGTCACCGCTGCTGATTAAATAAAACTATTTCATATTTCCAGGGGGAAAAATGGAGCGAGTTCACATGCAGGCAATCATCCAAGGCATTTGTGTCTTTGAGGCAGAAAGTGAAAAGCTCACCATGTGATCTCTGTTATTGCTGGACATTTGAGTTCGAAATATGCAAAACCCAGGGGTGTGCAGGACTCACCACCTCTCTCAACTGCGCAATCATGTTTTTCCAACATCTTTCTTTCAGGCTCGTCAGATATCTGAAATCATCAGATTGAAGCAGCTGCTTAAAATTCAGTCACTTTTCCAGTTTACAAACAATGTGAGGCAGACACACGGTTCATCTTTTCCCACTTTAATAGTTATTGAAACCAGGTGTCGAACAGGCGCTGCACACACAAGCACCACTGTGTTTTCTGTGAGGGGAGTGCTGTGCTGCGAGAGAGGCAACTGGTCCGTGAGTAGACTGGAGTTTGGTAATGGTGACCTCATCACCGGTGGGGTGGGGGTAGGAGGGTGGGCTTGTGACATGGGGCAGTGGCTGCCTTCTGGGCTGGAGGACAGGAGAGGGGAAACAAGGGGGGATACAGTTCCTTACAATCTCTTGAGGGAAAGGAGAGTGTGGAAAGTCCCAGTAACACATGGGGTCCATTGCTTCAGCTACAGGAAATCAAAAAAATATTTTGGCGGTTAATCAGTGGGGGGCTGAAAAGTCAAACATGTACACGAAGAGTGCCCTCATTTTCTTAAAAAAAAAAAAAAAAAGTTTCTAAAACAGCAGTCACTTCTCTTGACTCTATTAGCGCTTAGTATTCATGGAAATTATGTATTTAATTGTGTGTATAACTCTGCAGTTGATTAAAAGAGGAGAGGTTCCTCCTAAATGTATCGGTCAATGGCTTTGCTAACAAGTGGAAGTTTTTCCGCATCGCACCGGCCACCAGAGGCTGTGTCTGGTCTGAACTGAGAGGATGTCCAACGAAATTCTCAGACACTTAATAATGCAGATTTACCTTCTGTTTCACCCAGTAATCTACCTTACTGTGCAGCAGTCTCTCCAGTGTGCTATCAGTCATTACACACCCTTGAGCTGGAAGACATTTCTCCAGCACAAAAAGCCAACATATGTGCAGAGGGCTTCGTGCTCTCAGTAATCATTGTGATAAAGATTCAGCCATTGGGAGAAGCTGACATTTTTATTGCATTACTTCATCGCAGGGCAGTTGTTTCGTATTTGCTTTGCAATAAGTATTGTGAGCCGCAAGTTTAAAACTGACTTAAAAAGGAAGTTTTACTATATACACCGATTTATAAATCCAGTGTTCCTATCCGAGGAGAAAACACATTTAAATATAAAACATTTGTCTCAGTCCAGAGGCCCTCTTGAGAAGTAATTGAGATAATTTCAGTCTATTCCGTTTGTGGCCAAATAAAGGATAGAAAAAAGATGACAGTATGAGATTAGCATCAGTGAACGAGCTGGCGAGCATTATCAGCATCGTAACTGCAGTGATTAGGTTTAAGGTCATTTATCAGTTTACACTGCACTGGATGTGCTGCGTGTTCAAAGTGTTAAGCAAATAGATGCTCTCAGCGCGCTCTGTCCTACAGTCGGCATCAAGGAGCCAAAGACCTCAGGTCATGTCCGCTGGACAGCAGACGAAGATCCTCTCTGCTTGCATTGAAATCAATGGCTGGATTTCTTTCTTTTTGGGGGGATTAAATGCTACATCTATCTGTTACACCAGATTTGCAGGCGTGTACAAAGTGCACTCAGTGACACCAGGTTTTCATCCTGACTCACCTTCTGTGGTTAAGTTTAGCCAAAGAACACACTTTGATCAAGACCAAGGACAGATTGTGTTTTTTTTTTTTTTTTTTCACTGAAGTCACTCCAGACTTTTGTCATGTCATGCAATAGTTTCCTTGATGATGCTGAAGTGTAAGACTGGACATGCTGACAGAAAACAAATTAAACACTCTTACATTTTTAGGACTTTTATGACAAATATTGCTAACTGGTTCAAATTTACATTTTATGTAACTGAAAAAATATTCCGGTTTGGCATAACGTTCCTTTCAAAACTAATTGGTTGCAAATTAATGGAGCACAGAACTGCTTACACTGAAGGTGTGTCCCTGAGAAACCCCTGCTTTGTATGACTATGCAAACTAACAAAGAACAATGACACTGTAACAAATTCAAGGGCATTTTATTCTGTTAGCTGTGCTCTCACCGAGTTGCTTCTGAGAAGATCTGACTGGGTTGTGCAGCCTCGGTGATGTTACTCTGTCTATGAGAGAGCTTTCTGCTTTTGAAAGCTGCAGTGATTCAGTGGTTTTGTGAGTAATAAATAGTATTTAATGAAGTGTCATGGCAAAGATTGGTTTAAAAAGTCTGCAGATTGTCCCAACTATGCCCTTTGCAGCACATTGTCATTTTATCTCACTCTTCCTTACGCTCATATTCCCTGACAAAGCCACCAGCAGTGATCGGTTGGAATAATTGAACTGTAATTGGTATATTAATTCATCAAGGCAGCTGCAAGGCAGTGCCACAGTTATTCCTCTCATTAGTTTCACCATGGCATCTTCAAATTAAGAGAGGAACTTTTGCTCTCTGAAATTAATCTGTAATAATTTCACCCAGCCACCAAAAGTAAAGAGGCTGAATCAAAAGATGGATCAGATTCTTTTTCATTTTTAAAGTAGGGGATATATACAGTCTGACGAAGGAAGCTTTGAAAGAAGAGTCTTCTTCATCGATGCTGTTGTGATTTTTGATTTTTGATTTTTGATTTTTTTTTTTATATTATTGTAAAATGACCTCGATGAGTTCTGAGTATTCAAATCTGACGGTCGTCTATAGCTAAACGGCCTGTGGCTTAAAGCAGGAGTATCTAGAGAGGGAGCCCTTGAGTCTTTTATTATGCCATATTAGATGATATAAAAGGCTGGCAAGATCCAGTTTCTTCTTTCCGTGCCCCACTTAGACAGTAATGTGTGGCTTTGTCACATGCTGTCGAGAGCTGATCAGCTTTGGTTTCTCAATACATTTTATCCCCCTGAAAGAGACCCAATTTCACATTTCAAAAGATTAGAGGGCAGAGAACAAAGCCGCGCTAGGATGAGGAGAAAAAAACAGACTTGAGAGTGCTGTTGGAAAACTGCTGCATTTCACACCGGTCTTACGCTGTTTACATGGTCTGCCCCATGATGCTACCCCTTGTTCTATAAGTCTGCCTCAGAGGGGGCTGTCAGATGGGATGTTTACTTCGTGCCCACAAAGGCAATGGCCTTATTTAAACTTGCAGTTGGGGAGTAGAGCCTCAGATGGTTGTTAAACCAGGCAAATATAAAATAGGAAACTTCCAATCTGGTTTCCATAAACAGCTTATGACCAAAGTCCCCTCGTGTAGCCAGACCAAAATCAAAAAACTGACATCATTTAATCATTTTCCAATTATCTTCTTTTCCTTGCTGAACAAATGCCACAACAAGACATCAAGATTACTCATTTTTGATTTTATTAATTTTTCCAGCCTCAGAGGTCAGGTGGCCTGACTTTGACTTGTTTGAACAGTCTCACATTAAAGTGTGTCCGACCTTTGTGGGCTTCACACAAAGGGGTGATAAGCCACGTCAGAGACTCTTGCTGGCACGGACTTCATTGGGAACAGGACACAACGACATATAGACTCTGAAGAGTCGGGCCTGCTTTTCCTTTTTACTTGCTCCTCAGGTTGTTTGACAGATTTGGACAGCAGCCCACTTTAAATACAGGACTGCTGTGAGATCACTGTTGCTTCGCCCCTGCGTGCGTGTTCTCCCTCTCTGTGTCTCTGTCTAGCTCTAACTCTGTGCACCTTTGCCTTTCTTCATGTCTTCTTCATTAGCCGGATGCATTTAACATGGTAATATTTCATGCGGCCACCACATGAAAGTGGCTGATAATTATAAAAACTGATTGGATCCCATGTCATTGTTGAAAGCAGGGAGTTTAAACTGACACTGGATGCACTTTATATGTGGTTGTGTTGCATGAGAAACAAGAAAATTGTGCAACATGTATTTGAATTTAACGAATGTAACCCTTGTTCTCTCTGAGAGCCATGTGAGTAAAAGTGTCCTGTTAGGAAACCATGATGATAAACTGGAATTCCCGGTCATTAGTGGCCAATGGATTCAATTTTTAAGCGTGTGCATCGTTGCCTATCGTATCCTCCACCAGCGTCGCCACATGAGACCGTCTTCCTGTAAAAAACAAGCCTGTAGGTTGTTTGTGCAGCAGCTTATTATGACCCATATGTTTTGTTCCGTTGTGAGGAGACATCCAGCCGCCGCAGTGATGATGACAGGAGCAAAGGGAAAAGTGTGGTGATGTAGGTCCATGTTAGGTCGGGGAGATTTATGGGTCAACAAAACACAGAATCAGTTTAAGTTGTTTGTATTATTCGTTACTGTTCCACTAACGTAACCATGTTCTTATTATTGTAACCGCAAAGACAAAGACAGTCTAATGTTAAAACTGTTGGACCCCTTTCTATCCCTGAACAAGTCAAACCAAACCGAGCACATGATTAATTATTAGTCACCACGGCCTTAAAAGTTGATACTTCCTCAATAAAATCATGAAACTGCAACCGCTAGAAATACTTGAACTATTGTGCGATTTTCGAGCACGCTATACGTTGACAATAGAAGGTGAGCAGTGCATCTTATCATTTCAGGTTTGCCTGACCTGGTTCCCGATCCCAATTATGTCCAAGCCTCCACGTACATCCAGAGAGCCCACATGTACTCTCTCCGCTGTGCTGCAGAGGAAAAATGCCTGTCAAGGTAAACTCAATTCTGGATGTCCGTTACGAGTTATTAATTCATAAACGTCTTTACTTTTTCAGTGACCCCATTCTGTTGTTGCAGTATCAGAAATGTTCTTGGCCCTATTGGGTTTGTTTTCATGTTACATGTTCTTATTTCCATTCTTTCTGTTACATCTTAAGAGTCTTTTGTGACTCAGTGATTGGTTCGTTCCAAAGATGTTTAACTTCATGAAATTGGAAACAGTTCATTTCGTTCCCCTTTTTCTGTGGCCTCCTGACGAATTAAGTTATAAATCCACATCAACAAATTGTAAATTCCTTTATGAATACAATTTTTTACCAGCTTCTTCACCTTTGGGTAGCATTAACCAATGAGTGAACCATCCGTATTTCTAATGTCACCTTCCGAATTAAACCCATTCTGTGCAATAAAATCTGAAAGATATGATGAAAAGAGTTGACCGACGGCTGAATGCCCGTCACCGTCAGGGATACCGGCTGCCGTGAGTTTCATCTCTCTGTGCTGGCGAATTGCATCCCTTGAGCTGTAGACCTGGACCCTTCGACTGTCAGTGCACTAAGGAAACTATTGAAATGATGGTGCTGAAGTGTGAAGAATGAAGTGTGCTGTCCCCATGGCTGCTCTATTTGCCCTCTCCCCATCACAAGCACAGCCATCCCTCAAAGCCCTTTCATATCCTGTCTGAGTTTGCAGCAATCACCGACAGATGGGCTGTTGTAATTTGCCATAGACTCCAGTGTCAACAACAGCCACAAGACGAATGGCTTAGATCTTCAGTGGTACTATGAACTCAAGGTTGTCCCTCCTTTTTCACACAAAAAAAGTGTATTGTACAACATAGTGTCCCCCCCACCCCCATGTTGAAAGTGTATTTTTTTGAGAGATGGTTGTAATCTGTAGAATGAATTATTTAGTGGCTGTTTTCCTGCCTCCAAGCCTTCACAGTCCTGTTCTTTTCTCCTTGTCTTAGTTATGAGAAACAGACACGCCGACATTGTTTTTGAAGCCAGTTGAGCCGTTTCCCCCCTGACTGTTTTTTGTTTGCATGTGTCCAACATTCAGCTCGGCCTACGGTCCGGAGACCACTGACTACGATGTTCGCGTCCTGCTGCGATTCCCACAGAGGGTGAAGAACAAGGGCACCGCCGACTTCATGCCTAACAGGCCACGTCATACCTGGGAGTGGCATAGCTGTCATCAGTAAGTGCTTAATACGAAACAGATTTTACTCAATCAGCTTGTCACGCTTTAGTCACAACAGAATTGGCTGCTGTGGTAACCAAGGAGCTCATCTGCAAAGACTTTCAAAACAATCCCACTTCAGTCTTACACATGTATTTATAATGTCATCACGTTCGTGCAAGGACTGCACATTCAGTTAATACCGCAGACAATTATTGACACAGATTGTGTTTATTTTCTCATGTGGTGAACAACCCTAGTTCGAAACGACTTTGTACAATACAGGAGCTGCTACCTCTCATCAGCGGGTGTCAGACACGAACCAGCCTAATAACCTTAAGTGGCCTCACTGCATCTAGGTGAATACCAGAAGAAGAAAACTAGCTTGGATAAAGCTGGTTTGTAAAAGGGTGCAGGCAGACCCCCTTCCACTGAAAAATCATTAACTTCACTGATTCTGAGTTCTGTGGTTTTATCACATTAGACATATTCTGAACACACAGTGAACACCTTGACTGTGAATCTCCACCTTGAAATTGCAGTAAACTGATGGCAGTCTCATAAAAACAGATCCAGAGAGCCTCAGTTCATACGTCATCTTCCACAAGCAACCAATTCCATCAACTTACATGGACAGAGATAGGCGAGATAAAACCAAACACCTTCTGAGTACAGAGAGTACAAATAAAAGATGCTAACTCAACTGGTCAGGTGCACCACAGACTTTTCTTTGTGTTCTGAGTCGGACTGAGGCCGAGTTTCTCCAATGTTTCCACCAATAACCATCATGATTCCCTTTTCACCAACCTCGTGCAAGCAGCCGTGTTAGGCGGGTAACAAACGAGTTAGAAGATAAAAAAAGATATGCAGCAGTCCCAGTTTTCCTTTTCTTTCCTTTTTTATGTTTTGAAACCATGTTGTGTGTATTATATTAATCATAGCAGAGTATTTCACACAGTTTAAAGCGTGGCTTGGGGAGGAATTTAAAAGGTTTTCGTTGTAGTGCTGTTGGTCCGTACAGTAGTAGTGCACCCTGTGTTGGAAGGCACAAAGCTCTGAGTTCATATCTGGCAGGTTGATGGGGCGCATTTCGATGCCATCTGACTGAAGGTGAATTCACCCAGTCATGAGCCCCATATTATGCCCCGTGGGGGTTACAGTGCTGGAAAAGGCTCAGTTTCTGTTGAGTGGGCACAGATTGTTTTTCATTTTGCTTCTCTAAAGAGGAGAGCGGTGGTGCTGGGGGGGTTGGAGGAGGGGTCAAACCCATAGAGTTCATTTAAGAGCCAACCCAGCGTGAAATAGAGCAACAGGACAATGCACTCTAAATTCAAATCACATGAAAAATGATAGTATTTAGCTGTGTGTGTTTGAGCAATTCAGAGAGCGGTTCTCTCATTGTGTCTTCCACCGTGAATAGATTTGAGTTGGTTTAGTGAGGCAGTTGTGGCTCGGACCGGATCTCTGCGGAGTGCTGCTGATGAGGTGATTCTGAGGATATCGCCGTTGTTTTATGACGTTATATTCCATGTAGACCGGCTCTTATCTCAATATAAGCGAGCCCGCCCACTGACGCCTGTGCCAGGCTCTGCTCCGCTAGCCTCATCTTTGAAGAATGTTGACTGGCCGTTAGGAGATTGGCAGTGTTGTTGCTGTCTGACATCAGTCTGCATTTACACAGTGGTTCCCAGGGGGCAGAAAGCCAAGGCAATCATTCCACTGGCTGTGTGATCAGAATGACAAATCAATCCATTTTTCCCCCGTCAATCCGTGACACCAGATCACACAGCTGCTAAAGTATGAGGACATGGTTGTAGGTTACTGGGACACAGTGTTTGGTTACAACGAAAGGGTTAGGGGAAGAAAATCTCTAGCCCAGATTCTCACAATAAACTTTCCTGCCCTACATTTTTTCAAATAAACTGTGCCGTTGACAGTTTTGCTTTTCATTACATTCACTCCGATTTCCTCGCTTGAGCATTACAGCAAAGAAACGGAACAGCATCCTCCTGAGTATCACAGGCTGTAAAAATGTTGGAATTTGTGTGTTTTTCTTCACCCAAATGAGTACACAGAATTCCATGTAGAACTTATTTGTTTTGTACCCATCCGCGTGGGAAGCAAGGGGAAGTTATTAAAAGTGTTTGATTAGTTTTCTTAAACTTTTTATTTTTGGTACGGGCCAGAAAGCAGCAAGGGGGGAACCTCTGGGTTTGGTTCGCCAGTTACTCAACACACATGACATGAACAATAGTGGCTAACCACATCAGACTGGAGTCCTGGCCAGAAGAAATGCCTAAGGATCCTTTCATAAGTCTTTGTGACCCCGTCCCGAACAAGCCCCCAAACGCATTACGTCCCTTTTTTTCAAACAAACGAAGTAGAAACACCGACAATCAATAATGACAGAGCCAAAATGTGAATGCACAGAAGTTAGTGAAAAAGTTCTGCAGCCTGTGCGTTATTCATCTCAGTCAGCTTCAGAAAACTATGTGACCTTTGTGGTCAAAGATCATTGCTGCTGTTTGTGCAGGTGCTTTGACATATGTCTCCATATCCCGTCTGCACATCACGGAAGACAAATGTCAGGCCACCGCCGGATAGCTCTCAAAGAACCTACTGTGGTCGTCTGTGCTTTACAACCTTTAAAGTCTTGTTTGCTGCAACACAAGTGGAAAATGAGTCACGACTACGACAACAACCGGGAATGTTTTGTACATTACAATCACGAGCTATTCTTGTTAAAAAAAAAAAACGTCATATGTTCTTCCAACACTACATTCTCTGTCGTTGACGTAGTCAGCGAGGGGATCCAGGAATCTAAGAAGGCTGGGGACCTTTCCAGGCACCTCGTAGTCCAGCTCCTCCCACTCTCAATCTTTTTTCTCTGCCTCTCTTTACTCTTCCTGTCTACTTCACACACACATATATATACTGTAGATAATCACCTCAAGATTGCCTCTGAAATGAACGCCAGATTCGGGAACACAAACAAAGACCGTGCTTCAAAATTCCGGGCGCTCCATTTCCCGTCTTGATTCAAACGCATATTTGAATGCATGCGTGCGCATACATGTGAGTGTTGCATAATTCGCTTGCCTCATAAAACGAGCCTATAAAAAAACACACAGAGTAATGTCTGCCCATGCTCACAAAAAAAGAAAGAGCCAGATAGCAGCAGAAACAGTTCTACCTGAGAATAAGCCTTAATTGGTCGCCCCCTCCTGTGGAAAGAACGAGTCCTTGAATGGTCACTTCTCCATCTGTGGAAAGTACCCTCTTTTCCTTCCAAGTCTTCTTTCGACCTTTAATGAGTGTTCCAGTAAAAGCTGTTGCTATGTTGAAACATGGGCCATGAGGTAAGGTGAAAGGGCAATGTTTATATAGTCCGAGTTTGTCTGACTGTGAGAGCTCCAGTGCTTACCTCACTTTCTATAACGGCAAAAGTCAACACCGCTGAAGTATACTGTGTAGAGTCATTCAAGAGTCAGGGAATAATGGAGAGAGATTCCTTCACAATTTCAGCTTGAAGCCATATTTGAATCTTGCATTGGCTCATTTTAATCGGGTTTCCTGTTGGAAAAAACATTATGATATTAATATGCATTTGAGATGATGTATGTATAATGTCTAAAAAAATTTGTTCATGTGTCCCTGATTAAGGAATTTGGTGACTGGGCATTTTGTTAGCATGCAACACAAAGCCACAACAAAAACACTCTACAAAGTGACCAGTGTTAGCGTGACACCTCTCTGAACTTCATAATAGTTGGATTTATTGTTGATGACCTTTTCAAAGATGTGTACATAGAAAATCCTTCATTCTGTACCAACGGTGCTATCTGAAATATAGAGGCCAGATTCTCACTGCTGGCTATGTGCATTTGTCGTGCCTTTGACAGATGATGTCGTGGCCAGAGACCTGACCAGCCATGCTTCATATTCAGCAGAGCTGCACAGTCGCTTGATCCCATGAAATTTGTGCCTGTATCACACACCTAAAGTATCAGCACCGTTGAGGAGCGTTGTGTGTGCGTGTTATTGTGTGTCCTCTGCCGTCAGCTCACTTTTATACCACTCGACCACACAGCATAGCTCATCACTGGCTGTGTTCGTATGACAGAGAACATCTGCCTTACCGTACACATCGCACTGCTCACATTAGAGCACACAGAAACCAAAATCTCGGTGAAAAACAGCTTTGAATTTGCATGCGGAGTATTTTCACGTTCATTAGATGCATCTTTTCATGAAATAAATGAAAAATTAAACAAGCTGCATAGCAACATTCAATCATTTGGGTGAGGGAGAACAAAAAAAAAAAAAGAGATGAATGGGACTGCAGGGCATTTTTACAATAATTTTATGTGTTTCAATAATTCAGTCACTGCTGCCGTGCATAAATTCATCATTATAATGTCTGTCACCATACTTAGTGCAAATACACTTGTTATCATGTACCAGTTAGAAAAAAAAACAGCACTCAGGTCACGCTGGCATCAGAGAGAGCTGCAAGTCACGATGCGGTTAATATTGCAGATGATGTCAAAAGGACCAGCTCGCTGACGGACTCGCTCAGCTCATATTACGGTTCAGTTGTGATGATCAGTGCTCAGGTGCATCCAGGCTTTCCTAAGCTGCTAAAGCTGTGCAAACACACACAAACACACTCAAAGCAGTGTGCACAAATACACTAATGTAATCACACACACAAAAAAGTTACACACGCTCACACACAAATATGTGAATGCCCGCTCAAACATAACTACAAGTATGCACACACACACACACACACACACAAACGCACCTCTGATGTTGGCGACTGATACGAGCTAATTAACAACATCATTCATACATCATTAGGGTGTTAATGTCGTGCTACAGCAATACTTTATTGTTTCCATTAATTACCATCCATTGTCCTTCCATGTGAAATAATGTGATCAGTCAAGGTGCAACATCACTTACAAAAATGTTAACAAACGAGGTCAACAAGTTGAATTCACAGTTAATGAATGTGACCGTTTCTATGAAAAGTACACTTAAACTTGTAGAAGCTGAAATGAAAGTTGTTCTCCAGGCATGACTTAAAAAGAACAGTGCATATCAAAAACAGTTCGAGCTAGAAGAAACATCAGGCAGCTCCATGTTTGAGCTAAATCAGACCCAGATCCAAGGAGGAATCTGTTTTGCACCAAAATCAATGACTGGTGAGTGCAGTCGTTTGTTTATTTGGGTTGTTATCTTGTAAGGCGGCTGCTCACATGGTGTTAATGGTGCTAATGGTTTCTATGAAATAACAAGAATGACGCAGTTTACTCCTTAAGTCACTCATGCTGTTTCTGTGTGTTATATTAAAAACCCCATGGAGACATCTTCATCAGTGGGTATCTTGACATGCATTACGTTTCAGTTGAGATCTGTTTAAACTTTGATAGTTTGGTTTTTATCTTCAGCTGCAGCTCTTTGCTTGTTCTGACAGGCACTACCACAGTATGGATGAGTTCAGCCATTATGATTTGCTGGAGGTCAGCACTGGCCGGAAAGTGGCTGAGGGTCACAAGGCGAGCTTCTGTCTGGAGGACACCACCTGTGACTTTGGTCACCTGAAGCGCTACGCCTGCACCGCTCACACTCAGGTAACGCAGCAGACGGAAACATCAGCGTAATCCGTAGCGATGGATGTTCATCGTAGCAGAGACTAACAATACATTTTACACAACCGCACCCATCAACCGCAAGGCCGATATCTATCCACTGCACTACGGCAGCTGCAGCTTGATTTTAGATTTCTCGAGTACTTATTTAAAATTCCTATTGTTTTTTACTCAGATCGGTATTCTTCATGAGTGTCGCCCCCTTCTCTCTCCTTCTTTCCTCAGGGTCTGAGTCCAGGCTGCTATGATACATACAATGCGGATATCGACTGCCAGTGGATCGATATCACCGACATCAAACCTGGAAACTACATTCTAAAGGTAAGAGTTGACTGAGGAGCTGGTGAGCTCAGACGGGGCAAGTTTCTTGGGCAGTACGGGGTCACGTCTCGGGCCTAGGCTACAAAAATAGATTGATCCGGGTTATAAAGTTTGGAAGTTTTGTTGGTAACTAGTCGTCCAGACTTTCTGAAGCTGCAGCGCTTCACGGCTCAGTGGCACAGGTTTCCCATCCATCACATTGTCTGCTTTTCATGCATACTTTATTCGGTCAATGTGGCCGCCAGAGGTAGGTCTACAGTTCACACAGAGAAAATCTATATTTGTTCAATGTTATTTACACCAATTATAGATTTTTTTTTTTCCTAAGCAAGCGTGTTGAAACTAGGGAATAAGATGAATTGTAATTTGCCTTCTGTTTTCTGCCTGCAGCTCCAGGTTAATCCCAAATTCTTGGTGCTGGAGTCAGACTTTACCAACAATGTGGTCCGGTGTAACATTCACTATACAGGACGGTTTGTTAGAACAACCAACTGCAAAATAGCACAGTAAGTAAAAGAAAACATACCGTCTGTTTGTTCATTATATATCAGCTTTTTTTTTTTTTTTTACCATTAAGATATCTATTGTGGAATGACACTGAGAAGCAGACGGCAAATAGGGTTTGTGTCATTTCCCTCCTTTGAGTGACAGTAACACACTTGAAAAGGTGACTACGTCACACACGTTTATGAAGAAGCTCAGTAAGTTAAGTAAATGGCGTCCTGGATGAAATGTTTGATAATTTAATGACTCGTGTTTTCCATTTAAAATGAATTGCCACTGAAATGTTCATATTTCGCGCTCAAAGGGAGACGTGGTGGCTTTTCCATGGAGCTATAAGGAGGTGTCAGGGACTCCAGTTTGACTCTCTGAGTTTCATTGGTACAGTTAAGAATATTATCATCAAAGCAAAGCTCAGTATATTCAGGAAGCTGGATTTAATGTTTAAATCCACGCCGTTATTTACACACCATTATGATTTCCTTTGACGCTAAAGGAACCAACACATCACATCGTACATCTTGCTTGACACTCAGGGCTTTACTAAGATCTGATTTCGTCGCTGTTTGCATGCTATTGCTGATATAATGAAACAGAGATTCTGTGTTCTGTCGCGAAGAATGATCGAACTGGGCAAACAGTGAATTGTGCTCTTTATGAAAAGAAAAACGTTTAATCTTCGGTCAAATTGCAGCTTCATAATAACAAAAAAAAATTAAAACTCCAATACACCCATAAAAACACCTGAAACGTGTGACTGCCTATTTTGAATGTTGAATTGAACCCTCACAGCAGCAGAGAGCTGGTTATCCATTTATTTTGTGATATTCTGTTTTGGTATTCAGCTTTATCCTGAGTGGGGTTTAACACTTTTTCATATTATCTAGTTGCACTTTTCATTCAAATTTTTATTCTTTTTCTTTCTTTTTGTTTTGTTTTGGAATTACTGCCTCTATAAGATAGTCTAAAGATACTTGAAATCAAATGAAAAAATGTAAACATCATTTTAAGATAGATTTGTTCGCTGTCTTTTTTATACTTTTAGGGAAAAGGTGGTTAATTAGCAACCATTTACATTTAAGCTTAATCAGCGCTTCGTGGCCATATGGGATGCGTCTCTTATTGCATCAGCTGCGTACAGTTTTCCTAACAAATGCGTTATTTGCTGTCTGTTTATTTTCCAGGTCTTGATCAGGCACTGGAAGGCTGCCATACTGGAGGGAAATGTGAATGGAATCCATTTGTTGTTGGTTCATTGTTGATGTTGTTTGTCTCTACTTTTCTGTTTTGATATCCTGGACCCGTAGCAAGCAAGGGCTCCACTGGCACTGATAAGAATGTGGGAGTTTAAAGTGGGCACACACACGTAATGCTGCAAAATGCATATTGCATGCTGATAACCCAATAATGAACCAACAGTTCAGATCCCTGAAAACGATCTCATAATACTTCCCAAACAGTTAAATTTCTCATATCGCAGTGCTATCAGTTTGGTTTTTGTTACATGCTAAAAGTGTTTACTGTATCTGCACACTAATATCTACCCCCCCCCCCCCCACACACACACACACACACACACACACATACACACTGAGTGACAAGGCTTGAATTATGAATAAAGCATGAAATGGTAGCGGTGCTGAAATGAGCCGCTTCAGCCAAGTCAGGGTTCAGCAGAGAATCCAACGAACAAAATTATGGGACAAAGACTTCCCAAGTGGCGGCAGACGGAGATGCTCAGTGACTCAGAAGAACCATAATGCCCCCCCACACTGCCCCGCAGTGGGTCAAGCTGGGACACTGTGATTCTCTTGGCACAGTCTGTTTAATGTCATGTTAACAGCCAAAGGAGGACAGCAGGTCCTATTTTATCTTGTCAGCTCAATCAAATCAGTCATCGCTGAGACTGACTGTCAGCACTTGATGCTGTACTCCTCCAAATCCTTGGAAATGCACGTCGGGTCACCATTTGTCCTTTCTTATTTCAGTAAAACAGGAACAGGAAGATTAACTGGCAGAAAAGGCTGCTGTCTAAAAAACAAGGATCGCAGTATGAGAGATAAACGTTTGCTGTCGCGGGGTCTTTTCTTCAACTACCAACACTGGTCAGATGGCACATAGGTCATCTTTACCTTTTGAAGAATGTATATACAAATATTCCACTGATGCATGACTTTAATGATGGAGGATATTTTGTTGTTACTGTACTTTATCCTTTTGGACCTGTTACTGTAATTTGTGAAATTTAATGAATCTATATATTTTCTCGGTAATCTTAATGATTCAAATAGTATGTGTTGTTGGATAAGAACACAAACATACTGTAGTATTATAAATATATGCAGAGTGCCAAAAAGTCATCTCTCTACCTACCTCTCCAACTGAGTGAGCTGTTGTTTCCTGTTACGTGTTTGGTTGCCATTGGAAACGCCTGTAATGGTTGACTGTAGCCTCCTTCCGCTCTGTATCAACACACAGCTGAAACCCTCAAATCCGCTGCATGCGTCAAACAGCACATGATCTGAGACTGTCACTGACGATGAAATGAAGATTGCAGACGTTAAATCCTAAAGAATTCAGTCCTGCTGGAATTGGCGACGCTTGAGATTCAGTATTACATGTACAGAACTTTTGTGACAGGAATCATGTTGTGTAAATAAAACATGGGGTCAGGTGTTGCATCTGTTTACAGCGCAGCTAAGTGAATGACTGGCGCTCTTCTATTGTGTCATCAGGATTCATTATTTCATGTTGCAAGAATGTGATTCGGTGAAAAGCTTAATTATAATTATGGTTAACAGCGTGCCATCTATGTTGTTAAATTTGCTTAAATCACGTGGGATGGATCCAGGCCTGGTATCCAACTTGCAGTAACACCTGCAGGTCTTTCACATCCATTTTCATCTTGTTGTACATGTTGTACTGTAAATAGTCGTCTAATTTGGTCTAAAAAGCAGTTTACTCCGGTTGCTCGTGATGATACTGTACACTCACTGAGACGGATGCATCAACATGTGACGCTCTGACACTCAGTGGATCGGCAGCCCAAGAGTAGGTGACAGTTATACAGCGTCTTTGACATGTGCTGATGAAATTTGTATTTCTCTAACAGTGAACACCTGTCAAAATGTCATATACAATAAATACATTTACACATCTGCTGCTTACTGAGAATTGAATGAGAATGCTCGGCAGCACTCTTTTCCCAGTGCTGCGTATGAAACCGTATTTCCAGGTTTACACAGACTAAGCATCAGTTGATCCAAAGGAAACACCTTATGACAGGTGTGACAAATTACTGATATCATCCCCCCTCGTGAAAGATTAGGTGTAATATGTTTAATGCATTAAGGCGTTTTCCAGGTTCTGCATGTGATTTTGTCATAGACGATTCAGACAGAGATGCAAATCTGACCTTTACAAACACAGAAAAAAAAAAAAACACGCTGCATATAAGCTGCTTAGAAACACCAAACATTGAATGAACAACTGCGTGGCGGCAGCAGCACTCTGCATACATGAATCAGTCACACTGGTTTCCATGCTGTTGTTGACTCTCGACAATCCATTTCCACAAGTTTACTCTCCCTGACGTCTGGAAGCAAACACACAATGCACGAAGAGTAATTACATGGAACACGACGCCGCCTCAGTGAGAGGAGTGTATTATGTTATTAAATCTCAATGTGGTGCATTAAATGTAATACTCTTTGTTTTATACATAAGGAGGCCATTGCATTATTATTTTTGCTGTTTTCAGTCCTCTAATGCAGCTGCATATCTCTTACATCGAGACAGCACGCCGACTCACACAAGAAAATTGGCAATGTTGAAGCGATGTGTTGAAATGGAAGTGTTGTCTAATGATTAGTACTTTTGCTGCGCTGACAAGCTTCGTCACACTTTGATGGCTGAAAGTCAAGATAACATGAAGATACTTTTAACTGAAAAGCGACCAAGTGTGAACAAAAATTGCAAGCTGTACAGAAATAGTCTACTTACATGAACTTGTAGGAGGAAGATGTGAGGAATGAAAGAGAAGAGTAGTGGAGAAGAGGAGACACACACACACACACACACAGAGGACACAGCACTTGCTGGAAAAGACAGAAAGATACTGCACCCCCTCAATCAGAGAGAAGGCAGGGCTCAAGTTTTCAGCTGCTATCCAACAGTTCGTCAAGAGAAAATTGTACTTTTCATTCAAAAAACAAGCAGCTGACAGTTTAACTCTTTCACAGTTTGGCCTCGGTAGTATAAAAACAGTCTCTAACGCTGGTTTTGGGCTGGAGCAATGGAGAAAAGAGGTTCATAAAGATTCTCTCTTCTTTTTTTTCTTTTTTTTTACTTGCAGTCTCTTCTAACCTGTGTCTGATAAAATGGCAACTCGGTGAAGCACGTTTTGATTTGGAAAACAAATAGGCATTCTGAGTAGAAGTATTTCCTGTCCACCAGAGGAATGAGAATCCATTATCTGGCTGCTTTCATAGGCAGTTCTCACTCTCATATTTGGTCCATCCTAACAAAACCCTGACCCCTATGAAGGGACTTCCTCTTGGTATGGGCTGTTTGTTCAGGCTGCTCACATGAAAACAGCCCAGTTCCAACGGCCCAGTGTTTTGTGAAAGTGGCACAGTGCGTGCTGACATGCTTGACTTTGAACATACGTGTTTATGTTGATTAGCTTGTGTGTGTCGATGTATATTTTGGCGTGTGTAAGTGTGTGACAGAGATGGATAACACCTAATGAGGGACGGAGAAACTAGATGATGTGTTGAATTGTTTCGTGTATTACGTTTCCAAAAAAAGACTTTGCCTGGCCCGCTGAAACATTTCAGCTACAGATCCATTTTTGTGAGTCTGTTTTGCTAGCACATATTTTCATGCAGCTGCTGGTAAAGTCTTATATTCTTTAATGGGAATGTATAAGCCCTGATACACAGTGTCCTAAAGGAACCTCCTTCGAATCGCTGGCTTCACGTTCATGTTGCTGGTAATTAAAAGGACACATTGCAGCATTGAATTCAAGACTTTTTTTTTAGGAATATGTAATTGCATTCATCGGAAATGAGCTAGAGGGTGTTTCCCAAACGAATCCAAACAGTCTGACATTCTGAGCGGAGGACCTAAACATACCCACGAGGGGTGTACAGAAGAAAACCCAGCAGACATACCGCATTGTTGAGATATGTAATACACATGATGACAGAGATATCCAACGCAAGGGTGCTGGTAAGAGGGTGGAACAGGAGGCGGCTGGGGGGGACACAGTGGCACAATGTGTTGGTATAAACGGTCAGAACAGCTTGCTGTGATTGCTGGAGTCAGATGATGCTGATTATCTGACAGCATGTGCAGCATCAGTGCCCTTCTTGATCCAAGAGTTAAACCTGGGTTAGATCTTCTATGTAACTATAAGCTTTCTTCACTGGGGGGTCCATCCCAAGAGAAGTCAGGCAACAAGAAAAAAAAAAATAAAAAGGGAAAGATTCTCGTCTGTGCAGAGATCAAGTTGCAACATGACAGGAGCAAACCCATTACATATGTAAATATTCCGCTTGGAGCAGCGAGCTGTTTTGTCCGATCATCAACAGAGAAAAGAACCCCAGGGAGAGAGATAAAGACCCCCAAGATGAATACCCCCCCACCACCATCAAGCTACATTTACTTTACCAGTAAAACCATGTAAAGCAACAAACATTTTTGCAGCTGCAAGCTTGCAGCCAAATTGAGGAAACAGATCAAGTGAAGCGAAGCAGCACTGATTAGATCTTCCAGTATTCTCAGTGGCGAAACGTCATTAAATTAAAAAAAAAAAAAAAAGGACGTCATCACACACACACACACACAAAAAAAAAAAAACAAAAAAAAAAAACATGGGTGTAATGGAAAAACACAAGGAAACACCTTTCCCGTGATCTAAAGTCAGTCATGACCAAATGTGGGCTGCAAATTGGAGCAGGGTAATAGCTGCGATGGTGGAGGACCAGAAGTCAAACCCTGCAGATCTGTGATGGATACAGGCCAGTTGTGTCAGGTGTTCATCTGTCACCTTCATCACGTTCGGCTCGGCCGAGCTCACGAGGATGTGCTCATACGCAAGCAGTAAAAACTGTGCCAAATAGAAAAGAATGAGTAAGTAAGGCTACTTCACACCACACCAATGCTGGTTCGGCCATCTCTCTGTTTCCATGAGTCCACAAGACTGCTGTGAGAAACTCTTTCGTGTTGATCTGCTTCATATAGTCAGCCTCAGTCAAATCTCTTAAAGGTGGATTCATTTCTAGTGACTGAGGAGGTTCGAGGGTCACCGATTGTTCATGGAAGCAGTTTAACTTAACTTTTGCCTTCTGACTCGGCAGCAGTGGCTTGAAGTTGCTGCAGAATCAGACCTGTGTTTGTTGGTGTTGGTTACTCTGTGCGTAGGCCCTTTTGATAGTTTAGATGGATAAGTATTTGTGTCAGAAGGCTAACTTGGCTAATAACCTAGTTTAAAAATGAAGAGGCAGATTTCTAACAAGGACGAGCTCTGCTGTCCCCAAAGAAGACAAGCAGAGCAACAGCACGGATCCTGAGGATGCTCATTTGACCCGCAGCAGCAGCAGCTACCCTCTTACCCAAAATACAGCACCACCCTCCTCCGCCTTTTATAACTGGCATCAGCCAGCCAGTGATGAAACATGGCGCCCCATCCTGAGACTGGAAATGCAGCCATTCAGTCCCTGATGGACTCTGTGACCCTGGGCCGTTTTGTTTTGTGATTTAGATTTACAAGATGTGCCTTATTGAGATGGAATACCTGTAACCCGTGGCACAGCACTGTGGGGTAACAACTGTCGCCCTGTCTAGAGAGTTGCACCAAGTTTGACGACGACTTGACAAAAAATGCAGCAGGGACAGGAACTGTGATCACAATAATTTGTCTCCTTTCTCCGGCCATATAAAGGCTTTTATTGATTCGCCTTTGACTTTTAATGTATATTGCTCACGCTGCCACGGCTTTTCTGTTTTTTACGACATGTTAAAAGCTAAACGAGGAGCAGAAGCTGAGAATCTGGGACTTAAGCTTTCCTGTCCGTCAACACAGAACGTGCAGGAGCCTTTGGTGATGGACCCTTTTGCCATGATCTAGCAGAACAGAACAGTGTTGTCCTGCTGTGTGCTGTGTGTGTGTGTTTTCAGTGAGAGTAATGAAGCATTCCCAGCTGAAAACCTCAACAACTGCCTCTGTGCATATGCAGGCATAGATAATCAGAAGGCCATATCTTTTGTTCTGTTTCTGCTGTTTGGCTCATTGGTATTATAATTTAGTCATTTTGAACATGTCTGGGCTGTTGACCCAAAGCTGGCTGGGATTCATGTGTGTTCCTCTGCAGACATCTGGATTCATCATACCAGACTATTTCTTTTCCCCCGGCCTTAAATTGGATGTAAACTATCAGAGTTTAGATGGTGTGGAGTGTGAAAAGTCCATTCATAAGGACAACAACACCGTTAAAGTCACCGAGATCACGTTTCTCCATTCTGTTGTTTGATGTGAACATAAACTCAAAGTCGTAACCAGTTTTAACATAAATTTCCACCCTGCACTGATGACGCATTATTGGCTGATGGGGTATTTGCATGAATGAGCTGGTGTGCAGGTGTTCCTAATAAAAATCCTGGCCGAGTGTAATTTCTGCCTCAAAAAAATATCATTAGGCTCCAAAATGGTGTTCCTCCTCCAATCCTCGCCTTTTCTATTTTTCCTTCCCTGTGCACAGAGAGTGTCGTTGATCTGACATTGATTTCACTCATGCGGTGCATAATAAAAACTTTAACAACTTTTAGCTTTTTTAGCCAAAGCCAGTGCGTGTGTTGGTTCATGCTGAGGTCACAACACGAGGGAGTGTTTGCATTTATATTCCAATTATTGTTTGCATTTAATCCGACCTTTTGTTTGGGGTGCTATTGCCTCTGCAATCAGCAAGTTTCATGTGAAGGAGTTTAATTAAGCTTTTACTGGATTCATGTGTTTATTTATCAGTTTGGACTTCGTCTGAGACAATTTTGTATTTCTTTTATGGTGATGGTGAAGATTTGTGGATGTAAATCATATAAACATAAGACTGACGTCCTGACATCTTCTGGGTCCAGCAAAGTTCCAAAGTAAACTAGTTCCACTTTTCCTCCATATTAATCAAATGACTAACTGTTGACAAAGAGTCAAACTGCTCCACCCTAATTGAGCCGCCCTACGATGAGACGGGGATGAAAGACACGATTTGAGACCTCCACTCTCCACTCCAGCAGGTTTATGTGAGGATAATTGAATTTAGTGGAAAGAGAAAATAGGGACTAGTCTGTAAGCCGACATTGCCAAAAAGCCCACCTCCAGACTTAAGGTCTAATTTCTGCAGAGCCTACTGTGTAGAGACTCTATGGCACAATATCAAGGCCACAGGTAATTCATCTTCTGGCTGTAGCTCTGCTTTGCAACCTAATTAAATGAATAAAGATGTGAAGAAATCTTCATTTCCGTAGGGATAAACACATTGCTGCATGGGAGAGGAAAGAGGAAAGGCTGGCTATGTAAAGGAAGAATAGAGGTAGATGAGAAAGCGCTGGCTGGGAGATAGTAAATGGCTGAGGACATTTGAATCGTGAGGGGAAAAAAGCAGTGTTCTGATTTACATGCAGCTGCGGTTGCTGGCTCATTTGTTTTGATAATAGCTCATCCTTCGCACACTTTACACAGAGCTGACACCACCGTATATATCTGAGTTAACAAACATTTCACTTCTTGTGTTAACACTCCACATCGGAAAGCGACGGGCTTTATACGGGGCAAAGAAGCATCTCATGTCACAGGCGCAAGATACACTCAAGTGCACCGCCTGACAGTTTAAATACCACCTGCCCCGCCGCTGAAACATCTGGCTTGTCTTTGGCGTCATCTGTAGAAAAAAAAAACAAAAAAAAAGCACACTTTCTTGCAACTTACTTCCCTCACTTTATCTACTCATCAATTTGAAGGAGTATGCAAATGGGGCCCCGGGAGTCCACACCGTTACAACAACAGGGCGATAAATTCTCATTAAGGCTTTCCCTCCTTGAAAGACAGAAATTGAAGTTGGGGTATTCGTGTTTATAGCCCCAGGCAATTGGAACAAATGAGGAGATCTTGTAGACGGAAGATAGGCTTACAGCCTTAATCGGGTCCTCACAAAACCTCGAGCTCCATCATCCGCACCTCCATCAGCTCCGTAGGGAGCATCAATGATGAAGTCAGCCACGGGGAGTGACGGCCCTGCGCCACTGTGCTCAGCCTCTCTCCCCTCTGACAGGCCCATATTTCACCAGACTCATTCTCCAACCTCCACTGTCACCGTTTCCTGTGCTGTCAGGAGGACGACTCCCATCATCAGATCGGTGATTTCACAGGCTGGTGGCAGCAGCACTCCCTCGCTGTAGCTGAGTAACATGGCCCCGCTCCAGACAGCTGGGTGACCCCTCCTTAGTAGCTGGGTGGATGCTCTGATTCCTCTCGTGATGCACGAATCCAACGGCTTTTGAGAGCTGCTGATTTGTGTTTGTTTGAGTGTGTGTCAATAAAAAATATCAAAGTCCAACTGGGACTGAACCATCGTTGTAGTTCCAAAGTTGAATGTCAGATGTCAGTTTGCTGTGAAAGGAATATTTTGACATTTTTGGAAATGCACATAAGCTGCATGTGGAACTTAGACAAGTACATCAATACCACGATTGCTAACTGCTAGCTGCAGGATCATATCTTGGCATAACTTAGTTTAGCATAGCTCAGTTCAAATGGGAGAAACTTGCCTGGCACAAAAGATTGACGATTGGCACGGCGCCACATTGAGTGGACAGATTTTTCATTGTGGTGAAATATAGAATGAAATAAGCTTCTGCTCAGTTTCAGCGCTGCAGTGATTAAAAAAAATCACACACCTTTAGCACAGTTAGCAGAAATAGTGATTGTGCTATAAGATCACCATCACATGTATCATGAACACATTTGAATTTTTTCTTGTTGTTTACTTTCACATCAGGGATGAAAGTCTATTTCAAGGCACAACGAACTTTTGATGATTCCAGACAAATTCTTTGCTTTAGTTCTTGTTGCAGCTGCGTTACTAATGGCTTCTTGCAGCAGGATCAGCCAGTGCACAAAGGCAGGGGCACTCTGGGGTCACTAGATGTAAGAGCCATTATTAACAGGAACCACTTTACAGAGAAGAAAATGGAGCATTTTGCAAGCGAACTCTTATTTTACTTTTGTTCCATTTAAGCCAACTTAATGATTAACCACACCATTTGCAAAACTCGGGCTGCAGATGCACACGCACAGAGGCAGAGTTAGCTGATTCACGCCCACGGATTTGATTGCCGTCTGTTTCTTTGGGTCATTTGTCAAAATCAGTCTAAATATTTACTTCGGATTCTTGTCATGTGCTGACGATTAGTCCAAGTCAACTTTGTCTACAGTGAATTTCAAACTGCCTGATGAGTACAGGTGAATTCAGGTGCTGAGGGACATCAGGAGAAATGGAACAGGATAAGAAAAGTGAAGTCAAAGGACTTCGTGCCGGATGGTAATGGTCAGCATCACACAGGGCGTTCAGCTCTGTATGAATAAATAGAGTGCTTCCCTCTTAATCCTGCCCCTCGGCTGAACTGTGAAGGCTTCACCCTCAGGAGGTCCGAGTGGGTGTTAGCACCCCGGCTCCATGTGCACGTGTGTGTCTCTGTGTTACATGAGCATAAATGTGTGGCTCTGTGAGTGCATGAATCCAGCTCTGTACAACTTTGTCCAGATGGTGATGGGAGTGTGTGTGTCTGTGTGAGTTAAGAGTTAAAGGCCACTCCAGCGCCATCTCTCCTGAGAAATAAAACACAAAGGCCCTCTGTGCTATGTCAGCTTTGGTCATACCGTGCCCTTTATGTGCCCCCCCTCCACCTCTTCCAAATCGCTTACCCTCCAGATGCAACAGCTGTTTTTGTGTTTGTTTTTTTTTTTTGTTGTTGTTGGTTTGTATTTGTTTGTTTTTTTTTTCCAGTTAAAAGGCTTTAAAATTCCACTCCAGGCCACAAGAGCAGCACCAAACATTAAACTTTGCAACACAGGAATATAAACCAACCGCTTCTGTTTTCAGCTTGGCAGTTAAAAACCACCACACCACTCACATTATAGGCAGGGACTATTAACCAGCTTGCCCAAGAGTTCCCTGGCTAGTGTGGGAATCTCACAAAAAGACAAAGCGTTACCCGCCGTAAAGCCTTCCTAAGGTAAATTATTGAGTTAAATGACAAGAGGCATGCACTCAAATGGTTTTCCTCCCATTCTGTGGCCTGAGAGAAAGGAGTACACGGAGAAAGCATTTGATTTGTCATGAATCAATGAATATATTCTGTAGCTGTCAACCGCTCCTGTCTACCTGAACGCACAAGTCTTTGCTGTCACAGCTTGTCACGAGAGATTTCCGTGTATATGGCAATTACAGCGTTTGTTAGTGGCTGTTGGTGGGTCCTCTGGGTATCTATATTGTTGAATAATTTCACACAGAGCAATTCTATCATTTGCAAAAAGAGGAGGAGGATACAAATCCATTTCAAATTCACATATATGTCTATATATTTATATATCCTCCGGAGACCCAGGAAGACAAAAGGTGTTTACATTTTGACTTTCTGGGGATAAATTAAGTGTGGGGTGGACAACAAGGCATCAATTGATGTCAAACATAAAACATTCAAACACGCAGAGAGGAAATCTCTGCACGTTTGAATGTTTTATCTTCTGCGTCAGGTGCGTCTGAAAGTATTAAAGGAATCAAGCAAAAACTAATGTCCACTACAGAGGACAGAAATGAGTAGCTGGTTCTCAGGATGATATAGATTTATATGTGCATTTTTTTTCTTACATTTGACCAAATATGACTCCCAACTATCACCCAAACTATGTCAAAATTCTGGACTCCGTAAACAAACAAATGGGAAGAGAAACATGTCATATAGCGCCCCTGGTGGAAGGACAGTGTGACCGGGGAACAGCTACAGAGGACCAATACTGCCACCTGAAGGAAAACAACATAACTCCTCTTTTTCATCTCCATGTTGTCAGTGTTTATACGTAGCTGTGGAACCATTTGCTGTGTGTAATGTATTGGAAACAATTTAAAATCACACTTTAATGATTGAGTAAAATGTCTTGATTAAATGGGGCAAACATGACAAAACACTCAGATAAGAAACAAATATGCTCAAAGCAAAGCAACCTCCTCACGCAACTGCTCAATAATGATATAACAAACTATTTCAAATCTGTGGATATTAAACTTAGCAGCTCATTACGATTTTGATACATACCATTTTATTCAAACAAGGCTGCCTAATGCACCGAGACCCGTCATCTCATGATGAAGTGAAAAAGAGAAACTGTCAAGTGAAAAGTAAAGTGCCTCTTTATTGTAATGCATATATTGGAAATGCACATAATACACATAATTAAATGAAATGAAACATTATGTGTGTTTTCTTAGTGTGGCGTCTCATGCCAAAACTTTTGAAGGTTCATCATTTAGGAAATCATTTCTTAATATGGTGCCTAACTTTGAATGTGTGTGGTGCTAACCAAAAGGTCAGCCGTGCAACAATGCTCCAGTCGCTGCCAGCTGTCCTGGAGGTGCTCAGCTACTTAGCCTCTCCAAATGATGTTTGGACCTGTATCTGTGAGGCGCAGACTGCTGCTAAATAGAGCAAATGCATCCCAAAAATAGCACATCACGTTACATTTGTGCTTGTGGGTAGCTGTTTAGTGATTACCTTGATTTCCACAGGCCTCGTTCCGTCTGACGGCGATGAAGATGAAAGAAACGAGTCTCGTAGAGAAAGTGAGACAGCAAATAGAGAGAACAACCATAAATGCAGACGGTGATCTGTGAAGGATGAATGAAGGTAATGTGTACATGTTGGAGCTTTTTATTTCACACTAAAGCCATCAGCGCCCCTCTGTGGTCAGACAGCTACACAACAGCAGGAAGGTTATCTCCTCAACACTGCATTCATCAGCGCCTTTAAAAAAAAAGAGGGGGGGGGGGCATGCTCGACTGGCATTTGGCCCAAAGCTACAGAAAGTAAACCGACTACTTTCACTCTACTCACATAGAACTAATGAAACACAAGTTTGTTCATCTTGGATGTAAATCTGACGTTTTCAGTGCAGGTAGACGTGTCAACAGGAAGCTTCAAGTACATCAGAGAGGCATCAAATTTACTGCTTCAGACAGCAACATTCTCTGAGTTCACCGTGCAAGCACCAATAAACTGCATAGAAACATCAGGAAACCGTTTCATAGAAAGAAGAAGAGTCGTTTAAAATGAAGTTACAAAATTAGAGTGGATTTCTGGTTTACCCTGAAGTTTAGAAATGAAAGATATTACAACCTAAATAGTTTATAATTATAGATAATTCATACAAACACATATATAAATACGTAGATTGACACTAAATAATTTATCCTTGGTGTACAACATTATTGTATTTAAAAAAAAAAAAAAAAAGATATTTTCTTTTGTAAAAACTGGAAGGTCTGTACATCAACACAAAGCTCATAGCTCTCATAATGGAGCCACTAAAGTACAACACATTCAAAGCTACTCAGACGCTCTTCCTAACCCTTCCGTACTCTGCCACCTCCAAACTTTGGCATAAGTGTCACCTCTTTGTTTTAGAGGGCTACATCTGGTTGTCACTGTATTGCGGGCTGGAGTACTGATTCTGCATGGCTCCGGCTGCTGCCCCCATGGCCGCCTCCTGCGCTGCTGCCTGGACGTGGGGGTTCTTCCAGGCTCCGGTGGTCCACTCCTCCTGAGCTTTGGTCATGCTGGCCCCGCTGCCACGGTAGAAATTATGGATCTGCGGAAACGTACAAGTTAAGGTTAGTGCTGTTCATTGATTTAGCTGATAACGTCGTGCAGATTTTTAGAGTTATTAGTGATTATCTCTTAGCAATAAGTCCTATTTAGAACTGTGGAGTTTTTTTGTTTGTTTGTTTGTTTTACTTAGCATCATGAAACCCCGATACAAAAATACAAAAACAGCTGCAGCATCGGACAGAAGACAGAAAATGATCATTTATTCCATTCAAGCCTTACTCTAGTGAGGGCAATGAAGGAGAGGGAGGCCACAGCAGTGAACATGATGGTCGGGACCAGCATGATCAGTGCAATCAAAATATTGTAGCTGAAGAAAGAGATGGTAGCCAGCCAGCCACTGAAAAAGGACAGACACGAACTTTAACACAAACGAATCGAAACACAATGTGAACTGTTATCGTCTGTTGTTAGATTGTCTGGTGTTTCTTATGATTCTACCGCTGAACATCTGGATGTTAAATGACAATAACTTTGTGGGTTTTAAGTGCTTTGATATAAAGTTTAAAAGTTTTATAGCTCATGCATGAGGATACCCAATTGCACATGGTGGCATTTATAAACTTTATGGCGGCTGTCATAATAGTAATTTTTGTTCATCAGCCTGAGTCAGGTGACATTTTGAGGAGCTTTTTAACGGCCTCTCAAAATCTAATAACTTGGCCATCATAAATGTTATATGAGGGCAATTTCTAATGGTCCATCACTGTCATGTTAATGAAAGCAGCGGACAAGGTCTTTAAAAAAAAGTCTACCTGTCTGGACTTCCTGCTTGAACTCAAAATATTTCATTCAAGTACAGATTTAGTTGTGTTCTCAAAACCAACTTCTGAACTTGAATTTATCACTTCAGTAACATTTACTATACTTGAATCACATTAACTGCCGCGGTTTCTTTGTAACATTTCAGTATGAATGCCGTAAGAGCCACCAAAGAGTTGTCCTCGAAAAAACTGACATTAAAACTCTTTTTTAATGAGTAAATCTGAAAGAGAGGAGAATAAATGTGTCCGTTAAAAATATGACTAAATCTTTGACCCTTACCAGACTCCCCATCCAGGGATGCCGATGCTCTGGATGATGCTGATGCCAACTTGAGCCATGAACACAAAAAAGAACAGCATGAAGTTGAAGGAGCTGTCACTTCTGAGAAAGAAAAACAAACAAAAGTTCAAATTTACGCAGATAAACCACCAGTTTCCTTTTTCACTCATTTCATTTTCACTTCATATTTTCTGCCACGTATGCGTTGTCAAGTGCAGAGTGCTGCTATTGAAGAGAGGCCTGGTGCGCCGCTGTGCCGGTTGTGTTATGTGTGACAGTGTGACAGAGCATCGAGGCAGCGCTCTTCCTCTGTAGGTCTGTGTTACCTCCAAGCATGTATTATATTTCTACCAGCTGACAGACCAAACTGAACTCTGCGTTTTGTTCCAGGTTACCATTCAGCATATCGGCCAACGCTCCGTCAGTCTATAATCATCGGAGATGCAGCATCATGTTAGTGCTGCATCCTTTGTCTCCTCACAGGACAACGCCACGCTAGTAAATGATGAGTTTGTGCTGCCTTCCCAAAGTGGCTGACGCATCCAGCATCCTCACAGTATGTAGGTATGTAAGTATCTGTGATCGAGGCTAAGATGCACGTGCACAGTCAGTCCTTTGACTGAGGAAAAAAAATGTTCCTCTTGATTTTGGGCTCAGTGTGTTTCTCAAAGTATGGATAGAAATTAACGTCATCAAAAATGGTTCCCTGGCAGGAAATGTCTTGCCATCTACTGTCGTCCTCTGATCGGCCAAATTGGAGCAAACATGCTTTTTTTTTTTTTTTTAGATAGATACATAAAGAAGGAATCACAGTAATGTGTGTATCTTACTTGAAGGCCTTGTAGATGGGCCTGAACCAACAGACATAAGAGCAAGGGGTGAACATGAGCAGCCAGATAATAGCCAGTCCGAAGTTGGTCACTCCGCCGCCACCAAACATCCAAGCAAAGCAGCCAATGAGATTCACCGCGAGTGTGGCACCATTCACTGCAAGAGCCGCAAAAAGAGAGAGCTGAAGCAATGACGCAAAAAAAGAAAACTCTTCAGTACATGTAGACACACATGCAGACAGAAATTTGGAAACCAATGTGAATCTGAAGACAGCAAGCATTAAAATTATGTTTAAATGATGTTATACTTTTACTTGACTTGATAAGAGATGGCCTGTGTTGCCCAAACGGACTTTTTGTGCGTCTCCTTTCTGGCAGTCTTTGCGCTTTGGTTCTATGTTCTTTCACATGTCACAGTGTATTTAGAACCCTGGTCTACGGAGAACATTAGAACGTGAGACTCAGCTGCAACATGACAGCTATTAAGTGAACTCTTTAAATACAAAAAACAGTGACTTTGACAAATGAAAGAAGGAACAAATCAAGATCAAAAGTTCAAGCCGTGTGAAAAGCAACGTGCATGCAATACGTGCACATTTTAAAATATTGTGACTAGCAAATTCAAAAAGAAGAGGGACGTGCACGCCACTGTTACAGAGAAAATAAGAATAACAGCACAGCCAGTAGCAAATTGGGACTTTGAATACCTGCAAATGTTTATCAATTACAAAATAGGGGATGCCTGTGGAGAGAAAATGGGTTATAAACGAGTCCAGAGCAAGAAATTTCTCTTTATCGATGCAAACATGAGATCATTATGTAAGTTTATAGTTTGTAATCAGTTTGTGGAGGAATGATGCTTGAATTGCTTCATTTGACTGAAATCATTTGCAACGTTGTGTCAGCAACTTTATGGCTGTTTATTAATTTTTTTTTTTTTTATTGGCATTCAGCTTGTTGTTCTTTTCCTACCAGCTAAATGAATGTCACAGCTCATGCATCATCGCTGCAGCAGCTTTGGATGCTTTCTTGCCGCTCTCGCTGCCTTTGGCTCCCTTGCATGCCTCCACAGACGGGCGTGAAGCTTCCAGAGCAGAGCAATATCACAAATATCATTGTATCGCTTGTTTATGGCGTAATAAACTTTGATGAAAGTGCCTCTGGCAAAAATTGTTAAACGCAATTCCAAAGTTAACTGCTCTGCTCAAACCAAGGCCATCTGGTCAGTGCTATGAGTCATTAGAAAATAAACCAGTCAGGATATAACCGTCTCGGCCAATAAAAACAAGAATCTTTTTGGATCAAAAGGATCCTTGTAAACTGTTGCCCTTCTCGTCTTATCATGAGCTAACCTCAGAGAAGAAGAGGTTTATGGGACCTCCAGGAGAATTCAGATGATTTCAACCTCCTTTTAGGGCCTTTTGCCGCTTTGCTGTAGCCTCTAAAGAAACAGTAGCCTGATCTCAGCACAACAGCTGAACATCCCAACGCCACTTACACATCCAGAGGTGGTACATTTTCTTGCACATGCTGCGGTGCTGTTCTGGGATTTCATCAAAGTCCTGGTAGAAACATGGCTTGAGCGGAATGAATCCAGGTAGTGGAGGGAAGTTTGGTTCTGCAACATATAAAAATAGCAGTCAGAACTTGTCCAGCAGCAGATACTGTGTGTGTGTGTGTGTGTGTAATCACTGACCTGCCATGTGGATAAAGTGTCGATCTTCAGTCTCCTGAGCCTGCCAAAGAGGAGAAAGCACGGTGATTTATTCCCTGCAGCTCCGTAGATGTGGCCACTTACAGCTGATTTCACACTTCATTCTCAGTGGTGGTGATAAAGGTGAAGTGAAAGCACACACACACACACACACACACACACACACACACACACACACACACACACACATTCAGACAGGGAGGCCGGATGCACTCGTATCCAGCATTTTGATGGATCGAATGAGGCAGCGGGACAATTCGGCGGCTCGCTGGCCACCACAGGCAGGAATTACCGACTCCGACGGAAACCCTAATCTGCTTACCGGCTCCGGAAAGCGGCCGCTTTCTCTCCGCACGCTGTCGGTCTCCGGTGGAAGCTTCGGACACCGAAAGGACTCCGGCTGCTAGTCGGACGACAGCTGGCGTCTTTTGGACTGTTATTATATTTTCTGATCAACGCTGTGAACAGAAAAGACAAATCCTGACTGCCCCGACTCTCGGCCAATCAGCGAGCTCCAATCCGCTGTCACTTTTGAGCCTGACCAATCGGAGGACGAGTTTAATCCGCGGGCGTCCTGCTATCGAGCCAATCAGCGTCCAGCTCTCTGTCCATGGTGCTGAAACCGGTTTAACACGCGTCCGGCGGCATTTCCGTTTTCTCTTTTCCTCAGTTTTCACTTAAAGTCTGCATTGTTTCATTGTTGGCAGTTCCCAAAGAATCCAGACGAACAGACAGTAGAAATTCTAGGAGGTGATGCATCAGAGCCTTTCTGTTTTCAGTTTTAAGGACAATAAAACAACACGTCGGGGCCGTACAATGTTGTGGTGTACATAAATACACTGCAGCTCAGGCCACCTGAAACTACAGAACCACACTTTCCTTATTGTGTGTTTGTGGCCGACCCACAGTACAGGCCAAAAGTTTGGACACACTTTCCTATTCATTTGAATGAGAAGGTGTGTCCAAACTTTTGGCCTGATCTGTAAATACTCGGAGGTCTCTGGCTCCCCAGTTGGGGCTGCTGTTTCACTGCAAGTACAACAAAAGGGCTGTTTCTGTTACACTTGGCTTTCAGTGTTTAGAGGGACCTTTATCATTTAGTTTGTAGACTGGTTATTCATCAGAAATTGAGATGCACATATTAATAAGAATAATAATGCTAATAAGGAGAGCGAGATTTATAAAATATAATGAATAAAGCATGGAAAGTGCAATTAATGTTAAATGCAAAATACAGATGGAAACTAAGATCTTTGGTGCTTTATGGTGATGTTTCCCAACAAGGCCATATTTTTTTATCATTATGGATGCAGTGTGGATACAGCTATCATAACTCAGCATGCAAATGTGCTATTGTGTTAACAATTACTGGCTACATATGAAACATTTTAATTTCTAATGTCACTGAAGGATTAGTGCGGGCTCAGTTTTAAGACATTCATATTGTTGCAGTGACATTTATCAAGTCCAGCTATGTGAACTTGCTGAGAGAGAATACGTTGAAATTCTTTCATTCTGACGCTGACTCACTACATCATTACGGTCAAGACCGTCCATTTTTCACAGACATGGTCTCGGATTGCGTCACGTGAACAGTATTTGATACATGGATCAGAACAGGTCCTATTGCATTTCGTTCTGCCTTCATCCTGCTGTGTGATTTATCATACTTAACGTGGGATTGGATTTGTTACTACGGCTGTAATAACCATATATCAGAACCCACTTTTCTTCCTGAAAACAAACGACTTCTACTCTGATATTATTGCAAATTTCTCTCCACTAGATGAGCAGTGATCAGCACAAAATATTGGCCAGACAATCAGAGACAATTTCTGTTCCGTTCCATTTGTCTCCGGGTTCTTCTCCAAATTTAGCCCACGCTGAAGCACAAAATCATGAGAGGGATTAGGCAGCTCTAACTGTATACTCCAGATTCGCCTGACTGGTGGTCTGAAGATAAAGTGGTTAAGCAACCTGCTCAGGGCCATCGTAGAAAATAGACACGGATATATTACACCGGTATGTCAGTAAAACTAATGGGCAATATGACTTTAACACATAATGAGGATATCATAATCCTTTATCATTATAGTTTTGATATTAAAAATCTTCACATTCAGCAATTAAATTCTAAATTCAAATTTTGCGAGCCCTCATTACTCAACCTTCATCTCAGGAGCTGTCAGGGAAGTGAAAACAGAAGGCATTTAGGAAAGAATATAACTAATAGGGACAAATTTTACATTTTAATGTACAAACATTTACTGGTGTTTCAGAGAATTAATGGCAGCGTGTCATTATTCACACACCATTTGGAGTAACGAAGAATAAAATGTGAAAACGTTTGAGAATTCATCTTTTCATTTAGATACCAAGAAGCCTCTTGTAAGATATATTGTTGTAACTCGAGTTTTCATCATGAATTTCATTTGATTCACCACCAGACGCCAGACTTGTTTTTGTGTCTTCCTGGAGACTATTTACATTATTCTAGCATATCACTATTTCATTTCCTGCAATCATTTTAACAAAGGCATCATAATCCGGTGAAGGTCTGCTCAAGCAAAAAGATTTGATGTATCTATCTGATGTTTGTCTCGAATGCAGCCTTAGTCCTTTTGTGCAAGGCAGTGAACTCAACAACTCGGCTGCATACTGTAAGAATACTAAGTTATTACCCCAGTGAAAAATGAAAATTCATGGAAATGAGAAAAATAAATCAAGCCAAAGACATAGCAATTATTTGATTAAAGGAATGGGTATGGCCCTGGATAATCAGAGGGGAAGAGCTTGCTGAATATTCATGCCATGTGTCATTCACAGGGGCCCCTGCAAGGTCAATCATGCCTCCAACCATCCATTTTCCGAACCGGTCGTCCCAGTATTGATGTGCTCTTATTGTACAGAGGCAGATCTACGCTGATAATACACCTTCGGTCTCTGAGGTCACAGTCAAAGCAGCGAGTCCAGAGCCGAACAGGAAGCCTTTGGACTGAAGGTACGTTGAAACGCTGCAGTCCGGGGGAGACCTGCCTCCTCACCGGCGCTTTTCAGTGTCATCCAGAATGAAAGGTGTGCTTAACAATTCTATAAATGAACAGCTAATAAAAAATAATATAAATCTCATCTTCAATCAGTCAAAGCAAGGTCACTGGGGACAGAGCGCTGGGAGAAGCTCCACTGTTACTTCCTCTCATCTCTGCATTAATATTAATCAGAAGTAGTTTCAGTCTAGACGAGCTTCTGACAGGTTGACCATCACGCCTTGAACATTCATCCACAGAAAAGCTGGCCTTACGGGCCCTTCTCTTGTTTCTCACTGACGGAGCCACCGTTGGCAGGGCCATTGAGATGAGCTCTTTTCTTTAACACCTCGCAGTCTTCAGTTGAGACTTCAATTCAGAATCTTCTCTTCAAGAAAATTAGAACGAAGGCTGCTTCTTTCAGCGTGTAATGGTCCTACTCTGCGTTAACACGGCCCACCTACTCCCTCCCACTCCAGCTCACCAACAGTGCTTCACTCTGCATAGATTACAATGGGGAAAGTCAGATTTTCTCCTGTACGCTTTGCCAGCAAATTGATGCAACATAACAATGAGCCCTTTCTGGGCCCTCCTTGCTGCATTCTTCATCATTATTCTTGAGGTTTAGATGGAAAGCAGGATATTAAGTATCAAAAATGATGGCGAGAGCATGAGGCACGTAGGAGGAAAAAAGAAGGACGACAGGGAGAGGAGAGGAAATGAAAAAAATGTGAGGGATTTCAGCACGGGCATTTATTGAACCTGATAGGCAAAGATATAGTGACTTATTTATTGAAGTGTGTGGTCGTGTCAGGATTAGTCAAAATTCCCTTTCACCGCCTGTTAATCCGCAAGTATTCAATTACATGAGTCAAGATTCATGCCGGAAAATAGCATCTTTGAATGAAGTAAGAAGTCAGTCATCTCTTAATGATCTTCAGTACATCCAACATCTTAATAAACAGTGTCATTTCACGGTTTAATATTTGTCTTCCCTTTGAGCTAAAATCCATAAATTAAGATTGAAAACTTGTCAGTGCACACGCACATGCACGCGTCCACTCATTCCATACAAATGCATGTATTTGTCTTCATCACTGGGTGAGTGAATGCACTTTAAATGAGATAAAAATAAGTGCCTGTTGTTCAGCACTCAATATCCCTGCTTGATGCTCTCAATTGCGGCCCAGTGCCAGTGCACCCCAGTGTCATTGTCCTCCAGAAGAAAAACCATTTGCCCAGTCACCCTCCAAGCCCATGTGCCACCTTTGTCTTAGTTTCTATGGAGACGCTTTCCTCCAGGCCAAGTATGTGGAGGGCACCCCTCCAGCGGAAGGAGGTGGAATGACATTGTGGCGAGGCAATCATACACCAACCTCATTTACATATCTAAACATGAACTATGGACCGTAACGTGCAGTGTTTGTTCACTAAACATTTCACAGTAGTTGATTAAACCCATCTGGAGACGGAGGACACATGATTATTGATCGGGATAAGTATTTTTAAACCACACAAATGTTGGTTCTGAAACTGCGCGAACGCAGGAAAGTTGGTGGAATCAGGTGAAAAGGGTGAAAAATCCAGAAAATATCTGTTCTTTGTGCCGTGGGTCCATTCAGCATTCACCGCTGCTCCCTTTGTACAGTGGACATGAATGATGCATGATGCGATGGCTCCTCAGCACCTCCAGCTGGGGGCACTGTTCCATCTGCCTGTCGGTGAGTCTGCGGACGTTTGCCCATCAGAAGGGGTTCACCATCTCTAACCTTGGGGAGGATGAAAGAAAGCCACCACAGACGCTGCTGTACTCAGGATTCAAACACAAAAACCTCCCAGATTCACCACTATAAGTGAAACCAGAGACAAGGAGACAAACAAAGGATGGGGGGAAGATGATAACCGACTATTTTATTTTTTCTATCACTATCATTTCTTGGCAACTTGAAGTTGGCACTTTTCTAGTTTACACATGTGCTTTATCGTTGGGTTCACTTTATTCCTTACTTACTGGAGCAGTAAATGTGGCAGAGACACTGACTGCTTCGTAATCCAGCACTAATTTTCCAACTGTTGGACCCACCGCTGTGAGGACGCCAGTGATGAAAATTACTGATGCTCTCTTCATGTTCGTCACAACACAGACGCTTATTGAGCATAAAAAACTTGGGGCGGTATGAACATCTTCATTCTCACGCTCATCACACCATTCGGCGGCTTCATGCCCAATAGATGGAGGCGTTATCATCCTGTCACAGCCACAAGATCATGCGAGGCCTGTCCTGTTCTTTTGGTGTGCATCGCACATTTTGGAGAATATGGTGAAGAATGACTCATCACTTCTCCTCGGTGGGCCTTGATTTTTCAAACCACTGAACTTGGGCATTCAGTTGTTTATTTACCGCAACTGTACACTTCTACACTGTGAAACTGTTGATGGACCGTTCTTGTCAACACAATCTGATCACATCCTGCCCTCACATTTTCAGTTCAAGGGTTTGCTTTTTTTTTTCCCTCACAGCTATTGCACTAATACACTAATGCACATGCATCATGGTCACAAAACGTGCACTGTTGACCACTACAGTACATCTGACCGTGTTTACTCACTTCTTTCCCACACAGATTCATCCTTCCATCTGCCCGATATGGTCGGACCACCACACAAACCACCACGGCATCAATCTACATTTTGTTTTTATTATTTATAACAATGGATCATAAATAGGCACTTATGATCTCATGTTTACAAGAGATAAAATACTGAAGTGCTTAAATATATGCAGGTTCAGGTATAAACTTTTTTACAGCTATTATTAAAATTTACTCTTAAGCATGAAGTCAGTGTTCTTAATGAATGGAGGTCGTGAGTTAGCAGGACATATAATGTGCTTTTATCTCATTGAAAGATACCAGAAAAACGTGTTAATACAGAGAAATATTCATTCATTTCATACTGTCTTTCGCCTTTGGTTATGCTTGAAGTCCCTAATACTTCGTTTGATTCCCATTTACTGCTGTGTAATTGATTTTGGAAAAAACCAAAGTTCTCCAAGCTCATATATATTATGCAAAACTAAGCTATTTAAATGAACTTCTGATACATGCGAGTGAGTGTTTATATTTAGCACGAATTGAATTTTACAGTGATATTGACATCAGAAGTCACGAGACAAACTCCGTTAGTGTGACAGTTGAAGTCAGACTTTATTTCTTTATCAGCTGATTGATGAATATTCTGCTGCGTTCCTCATCTCCCCACCAACCAATTACAATATTTGTCTGTAGTTGAAAAATCTAATTTGATTTCCGTGAAAAACAGGAACAACAACCTCGAACTGCCAAGAAACTACTAAAACCTCTCACTGTTTGACTCGAGCCAAACAACTTTACTGTCCTAATTGGTTTCAGTGGGCAGAGCATCAATTGTGTAGATAATTTTCTCAGCTATTGGCTCGCTCTATTTTTGGCTATCATGGCTTTCTTTTGTTGACGCTGAAAAGAAAGCTGCTGTAAGATCTTTTTGCACAGAAATTCCTGGAGCACGCCTTTTTTTTTTATGTTGAACAAATATGGCTTTAAATATGATAATCAGAGACCAATGTTCAATCAGAGAGCCACCAAACTCATAACACATATCAACCAGAGCGCGTCGCCCTGTCCGTCGGGGGTATCAGTTGCTGGAGTATGCTCGGTTTGACTGCGGTTTGAGGGAATCAGGTTACTCAGAACTTGGATCGGCTTTGGAGGTTTAATTTCTGTCTGTCTGAACCGACATATGATGTTCAGTTTTGCACACTTGTGCTGCGACGGATAGCGGCACGCAGCCAAACCTCAGACAAATGGGAAAATGTCAATATCTTATGAAACCGAACCAACGCTACTTCTTTCAGGTGGCGTGCACACAGATATCATAGGGCAGTTCGGCGATTTGCAAGCAGCTGGTAGTTTGTGTTCATTATTTTACGGCAGCTGGGGAGGTAAAGGGAGAGGCAGGGAAATTACAGTTTGACCACAATCACAGAGGACACGGCAAAGCTATTAGTTTTCCAATGCAATCACATAATCCAATGGCCTAGACATTTGCTTTAATCAGACACCTGGGAAATGCATCCATCCCATTTCATTTCATCAGCTCAAATCAATCTTGCATCAGTATTAAATGAATACGCTGAGATGAAAAATCTGGCTGGACAAGCTATTATTATCAAAAGCAAGTCCTTCATTACTGCCCTTTATGATTACCTGTCTTCCTTCTCCATGTTGTAGGCACTGAACAAAGCTTCCTCCTCCTGCATGCTGTAGGTGTGCTACAGTATACACAAAAAAAGAAAAATAAACAAAAGCAGGCTGCAGTTGGAAGCACAGACTTCACACTAAAATTCAAATGACGTGAAACAGCTTCTTAATGACGTGGAATAGGCGTTCTTTTCATCCCAACTACCAATTTATGAGAAGATGTCACGTCATCAAAAGGTGGATATGGCACGCTGCAGCTTCAAAGAGCAATTCATTACAGTGTAACAAGTAGGAGCTTTGATGGATATATGAGCTGCTGCATCTGACTGGTTTAAGTCTTTACTTCTTGCCCCCCCCCCCCCCCCCCCCCCCCCCCCCCTCCTCCACCTCTATCTTTGTGTTCTGGTGGATGCTGCTGATATCGGTGATGCTGGGAGTGCTGCACGAGACGAGTCTTTGTCTAATCTGGGAAGGCTGGGCTCCAGCTGGCTCCTGCTATGTGGCTGCATGCAAAAGTCAGCGGGTCCCTTAGCACTCAGTGCAGGAGGCAGGCTGGTTGATTGATTGGGATGCACACCCCCCCTCCCCTCCCAGACACACACACACACACACACACAAGCCTCCTCCTCCTGCTTGTTCTTGCTCAGAAAGCACATGTGCCTCTCCTGCTCTCCATTTTTTTTCCCTTTATCACACAGAAGCATTAATGCAGCCAAACATCCACCACCACACATGTACACATATACAAATAAACAAAAAGTGCATGCTCATTCTCATCAATCACAAAACAACAGCAACAACAACAACAACAACTAAAAAAACAACACCCTGAGCACACCGTGGCCACATTTTTAGTTTCACTTAAACACGTGTTTGTGAGTGTGAGATGCTCCCAGTCATCAGTCACTGGGTTCATATAAACAGTCATTACAGATAACAGCTCGTCTTAGCTCCAGCAGAGGAAGAAGAACTGCCCCAGCCGATCTGTCGCCCCAGACAGACGGACACTGAGGGCGCTGGAGGGGGGTAAAAAAAAAAAAAAAAAAAAAAATCATTAGGGGCAAATTTAACATGAAGTGTTTTTTTTTTTTTTTTGACTTGATGAAGTGTCGGTGGAAGACATGGAGGAGGAAGAGGTGTGCCAGAACCAGCGACAGCTTTTCAGGACTCCGGCGACGACCTGCCAGCCAGTCAGTGTCTGGTGAACGTGCGTGTGCGCGTAAGTGTTTGCGCGCACGCTCCCCCCACCCCACCTCTCCTCCCTCCCTCTCTCTCTCTCTCTCCCTCTCTCACTCTATGTGTGAGTGACTGTGTGTGTGTGTGTGTGTGTGTGTGTGTGTGTGTGGACCAGCAGCGAACACACACACACACACACACACACACTTAAAATTCGTTCGCAACATGGCGTTGGAGCGCCGAGAGACACGACGGCTCTCCCCCTTCTAATGCAGCCTATTGTTGGGGAAGCCAGGGGACCGAGAGCCGGAGAGAGCGGAGCATTCAGAGTCTCTGACCGACCGGCGGAGACAATAGCGGATTCCAACATATGCACGTCGCTGTAACGGTATATCTGGCTGTACAGACGCACGCTGCTGGTGGAAATCAAAGGCTGTACATGGCGGTGGAGAGTACAATTTGGCTCTTCTGTCTTCTTTCGCTGTTCTGTGGCCCATCCGAGGAAGGTAAAGGCGCTCACTTTAATTTGGAGGTTTTTGCATGTGTGAGGCAGCGGGCCACTCTTGTTACACTGAAGAGCAGTTACTCTAAGTGGGCTGTGATAAAAGACATGGAGGGGGTAGGTGGTGGTGGTGGTGGTGGTGGTTGGAGGGAGGAGAGGGGTACTGGGTGAATTTGCACCTTGCGCCCCCCCCCCCTCTGCCCCCTCCCTGGTCCTCCTCTGTGTTCACCCCATGTGGCCTCGGGGGTGTCCTGTTTCTCCTGTTTCTTCTCCCAGGACGCCCTGAGAGGCTTCTGGCACTGTGAAGTTGCAGCAGCAGCAGCAGCACCCCCCCACCCCCCCCCCCCCAAAAAAAAAAAACCCTCCAACCCCTAAACCTCCCCTCCTCCAGGAGCAGGAGCAGCCCTGGACCGGCCGGAGGGGGAGAAGTTTGGGATCAAACAGAGGTGTGATGGTTATATGGGAGAAAAGCCGACACTTTCAAGTCAGAAGTTTTTCTCCTCACAGTTTAATGACCTCGTCAGGCTGCGTGCCTGCTTCGGTTTGGTTTGAAGTCGAGCTAAGGAGTAGATGCAGATCACAATGTAATAATAATAAAAGTGCCATCTTCATAATCACACTGTCATGTGTTGGCAGGAAATATTTTGTGTGGGAGGTGAGAGTGAAAGATGCAACAAAAGCGGGCTGGTCTGAGAGGAAAGTCTGCCCACACAGGCGACGAGCAGCGGCCTGAGCAGAAAATCAGTGAAGTTTACACTGCTAATGCTCCTCAGGGGTCAGGGAGACACCCCCCCCCCCCCCCCCCCCCACACACACACACACACACCACCTGACATGTCTGCATTTACCAAATGTGTTTGTCTCAGCGTTGAGCTGAGAAGTTTCCTGGATGCTTTGGATGAGTGTAGGACAAGCTACAGGTGAACAGGGACCAGGAGGAGGCTCACAGCGATGAACCCCATCCTTTTTGTTTCTGATCTTCAGGGAGTGTGAAATGGAATGAAACAACAAGTGGGGCTGTCTTTGACGTGCAGTGGACACAGACAGATGGAGGCGTCTAATACACCGTGCTTGCTGTATGGTTGTATTGAGCAGCACTATTCAAAGTTTCGCATTTATTTTATTTTATCCATCGCATGTCAGGCCTGCGCCTTTCTTCCAACATGCGTGTGCCGCTGCTTCAACTCATGCAGCACATGTTGTGCAGAAATGAGGCATTAATGTTCTCACGGGTCAATGTGCTGGTGTAAAGTCAAGCATGACGCAGTGGCTATAACACAAACTTTACATGTGCACGTTCTCCCAGCTGAGATATAATGAAATTACGGCTCTGTTATTCATTGTTCAATTATGTAAATAGAGTTTTAAAAGGGAGGCAACTGAAGGTATTCCTCCTTGACTTCCATCTGATATAGTAGCAGAAGGTCAGAGGATACGATTTATATGGAGTTAGATTACCATGCCCTGCAGACTCCAGTGGAGGCAGGATAAGAAATTACTCCCCTTCAGCTCCTCCTGACAGGAGAGTGAATGTCACACCAGGCTGATCACATCCAGATGATAAAATCTTTTGCAGGTAAATGGTGATTGTGATGGGGGTCGTCTGCGATCCGAGCAAGGCGGGAACTGATTTATTTCCACTGCAAGATGTACCAAGTACCCAAGTTTTGACAGATTGCATGGTATTTTAAAAGGTTTTGAGTTCATGAAACAACACATTTACCACAAAGAAAGAAAGAAAGAAAAAAAGACTGAAAGAACGCCAAACGAACCACAGGCTTTGTTGGCATCAAAAACCATTTTGCTTCGGAGCAAAATCCACATTTGCATTCATGAGCTCTGCTGACAGCCGCATCATGCTTTATAATCATTTGAACAGATTAGCATTTATCATTTGTTATTAGCAAACAATTACACTGCATTGTTATTAGTCACTGAGACCAGCGAACAGCACAGTCATTGAGGACAATCGACTTGGTGTGGCATGTTTCTCTCGCTCCCTGTTTGTTTTGTTAGGTTTTGAAAGTGGAGCATGAATGTCGTGGGTGTTGGCGGTTGTGGGAACTGAGGCTAGTGGTGTGTGTGTGTTGGGGGGGGGGTGTCTGGGAGCAACTGTGGGACAGGGATAAATTGGCAGGTGCTAGTTGGACGAATTTGAGGGCAAGGGCCATTATGACAGCCACAAACAAAGACGGTGTTTTGTCCATTCTGAAGATCAAATGAAAATATTTCAGCCTCACTTAACACGTAACAATTAAATGATTGAGGGTGAGTGAGTGCCTGGATGTCTCTGTGTTCACAGTCCTCGCTGCTCAGTTATTAACAGACATCATAAGAACAACACAAAAAAAAAAAACATCTGCAGCCCTGCAAGACTTTATGAGCAAGTTAATCTGATTATTGTAATGCCTTTGGCCTTTTTTATATGCACAAGAAAATTGTTAACTGCAACAGTTACATGTATGATGAAGTGTGGGCGAGAGTGTGAGGATGTCCATTATCCAAATGTCTCCGTCTACTATTTCATAAATATATATATATATAAAAAAAAAGAAACTACTTTTGCATTAAAAGTCGAAGAGCTCACATTAACTGTCAGTCCTTCCTGTCACTTTTTGTGTACAAGAAAAAGCTGCAAAGTGCAACAGCAGTCACCTACATTCCCAAAGCAGCTCAGTATCATGCGCCTTCATTAAGGGGAAAAATACTAATTCATTTCTTTTCCCCACACACAGTAACATCCACCCTCTGCATACCAATTACACATTCACAGATTCTCAATAAAAGGTAACATCCCAAGCAAACTGTTGCTTCCAGGTGTTATGAAGCGAATCATTATTAATTTAGAGTCGTATTTCAGGGTGTCGGACAAATAAAATTCTCTTTGAGCTCTGTTTTTGGTCTCCACCGACGCCTGAGGGAAATATCTGTATTCTCAGCACTGAACGCTCCACTGTGTTCACTTCCTCGCTACCGCTGTGTATCTGTGGCTTTTTAGAGCTTTTCAACAGATAACAGCTGAAAACAACACTGTGAGGACAGTGAGAGTGAACTAAAAGGAAAAGTTGCGAGCCAGGCAGCTGAACAGTGAACTAAAACTGAGTGTAAAGCTGCAGATGCAGGCGATAAGACAACTCTAATTCTGCTACTTCCCTATCATACACGCGTTGTCACTCTATACTGTGTGTTTGATGAGTCGCTATCACCATATTGATTATGTTACTGCTTTAAACTGCTTTTGAAATGCATGAAATTATTTCTGATCAGCGTATTAAGTCGTAAAAGTAACATTATACAGATTATCAGAAAACAAGTCTTAATCATCGCATCCAAATGAGGAACATTTGCTCGTGCTCTGTTGATTCCTATGAAGGGTGTGATCCTGACCATCAACAGCACCTCGCAGCTGATGTGATAAAATTAGCTTTGGAGTTGCCTTGGACTGCGTCCATGTGATCACTTCTGGGATGGATTTCATTATATTCTTTTATTGTGAACCAGAACATGCAGTCTGTTACTGTTTGGGTGAAATAACAAAATATTCTTCCAGTATTTCATGGACAGACGGTGTCGTCTCTGCAGCTTGTTTCATAAAATGTAATATTTCAGTGGAACACCAGAGGAAAAGTGGCAGCGGCAGTGAGAGCGAAGCAGTTTTGTGTCAAACATTTATTCCACAGTGGGGTACCGCGGAGCAAAGTCCATCCTGCAGCTTAGGTATTATGGAGATGTAAAGTTGCACAAGGGGATACGTTCTCGCCTTGTAGAGAGAGGAACATACTTTAAATATAGTGACGTTGGTGCGTTGCAAACATTGCACCTGCTTTTTTTTTTTTTTTTTTTTAAGTCTAAGGTTAATTGTTGTGAAATTTAAACTTTTTCTGCAACATGGATTGCAAAATAGCTGTTTGCATCACGGTGACATCAACGGTGTCACTGACTGTGATAAGGAACGCGCTGTGTGAAGGATGTTTGATGCTCTTCCCCCGCTATGTGCTAACTTTCCATCGCCGTCGTTTCTCCTGCGGCACGATTTAAAACAGGCAGGCAGGCAGCGTGACTGGTTGGACCTAAGAGTGGCAAACCAAATCAGTGGAGCGGCTTTAAAGTTTTCTTGAAAGCTTGGTTTTGGTTCCTGGCACGAGATGTCTTCCAGCTGGTGCTTCCCTTAATGAAACTGGTAGCAGAAGTGAAATTTGAGTCACGTTTATTAGCCAAGTGTGCGTGCCCATCCAAAGAGCTGTTGGTGCAACTTGTTTGTAAAAACAACAAAGACTCGCAGACAGAGCTTTTGTGGCTGTGTGAACTTCCTCGGCGGCTGCAGGATGAGTGTCCTCTGCTCTCCTCCACTTGAACTCTGAACATCAACTTGAATGCTCAGCTCCAGTTTGTTATGTCTGTACCAGAGGGCCAGCTGCTCACCCTCCCATACAGGGATGTACAGAATGGTTTCTACAGCGTGTCTTGCACTGTCTCTTGTTCTGTTCATCAGCGTGTGGCCGCTCTGATTCTGCCAAAAATGTTTGTGTTTTCACTGCATTTGTGGTTTTCAAGTAAATGTTTGGGAAAAAATACACGATACCTGCTTTTATCTCACTGTCGCTCTCTGTTCTTCACAGGTTTACAGCAGATGATAGATCCGCTCCTTTTTCTGAACAGACCACCCGAATGGCATCGTGTAATTTCATTTGCTATTTAATTGTACATGATGTATTTATGTAAATAGTGCTTTTAATGACTATGCAGTTGTAAGCTGTTAGCGTCATTAGAACTTTTCCTGGGCCCAAAGTCACCAGTTTACGTTTTACTCATTTTGTGAGCACACACTCTCAGATCTCCGGAGACTTGAACCCGGTTCAGCTCGTTGGACAGCAGCGCCTGTGGAGAAAAGCTCATTACATATTAGCAGTAAATTAAATATCTGCATGTGTGTGTTTGCTGAGGTACATGCACCCCGTGTGCCCGTCTGCTTGCTTGTTTTCTTGTTTGTGTGCCAGTTTGGGTGTGTCAGCTGCGATTTGTGAGTGCATCTTGATCTTCTCCCCAGAGAGCCCATGCTAAATTAGGATGCATATTATTTAAAGATGCCTTGGGCTCAGTTTCAACGGGGTATATTTGCGCAGTGAATATGTTGATTTTTATGGTGCCCTGTGTGCGCCTATTCATGCTGCCGGGGAGGCAATCTGAAGCATGGAGGTGTTTATATGAAGGGAAAGGATGTCTTCAGCATGATTTTGTCTGCTGTGAATTCAAATGATTTGCTCTCTTGGGATGTACAACCGTTGTGTTCAGTATTAAGTATTTAAGTATTTCTGTTTGTATCTATGACTCTTTGGAGGAAGAAAACGATTTATCGGCTTTCTGTGTGGTCTCAGAAATGAAAACATTTGATTTAGACTCTTGGCTATCTGTTAATGTTGAATATAATCATGACAGGATCAATATGGAATGAATTCTGACATATCACACAAGTCAAACCACATGCCTATATAACAGTCGCTTTTTAATCGCTAATTTTGCCCTCTGGCCACTTTTTTATGTATGAAAAAATAAAAATCCTATCCTTTAGAGTGTCTCCACAGGCAATGCACCTGCTTTTATTATTTATTTACACTTGAGCCTTGTAGAAATGTTCCAAGGCAGTCCTTTTTGAACGAGGCCAACATGTAAATCGTATCCTCAAGGCTCAGTGGTCGTACTGGCTTTTCAGCTTTTGCACAGGGTTGCACCGCAGTTGCATATAGAGATCAAATTGTGGTGAGTCAGTCTATTTGAAAGTTGCTCTTTGGAAACGCTGCTCTCTGTTAATTCTTTGATCCTGGGAGCACAAATTAATATTACAACTGCGGTGATGCAACTAAGCCAGTTTGTGCTATTTTATGTTTTTGGCTTACTATGTCATTGAAGTTTGCCGCTCGCTGTATCTGGGATTTGAGCAAATGCTCAAGGTAGGGTCATAGTTTCTCTGAAGGTGTCTGAATTACATTATTTGAGCTGAATCCAGCACCAGCCTCACATTGAGATCACAACTTAATTTCCAACTCTAGCCAGAGCAACAACTTCACTGTTCAAAACTAGTAGTCTGGAACATCATCGGCATTTAAACACTATGTTAAGACCGATCAGTGACGCTTCAGCGATACATGTGATGAGGTTTCCCAACATTACAGGGAGCCAGTCAAATGGCTCTTTATTTTTGTGGTCCCTCTGTAATTTCACAAATGTACTCAGGGTTATTTTGGTTTCTGAATATAGTTAACTGCCATTCTAAGCTGGCAAGCCTAATTTCACACTTTGTATATACTACTACTCTGGCTTTTGTTCTTCCACTGCAATTTTCGTCGTTGTCTCTGTGTGTGTGTGTGTGCCTTTGTGAGAGAACGAGCACATTTTATCAACCAACCTGCATTTACATTCCTTCCATTCCTCCCTGCTGTCTGCTTGATCACCTGACTTCCACTGGAGGTGGGATGTGTGTGTGTTTGTGTAGGTAATTATAAATAAATATTGCAGTGTCACCCCTGAGTCGCATTTTAACTATACTATATGCTACATTAATGAGAACCAGCTGCAGAGGGGGTTTGGAGTTCAAAAGATTTGCATGCATAGAAGTCAGCGAAGGGCCATGCTTTAGTTTCTAATCACACGTGCGGTCGCCATAAAATAAAGAGCATACATTTATGAATCATTCGTAGTTTCATACTGAGTAGACGAGAACTTATGGTTTCATTCAAACGCAGTTTATTACTTAAAGATCACAGCACATCCCTCTCACATCACCGATGGAGGATGGAGGATTTTTAAGACCTCAGTGCGAGCATGAAATATAAAGTACCATATAATGTTACACGCCAGCCTCATTCATCATCCTGACCCTGTGTGAGAAGCTCAACCCTGATCCTCACACACCAGCATTATAACATACATTCGCCTCGCTCCGAGGAGATGGCGGCGTTAGCTTGTTCAGCTTGTGTCCTCTCTCCCATCGTTGCATCTTTCTGGTCCATTTTCCATCTAATACACTCCAGTGTTTCCTTTTGTCCTGCACACTGAGAACCTTTGTAGTGGCACTTTCATGCCCCACTGTCCCGAGTGCACATTCCTGTACATTCACTGTGCTGCTGCATGAATAAACAGATTGTGATTTGGATCTCCCATGTTACTCCCATGTTAGTTTTATTGCAAAGTGTGTTGACTCATGCAACGGCCATGTGGAGGCCCCCACGCTGCTAGTCGGCCCTGCCTGCGTGAACGTGCCAGGCTGGGATGAATGAACATCGAACACTGAGCAGAAGCTTTTGTAGAACTCAGCGCAGCATGGGAGGTGCCGAGACAGTTTGACAAATACATATAACAAGTGAGGAAGAAGATTATTCTGTTAATTAATAGGTTGACTGAATGGAAACCAATCAGCAACTATTTATGTCCCAGAATGACTTTGGTAATTTCTTAAGAAGAACAGATTCCTTTTTCTCAAATATGAATTGTTGCTGGTTTTATTGGTCTTCTATTGTAATAGATTAAATATCTCTTTTATTACTAATGACCACAACAAAACAAAACAAAACATTTCGAACATGCCAAGATAAGATTTAAGAAATTTTGATGGCTACTTTCTCTGATATTTCACACAGTGAGTAAAAAAATGTATCCTGAAATCATCAAATGTTTGAAAAGAACTATTTAGTTTTCAGGAAACATCTCAGATTTTAATTTAGGTTAAATTAATCTCAAACAGCAAAAGAAAAGCACCCTAAAGAAAATTTTTTATTACATCTTCTATTAATATTGCAGCCTTTCTGCATCTGCAAATGCCATCAACCCTGTAATGCTCAAGGTCAGAATGAAATATTTGATTCATTTTATTTGGCTTGCCAAGACTTAAAGTGAGTGTGTGTTTGTGGCGAGGCTGACTTGGAGTGAAAACAACCCTGCAGTGTCATCATGAGAAGAAACACAACTGGAACGGTTAACACCCGACACGACAGCTGTTCGGATTGTTGAGTGACTCAGAGCCTCACTGTGGATTTAGTGAAACGTTGAGCCCGCTGCGTGTAGCTTAGCGCGGTTAGTAAACAGACTGTTTTAATTTGGCATCAGAGTCATTTCAGTCTCCTAAAGATGGTGCAGTCAGGCTTCAGATGGAGCTATACGTGCTACCAGAAAGAACACAACACCCAAGGCGACGTCTTTAACTGGAAAACGCCAGAGATGAAGCGATATAAGAGAAAAGGCTAAATATTTAGACGGTAGCACTCTTTTTGTTTTTGTGTTCTGGCATTTCCACCTGGATACCAAAACATGAGAGTCTCCGTCTCCCTGAAGGGTTTTATCGCAAGCTGCCTCTCTGCACGGATTATCACAACTGTGGCTTCAAAATATTGATTTATTCACATGCCGGGTAGTTTTTGGCCACAAGTACACGTACGAGCCAGGGCAGTTTGTTGTTATTGATGTAATTTAATTCACTTAGGAAACAAACACTCTGAAACAACAGCCGCTCAACAGTTGGGCTTGGGTTGAGGTTTGGTCTGTGGCATCCAGACCTACCTACCACACACACACACACACACACACACACATACAAACAATTTTCCTCTTGTACGCTGTTCAGTGCTATCAATCAGACCATCTGTCCCTGTCCACTCATCCCGTATTCAGGTTTCAGTGCATAGTGATGTCTTACATCCCTTTTTTCCCCCTGAGACAAATACTGCCAACATGCACAATGCAAGACTTTGCTAATTTCATTCAGGAACAACTCATAGCAATTATCTACTGCCGCTGTGTCAATTTAGAAGATGTACAAGGCAATCTGGTTATCACTGCATTTGAGTGCTTTAGTGGTTCCTCTTCACAAAAGCGTCTGTAATCACATTTTGCTGCTCTCTTTCAATTGAGTCTCAAGGCTGCGCTAATCTTATCTGCACTGCTCAGTCTGCTATTCCACAATTCTGAGTCCCTTTTTTTGGTCTCATAGCTGATCTCTCTGTTTTCTACCTCACATCTCCTCCTTTTTAAGTTTTAGGCTCCTTCTCCAGTTGGCTTTTGTTCATGTACAACTTTATCAGGTGCTGTTTGAGCCCTAGTCGGCGTGTGGATTTATGGATAACAACGCCACTGTAGTCGAGACTGTAATAAAATAATTATGGGATTTTAGTGTCGGGCTTTCGTTGTCTTCACAGGATTATTTTGAGGACCTCCTGCCTTTTCCTGTATCTGGTTAACTCTTGTCATCCTGAACTGTAGTTTGTATGTACTGCTAATTTGCCTACGTTTCCATGTAAAGACGCTAAAATAAGCGACTGCCAAACGTACCCATGTTAGCACTGACACTGAAAATGTTAGCTTTGTCACTTAGACTGGCAAAAGTACAAAAAAGAAAAAAAAAAAAAAAGAGATTCCTTCCACTTTTATCTGTTTGACAAGAGCAGCAGTGTGGACGTGAGAAATTAGGATTCTTTGTTATTTATATGAGCTTGCTCTGTAAAACACCTGAGCTTATTGGCCAGTCTGTGGCTGTAACTAGCAGCTGTATAATACAAATTTTCTGAATTTGCTAAACCAAGTTGGATACAGGGAGCAAAAACATTCTGGAAAAATACTTTTATAAATTAAACATCATCAGAACGTGGACTACGAAGGTTTAAAACCTCTGTGGCCACAATCTGTACCAAGTAAACAGGCCAGATTCTGACTAAGGACCAGACATGTGTTGGGCAAGATGACACCCGAAGAACGTGTTAAAAATGACCTGCTAGTCTGCATGTTCACATCGTCAGCGCTGACCTTAACATTTAGTCCAAATCACTCTTGCCTAACATTAGCTGTAAACCTCTTGCTTTGAAACAGCCAAATGTATATTGGTTTAAAGAAAATGTAGTCTATTTCCAGGAGGGTTCGGTTTTTGGACTCTTTAAGCTGTGTTGATCGCTGGCCTCTGAAAGGCATGTGGCATTGTATCAGTTCACTTTAGAGGCTGTGGAAACCTGAGCCGTAGCCTCGGGGTCATGGGGTGTCCAGTCTCTGTTGACACTGAGATGGGCCGGGGGAAATATTCGCTGCTCCTCCTCTTTCTCCTTCTGTTTTCCCAAACATTTTGTGAATAGATGATCCATTAACAGAAATGGATCTGCAGAATAAGTGTTGATGGTATTAAGAGCAATGCACTCGTCACTCCTCCACCTGCCCCCCCGCTGGCTTTTCTCTCTTTTCCTCTGCCTGACTGACGATCTGCTCATTTTCCTTTGTGTTTTTGTGTTGTTGTTTTGTTGGCTCTCTGTCTTTTTGTTCCTGTCATCTCTCTCTGTTTTTTCATTGTGATCAGGATAAGAACTCAGCCTTCCATTTTCCATTTATCGGCCTGATATTTCACAGTAATAAAAGGCCACATGTCTTCACAGGGCTCATACCGCGACTTACTTTAACTAAATCTCTGCTGTTGGCACAATTAGACAGCGGTTATAATTCTACGTAAGGCTCGGGTGGAGAGTCTCTCGATCATTTATAGGCCGGCCGTTTGATCGTAGCCTGTTGTCTGTTGGTCTCCTGGTCTTTTAATTCCCCTCCCTTTTGGAAACCGCTGTGCTCTCTCTACTTAGAGAAAGATATGAACCTCTTGGCGCGGTGCCATCACAATCCATTCACTACAGCTCACAGCCACTACTGTATCCCAGAGTGTGTGCTCTGTCCTTTCCAGTAGCTCCCACTTGTCAGCAAACTGGCAAAATGGCCTCTTCACAGATCCCCCCTCTTGACGGCATTGTGTCCTCAAAAGATACCGACACTGGGGTGTGCGTTTGCCTGCGTGTTGCTGCGTGCCTGATGTTAGAGTGGGACTACGTGGGTGCGCATGTATGTGTGAGTATCCACAAATCTAGGACAAGTTGAGGTTTCTGTCCCGAATCTGTGTGCGTGAGCATGAAGCGTTCCATTCCCAAATGAGATAGCCACTACTTGAAATGTGTAATCCAGCATGTTTGCCTTGCCTACCTTTGTAAAGGACAGTGGGTCAATCTACTTCTTAGTTCTAAAAATATTTCAGCGACTGCTCTGAGACCTATTTGATTCCATGCCACTGAAATTATTATTGTTTTTCTGATTACATTTGTTTGCTTTATGCCTAAACCTCTACATTTTTTAAGCCTCTCTTGTTTTAATCTATTTTCATATTGCTTTATAATGTCTGCATCAAGTTTGGTGAGGTGTAATGGCTTCCATATCCTCGCCAAGTGAAACTACTGGCAGTGAGCTGGGAAATGGCTGCTAACGTTTTAATGACTTAATGAGACCTAATTAGTCGAAATGGGAGAGAGGAAGAGAGGAGCTGTGGATGTGAGCTGCATTGTTGTGTGTTTGTGCGCTTGTGCGTTTCTCTTCCAACAGGCCTGATCATTTTTTTTACATGCGTGTCCATGTTTGCATGGCTTTTGGGTGCATACATATATATGTTGCACCTCTATAGCGTGAGTGTGTGTTTTAGAAAGCGTTTGTGTGTGCCAGAGAGGAGTGCAACAGCTTTTCTCAGCATTACCCAGCCTCTTCATCAGGAAATGATGGTGGGGGGTCAGGCCTCATTTAATCAAGGAAAAAATTCCATCTCCCATTAACTTAATTAATTCAAACACCAGAGAAGAAGAAGCTGAGCGAGACCTGCCCGTGTGTGTGCGTTCACTTATGTGCCCATGTGCGAGAATAGTGTTTCTTAAGCTGAATCCACTAAGAGGTTTGTCAAAGAAGCTGCTGAGAGGAAGTTTAAATGAAATGACCTACACAGCCACATGTGTAATCAGGTAATAACTTAATGTAAAGGACGCAGAAAGTGACTTAACCGTAGTCCGCCGTCTTTGTGACCTGTAGACAGACTCATACCTGACGTGTAACTATTTAAATTACACTTTGTTTTTATGATCTCCAAAGTATCTTTGGCCAAGAATTTTGTTTAAGAAGCCTGCTGAACCTCTTACATGTTGAATATTTTGTCAAATAAACAGTGATAACAAAAGACACAGGCATCGCTCCTATTTAATCAGCTGTAATTTGCATTTATTTCCATAAAATCCTCGTGTTTCCGTCGCACTCTGAGCGGCAGGCATTTGAGTGAGTAATCTGTTGCACAGCCCACAGATCTCCTGCTAGGTTGATACTCTTCGACATTTCCTGGCCGATATTCATGTTTTAGTGTGTGGTTTTTAATGATGCATTCCCTCTGATTACATGAGATGACTTAGACAGGTTTGATGATTTACTTCGCCAAGCGACCAAGTTTTTGCCTGCAGACCTATATGGATGTTATTTTTTTCCACAGGGGGCTTTGTCAGACCTAATTTCTAACGACTGATTTGAGACTGAATCATTTCCATATTCAGCCAGAGTTGGAGGGTGTGACTGCCAACTGTAAACGACCCAAACATATCTACCTGCCATGTCAATGTAAATGTGTTCTGCCACGGCAGTATTAGTGGTGGCACAGCATATAAATAAGCAGCCAGGTTTATCTATAGAGGAAATCGGACATAAAAAATTCAGCATGTGCAATATGAGGCAGCTCGCTCTGAAGCTCGGAGAACTTAATGTGCTTATTATTACTGTGGGTTGTACTGCAATGAAACTTAACTAACCCGAACTCTTGTAAAAGTTTTTGATTTTGAATGTTTCTCTGCTTCTTGACTGAAACACAAGCGTAAAAATGTACATTTTACATGTTCTCTAAACAAGAAGTACATTCAGTAAATTGTGTTTAGATTTTTTTTTATTCTTCTTCCTGGTTCTGCCTGAGGTTTCTGCCTCTTAAAGGAAGTTTTTCCTGCTCATCGGGGGATCTGTTGGGTCTCTTGAAATAATTTTATAAACAGTTTGGTCTGCTCTATGTGTAAAGTGCTTTGATGTAACCTTGTTATGATTTGGCGCGATATAAATAAATCTGATTTGAGTTGATTTAATAAAGTAATCAAACTTTATTGTTGGATTACATGAGATAGAATTTCTTCTGGTTTTACACAGAAAAAAAAATACAAAGCAGATGTTAATGAATAATGTATGATGCAATATGGACTCATTAAAAGTACTAGGAAAAGATCATGTGTAGGATAGTGTGCCGTCTACTGGAAGGAGTGCAATGCAGTGCTACTTTTTCAGGGTTTTTTCCCCTTCCTGGTGTTTCTGTCCATTTCAATTCTATTCTGTCCTCATGACAGATAATCAAGTGCCGTCATGTCACGATATGGAATCAGCTCAGATCTTTCTGTTTCTCATCTCCACTTCTTTTCTCGATCTTTACCCCCTTTATTTTGCATTAATTCTCGCTTCTCCAAAGATCTCTACTTTAATGCTTTTCTACTCATTCTTTCTCACGTAATCTGACCTCAGTCATTGTTTTAAAATCGAGGGAGAAAACAAAACGTAGAGGTCGGTTACAGTGATAAAATCATTTTAAGATAAGGAAAATTTGCTGGGGAAAGACAAGTAAGGACCGTACTGTAGAATGAAAAAGGCACTGCGAGTGAATATACTGCAGGCTTAAAATTAAACCATGAGAGTAAAATGCCTAACCCAGGTTCAAACAATCTCCCTTGGCTGCAGTTTATGTGGCTGCTCATCTCACACTACCTCATCAAGCTGCCGGCCCCCCACCCCTCCCTCAGACTTTATTGTCCTGCTGCTGACATACAAGTCCCTTCATATTTCTACACCCATTTCATTTACAGAGCTCCTCCTCCTGCTGTGAGTTTGGCCTCCTCTCTGTCCCCAAAACACCCCAATCCATCTGTGCAGCCAACGCTACCAACTCTATTGAAGTTATGCGACAAAAATATGACAAGTGATATCGATGAAGGAACTGAGCTGTTTGCACAGCAATAAGGGTTGAATCAGGGCTGTGATTTGGTATTATTTTTTATCTCTTTTAAAATGCTTTCTACTGCATTGAATACATTTCTTTCTTTGTTTTTTTTTTTTTTTTCTCTTGTATTCATTCTAGTACAACGGTGAGGGCACGGAAGTTTTGTTGTATGTTTTGTAAGATGACATTAATGAATCAGAAATTAGAAATCTTTTCATATGTCCCACACAGGTCATACAGTCAAATGCAGTCAGTCTTGGAATGAAAATCGACTTATCTTAGCCGTCTCCTCTGCAGATCATTACAGTTAACAAGCTTCTCTTTCTTTGTCTGACAGAAAAGCCTGTTTCGGTGGAGCTGAGCTGTGGGGCTGGGCCCAGCCATGTAGTGTTGGAACCAGGTCTGCCCCTCTTGCTGGACTGCAATCTGGGGGCGAGCGACACACCTTTCAATGTCACCTGGCTTCAGGATGGCAAGACCCTGCCTCCGGAGGGTGATGAATACCTGCAGCATTTAGCTAATGGATCCCTCCTCCTGCTGCCGACCTCCAAGGATGGTCAGCCCGCCCAGGACGTGGAGGGGGGCTACAGCTGCGTGACCGCCAGCGCACTTGGAGCCCTCACCAGCCGGACCGTGAATGTACTTTTGGCAAGTAGGTGTACAGTTACACTCTCAGGTCTGTTGGCTGTGGTGGTTTGGTCCCCCCCCCAGTTTAGATGAGTTTTGAGGCTCAACATTATGAATAGAAGTAATATGGGTCTGTGATTCTGAGTGTGTTAGCGCTGTGATCTGTCCCCAGTGAACACTTCCTTCTTTCCAATGCCGGCTTGGCTCCAATATTCATGACCTTGAACAGCATAGATGTAGAAGGTGCGTGCATGGAAGGACGGGTAGCTTTAACAATCAATTTGAACCCACATATTTGGGTTAATCAAAGATAATATAATGTAATAAAATCAGACATGCTGGTTATTTCCCCCCCAAGGAGGGCCATCAAACGGGTTCTCATATAACTCTGCAGGAAAGCACATGCATTGTCATGTTTCATTGGAGCTGCTTTAACTGAAAATGGTGATTTCACCATTGTGTAAATATTGTGCGTGGCAGTATGTTAATTAACTAATGCTTTTTTAATGCGTTGGCCCGTGTCCAAATGAATTTGTTCAAAAAGTTTTTTATGGTTTGCAAGATAATGTGATGGAAAGCATACTGGATTGATTCAACACACACACACATGCAGAGGAATGTGAATTTTCAGATTTGTTAAGGGAATTGCTTTGCATGAATGGAGATGAACTTGGTCCTCCTCTGCTGCAGATATGAGCCTGATCCTCTGGTGGACCGCTAACGAGCGTCCTGGGAAGAGGTTAACTCTTAAACAACAGTCTGCTAAAAGGCACGGACTGAAGGAGAAAGAACGGCTGGAAATGAAAGAAAATGAGCAGGAAAGGTGCGACAGTGTTAGACGAGAGGACGGGCCGCAGCTTTTTAATCGCCTCTCCACCGACGCTCCTAAGTGGCAGTCTTTATTTAGCCATTAGCTTTGTATGGAATGAGACAGTGTCTTCTGTGGATGCCCCCACCTCTGTCAGCTGTCACAGGCCTATTTATGAGGATCTGTTTGAGGGACAATAAGTAGTAAAGTGGAGGGAGGGGCCATGTTGGATGAATGGCGGGAAGGTGGAAAAGGTTGAAGAGCGTTTGGGGTGTCGGTGAAAGGAAAGCTTCAGAGACTATTACAAATGACCTTCAGATTGTGTGTGTGTGTGTGTGTGTGTGTGTGTGTACATGTGCATGTATGCATATGTGTGTGGGGGTTTTGAATTAATTTAGCAGTGCAAGGCTCTGAGATAGATGGACCAGCATTCAGGAGTTTGGAGCCGAACAGCTCTGCCGTTGACATTGAACGGGCATTCTCATTTCCTACTGCGTCCTCACGACCAGAAATGAGACCGAGGAGAGAACATAGCAGAGAACACATCTGTCAAAACATATTATGAAAGCCACCTGCTCCACTTCTCACTGTATATGATGCATGTGACCTTGACTAAAAACACGTGGATGTGTCAGTGCCAGCAAAAAGACAGTGAAATATCCCCCTTGTTTGAATGTGGACAAAAAAAAAAAAATCTAGATAAGGATTATTGTCTTTCACTGTTGTGATACACAGTGAGTGCACACCACGTTTCTCAAATAAAACCATGAGTAAATAATGACGCTGGGAAAAAAAAGCAGCTTTTAGTGTTAATTAGACCAATTAACCTTTCTGATTACGAGACTGCTGAGGTGAATGTCAACATCTCCTAATGCCTACCAGCTTTCTCAGTGGATTTCAATCAACAAATTGAAGCCATAATTGGAAATAGCGCTTCTCTCCTCCAGGCAACCTGACTGTTTACATGTTTCACTTTGTTGTCTTCATTACAATTTTAATACCATCATGGAGAAAGTAAACATTGTATTTTTTATGCTCCGGTAAAAAGGTACGTATTCATATCTGTGCTTTTATGCCTCTAATTATAGTGTCACAAGATTTTAATAAGCCACTTTGATGCGAAGGAAATGTATTCAAGCCCTCTTATGTTATAACCAAATGTCCGCTTTCTTTAGTGTAAAAAGGATGAAGACAACCATTTTTATAAGGTAGAAAATTGGAGTATGAGCAAGTGACTATCAAACTAAATTTCTGTGATTTTAACCTTTTACTTTAAGTAGAAGAAAAAAAGAATGTATTGAAAATATGCCCTAAATGTTCCTATTTGTCAAAACTGAATGAACTGAGCACTTCTGTCAAGTTAAAAATGATGCAAATAGGATATAAAAAATGTTTTCCAGGAGCCATTACAAATATCTGTCAAGGCTGAGGCATTCATGATGGGTTTCCACAGTTACTCTGAGAGCTGGGTACACGAGGTCATGGGTAGAATTATCTGCTTGCACAAGGGGAGGGGAAAAATGCTGCAATCTGATAGCTCTGGGGCCAAAGAATGGGGCATAGATAGACGGACAGACAAAGACAGGGAGAGATTTGGGGGAAAGTCAAGGGCAGTGGAGAGAAGGAAAGGGAGATGTGAAAAAGTAAAAAAAAAAAAAAAGGTAAAATGGGGACATTTCATTTTGCACATAGAGGGCTTACACACTTTACACACAGAGAAGGGAACACGGAGCTGCCAGGAAATTTTCCTTTAAAACATAGAAAGATTTTGTTGCTAGGAAACAGTTGGACATATTTCTGACCCCATGGCTTCGTGTGTCACCTTTCCTGGGAAGGTTTCTCTGAAATATTGGCCTGGATGTCAGCACAAGCCCGGGCAGGACAGTGTGTGTGTGTGTGTGTGTGTGTGTGTGTGCTCCGCGTGGTGCCGGATGGATCTGCCGTGGAATGTCATGGTGGCCCCCGGGGACACGGAGGGAGTCCTGGGAAAAGACTAATATGATTAGCTTTGACAGAGCAGAGGTGGAAGCCCAGCTAGCTGCCATTGTTCCATCACAGCACGGGCTCTGCTCCATCTATGTCGCTGATCAGCTGTTGTTCACCCTTCACAACCTCGCGTCACACACGCATACGTGCACGGTGATCCATTAATGTAACAGCGAGCGGCGGTCTGTGTGCGGGCATCGAGATTAAACACTGAGGTACAAGGAGCTTTGCACACATGCACTCAGATTTACACACTCGCACACACTGAGTGAGTCTGGCACCCTGTCAGGTGCTCTCTGGCAGAGTTACAGGTGGTGTGTTTACATGAGGGTATCACTGTGTGTAATGGCTGGAAGTAGCATGGGTTAATCATCAGCTACTCCCGCAACAGTCTAAGCAACAGCCATTGCAATTTCTTTTTTTTTTTTTGTGTGAAATAAATCACGCATTTGGGTCAGCATCTGTGTCCTCATTGAGAAACTTTGTTCCTTCGGTGCAGTAGGAAAACACAGAAGGTCAGTCAGCTAACAGCTGGCGTGATCGGCGTCACCTCCGGCTCTCAGTGGTATGGAGGGGACTCCAAAAAAAAAGAGGGCGGGGGTCATTCAGACTTTGTGATTTGATTGATTGCAGGTTTGAAAACAGCCAAAGAGTTGGAGAGAGAGCTCCAGTCCCAGCTCTTGGTCCTCCATTCCACAGTTTTGTTTGTTCAAAGTCATCTCCACTTCAGCAGCTTTGCCACCTTTGGCTCTTTATGGATTTTACTGTCAGCCTGACTAGAATATACTGAATATAAACGTTGTCTCAAGGGGTTTTGGGGATTGCTACCACAAATAAAACTGTTATAGAAAAAAATTTCTACAGCCATTAAAAAGAACTGCAATGATTCCTCAAATTTCATTTAGTTGCTCCACCTGCAGCTCAGACGTATAATCAACTATCGATGAAACTGATTGGTTCGTGATTCCCTGATGATTTATCCTCCTGGCTTTGCCTGTAGCTACATAACTAGGTTGACATTTGTAGTTTTGATGCCTCCACAACTATTGGAAATATCGATGCAAAGAAATCTGGTACATATTCATGTCAGACTCATGTTCCCTTCAGCATGAAGTGAATTTATCTTTCCCTTAACTCCTCAGCTGGTGCCATAATCAGATCAACATTTCACCTTGTCACCTCTTTTGGTTTATGTCACAATATCTAAAACGTAATGACATTAATCAGCAGCTGCTGTATGTTGTCTTCCGTGGAGGAAATGTTAGCATGCCAATGCACAGTGTCTTTCCAAGCAAAATGACTGAAAGAATATTGATTGAAAATAATATCAAATGTTTGCATTACGCTGGTGTGAAATGTCAGCAACGCAAATGAAATTAGTAGGAAAATTAAATTTTACACCCAAGTAAGATCAAAACTATTGAAAAGAAGATAACTGGGTAATTTGTTCACACCTAATCACTTCTGCTAATAAACAGTCCCTCTGCCTGCAGTATCTCTTTGAAATGTGTGAGTCAGCTTCGCCTTTCCCTGGTGGCAGATTTATGTTTTTAGCACTGCTGGATAATCTTTGTTTTCATACTCTGCAAACCTGGTCTGTATCAGCTCCAAGATTGGCTCCACATGGAGCAAAGAGCAGGCTGCAGAAATCAGGAAGAAAGACTCAGTACCAATTAGGTTTGCATCAGTAAAGCATGACTTTATTGAGACAGCATGTCTGATGGAATTTAATTTGTTTCCGTCCATATAGTTTAGAACTACTGTATTTTCTGCCCCTGATATATATCAGTCGGGATTCGGAGTCTCCTTCTTTTATGTTTCCTTCCTACTTTCTTCTTGCCTTGTTCTGCCTCCTTTCTCAAGTCTCCCCTTTGATCCACACCCCACAAACCCCCCTCCCGTCCTCCTGCTCAGAGCTGCAGGCGAAGTGGCTGGGACGGCCAACCAGTTTTGTTCTTTTCTCCAACAGTCTGTTCGGGGTCAGAGGTCAGAGGCCCTCAGACGGTGCTCACTGCTGCTCCCTGGTGCTCAGCGTTACCTACATTGTACGCTTTTTCTTGTCTGTGTGCGAATGAGCTGAGAAAACTGGAGCTCTGCCAAGACTCAACCTGGAGAGAGAAATAATCTAGCCAAGCCTGATTAAATCCTCAAATTTCTCCTAATCAGGACATTCAATGGTATTTAAATGGCCTGAAAAAGTCTTTAATTAAATTACAAAATTTTAAAAGGTACCTTTAAAGCCCGTAAAATGGTTTGAAAGAAACAATTAGAAGTCTGTGAAATAAAGATCATTGCAGTGTTGTGTGCAAGATCTTAGGATCTCAGGAAACCAAGTAAAATAAAGAAATTCACTGTAATTGTAATTTAATCAATGCATGTGCTGACAATTAGTGTACAGTCCCTCAACTGCCTCGAGCACGTCGTCTGTGCGGTTGATGTGATTTACTGTACTAAGTATGTGCTGAAACGCCGTCCGTCTTGGTGCTGATGATGAAGGAGCTGTGAACCGTTTGGGGGATCACTCCTGCATAATTGCTGTTACATCATCGGTGACTTACATCGTTACAACATTGTGCGCCTTACTCAACATATCAGAGGCGTAGATTTCAAATCATTAAAAAAATGTCAAATGCAGAAGAACTAGTTCACTTCACTTCACTTTTTTTTGTACCTGTCCTCTGTTTTGATAGATTACCTGTGTGATCTGGATCTTTTCTTTACCTCCAGGTCTGTCCAAGTTCCATCAGGAGCCGTCGCCTCAGACGGTGCCCGCTGGGGGAGCTGCCCGCTTTGAGTGCCAGATTGAAGGAGTACCTACACCTGTTATTACCTGGGAAAAGAACAAAGTGGCTGTCCCTGAGGAGACGAGGTGAGCCTTCTTCATCTGCTGCATTCCCTCCTCTCCTTCCTCCTCTGTCGTCTGTCTTTTTAATCACTCACAGCTTCGGAGGAAAAGGTGATGCAATAACTCCGGAGGTTTGCTTTAGGATTTTTTTTTTTATACTTCCTTTTTAACCTGACACATTTTTTGGTGTTCCCACATTAATTGTCCTAGTTCTGTCGTTTTCTTTTTCCTTCTTATAAAGATAATTTAAACCTCAGCTCAGTGAACTGCAGTATTTAATGTGAGAAATAGAAGGCTAAGAGTGAATTTTATTTAAGGTGACCTGCGACGTCTGTTATACTGTATAACTCAAGCTGGCCGTGGCTCTCAACACAATATTAAATCCCTGTTACATAAAAGCCAGCTGTTGTAGTCATCTAATTCATTTAAGAATAACAAATATTGTGTCAGCGTGTTAGTTTGGTAACCTTCATTTATTCAGATCCAAATTAGCTCTATTATTACTCCAGAAATGTGTGCTATATACATACATACCTATCTTCTGTTTTTTTTTTCTTTCTGGATTTTCAACATTTTTCAGCTACAGCCTTCTTTTTTCACGTATATGTCAGTTGATTGGATTATTTTTTTTTTAACTCTATGCAGAATGACATACAGTAGAATTTATGTTGTTCTTCTGTGGTAGTGGCTGTTTGTAAATCTTTACAAACCAAAAACTTTACAGTCTGGAAAAAAACAGAGTTCAAGGCCACCTCTGTGTCTGTACGCAGCTGTGAAGGTGAGCACACCACAGCTACAAGGTAAAACCGGAAAACCTGAAAACTGCACTGCGCTGTCTAGTCTGACATTTAAATGTCACCTCTGCATTCATTTAAAGTATGAAACATACACACAGATGCAGAATCATTTCAATGCTGTTTATTTGCAGCCTCATCATTTCTTTGGATATTCATCTGAAGCGACGGGGGTCAAAGGGCGGAGACAGATTAGCACATTTTTTTATTTGATCAGAATCAGGATGAGGTCATAGTGATTGTAAATGTACTGGACAGCCGACCTGCCAATGTGAGCTGGGATTGGCTCCAGCAGCAGAAATGGATCAGCGGCAGAAGATGAATGAATGAGTACATTATTTTTAAAGGCATGCCTGATGCCACATTCTCACCTGGTTTCTCTCCCTCAGTTTTCTCCCACAAATGTTCTCATTTACTGGGCCACTTAACAATATTGACATTTCACTGTTGCTTCACTGGCCTTGTCGCCTTGGAATTTGTTTGCAGCCTTATTACACAGCACTAAGTGCTAATGGCTGCTGTGGCCCTGCATGACCTGCAAACAGTGAGCTGCTTATAAGGTCTTATTGGAGGGAGGTGGTTCTCCCACCTCAGGAGCCGTTAATGGCCTTTCACAACGATGAGCCAAAGGGTGGTGGATGCGTCACTGGCCTTTTCCTCTCTTTCTTCTCTCCCTCACTATCCCCGCTCCATTCTCTCTTTTTTTTATACCCTGTCTAACTACCTTTTTCTTTTTGTATTGCTTTTTTTTCCCACCATCCACAGCCTCTCTTTATCTGCGTTGTCACATCCTGTCCACTAGATTTCACCTCCTCCCTCTTGAGCAGACAACCTTGTCACGTTTTCTTTTCACGTTACAGTAAATATCAAGTCAAAATAGACTTTTCAGAAAAATACAGAACCATTCTGTCTATTTCAGCTGATTTTTAAGTCCCACCCCCCCTCCCGTTGTGGTTGAGGTGGTTCATAAAGTCCCTACTGGTGAATAAAGCATGTTATAGTCCCCCGAGGACGCAACAGGATCACAACAGAGTTGATAAGATGAATGTTTCATGCTGTAGAGCAACAGATTTATTCAGTTGATCTTCTTTTTTTTTTTTTTATCCCCCCCTCCTTCTGTGCTGCCTCTCTGCCAGGTTCATTTCCCTTCCTAACGGGGTGCTCCAGATTCTAGAGGTGACCACAGAGGATGAAGGCGCCTACCGCTGCGTTGTTACCAACTCGGCCAGGAGGGACATCAGTCGCGAAGCCAAGCTCACTGTCATCTCAGGTAAAGTCTGTTGCAGTCTTTGAAGGGGCAGCCGAGCCCCACTGGGAGCCACCAGTCCAATCTCAGATATGAACTCTCTCACTCCGTGTTTGAAACCGCCAGGGCTCATCTCAGCTGACGCCAAACAAGAGTTTTACATTGTAATTTCTGGCTACAAGGCCTAGGTCAAAAATAATGAAAGAAACATTTTGATGGAAGACTACGGTGGCCTCTGACAGCTCTACGCACGGCAGCATGTGCAAACAGACAAAACACAAGCAAATTTGGAGAGCAACAACCTTCATGACTTTCAGAAAACACGTTTGTTGTGTGCAGATACAACACTTATGCTGTTAAACCGTTTTTTGTGCATTTGTATGCCTTTTTTCTGAGGTCACGGAGAGTTCAGCTCTCAAGGCCACCACAGAAAACAATATAACACAGTGAATCAGTATGCACAGAAATGCAAGTTCTGTGTGATCAAAATAATTCATATACATCAACACAGCTCCCACTTTATAGGTAAACTGTATTGACATACGAGGTGGCATTCAGCTCAGAATTTGGCAGTTTTCCTCAACTCATTGAAAAAGTTCAAGGTTTACAGACACATAGCTTGTCTGAATTGATGTTTGATTCAGTCAGCAGTATATGGAGGAGACATTTTATTCATAATTAAACCAAAATAACGTAGTCAGTCATATAATTTTCCTTTTACCAACCCATGGCCATTTCAGGGACCTTTACATTTCTTTCTAAAAGCATATGAATTATTCAAAGCATTTAAAGCTGTTTTGAATTTAAGTGCTGTCCATTCACCGTGTCCTTTGATTTGCTGTAAATTAATGAGAGCTGACTGACTGGTCACCCTCTGAATACTTACTAACAGTGGACTTACCAAAATGTCTCAGACTGTGCTTTCATCATGATCCTGTGAGCCACGGAGCGACATTATCCCAAAGAACTGCCCATTTTTCAGTAATTATTCCCTGTGTATACTTATGAACCTGCCAAATCCCAAATTTTCAAATTCAGGAGAATTTCTATCCGGTCTTCCAATTAATTTTGCGATAGTACTAGTAATGCGCTTCTGGGCATATTCTTTCTTTATATTATCTGCCTGAATTTAGTATGACAATTAAAATCAAATTATCAACTTAGAATGTCATAAATCAACTATAAATGTTAAATTTTGATATAATTACTCTCAAACAAATGAAAGTACTTGCTAAAAATTGAATTACATAAGTAATACTGTCTGAGCAACTTATTACAGGTGGAATTTTTCACTATTTTGACTTGAGCATTGACCTATGATCAAAACCTTGCAACTCACAAGGACTAATAGTGGAGATTATCTGATCCAGTGAATGTCTCCTAAGTATTTTTAGGTGAGATTTCACCACTAAGCAGCCCTGGCATAACATAAAAGCCACGCCGCATTATCTACCGCTGCCACCAGCTAGTGAGAGATCAGTCAACTTTAATTGGCTCCTCTGTAGAAACCATTGTGTCCTTTTTGAGTCACTGCTTTTGTATCGTACAATAGAAAGGCTACAAAAAAAAAAAAGAAAAGAAAAAAGGTGAAGATGAAAAGACGAGAGGCAGCTCCTTCGATTTGAATATTTCACTTGGCCATTGTGATATCACCAACATTTTGATGATGTGTTCAGCTCTAACATATATTTGTGCACATTTATCTTTTTTTTTTTTTTTTTCATCTTCTTGTTGCCTCCAATGAACCCTTGGAAAACTACTTAAGGCTCTATTGTGAGCCATTACATGGAACAGATGTCAGAATGCAATTGCTTTACTTGAACATACTTCTATGAATAGAACATCTCGAACTCATTGCCAAGTGCTGACAGCTTGATGCTGACATCAAGTTCGAACACTTAACTTGAGAGGATTTAGAAAATATGAAACGTTTTGCTGCCTTAAACCTCCAGCTTGCAGTTTTTTTTTCTTCCTATTTTTTTCCCTGAACCATCGCTTTGTTCCTTAGATTCTTTACACTTCACCACTCCCATCAGGTCCACACGAGACCTTTATGAAGGTGCACCCCGCATTGCAGTGCTCACAAAGGCAGACTGACACACAAAGGCTTGTGCATGAGCAAGGCTTGCGGTGCGTCGTGTGAATGTTTAACATATATCTGGTGTTAACTGAATGGACAGGACTCTTTTTGGTGAACATTAGCATTAGGATGGACGCCTCAAACCAGCAGCACCTTCGGCACCGATGCGCTGTCAAGAAATGTGTGTGGTCCCTTCAATCCATAAACAATATGCTTTGACGGTCTCATTACAATAATTACAATCATTACAATGACACACGACATATCACATGACTGACACACACGTATAGTCTTTTTAACTCCATCTTGTTGCAGAGTCTTAAAGCACCTTTGAACATTATAAGGTGTTCGTCATGCCTCAGAAAAATCATCCGCTTTCTCTACTTCGCTTCCTTCAGTCAGCTCCTCACGGTTCATTTGTGGTTTTGTACAGTATACATCGACAGTGTGTCGGTGAAGGAACCTGTCAGACAGCTACCTGTAAATAGTCATATGTGTCTTTAAGGGCTTCCATCCATTCCCAGCTCATTCTCTCACATGAGAATCTCTGTAATCAAGGTTTCATATAAGATTCAGGTCATATCCCCATCCACTATTTAATAAGAGAGCTGATGAAGCCCCAAGCAGATACCAATCAGCCAGCAGCAGAGACGGTTCTGATGATGAAGTGACTTGCTGTGAAGTCTATCTCTGAGGCACGAATAACTCTCTGAAGACAACGGTCTAAATCCCGTCCCAGCCTCTGATGCAGTACACAGTATTTCACGATATGGCATGCATGTTATTGTGACTGAGATCCCTGCATGATTTACAAACTTCAGCTCAGTGAGTGAAATGCAAACACTCGTACTCGGATTATCACTTTTTTGCTCGGTCAGTGGGCAGGACAGAAGATCGTAGTGCCGTACATGCGTCCAAAATGAGCTTTTCTGCTCCCAAATCAGCAAATCTATGAGCAAAAAAAAAAAGAAAAAAAGGGGGGGGTTAAACATAGAAGCTACATTTGTTGTCACGTGCAACATCTCATCATGAAAGGGGAGACAACCCCCACACTTTAATGAGATAAATCACAAATTATCATTTAAGTTCATCCACTTGCCTTTCCTTATCCCTACACCTTCTACCTTTGTTATCATCATACATAAAACATCAGACGCTTCAGCAGTAATGGTTGAAACATGAGGCAGCACTGTCGCCAATAATCAGACATACTTTTCTTTCCTGTCACACGTGAATATTGAAGTCAAGCTGTCAACTTTGCAGTTCCAGTCACTGAACTGTGTCCCACTGAAGTATGCCTTTCTCTTGTTGTTGTAGGCTCCGCTGAAACTCTGAGCAGAGTTGGGATTGTTGCGCCACCTCAAAATGCCACCGTGGTGCTTGGTGGGCCGGCCGTGATGGAGTGCATGGCGCAGGGCCAGCCCAAACCGCTGGTGTCCTGGAGCAGACAAGGTAGTGCAGTTCGCAGATGCTGTTGGTTTTTCTCTTTTATTACACCTGCTGCACTTTCATGATCCGTGTCTCGCCCTGTTACTGTCTGTTTTTCACACATGAAGAGCAGACCGGGATGTGTCAACATCAGTTTTCTGTACCTGTAGCCGTAAAGCAGTTGCCTCTTCTCAACCAGTCCCCTGTTACCTTACTGTGCTCTCAGCCACGCTCTGCATAAAATCCTTTATCATAGAGATTCCTTCACACCTCCATAACTTTGACGCACAGTCTTTATGGGAATCCATGAACAGGCTACAGCAAAATTTCTTTCATTCACAACTAACAGGATTACACATAATGCACTGCAGTAATATTATCAACACTGCAGAGTGGTAGTTTGTGCTACTACCCTCTTCACTACTTTCTATTTTGAGAGAATTCACTTAGAAAGGTTGATTAATGTCTGTGGCAAATTCAACAACCCTACAAAATGGCGGCTCAACTAAATAGCGGTCTATATGGTGAGTAGTGAGTGATTTCACTTAGAGCCTTTGGAGTGAACTGTCTGGCAGCTCAGTGAACCCAGACTGAAAAATCATAGAGCCACCTGTTGGTCAGTTTGCGTGATTACAGGTCAAATTGCTTTGCTCCTCAAAGTGCCCCTCTCTCCTTTGTGCTGTTTTTTTTTTTTGTTTGTTTGTTTGTTTTTTTTTTGCCAGCCAGCAGCAACCCAGAGAAATAATTTCATCTCAACGCCAGTCTTGTTTTGTTTTTCAACTGCATGATCTACCACCGTTGTTGTCTGTTGCTTTTTCCTCTGATCAGATGGAAAGCCCATTTCCACCGATGTGGTTGTCCTCGCAACAAACCTGGTGATTAGAGACACAAGGCGTCACCATGCCGGCATCTATGTGTGCCGGGCCAACAAGCCCAAGACCAGAGAGTTTGTCATCGCTCCTGCCGAACTGCATGTGCCTGGTAAGAGTCATGTACTGTAGAAAAATTATTGGTTGACACCTCTTTCTGTCAGCAGCTTCATATGAAGACGCCATGAAGTTGAAGGTCTGGTAGTCATGTGGAAAACTGAATCATTTCACGGTATCTTTAAAGTTATTTCTGTGCAGAAAGTATCTTATGTCATTTATTTTCAATTCACTGGCCGGCTTAGCTGCTGGTAGGTATAACTGCCTTCCAGGTGTCCCGTTGGCTGAGGGGATTTGATGCTGAACATTCACTTTGACCTACATTTACATCCATGCCCTGAGTTATCTGATCTAAAGAAACAGGCTACAATCCTGAATTACAAATAAGCTATTCCAGTTTTAGTTTGAAAATTGTTTCCAAACCATAACAAAGCTTAAAGCCTTTCAATCCAAGCTGAAGCTTTGTTTTCCTTCTTCGAACAGCCCCTCCGGTTATCCTCCAGCCTCCAGAGTCGGTGTCCCTCTCCCGGGGAAACACAGCCAGGTTTGTGTGCAACAGCTCCGGGGAGCCTCCTCCTGTGCTGCGCTGGCTGAAAAACGGCCAACCCATCAAGACGTTCAGACGAGTGAAGACCCAAAGCCCCGGAGTCCTGCTCATCAACCAGCTGGCTCTAGAGGATGCAGGTTACTACCAGTGCATAGCGGACAACGGGCTGGGCACGGCGTGCGCCACCGCCAAGCTGACGGTCATCGTGAGGGAAGGCCTTCCCAGCTCTCCGCGTCACCTGTCTGTTACCCCCTACTCTAGCACAACTGCCCTGCTCACCTGGGAGAAGCCGGAGTACAACTCAGACCAGATCATCGGCTACTCTGTGCACTGCCAGCGTGCCGCAGGTGCAGCTCTCGTCATAAGTGTGTGTTTGTGTGTGTAGCAATACCATACATTTTACCTATCGTCTTCATCTTTCTTTTTTTTTTTTTTTTCACATTCAGGCTCAGACAACGTGGAGTACCAGTTTGCCATGAACAACGACACCACAGAGTATCACTTCAAAGAGCTTCTCCCTCATACAGCGTACACCTTCTTTGTGGTGGCTTACTCTCCCATGGGTGCCAGTCGCCCGTCGCTGCCTGTTACTGTGGAGATGCTGGAGGACGGTGAGTTTATCAAACTAATGCAGGAGTAAAACATCGCCCGCCTCACTGAGCCACACAGCAAACACTATTAGGTTGCTAACCTTGTAACACAGGATTTTTAATTGTTCATCAATCATCAGTGTGATTTTTGTGAAAATAAATAAGAATATTATAAAAAAATAATATAAAAAAATAATAACAACAACTAAATATAGAGGAGACATCGTGTTCAGATGGCTTTAATGTGCTTCATCAAACAGCTCAAGCATCTCCTTTTTCATTTCCTCCAACAGTGCCAAGTGCACCTCCACAGCTGTCTATAGCCAGCACCTCCCCCACAGACATCAGGCTGATGTGGCATCCATTGTCCTCGCAGCACAGCCGAGGAGCTGTTACCCGCTATCGCATTGAGTACAGCTCTCTGGATCAGGGTTGGTAACGCCTGCTCGACAACGCTGACAAGTTGGTTTTAACTGCCAGTGAAATTACATCTTCATCACACGCTGAGGGTGATTTGGGAAATATTCCACGGGATAGTCGACTTTACCTCAGCGAAATTTAATGTAGCCATGAATAACTTCTGACAGAAGTTATTCATGATAAGCTTAATTATTATTTGGGCAATGAATAATCATCATATTCAGACAGACAAAGCTCACTTTGAAAGATGTTGTTTCATAACAGAGCAATTCATTTAAATGATTGCATAAAAAACACAATACAGAGCTCATCATTTCCTGCGCAGTATATACAGTATTATCTGTTGAATTACACAGTTCTGCTTTCTTTCTAAATAACATTAAGGGCGTTGTACAAATATGTACATACATTTATAGGTTTTGTGTTTCCCACAGCAGACACTGTGTTCACAGTGGAGGTGGGGGGTAACGAGACCCAGTTTACCCTGAGAGAGCTGCAGCCTAACCAGGCCTATCGGCTGAGGATAGCAGCTGGGACAGGCGTTGGCTTTGGGATCCCGTCTGAGTGGGCCCAGCACCAAACACTGGCTCACTACAACCACAGCGACCACAGCATGGGTGAGGGAGAGACGCCAGTCCACGTTTGTTTCTAAAATTCTGCAAGTTGTGTTTGGCGATAAAGACTCAGATATCCATATCCAGAATTTGGTTTGATCCAACCAACAAAAGACACAAAATCAATATCTGTATTTGACTCTTAATGGGCAAATATATCTCTGAAATTACTCACTTTGAATATTTCAGTTGGTGACGAGGAAACTTCATATAAATAATATTATTATCTTCAGGTTTGCTCATGACGATCTGTCATTATAAAGAAAGTAGACAAGTATCTTGAAGGTTAGGTAGATAAAAGCTCTCTTAGATGTAATTGAAGCATCTTAAGCACCAACATTCACTATTTTCTCACTTAAAAGACCTACAATATAACACACTGGCTAGCAACCATTTGTATTGTCGTTTAGAAATTTACATTATAATTATTTGGATTTCAGCACCCAACAAATTTGATTGGATGATCAGCTTACGATACAATATGTGTGAAATCGGAAGCGCTCTGTAGATTCTGATATCAAGATATTTTCTTGGAATGAGTGGTTGAAATAGAGCAAAAACAGATATCCTGTCCTGGGCTCGCATCACGTGGACTTTCTTTCCTTTTTCGTAGTGATCTTTGCCCCAACTGAGCTGAAAGTCCGAGCCAGAGTGAACACGCTGAATGTGACCTGGCACCCTTCACCCAATCACACATTGATCTCTAGTTATAAGCTATCCTGTCGAGAAGTGGAGCCCGAGGAGTCAGCAAATGGACAGAGGACGACACAAACCCACACCATCCGGCTCCGTAAGAAGGCGAGGTACCATCTCCTCACCGGGCTCGGTGAGTTGGTTACGGAGGGCTCTCCAGCTCTCATGTGTATTCTTCTTTCATGGTCTTATTTTGTGGTACAGAATTTAACTTACTTTGTCACAAATGTTTGATAAAAATTATTTGCTTTTGAACACAGACACAGTGTGGCAAAATTTGTATTACTTCAATTCTGAGCAAAGAAAGCAGTTCTCTTGCCCTGGGTGTGCCTCTTCACTCCAATACTGTTGTGGAAAATAAGGTGCAGACAGACAGGCATCTCTAGAGAAAAATAACCATTAATAATTTACCATCTCTTTGGAAACTGTCGAACTGTCACAACTCTCTGAAAAAAAGAGACTTGAGACCATTGCACAGGAGACGGATGTAAAAGTTAGAAGTCTTAACCTTCAAGAAAAACAAGGACACACGAATCCAAGCAAGAAAAGTACAGTGGCAAAAAAAAAAACAAAACACCAACACGTAAGTCTGTCTGTTCTTCGCTCTCGTCCTCTCAATCTCTTCTCTTGCTGTATGTTTGTGTATCAGTTCCTGACCGGCAGTACGAGGTGAAGGTTTGGGCGTTCAACAAGCAGATAGATGGAGCCGCTGCAGTGTGGAAGGGCAGAACGGACAAAGCTAATGACAGAAGTAAGATTTATTCCTTTACATAAAAGAATGAATGTAACCAATAATAACAAATGCTATTCACACTTTCCGAAGGTTCATGGAAAGTAATGTGTGCGTGCGTGTGTGTGTGTGTTAAAGCCCCGTCGCCGCCCATACGCCCCCCTCCATTGCCCCCAAGCAGCATCCAAGCCACAGCAAAAAGCTCCACCTCCATCTGGCTTCGCTGGGAGAAACCTCGCTTCAGCAACGTGCGCATCATCAACTACACGGTGCGCTGCAGCCCAGCAGGGACCACAAACGCCTCCCTGGTTTCCTACCACATCAGGTCAGAGCTCCAGCCCGACGATAACCATTCCTGACTGAACCCCCCCCCCCCCCCCCCCCCCCCCACACACGTTGTGTGCACACGTGTGCACATGCTGCTAAAATTGGTTTCTACATAGAAATGCTCTTCAGCCTCTCTCAGCCGGAACAAGGAGAAGCTGTTCTCGACTCAAATGGGCTTTGTGTTTTTATATACCAATAAGGATCCTGTGATTGGAAAATCTGTTTCCGTTGGAGGCCTCTGCATTGCTCTCCAAAATAAAGGCTTTTATGTCAGACTTTTCTCCGTATTCTGCAGAAGAGCGCCAGAATGTTCCTTTTTGCTGAAGGGTTTTTCATCTCTAACAGCGCCGGGGCCTCTCTGCGTTTCTTTCCAATAAAAAATTTGACCGTCCAACAAACCAAAAAAGCCGAAGCATTCATTCTTCTGACTAGGACTGAGTAGCTTGATTATTAATAATCCTTTATATAGCAATAAAAGTGAGGAGTCAAAGCAGTACTATCTACCAGCACATGACATTGTTTCTGCCTCCATATTGCTTCCATATTTGTAAGCGTTTTAAGAGATTTGAGGCTGAAGAGACACATAAATACTGGCTTGTATAATTTAGAAGCAGTCAGATCTATTATAGAGTTAATAGATATTTTTGGACTAAAGTGGTCCACTTAAATTATCAAATTTTTTTTTTTCTGTTGATGTAAAATACAACATTGAACTGACACTCTGGACTCTTTGTGTGTTGCAGCTCTGCTCAGGAGATCCTGCTCGGGTCCTTGAAGCCCTTCACCCATTATGAGCTGGCGGTTCAGTCTAATGGAGTGGATGTGGTCGGACCCTTCAGTGGCACTGTGGAAGAGTCCACTTTGTCTGACCGTGAGTCTTCACTGCACTCAACAATTTAGTCACTTGACTGTTTTTCCCGTGTTAGTCTTTAATGATCTAGCCTTAAGAGCACCCCCACCCACCCCGGCTTTAAAAGATGTGAAGTAGTCTACTTACAGTATGTGTTAGCTTTCTGAAACACACTTCTCACATTAACCTGGAAAGATATTTCAGAGAAGTCTTTACCTCAAGTGTTCATTTTATAAAATAATATGAAGGCATTTTTTATATGTAGATGCATTTCAAGGTTCTCAAGGTCGCCTTACAGGGCAGAATAGAACGCTAATCAACAGTTAAACTATTAAAATAACGTAGAGATGGAATGGTGATGGTGATTAAAGAGATTATGCAATTTAATCTGATGGGTTTTTAGAGAGCGGTGATGTTAGGTTGGTGTTTGTAATCTGCAAAAGCGGTACGGAGGAGCGAGGTGATAAATGGCCTTATAGGTGAGCAACAGAATCTAATAATCAATACAGTATTTGACCGGAGGCCAGAGAAACTGCTTGGGAGCGGGAGAGATGTGATTAATCATAATTTTTTCACTCATGTGATTTGAATGAATAATAACACTCCTTTCGCCACAGTGCCACAGTGCCCTTGAACAAATCAGTTCACTTTCTAAAGAAAACTTTCTAAAAGAATAGGAATATATTGTTATGGCCGTCTTCCATCTACAGATAAACCAAATGTATGCCATTGGTATGGATTAATACTTCAAGGTTATTTACTGAGGGATGTACATGCACATTGTGCAGTATTCCCACCTAACCAGGGTCTTGATATATTTTAGTCGCTTTCAGTGGAGTGGAAGTGTGCAGAACCTTGACTGAGAAACTCGATGGTCATTGTCAACTACAATTTTTTGCATCACATCCATTTCAGACAGGTTGCTGCTGGTAAACACAAAATTTTGGTTAGAAGGTTAGAAGCACAGTTTCTAGTTGGTGCTCATCTACCGTAATAAATGTTGTGTTTCACTCTCATTTGTCGGGAACGTAGTCACAGAATTGCAGTCAAGATCTTGACCTACTTTGTTCTGTCATGATAAATATTGACGCCCACGTTCACGTTGGGAGGAAAAGTGGTCTATGTGTACTTGCCTTGTTACCATTTAAGTGTTCCTGATAGTTTTACACTTTCCTGTGGGACATTTCCAGCTCTCCTGGGAGCCCTCTGGTGGCCATATTACCAAACACCGGCGCTTTGTTTGCTCAACAGTTTTGTTTTGTGAGATCACTGGTGGAAATCTTTGTAGGCAGGTCAGAGGCCAGTGAACATGGGAATTATTGGTTTAATAATAACTGATAACAAGCTGTAACAAAATGCTCAGGTGTAGCACCGTGTCACAGCTTGGCCTGCAGCTCTACGGCTCTATCTGCAATCTAAGCAAAGGTGATGAGTGCAGAGCAGTATTGTTAACACCAGTCACCTCAACCTGCTCTCCCCTACCATGTCTCATCACCTGAGCCGCGGCCCGTTCCTCCCATCGCCCTGCTCTCTCCTGTACCCAGGTGGCGGGGCAATGAGGATGCAGATGGTTGTTGCACAGCGTGTCAAATTCCCCACAAAGACAATATACAATCCCCAGCTGTTATGCCTCATTTCTAATTTTAATTACTGACCCGGTCCTGCCTTCTCTTGCAGGGCCTTCTTCACCCCCAGAGGAGCTGCAGCTGAGTGCGCTTGACTCCTCTTCTGTGCTGGTGAGCTGGCGCCCTCCACTGGAGCCAAACGGCATCATCGACAGCTACACCATATTGTACAGTGGCAACCTCAGTGAGCCCGAGCACTTGTGGAAAAATCTCTCTCAGGATGGTGAGTGTTGGCTCTGGCATGAATTCTTGGCACAATAAAATCATTTTTCTGAAGATCACGTCTCCGTCTGCTTCAGGGAGCGTCACCAGCCTGGAGGTCCAGGGTTTGTCCAGCGGCACCCATTACTTTTTTAAGTTGGGAGCATCTACTGAGGTGGGGCCAGGGCCATTTTCACCTGTAAAGGATGTTCACACGCCTCTTCAGAAATATGGTACATATTGTGTTGTGCATGTATAGTAAGAAAACTAATAATGGAAGTTTTCGATCACCGGTAAAGATTTTTGAAATAAATATAAATCTAACTTATCTAATGTGTACTTTCATTCATAAATAACTAAATAACTAATAAATAACTAATCACATTATTAACTTTTAATGATGGTTAATTAATAAAACATGACCTGTGGGCTCATGGCTTGGATGAATACTTGATGTTTATTTTCTGAGAAGAAAAAATGCAAATGGTCAAGTATTCCAAGCTAATCAGCATAAATTCAACAACTCATCAATATTCAGTGTCACTACTTTGCTCTCCGTCTTAGAATCAATAATTAGTTTTTACCAGTAGTTAATATTTATAACTTATATTTCTTTCACGTTCAGTGTATAGAAATGAGAAGTAGCAATACATTTAACAGCCTTCCCTTCTTTTCATTCCTTTTTGCACACTCTTATTTTCACCAGGACATTTATTTTCCTGTACTGTACCGTTTGTTTACTGACTAATCCTGACTACCCTGAACCTAATTCTAACTTTACTCTTCCATCTGAAATCAAAATCTTCAAACAGTCTTTTAAAGTAGGAAAGAACAGCCCCTGAATACAACAATAATCGGTCCTCATAAAGATGTATACACAAGACCACACGCACACACCCGTAATCATGCACAAATGCACACACAGGTCTTTCCTATTAGAGTCTGTGATATGGCGCCTCCTGCAAAGAAATGCCGTTCAGCAGGAGACCTTTATTTCCCTTCTGCTGTTCCAGTGCATTCTGAGGATAATGTTCAGTGTGAATGTCAAAGGGGCAGCATCATCAGCGACCCCCAGTGGAGATCTTTGAGTTAGTGCTCTCTGCAAAATTGCTGTGAAAAGCATTTTCTTTGTGTCATTTTGTGTTTGAGCCTTCGATCTCATTAGACACTTTTTAATTCCGTCAGTCAGCGTTTTATATTTACCTGTAATTATTAAACGTCCTTTTGTCTGGAATCATTATTCTGTCTAAGTAATCACAGCCTCTTTACCATACCACAAAGAAATATCTACACATAGTGATTGGGATATGATCGTGAAGATATATCTGAGCATGTGCAAATGCAATAAGCATAATTGTTAATGTAATTTCATTTTCACTTCAACCCTGAAACTGAGAGGCTAACGGGTTTATTGTATTCACATGGGCAGTGATAATGTTGCCAGGAAGCAGTGTGAATGGGACTGAGGTGGTTGGTGGGTGGGTGAGAGCTCCGGCCATCTGCTTCCTCTTCATGTCCAGACTGCCAAAGATACCCAGCATAAATGAATATCAATGAAGGTCTGCTCTCCCTCGGTGGATTTCGCCTTGTATTGGTCTGCCAACTTAACTTTGCCTTAAATCAAAAAAATCAATACATTTTCGCGGTCTCTTTAATCAGGCCCCTGTCAAATAATATTTCACCCCAGTTATGCTAATTATTTTTATCCTTCAAGACAAAGTTCTGGATAAGAGCTATATGATATATAGTTAGAGTAGAACAAATGTTAACATCAATATGGTAAATATTTTTGGGATCCTGCCATGTGTTGACTCTTTTCTTCTTCTTTTACATGTTGCCTGATATTTGAACAGAGCTGGACATCCATGCAGTAACAGGCATCATAGTTGGTGTATGTCTGGGACTCATATGCATCCTCCTCTGCATGTGTTTTAGCTTTCGTAACAGCAAATCCAGGTATGTTAACGCCACATCAGTATTATACTGATGTGATCTTTTTTTTTAATCATTTATCTTGTTTTATTGACAGAAAGTCCTCCAACTGTGTTGAATTTTAGGCTTGTGTGATGTGATATATAGTCCTATACCTTCCTGCTCATCTCTGCACCACATAGGGAGATATCTGGGGGTCTGGACTCCACAGCTGTGACCCCTCAGTACAGGAGAGGAGGCTGCCCCTTACCCTCCAACTTGCCTGAGTGCAATGATAGCCACGAGCTGGAGACACTGATGCCCCTAGGCAGCCAAGAGTCTGGTCAGGTGCTAACAGAAGCCCCAGAGGAGCAGAGCCTGATGGCAAGTGCTAATCCAGGGGAAGGGGAGGATGCCCCTGCACCTGAACCCAAGGTCAAAACCTTCAAGGGGGACCTATTTTTTCCAGATGGGACCTGGATACTCTGTTATCTATTTATCTGTTGACAGAACGATAAAAGTTCTAATTTTGACACGTCTGCTCTGTTGTTCATCTTGCAGGCTGCTTGGAACGGCTCTGTGAGCCATAACTGGGCCAACAGAATCACTAGATACAGAGACACCGTAACAGAAGACTCTCCAACGCTCATTAATGGAGCTCTCAACATGCTAATTACTGATAACGGCACGGTAAATGAATGAACTAAGTACAATTATCTCCAGTATTCTACCTGTTTCATTTCTCTATCTGTAGTACAAGTAGCTTTAGCTTTACCACCACTGCCCCAAACGTCACTTCGAACTGATGTTTGCTAAATCCTGGAGTTTTCATTTTCGTTCAGCGTTTTAATGATAGATGAGCAGGAATTTAGCTTCAAAGTTCCCAGAATTGACTGAACCAAACACCCATCGAATCTACTGGCTGAAATGACTACAAGCTTATTAGTCCTAGTGTATGCATCCCCTTATCACACCTAGGTATGATTCAATATGTGATATCATATGTAAGCATGATAAGAGAAAATAAAAGATTTGACTGGTTTGTTGTTTTTCTGCTTATAATTTGTGCATTTATTTGTATTTTTGAATGCTGTTCTGCTGTTGTTGTTTTTTTTTTTTATTGTCACAAGAGAAAAGTATTGTGGCAACAAAGATCTAACTCATCAAAGCGCAGTTAACTTTGAAAATGTTGCTGGATTTGTTCAGTGGATGTTTTAGTAGTAGTCAGTGTACAGTAGTCATTTATTTGTGACCTAGTCAGGCAATTAATGCATCTTGGCTTGCTGGATAGATTTCTGTGGTAAGATAATTCAGCAGACACGTTAAGGATTTCAGCCTTTTACAGCCCATAAACACACAATTTAATGTATTCCTACAGTGTTGGTTTTGGCTTTGAAAGGCCAAGAAATACACGCATGAGTCTTTCTACTCTCCCAAACGCACCAATTCTGCAGGAAAGTTCGATGGGCCCGTTAGAGTTTCTGAGGCAGTGATTGCACCGTCTTTGTTCAGGAACATAGTTTTGTCTGTTGTGTTAATTGCTGAAGTGACGGTGACATTGTTGTTTTACAGACCTTAGAAGATCATCTGGGTACATCCCTGTGCAGTAACCAGGTGGAGGCTGAAGTCATCGTTCACTCTGAGCTGTCAGAGCTGAGTGGGGACAAAGAAGACGAAAGCAGCGAGAGGGAGAAGGATTCTAATGCCACCCGGGGACCCTCACTATCCGAGGACAGATATTCCCCTTTGAGTCAGCCAAGCTCGCCAGGAGAGGAAGAACCTCTAGAAAAACTATCACTGGCACAGAGCCCCTCAAGTTTTCCCTCGATTAAGTTGTTGGGGAATCACAACGGGGAGCTGGACGTCTCAGGAGACCAGCCGATTGCAGAAATGCAGCCACAGCCGGACACGGGGCTAACCAATGGCTTCCACTCCCCGAAGACTGTGAGGTCAGTGCTGAGGTCGGAGCATCTGGAGAACGGGGACTCCAGGCACTGCCCCTCTGCACCAGGGAAGGCCATCTCTGTCGGGCTGTCCCCAGCCCCCTTCGTCAGCTCCGGCCTTGTCCACTCTACCTCAGCAGCACACAGTTATCTGTGCCCGTAGCGCTTGCATGTAGGCCGTCGACCTTTACAGAGAGACATGAGACTGATTTTCTTTTAAAAAGTACAAAAGTACACAGGAAGACTCCCCAAGGATTATTTTTATGCACCTCATTATTGGATTTCTTTCTCTTCCTTGCAAAAGTTTTTATAAGTACTTTGATTCCATTGTTTCATACATGTACATACAGTATACATATACAGTGTATTTTTAGTGGTAGAGTACTGTATATGGGTACGCTCTCTCTAGCATTGTAACTACACTTTCCTCTGGGTTTCTTTAATGTCCATAGGAAAGAACAGAAAGTTTTAACTTAAGCAAGCAGATGGAAGTGGATGAAGGAGGCTATTCCCACTGTGTCGCACGTGGCTCCGTTCCACTGAATAAAGGGTTCCCTGAGTGAGTGAGCTCTTTGTGGATGGAAGGATCGAAGGCTTGAGGCTCCCTGGGCTCTGCCACGTTGATGCTACTTGACTGTGGCACCGAGGAATAAGCCTTAAAGAGTATCTGCACACTCTGAGAGTGCAGAAACACCTGTGTCTCTCTCCAGCCTCCAGCTGTCTCAGGGCACATCACCACAAACATACAAACGCATGTACACACACAGACACACACACAAAGGTTATGGTTTCCAGGATATGTCACAGAAAGTCCATTGGTTAATGCGTAAACACACATTTACACACACTTTTCCTGACTGGAGTTTGGGAGTCTCAGGTGCCTGAATATTGTAGGTGCATTTATAACCTCTGTATATTTCTATAGATTATTCATTATTATTCAGAGCAAGTTCAAGTCATGTCCCCATCAAGGGAAAAAACACAAAATTGAAGATACAAAATTGGTGCATGTGAAGTATTCCTTTCCAAAATGCCATATATATCCCGGGGGTGTAATTTTGTGAACCAGGGACGTTCATTTGAAAAGTGATGTGTTTTACTTTTTAAGATGGTGGAGATCTAATTTTGGAATCAAAGTATTTACAGCACAGGCCAAAAGTTTGGACACACTTTCCTATTCATTTTAATGAGAAGGTGTGTCCAAACCTTTGGCCTGTACTGTACGTATTCATGTACACTGGTTTAATTATGTTGATGGGAGAACTAGAGGAGACGTTACAACAGCCAACCTATAGACACAGACTCTTCTGGTCCAGCTCCCAGTTTGGGATGCACCAAAGTTCACGTTGTCAAGATACTGAGCTCTAGGCAGCAGCCAACTGTCACTCTCTGCTCAGTCTAAAATATATATATGCATATATAAAATCCCTGCCATGATAAATTTTTAGCTTCATTAATTTTAGGAAAACTCACCTTGATTCTGCATGTCTCATTCAGCTGTATGGGATCATTTCACAATGCTCCAGACTGTAGACAGGACCAGGTCCAAAAAAAAAAAAAGATGCTAACCTGTTCAATAAGTACTGAATTAAACCAATATATGAAACTGAGCAAGTGTGAAAAGGGGAACTGGTGCATCCCAACTTCTTATCAACAGCACTACCTCATTTCTTTTCAGGATGGTTTCCAGTGTGGTTTTATTCGTGAAATGTAACTAGCACCTTTTTAAGATCTTTTTCTTAACTCTCTGATTTGACAGCCTTTGGTTATTTGCGGAAATAATCATCCTATACTGACTGTATGTTCTTGTGTATTGTTCAACAGGAAAATGACATCGCTTTAGTGCATTGTAACCTCCTCTCAGATCACTGAAAGATTGTTTCACTCAGTACGACGTTGAAAAAACCAACAGAAAACGAGGACACACAATATCCCTGATGTAAATCACAAGAAACTAGCGCTAGCCAGATTCTTCTTCCAGTCGTCGTTCTTGTCAAACTGGCACCAGCTCCAGAAGGGGGAAGAAAAAGTTGCTGCAATTTGACACTTGTGCCATTCACGGGGTATGATGAATAAATAATTGCCCAGCAGTCCCTGAAAGATTAAAGATTAAGTACTGAGAATGCCCTCAACTGCTGCTGCACCGTACCATTCCTGAAAATACCACCGAAGGCTTTCAGTTTTTCAGTGTTGATGGCTGGAACATTTAATGGTGTTTGTGTCCACCAGAGATTGGAACCTCACTTTTGTTTAATTGAGATCAGACACTAGAAACCATGAACAAATTTTAACCTGTAACAGATTTGGAGTAAGTGTTGCAACTGAGTTTGAGTGCTGAAAGGTTTTACGAATGTTTGACCACCTTCGTTCCCCGCCAACAGATAGTCGAGGTTCATTGGATTATGGACTGTTAAACTCATACAGCCTCGGTGGGGCACATTCCTTGTGCAGGTGCTCGATTGTCTCTAGGTTGGAATATCATGTGGAGGAAAAATAAAACTGCATCATCAGTCAGTTTCCTCTAGATGTAAACCAATAAAGCTCTTGTTCAGCGCCCTTAAGACTTAAAAATCACACAGTACCTACCTAAGCAACGGACATTAGATCAATAGTATTGTGATGAGCTTGTATATAAGATTGTCATGGAATTAGAAAGCCAGGGTTTAAAAAGGCATTGAAGCATGCACATCATCCACCAAGATATCTGTTGCCACTATGATGTAGGCGGTTTGTGACAAACTGACTGAAGCACCTGAAGGTCTCAGTCACGGCGGAGACATGATAGTAAAACTTTAACGCTTGCCTGTTGCGTCCCTGCTGTCAGCCGTTTCAACTGATTATCTTTTTATTGATCTCACCTTAATCCACCAGTCAGTGATCGTCGCCCGTTGTCTGCGTGTGCGATGGCGAAAAGACTGCCGATAGTTAGTGACATTTAAAATAATCCCAGAGCCGTTAGCTTCATCCTGATTTTTTCTCAAATCTAACACTGATCGTTGAGACTGAACTGGAAAACATACGGACGCTGACGAAATTCATCGCTGAATGGGCCAATGAATTTGAACTTACATCTGCTAGGAGTTGAATTAACATTCACCAGAAGGTGTTTGACAAAACACATTGAACTTGACATCGTCAGCTTACTTGCCGACTGCTGTGGGACAACAGAGGAGAGTTGGTGACACACCAGGTGTAGAAACAACAGGTCTGCCTGGTTGGCTTTCTTTGGCACAAACACATCGGCATGCTGGAAAGTTCTGCTGTGCAACACACCACTTTAAAACGATATTGCACCGGGGCCTGGTACACCAGCAGGTTTCTTTCCCCACGCTTCCAGTGGAGTTGCAGGCTGTGATGCAGTAACAGAACAATACTGCAGGTTGGGCCAAATATGACAGTTATTCTTCCTCTGTCTGAAGCTGGTTTTCAGGCTTCAGCGATACTTTGGAAAGCAAAGATTGTGTTGTGGTCCCACTTTTCATGCAGTGGCCACAGCTTTAGGAGGGAAGCATTTCGCAGTTAGGATGAAGGATGGAAGGACTTAGAGTGGTCTGGGTGTGATATTTAGAAGTGGATCCCTCCTGCATGCTGCTTCAGCGACGCCTTTCTGCGATCCATCCCACTGCCGCAGCACTGAGTTGTTTATTTTGGGATGAAGCCAGCTCTCAGGAAAGCACACGAATAAACAGAGTAACATGTAACCTGTCTTCTGACAGATTAAGATGGCAAGCTTGGAGTGTTTGTTGGCCAAAGAGTGTAACTTAAAGAGAATCGTGCGAGGTAATGGGCTTCAGTGTGAACACCATCTTTGCCAAAAAGCCTGTCGTTCCTGGTCTTTCCTGGCACTCAGAGTCTCACCACCGAATTTAAGTGGAGAGTCTGGCATTTTCCCATGTGTCTGCAATAAATCCAAGCTATCATATTTGATTGAACAACACTGGCCTTCCGTGCCGAAACACTAATAAGTACAGCAGCATTATGGGTGTTCTGCCCTGACCTCAGTGAACGATGCGAGCGTGACGATTCAAGGTGTGTCAGTGAGAAGTAAAAATGTAGCTGTGGACGAGCAAATGTCGCTTTGTGTTGTAACCTTGACTTCATACTGACAACCAGCAGGTGGCACAAGTGTTAAAATTACAGTGGCTTTCACACAGAACGCCGATAATTGGTGCATTTTACTCATAAGAATGAGTTTGAGTGTTACAGGCCGGTTTCATAGGTGCTTCCCAAAAAAAAACAAAAAAACATAATAATCATTTGAAGGACGCTAACAAGTTCCACTGAACTGATTTCACCTGTACTGGACAGACAGAGCCAGGATCACTCTGCATGTGTGTGATATTGTGACATAAATGTCCCCTGATTCTCAAAAAAGATAGTAGAAATGACAGGCAGAGCGTTGAGTGATCTCTCATCTTCTCTCAGGTGGTTTTCCTCGAGTCATCCAGCAGTGAAAAGAGGGTGGACAGAGCTCCTGTCCTGCCTGTGTTTCTGCCCGTGTCCATACAACTGTAAAAATCTCACCAGCTCAAATACATCAGCAACAGAAATGTATTCTTCCTCGTGACATGAAACATCCTCTGCGTGTTTCTTGTGTTTTCTCTAAAACTTTGATTGTTGCATGGTTGGTACCTCAAAAAGACTTTATTTTTTTAACCTTTCCGTGTATGTAATTAATATCACATTCATATTTTGTTTTCTTTTTTTCTTTAAACTGCATTGGCAGTCATATCGGGACAGAAGTGAATGTGTTGTTAGTAAGTCTGGGTCAAACAATATGGATGCATGGCTGGGGTTTGCTGCATCAGGAGAATTTAGATTTCACAAACTGACCCCAATAGAAATGTTGCTCCCTGTCACGTTTTACTCGTGGCCACAGTCCAATCAGTCGTGTCAGCAGGCGCCTGCTGTGGCATCATTGATTTGGGTGACACTTTGAATACATTGGGAGATTTGCAACTGCATTTTTCTCCCCTGAGGTTTTAGAATCACTTGCCCAATTTACAGAAAAAGCAAAATCAAACCACCAAAACTGTGCATGTTTTTGACCCAGGCTCTTTACCGATGCTGTTATACATCATCTTTAAACACCTGGACGTACGTCCAGAAAAAAGCATTCCAGTTTGATATCTTAAACATACCTCTGTCGGTCCAGGTCAGCCATGATTAGCTATGCTACCTTCAGAAGAGAAGTGAGTGTGTTCCTGCTGCTCTGACAGGCTCCATCAAAGCCCACGTTTGCACATGCTGGAGCCTTTTTCAGAACTGAAGGCAATAAGTGAATCAGGGCAGTAAAGCGTTGGTCCTCATCGTACACAGGCTTTTCACTTCTCAAAAACTAATGAAAAGGGTTGCAATTTTGCTTTGCATATAGCATCTGCTCCCCCTTCCAACATGGGAGATGTTCATTTAGTCAGAAAGCCTGTTGTCACTGCAAACAGACCGCAGCCATTTGACACAAAGTCCGTATTATTGGATGCTTGTTTGCCCGGCAGCAAATTCAATTCTCTACAGCAGTGTTCACATTTGTTCTGGTGGACATCACATTTGGAAATGTTGACTTGTGTTTGTGCAGTTTTTAGGTGTCAGTCAGTTAAACGAAGACACAATCACGTCTGTGATGCAGACGTTTATGATAACGACTGACAAGAATCTAATGTAAATGTTTAGTGATATATTTCAGTTAATTCACACCATTTTGCCTGAGTTTGAAGTCCTGATGCAGTAGGGGGATAATGTGGTGGGCGGAGCCGACACAGAGGATCTGAAAAGGGGATTAGCATAAAGCCTGCCTCCAGCTTAAAGGATGTATGCTCTCCTTATAGGAGCTCTTTTAACTCTTAACCGCTGTCACTGACATTTCTCCTGCTGTTCGTCTTTTTGTTGGCTAGAACAATCAGAGTTTACTGGGGGATAATTGCTCAGAGCGCCTCATTTCTCGGGAGATGATAATTACTTTGATAATTATGTGTATTTCATCCTCTTTTTGTAAGGGTTTTATTAAAACAGTATACCTCATGTTGGTAACTTGTTGATTTGATTCTGATCATTTTCTTGATCTGCACATTTTATAATGAGTAGAACATGTATACATAAGCATCCTGTAGTTTTGTGAGACACGCTTTCCATAGAAAACAGGATAGACTGTTGTGTTATACCTCAGTGTGAGTCTTTACTCGTTACAGTGGCCTGGATGGTCTTGTCTGGTGGTGAAGGGGTTAAAAAAAAAAAAAAAAACCATGAGGGGAAGATGGCTCAGTGGCAGTAATCCAAATTGACTTTTACATTGTTATTCTACAATAGTTAGTTGTTACTATGTGCTTTCAGTTTATAGTTTAAAGCATGTATATTAAAAAAATATTAGGAAAAAACAAACAAACAAACAAACGTGTGGATGAATAACGGCCTAAAAGTCAGATGTTGGTGGAATCCCACTTAAACGCATCCCGGGGGAGGGAAGCACTGGGCAGGGAGAAGGGCTAAAGGGACGTCCTCCCCAGGCAGGTCATACCCTTTCAGTGCAGACAGCCATTTAGAAATAATTGTGTCTTCTCTACTCAGGTGCTTCATCTTTGCATAAAAATTGTAGAGGATCACGCCAGCATATCTGATTCTGATACATGTCATTTGTTGTCAAAACCTCATTTTGTCCTTTTTGAACCGTAAATCAAGGAAACATTTATGCACAGATGATACTTTGTTTTGTACAAATCACTCTGTATTTCTGTCTCTCTGGCTTTTCTCTGTACATTCTGGTACTTTGTGGTGAGCAGCTTTGTCCAGTGATGTCACACTATTGTCTGTTTTCTTTATTCTTTTCTCGTCTTCTTCTTCTTCTTTTTTTTTTTTTTTTTGTATGCCTTCTTCTCTATTATTGTGTGTACCAGCTCAGTTGTGCTTCGCAGAAAGTGGAAGCACACACTCAGACTCTGTGGCCACTGTGCCACCAGCGATGCTCTACAGGTACGCACACATCGTCGTAATCATTGTGTGCCGAACAGAACCTCACTCATGTCACGGACGCTACTGTAGGAGTACATCGTAGGACCATGTGGTAGATTAGCACTTCCTCCTCGGGCCATGATCAACTTTTGGCTGCCGTCTTTACATTTCTAGAAGTGCAATTTTCTTATTCTGTAACATGACAGATGCATTACTCACTGTTAGTCATGGTGAAGGTGGCCACGATTTGTGATAGAAACATTGCTTGTTCAGAGTCACCAACAGTCACGGGGTAGCTAGTACTTGTGGTTTGTAGAAGTATTTCCACCGTGTCACCATATGTGAAAATGTCAAAACATGCAGCGACTTTCAAGATGTCTGTGGAAACTACCCTTCTGTAAATAAACATGGAGGAAAAACGAACGGAGGCTGGAGTGTGATTCTGTTGTGTCCTGTCGGCGTAACAGGCCGCTTTGAGTCTCACATATTTAGCATTAAACTTCACTTCCTAAACCTTTACATTCCAAAAAAAAAAAACACTTTTAGTTGCAATTTTTTGCCACATTGCATTCATTTTGAGTGTGTGGATGCTGGTTTGCATAGATTCATAAATGCATTTCAGAAGAAAAACAAAATATCAGCTTTGAGCTGATTTTCGTTCTTGCTGTAAATCCAATGTTAATCCAAACTTAATGCCTTCACTTGCCAAGAGCTCTCTTTAGTGTCGGGAAGCTTCTTCATTGTTGTTTCCAGCGGATATTAGTTAGTTTGCTTATTATAAGTTAGCATGCTAATCAGCTAAGCGTTGCCTGATCCAGTCGAGCACTCTCTGTGACCTCCGAGCCCTGAAGACATACTTCTTCTCTTGATAGAAAATCTTTAACAGCTGGAAACTACTCCGGTAATTTCCAGGACAGTGTCACCGTTTTAACTTTTGTTTCTTTCCCCTCTGATCGCCAACTAAGTCAGCCAAGACACCTCATTCTGAGAAAAAGCTACAGCATGTCATCTATTTGGGGGAAATACTGACGAACATTGAATTAAACATTGCTTAGATTACAAGACTCCGGGAGATAACTGCTCCAGTTTTTCTGGTCTGTAAACTCCAAATGGTTATTTTTAAACATTAGATGTTAATTTATGAGGCTTGGAGGTGTTTGTGGGGACAACGCAAAAAATCTGAAAATGTTATCCAAGGGATACGTTCTCAGAGAGGACTTGTCTATTTCATAAACAAGTTGGAAATTCAGAGACTGAACTGGGACAGTTTACTGTCAAAGCTCCACTGAGAGACCAGCCACCGATCTTCGTCCTGGTTCAACGCTTCAGGCCTCGGTCGCTTTGAGACGCACCCTAACGTGCCGTCTTCTCTGATTTGGTGGTCTTGTATTGACCACTTGAGGGCAGTGTGGTCATATCCAAGTGTTCTTCAAACTCAGCAGAGTAACTTGGTGCCACTCCCAGTAGGAGACACAGCTGCTTTGGTGTCAGGCCTCTTGCGCCTCGCTGACCTCATACCTGCATCAGCTTCCAGCTAATGTGTGTTCCTGCTGTTCTTTATTTGCTTTAATGGCTGAGAGTAAATTTCTTTTCATAAAAATCTGCATATTTTAAATACAAGAGATGATCTGTTCAGCTGTGCCTCGGCGTATTTGATAAATGGTTTATCCTGCGTTGGAGAAAGGGACTGACAGAAAAAAAAGGACAGTAGGAGGGAGGTGATGGAGATAAGGATGGGGGATGTGGGGGGCAGAGACTTAAGACAGGAGCACAGAGGTGGCATCACATGGCAGAAGAGTTAGATAAAAGCGGTTGCACTCGCTATCTCAGGCCACTCATCGCTGTTATTCAGAGGGCGAGGCTCCTCTGCAGGCGTCTGAGAACTCATACAGTAAATAAACTCACACTCATGCCCAAGTGTACGGGAAAATACAAATATCACTGCATGCATTCTGTGTTTCCATCCTCCAACGACAGAGAGGTCTCTACTCTGGTTCAGCGCGCCTCATTTTTCATTGGAGGGGCGGGTGAGTGGAGCTCCGAGAGTCAGGTGAGGGCTGCGCTAATGAGGTAGAGCTTGCTGCCTGTGGGGAAATGTGTGAAGCTCTTGAATCAGCCCATTCATTCTGCCTCTTCCTGCTGCTGCTACTATGCCACTACAGTCTCCACCTCGTTGTTTGTGACCGAATGTGCCCCCGGATGGTTCAACGCATACAAGACAATCAAAGACGTCCTGAAGTGGCAAGAATTTAAACTACAAGTGTAGGAGTACAGGATGAGTGGATAGTTTTTATTACCTCTGCCACGATAGTTTGGATTGCCGTCTTATATTACCTGCCATGCACGGAATTAGAAAACTAATCCTGACTTCTTTGAAGGTTAACATTATGTGCATCAGGCTTGAAATGTCATAGCTTATTTATTTTTAGATGTAGGTGAATCCATCCCCTAAAACTCTAAAAGCATTATATTGACCATATTCCCATTTTGCAGAACTATCCTGGCTTCATTCCTCTGGATAAAAAAGCGATGACATCATGGGTGCAGATGTATCACATGACCTTAGCTGAATGTCATTCTATCGCTGCCGTCCTTTTACCTGTTTTCACCTGAAGAAAGCAGCAATGACGGTGAAAAAAGTGTTCTTTGTAAAACACATTCCAATACTTAATATTCAAGCAATTCCCTGATTCTTAATTGTCTCACATTATGCATACATATATAATACACCCAAGCCTTCATTTGATTGGATCCATTGAGCAATTTTCTGAAAATGACTATAAGGAATAATGGTACTGGTAGATAAGGCATTTTACTGAAGGTTATAACCTGCCAATCAAATAGTCCGCAAACCACAGACGGCCCGAGGAGATGGATAATGAAGCAGAATTAGGTGGGAGATAAATGAAGGAAGTTAGAGAGACGGGGATTTGAGAGAGAGGATGAATACGGAGGAAGTCATCGGCTTTATTAGGCTACATATCTCTGGAATTATGTTAAAGGATGCCTTACAATAAGCGAAGTAGCCGTGAAAAGTGAGCGGGTGAATCAAGGAGCTGTCAGTGCAGGATGTGGACTGACTCTCCCCTGGGTTCAGTCTGCCGCTCTCTCTATTCACTGTTGGCTGGCCACAATCGGACCCCAGAGAGGAGGCAGCTTTAACGCCCTCTGTATACCAATTTTCCCCACTACGACCAGCGGCAAGATTATTCTCTTACCTGAAGTAACGCAATGATGGATCGTTCTTTCCCTTTTCCAGAGAGGTAAGAGGATTGGATGAGTGAAAGAACGGTGCTGGTCATTCGTTCGTCTTCTGCCGCTTGTCCGTTTAAGGGTCACAGGGGAGTGCTGCAGCCAATCCCAGCTCACACTGGGCGAGGTGTCCATCACAGGGCCAACATACAGAGACAGACAGACGGACAGTTTAAAGTCACCAGTTAACCCAAACATGAAGTCTTTGGACAGTGGGAGGAAACCACACAGGCAACATGGAACATGGACCCCACACAGAAAGACCCCAGGCCTGGGAATCAAACCTGTTACCTTCTTGTTGTGGGACAACAGCCTTAACCTCTATGCTGCCGTGCTGCCCCGGGGGTGTTATTACGCTGTTAAAATCACTGCAGTGTTAATGTAACGTTTTATGTCTTTTTATTTATTATTTTTATTGTTGGTAGCTTAACTTTCACGTCCTCCTCTCCTTATAATCCAAACTACACATGTCCACAGCTGATTAGATGCCCATGTCGCAGGGCTGCCTTGAATCTGGGTACAGACTGACAGCGTGCCTGTCCTCCTGGCTCATCACTGGGCCAACAGTGAGTTGATCCAGCCATACCTGTGAGCTAGCTGTGGCACTGAAAACCTTCAGCTTTGGGCAGAGTATGCGGATTAAAGCCAGCGTGTTGTCTGCCAGTGAAGGTTTTCTCTGAGTAAAGCGCTGGCTGCTGGCCATCAGCCTTCCTACAAGGGTTTTACTAGCCCTTACATTATATCCAACTCTGAACTCGTGTCAAAGCTGCAGGAGCTCAAATCGCTGCATACATTAGGCCAGGCCTGGCAGAGTCACCTACACATAGCTCCTCTGGGCTCAGGGGACGAAGAAGTCAACTGGGGATTCAAAGTTATTAACCACTAAACGCTGACTACGACCAGCCTTCCCATTATGGAAGCAGCCGAGATGTGTGCGTGTTTGTGCCTACCTGTTTTGTTTCCTGTCAATGTTTTCATTCATTAATTTTAAGTTCTAAATGAAAAGTTTGATTTCTGTTTGAAATTAGATGATAAAATAATGATAACAGTTGCTGTTGTATCGTCAGGACACCGTAATTGAGTTTGTGGCGTCAATAAAACTATTTCCGTCTCCTGAGACGGGAAAATCTGTTTCATTACTTTTTCATTAGTATTGACCATTATGGCCTGTTGTCGCAATTTTACAACACACCAATATTTCTCTTTTATGAGCTATAGTCAAATTGACAATCTTCCCTTAATTTAGCAGCTCCTTGAAAGCAAAAACAACGTTTTCTCTATTTCAGGTTACCAAGTCAGCTCTGTGGCTTTCACGAGCCACCTTCCTGTCACAGCCCTCGCCATCTATACAGGCTTGGGACCGGCACTGGTTTGCGTTGTGGCTGGGGTTTGAGCTGCATGCAAAGCACACGCTCACGGTGAAACGTCTCCAGAGCATGTAAACTAAAGGTGTGTGTTATTACTTTTCATGTGACATAACCTTTCATTCACATTCATGCACACAGCACGTATTTCTGCCTCACCACAACAAAGAATCAAAAAAAGCTGATAACAACGTTCCTGCATTCCGGGCAGATGTTGGAGGAAATGACTCATTGAGTCACTGACTCAGAATTGCTTTTTGTTGAGCTTTGTGTACAACACGGCGGGGTGCTGGCTGAGGCAGCGTTTGGTAGTGCAGCCCTGCTCGCTGAGCCCGATGTAGGAGACTTATTTCCACATCAGTGAATGGTACAGGCTGAATCTCAGTGGGCTGGGTGACCCACTTTCTAGCCCTCCAAGTTTGTGCGAGCGCTGTGCGCCGCACATCACACAGCACTCAGCCGTTATCGAGATTCACTAACAAGTCTCTGCCAGCTCCTTGTGTCAAAGGCCGGTGACAACAGCGAGACATGCCAGCCATTAACGTGAAATCCCACAGCAGTGAAGACGGCATCACATTGTACAGTTTACACAGGCTGACGCAACTTTGGTGACTTTGGCACTTATGCGTTTTAGACACGAGGTAGGAGAATCCATCAACACTCACTGTTGTGTATGAGATCCCTCTCTGTAGATAACCGGAAGCAGTCAGATAGGATGAAGTGCCAGAAACTCCATCTGGCTAAAGCACCAACGAGAAGAAGATTCAGAGGAGGGCTTCGCTGGAGATGTGCAGAGATGACGAGTGCTGTGGATGGAGAGAGAAGTAGTACGTAAAGCAGAAAGTGATCAGACAGTTCGCAGCTACAGCAAAAGGAACACTAACTTCGCTCACGTTGGCCCGCATCATTAAGCACAGAGCTGATCGTTACCTTTGAACGCAGTCGTTCAGTCGGATCGTGGTCAATTATGACAGAAGATCCTAAATGAGCTGCTGCACCGGCTGTGGAAGAAGATCCTGTTCTTCAGTCAGATTTCTCCCTTTCTGTTTTCTTTCTCTCTCTTTTATCTCTCGTTCTCTTTAAAAAAAAAAAAACTTTCAGGAAATGCAAATCACAATCAGAAAATCTTCATTATAAATATAAAAAAATCCTTATCAATCAAAAAAAATACAAAGAAATTGAGATTGTAATGGATAGAAAACAGTGCAAACTAAATCAAAGGAACTCCAGATGATAAAGTGTGCTGATGGTGTTTAATGAGTAATGACAAGCTGAAATTTCTTTGGTGCTGCCAACAAATGACAGCTCAGCTTTACAGTTTACATCTAACCCATTTCATATTTCAGAAACTTTTGGTCTTGTTTATAATGATTCATATGTTCTGTGGTATCATCCTGAATGTAGACAGTATGAGCAAAAGCACCAACACTTGTGTTGGTATGTGATCTTATTTTACAACGGATTATTAGAATACAATGCTAAAGTTACGCAGCGATTAATTTTTATAGTCGTTGTAATTGATTATGTCAACTAATCGTCAAATTTCATTGGCCAGAGTTCTTGAAGAACGCTGATCACCGTCATCTGCTCCCAACAAAATGATCTTATAGAGTCTTTAAAGGAAAAAGCAGAAAAGAAGGACCATCGAGGCCCACTGGTGGTTTGATAAGCATGAAAACGATGTGTCAGTGTTTTGTCAGAAACTTTCTGGGAGAATCGTTTTCCCACCGCTCGACTTCAGACTTGAAGGAAGAGTGAGACACATTGAAGCTGTTCTGACCTCACATGGGGGACCAACACATTTATTAGGCCTTAGTGTTTGGTTTTCCTTCCCTTTTTCCGCTCTTACCGTCAACAACTCTTCCAAGAGTCACAGACCTCATGCCAGTTTCTCTGTTGTTTTGTTTACGTGTGTTTTCCCTCTCTGGATTAAAAAAGGTCATCCTGTCCCATATTGCTGATGATTTATTTGGAGGTTTTGTGATTTAGCTCACACAGATCTCTCCCTGCAAATCACTTTACATCTTTTGTATGATAAGCGTCTGTGAGCTGCTGGATACCTGAATTTCCCCGTAAAGATGATTAAATATCTTCCATCAATGCCCAAATTAGGTTTTACTCACAGCTGCCTTTAGTGGAAACTGCTTATGCGCTTGTCGAATGATTTCACCGGAACATAAATATAGACTGCTGACTACAGTCTGTCAGCTGATGTTCAAAAATATTTAACCTTTTTTTTAACCTTTCATTAATTTAATTCTTTTTGGACTCAATCCTTGAGGCTATGATGAAGCACAGAGAAAATCTGATAGAATTTCATTTAGGTGCCACATAAGACCTTTAGGTTATATCTGCTGTCTGTGGGTGTGTTTCCTCCAGGTCTCTGCGCACAAACCAACCCTAAAGCTGTGTCAGCCACGAAAATAATGGCAAAATATCGACATTGTTGACAGTCATCTGTTCTAAAAGAGCTCCACAGGTGTATTTTGGAACAAGAACAGCTCAGTTAACATGCCAGCAGTTCTTGCTCCTTGTGTTTTTTGACATTTCTCTGCTCTCCCACGTTGGACTGGTCAGTTCTCAAAGAGGGACAAACTACTGGAGGACATGACCAATGCTGTGACAAGGACAGGAACCCTCCCCGTCTTCCAACCTGCAGACAGAGTCAGGAACATCGGCGGCCTTGTATCACAGCTGGGTGTTCCTTCCTACGATCCAGCAAATTGTGCAGTTATACAGATGGCCTTAAATGTGCTGTTGCGTCTGTTGAAGCTAAACTGAATCTGCAGTGACCTGGAGGTTTCTCGTGAAGCCGTTCAGACAACTGCTCAAGGGCTGAGCAAGTAATGCACCACTTGTTCAGGCTGGGTTTATTTATACTAGAAGCCCGGGAGGTGCTTTTAGGACCACGTGCTCGTAAAATGTGTAAACAAAGAGCAGCATTATCTGCTCCATTATTATTATAACCATACTGTTCACACGTGGGTCTCACATGTGGGGACAGTAGGAATAAAAGAGGCGGTGAGTCCCGTTACTCGGCAACCTACGTGTCTCATTGCATCAGTGATTGGGGATAATTGCTGAAATGTCTGCTAAAGCAAAAGAAAAATAATAATAATCTCTTGCCAGTTTTGATGCACAAGGCTCAGCTCCTTAGTGTGATCGAGTGTGCATAACTAATCTGGTTTACACTGATATTGCAAAAGATTGTCAGGGTGAACGGCGACGTATCTTTCCTGACTAACACGCCATCCTGGAAGACACACACAGACAAGCAACAAACTGGGCGTGAGAGGAGTCTCATTGTTCATTTTTCATTCTTTTCGGAGCTTTGCAAATATTTTATCAGTCATTGCAGCAGTTCGGTCCATTTCTGCACGCTTGTTAGGAAGAGACGCGGCACAAGTACAGTTCTGAGGAAAAATAAATACCCAAAAGTGCATGCATGGAAAATTCCTCTGAATATGGAGACTCATTATACACATTTAAGTGACAGCATGTGATATTCAGAGAAGTGAAAATAATGAGAATATGCTCTGCACCCCTTTCCTTTCCAGTGGCCTGACAAGAAAACCCATTTTGTGGAAAGATAAACAAACCACAAGGTTAATTACATATGGAAGGTGCCCAGTCTGCAACGATCAGATGAAGTCAAGATTTGAGTGAAACCCTGAAAAACATCTGTATCAGAGCGTTCAGATGTTACCTCATTTTCTTTGTTTCCTCACATCTAACTCAAATGCAGGCTGTTAGCTGATGGGTCAACTTGGGAGCATCTGCGAAGAAAAGCAAAACAATTAAAGCAAGACAGAAAACAGGCAGAGGGATTAGAATCGTGCTTGTCTGCAGTGGCTTTCTATACATCACCTTTCATCTGCCCACAATCTGGCTGAGGTTTAATGCAGGAGTGGCCTGGGCTTGACCCTCATTTTCAGTTTATATTGTGAAGCCAAGGTCTGGCTCCGGCCCAGCACCCAGGAGAAATACCTCGCAGCTTGTTATCAACAAATCTTCCGGTGAGGCTGCGACAGAAATCATCTGGATATCTATTCCAGGAGGGAAGTTGAAGACATTTGGCATGAACATTCAGATCACAATAAACTTATCTTTTTCTTATTTTACTTTTAATGCTTCTCCACAGAACATCGTACATCCTCAAACATCGATACTGGCTGCTGTAATGACTATATAGCTGTCTCTCCCAGATCAAGAAAGGTGTTGAGTTTCTTTGTGTGTGTGTGTGTGTGTGTGTGTGTGTGTGTGTGTGTGTGTGTGTGTGTTATTCGGTGCCAGCATGTTGCTTTAAATCTGCACAGTGTGCACATTTCACATTCACAAAAACTGCAGACTGCCTTCAACTTCGGGTCAGATCCAGTGTTTTAAGACGCTCTTTTTGTCAAACTCATATATTACATATTTTGTTTTTTTCCCCACATTGTGCCTCTTCGTTCTCGGACATCGTCTCTCACTCTCTCACTCTGTCACCGGTGCTTTTGTCTGTGTGTCTGTAAGTGTGTGTGTTTTGGAGGGGCCGCGGTCGGGGGAGCTACAACCAGGGAAAGTGGGTTGTGTTGTGGACAGGTCCTGAAATAGAACAAACTATGCTGTCTGACTTTATTGCAGAGAGCTGGGCGAGAGCTGGGGGGGTCACGCAGGGAGCAACGCACCCTAAATAAGCCTAAATACTAACCACACACAACTGATGGTATTTGTAAGTTACTTTACAGAAAAACAAGCCAGAAGTCGCTTGCAATAAGCAGACTTCTGCTTCAAGTAATCAACAAAGAAGATTAAAAGTTTTCAGTGTGGCTGAAAGAATAAATACGGAGTCAGAAAGTGCAAAATGTGCCCTGTGGTTTGTTGCCGGCAATTTAGAGACTGTTGTATGTTCATAAATCACTGCCTCTGTTGATTCCCACGGCAGACCTTTTGGTTTCAGTCCTGATATAATCACTAAATCACACACACACGGACACACAACACTGACTGAGAACATCATTTAACCAGAAACTGCTAAAGGCACCATGAGTAATGAGCATCAGTGGTCGGTGCAGCGTGCTGTCAATTACAGTACAGCTTATTTACTTGACTTTCAAACAGGCTGAACTTTACCCTGCCATGATTCTTGCCCCATGAACGGGTATTTAAAAACTCTCTTTGACATCTCCGACTGATTTTTCAAACAGAGACGGGGTTCAGAGAAAACTCTGAGCCAAACAGGGCACGAGGCCAGTCTGAGCGTGCTCGGCTGATTTATCATTTCAGCGCTCTGCTCGGGCCGTGAGATGATGATGCAGGCGGCTCTCTGAGCTCCGAGCAGCTGCATAAAGATTATTAGGGTTTCTTCAGCACAGCCATATGGAGACACTGAGGGCGGATGAGTTTTTAACTGCTGCATTGTGGATCCAATTATTCATCAAGAGTCGGTATCACTTCTGTGTAGCCAGTCGGGACGATTCAATGAAGCATTAACATTTTCAAGTTTCTAATCTCGGCCTGAGCTCGGTGTTTTCGCAGCAAAGCTTTGTGGTCGCCAAACAGCTGTGAGAGAGTGTTTGGGCGGGGGGGGGGGGTCAATACAGGACTGACTCTCCCTCCTCCCCCTAATCCGACCAGCTTCAGGCTTGTAAAGTCATTTTCTTTGCCATGTTGTTGATTATTGGGACTGCACCTTATTGCTGGTCAGTGTGCAACAGTAATTTGCGGCTAAGAAGAGATCAGCAACGGATTTCTCAACGGATCATTAACAGAGTCTTCATTTCAAAGACAAATGACCCGACAATAAAAAGGTAATGAATCTGAATGTCCTGCCCTGGACTGTTTAGTGGACCTGTAACATACAATCACATCTGTGCAGCCGTTGGACAGGACTGCGTTTTGCTTGTGTTATTATTATTATCATTAGTCCGAACACTGTCCCTGCCTCCAAAGTTTAAAAAATCTACTTCACAAACATTCTGGCAGTAAACGATTGCCAACACAACGTGAGGTCAAGCTAGCAAGTGTAGAAACATTGGAAGTGGATAAAATGAGACCAGCTAAAGCTCATGGAACGACCACCTCAGTTGAATAAAGTGATAATATGGTGACGTGTATTCGACTGGTACATACTGGTTTCCCTTTTGTCAGCCCTGCTGACGGATTAGAGCTGACTCACAGCTGCAGAGCTGGTCGAGCAGTTTGGCATCTCGTCTGACGCGAACATCTGGGAGAGAAAACAGATGGAGAGAATATGTGCTGTCATTTTGACACAATTCCAACAATATTACACAAACTGACACTTTCAAAATTATGCTTTTAACCCTCCGCTGCTCCACCCCAGTCAGGCAGCAAGAGGCAGCTGACCCGGGAGTCAAGAACCAGACTGGTTCAGCTCAGTCTGGGGTGGCGCTGGAAAAGAGTCAATCATGGTGAAGGGTTTGCTCACTTTGGAGAAAGATCCGACGTGGCAGCAGAGGTGTCCAGCTCGGGTCCTGGAGGGCCACTGTCCTGCATGTTTCCTGCTCCAACACACCTGATTCTAATGATCAGCTCTGCTGAAGTCTGATCAGGAGTCACTCTTCCTCATATTTAAGGCTGGATTATTGTTAAAAGAGAAAGATTTGCTTTGCTGGTTTCCACATACTCTGCAATGTCTAAAATGTTTCAAAATCTTTTCAACTCATAATACCAAAATTTTTCACCAACTCCAGAGAAAGCACATCCTTCATATCCGCCATGTTTTTAAAGACTTCCAGGCTTCAGTCCATGAGATAATCAAACACAAAGTGAAAGAATGATACATATTTTCACATTAAATGAACAGTTTTATTAATGAATTATTTATATATTTCATTCTGTCCCTTTTGGTCCTCCACAGTTCATAGTGTTGGGTCATTCTTTTTTCATCATTTTAACCAAAATTTCTATTGAAATCTTTCACAGTGTAGCTTTAAATGACCAGAATGTGTCGATGTGAAAGCAGCAAAGACACTGATGAAGGGCCCCGAACGGCCATCAGTCTGAACATCACTGTGTGTTTATGTTTATTCGTCACTCTCCCTGCGTGCCTCCCATCAATCCGTCCCTCCATCTGCCCTCCATTAGAAATAAGTGGCGAATGGAAAACCAAAGGACGCATCTCTGCAGACGCAGTTTGGCTCCGAACTGTTGGATCAATTTATTATCAATACCCATGGGGGTTAATCAATAGCTAGACGGCCATCAGTGAGATTTACTCTGACAGCTGCTCTTCTGGAAGCACAATAGAAGTGTGAGATATTACAGCTGTCCTCGTTCGGTCTCACCCAGCTCCACTCATCACGGTCTCATTTCAGAGCTTTTTATTACCGCGCAGCAGAGCAGCCCCGATCAACACAACCAATATCTCTAATGACTTTGTAATTTGCCATCACTTCACCAGCACAAACAACCAAACTGTTGGCCATGTTGTCATTAACCGTGCTCTGAAACATTTCCTGTCGGGTGAGTCGTACTATCCTCCAACCAGCAATGAACGAAATTGAATTTTTGCAGGATTCTGAGCAGTTTCTCTGATTTGCCTTTTTTTTTTTATTTTATTATTTTTTTATAGATGCAATAAGGCTTCCTCCCTTTATGGTTCCAGATGTTTAGACATAGATGGACTCAGTGGTTTTGCTTTTCACAGTAATCCCCAGGAGGGTTAACAAATTGGCAAGTACAGTAAAGACTGGACTTTGTTAAAGCTCCCTGTCTGCCTTTTAATGGAGTCAGAGACATATGAGGGAATAAACGCAGAGCTGTATTACTGATGGTCTCCATCATGTCCTCCATACAAATGATCATGTTCATTCCATATCACCTTATGTTTTACTCTTCCTGTTCTAGTTTACACACATTAAAAGCTCAGACCATACGATTCAATAATTTTAATGAATGATGATCATTTAAAGTACACCTGACAAATTTCAATCATCAGCAATGAATAAAAAAGTTGGTAAAAGAAGAAGAAGAAGCGGTGTCGCGGTTTAGATGTGGTCTACAAAGCCGAGCCCTTCATGGCTGCTGAAGGTCACGAAGGCCAAACCAAACGTCCACAGCTGTTCCCGCTGTTCTCACACTTTTTACGAAATATTTTAAGGCCCTTGTTTGCTACGGAGGCAAACTGTTGTCAGGTTGCTCATCTAAACATGATCTGAAAAGAATGCCTTTAAGTGCAATTATTATGTGCTGAGTGTATCCGTCCCATTGCAGTGAACAAAATATCTTCCAAATAAACATTCAGATTTGACGCAGTCATTTCGATTTAAGCATGATTAACTGATTAGAGTCAAAAAACAGCTTTTACTTGACTTCACACAGCTATTATGGAAACAACGCCAACTTGGTTAGCTTTTTATATGACCCAGGAAAATGGATGCTATCTGAAATTAGTTAGAGAGGAGTCAGACGACAGCAGGGTGTTAATTCAGGTTAACAGCGTTACCATAATTTCACAGATTAAAGTGTAAACTCAGCTTTCATTAATGTTTGCTGCTGGACTGTTTTCATTAACCACACAGATTCAGACTTTGGAGCCTCTGTTGCCCAGAAGGACGTCTCAGAAGGAACCTTTTGAAATGGGCAGTCTTGTCGAGCTGCTGCACTGTAACACGTCTCTGAAAGGATGAATCCTTTTAAATGAGACGCAGCGACAGCTTAAAGCCATCAGAGCTCAATTATCTGTCTGCATGTTGTTATTCACATAGCTGTTAATTGCCTTTTTCCAGTCAGCTGCCGCTTATTGCCAGAGTTAAGGTATTTTTATTAAAAAAAGCCGTCCTCCGTGTTTACTACATCAGAACAGCCGAGTCGCTCTCTGTCGTATAATTTTTTCATCCACTGTGAGATGAACACTTATCTCTGAATCCGGACATCATCGCATCTCCCCCCGTTTGCCGAAAACTGATTCCAGCTTGACTCAACTTTTCATTCTGTTCCCGTCAATGAAACATAAATTCAAGAAATACTCAGCAAAGACTGATTCCTCATTTCCTCCTTTTATCACTACCTGTAGATTTGGTGATTTCGAAATGAGATAAGAGATTCTAGTGTGAAGTGATGAAACTCTTGGATTATTGGTCCAGTCTACATCTTAAATTTGAGAAGACTTGATCTGCATTGTTTCTTTCTTAGCTGGAGTCAATTTCTCATTTCTCTGTAACATGTTCATTATCTTAAGTGTTCGCTTCCATGGAAGAGTCAATCAAGTCTGTTCCTGCGATTTAAAGTGAAAGAACTGATAAAAAGCCACAAAAGAACGATCGACCTCCTTAACAAAAAGGTCAAAGCTCACAAATACAGCCAATCTAATGTCCTGAGACATCATGTGAAGCTGACAGGAAGACAGTGAACCCACCTCGGCCCAAATGTAACCAAATGAAACTACTTTTACCAGAAAACTCATTATTATTATAACTTCAGGTGTGTAATTCATACAAAATGTAAGTTCACACATTTCGCACATTTCGAACAAAGAGATGTTTTTCATGTTTCCAGACTGCTAAATGAAGGGAACAGGTTCATATTTCCTCTATAGGTATCAGAGGTGTATAAATGTAATGATTTCACTCTCACAAAGAACTAATTAAAAATACTTTCCAACTCATAATACCAAAATATTCCTCTGAGAGGCTGTCAGAGATAATGGGACCGGGGAAAAGTAATACATAAAGAAAGGCTGCCTTTTTTTTCTCCGCTTTTAAAGTTTACTCATCTGTTTTCCTTCTATAACAGCCTGTTCTTCTTTAATCTACAATTTGTTTTCCCAATTCCAGCAAAGAGGACGAAGACAGTCTTACAATCAATGCAACTTTGCCTTTCCCTCCGAGACATAACTCGCTGGATGATGGCAGTAAAAACTTCAGATCGTGACAGTTGTCATCTGTATTCATGAGTTAGTCAGCCGTAGTGTGACTTTGCTGTGGTGTTAGCACTCATTAGCCCCTCTCAGGCTTCCCGAGGCTCTGTGGGTGTTAAGGTATCCTGTCAAGTGTAGAAACAAAGATGAGTGTGCAAAGAAGCAGGCTGCTGGTGATGATGCATCATCTGAGGAAAGGAGCTCCGTAACTTGGCCTGTGTACCTGCGCCATCTCCTCTCCTTATAGAGATTAATGACCCAGACATCCATTTAAGCCCACGGACGAGCCACAAATCAAAAAGTCTCTCAATGCAGCCACAGCCATCGCATCCTCATCCTTTATACAATGTAGTTTGGATCAACTCAATGAATTGTGACCCCTAAATCATAATGCTGTCTGGCTGGGACGCCCTCATGGTGTGTTCACAGAACGGTTGTCCAGCAGAGGACTTTTCCCTTTTCCTCCTCACTCACATTGGTTCAGTTTAAACAACTCTGTTACAGAAAATTATTTTAAAGTTTCAAAGATCGTAAAAATATGTTTTATTCATGAGACTGTCCTTTCATCAGGAGAACAAAGACGAGGAGTGCAACAATAAAATAATCATCACTGGACAAAGAACAGATGAAATGTTTTCATATCTATATGTTGTTCTACGTTTTATGGATGTATCTTCAACATTTCTAATAAAATCGTGGCTGTTTTTCTCTCCTGCTTCACGTTTGAACTGAAACAGACGTGCTGTAGAGTGAAAAGCTTTAGATTTGTTATGACATTTATCTGTCTAGAGATTTACAGACGTGTTTAGGTGGATAACCATGAAACCTGTTTCTCTGTCCATCTGCCATGGCGCTCTCCAGGCTGGATGGACACGGGGACAGACGGCGGTGAGACAAAGACGTATCCGCCTTCCAGCTGGGCGCTGCCTGGTTATTGATGTAAGGAGAGAAGATTTGGCTTCAAGGAAGTTGTGGATCTTTAACTGTCACGGCTGATATTTGCAAGTCTGACAATCTGCCTGAACCCTAAATGTCATGCTCCACACACACTCATGCATACATAAATATACACTTAACCCTGAACACTGATATTCTCCTACAAAAGAACACATCATATGTCAAACATAAACAAAAATCTCCTCTTGCACCCAGCATGAGTGTGATGTGTGAGAGGTTGTGTTGTTGCAGTGAAAATGATTAATAGCAGAACTGTCACTGCAACAGCCACGGCTGGATGCCTACATATAATTATGTTCTGCTCTATAAAGTTATGTCACACTGTTGTTGGATTTGTTAGGCAGCACTTGAATACAAGTCACATCATTTACATTGAACGTGTCGGACGGCCAACGAGGTTCACAGGATTTCATGTGGCATTAAGAACATTATGGGCAGGCCACCCATGATGTCACCTCACACCACCCACTGTAAATCAGTGTCATGGAAATAATTTGTCTGGAAAATTGTTTGATAAAGTGACATACTCACCAGCATCCACCTCAGGTGAGGCTGCAGTTAGTCCCAGAAGAACGTGCGGCCGAGGCTGTGAATGTTTACTGTTGTACTTTTAATCATGATTTTACATGTATTTCACTTTTAAATCACGTTCTAGGAATTGGACATATGTGAAGCACTTTGACCTACAACATGTGGTTGCTGGAGCCAATCCCAGCTGGCATCTCAGGCCTGGGTGGTGTGCGCCATACAAGCGTGGTTTATGATATACGATCATCGACAGACATTGTTTTAAATTGTAAACCGGGTGCTTGAGGCTGCAGTTACGGCTCAGGCTGGTCAGGAGGCCCCGGATTCAGACTGGGCAGAGAGCGATCCAACTGAGGCCATAAGCTGTAATTACACATGAACAGATGGCCTTGCTGGAGGACTCTCCTCCCTCAATCCCTCCCTCTCTCAGACCTGCTACCTGCAGCGGCACCGAGCCCTCGCTGCCCTCCAAGCATTGTTGCTGGTAGATTATTGTCCACAGTAAACGACTGCTGGACGGTCTACAGTTTGGAGATGAGTGCCATCACAGGAAAACCATCCATGAGCACCATATCAAACAGTCCCAGAGCTCAGTGTTAAGTTGCTGTGCCTGCTCAGATACCACTAAGAAGACCTAAACATCCCAAAGGGAGGACCCCCCCCCCCCCCCGCCTGAAGAAACGTTAACGATATATTTCATTTGTATCAGGAATGAAATGGAAAACATTTTACTTTTCTGAGATTCAAAAGAGAGCTGCATTCAGTGACCTCAGCAGCAGGGGGTAAAAAAGCATACAGCGCAGGGTAGTTGGCATTTTCTGAGAGACTCCCCTGAGATAAAGATGGAAAGGGATGGATGTTTGCTGTGCTGGCCTTGTCCTTTGTTCTCTCTTTGAAATCAGGCGGGTGATTTACGAGAGAGGAATATGAATAATGCCTCTGTTGTGTTTTGCTGTGTACCAGCAGCTCAGTGCAGGAACACATATCTCAGTACACCTGGTAATTTGTCAGGCAAAGACAACGTAAAGAAAGGGAGAAAAAAAAAAAAATGCATGAAATTCTTGGTGGATTTTCTAAACAAAGCTTCATCCAAAACACTGAGAAGATCTGGAAGTTGGAAGACAAACATGAGATTGTCGATATTTATCGGCACCAGTTGGCTGTTTTCCATAGCCGCAGAATTTCTGAAAATGCCTGACAGAAATACGGCAGCTCCAGGCTTTAAAACGTAATGATTTGTCAAATCCAAGTGATATACTCACCATGGTGCGATCTGGCCACCAGATTCTAGTTACAGGCACTTCCTTTTAATCAAAAGCTGCAAAATAAAACTGTGCGTAGTCAACCGGAAAGTACGTTGCCGTTACTGTACAGCAGAGGGGAATAATTTATGTTTCCCCTCCCTCGCCGTCATGTGTGTTGGCTATAAAAACATCAACCAGCAGAGGCAATTACAGCATTGTTTGCACCAACGACCCGCCAACGGTTGGCTGCTTTGTGTCGCGGTGTAACTCCACATCTCATCGATCAGGATCAAAATACTCAAGCTGTTGTCTCGTGCGTCGTTTCAGAGGTTGCTGCAGAATATTTTATTGACTCTCACTGGTGGTGAACTACTTGGAGCTCAACAAGTACTATATATACAGAGAGGCACCATCTCTGTGCCTTAATGGCTGCTTCCCTCGTTGTTTGGAGGAGAGGAGACACAGCTCTGTAATTTCACTCAGGGCAGGTGTACACCGAAAGGACACACACTGAAGTAAACGGACTCACAACACAGCAACAGTCCATCCGCATGCAGGTCACACTTTGTTATCGTTTTCACCGCAGATACTGTGTATGGTGCGCATAAATGTACACACACGCACCTCCAGACACATGGTGCTGATGATTTATTAAAGCAGCGGGGGGAGAACAGAGGAGGTTCAGGGCAGCAGTGATGGAGTGGGAACGGGGGAAAGCCATGGGGAGATGAAGTGAGCCGGAAACCTGGATGACTTGTCACAGTTGCTGTGGACAGCGCGAGCGGATCCAACTTCCCCCAGAAAGACAAGGTAAGAAATGAAAGTAACTAAAGGAAGTAAAGTTCCTGTCTCTGCAGGAGACAGAAACCTGGAGTCCAGAGATGAGCTTGATTTACATTCCCCGACTCTCCACAAATGGCTGCACCTGTTTTAGGAGGATGATGTGAAACACCATGAAGAGTGAGTCTGATAGGGCCGTTATAAATGTTACCAATTACATCTGTGTTGGACAAGTGTTTGTAGGAAATAATAAATACGTGTTATTTACCCTTTTAACATTTAGAAGACTTCAAATTCATAATTCAAATAACATTCATATGTTCTATTAATTAAAGCAATGGATAAATGAATTTGGCGGAAATCGATCACTTCTATTTATCTCCATTTATTAAATGCAGTAGAATACCTATTAGGTCTATACCATAGGTTTTATTTTGTATTCAAATCCTTTCCTCACATTCTAATAAAACTGAATCAGACAGAGTTCTTTTACACCATACAGGCTGATTTTTTTGTGGCATGAAGTCATTTTGAAAGTCAATTTCAGACCTCATAGTAACTATAGAATGCCTGAAAGCTTGGATCCACCAGTCTGGATCATCGGCCTGGTTTGAAAAAATCCTGTTGTGAATGAGCAATCCTCCCCCAGAGATGTGCTCCATCATCAATCTTCCCCCGGAGAATAAGCACGCCTCTGAATTGAAAGGCACAGAAACATCCAGACTGGATGTCTCATGTCTTTTGTGTTGTTACTCATAAGTCGGCCGCGTCACATTAGTCCACAGATGGACATGATTTTCTTCATATGAACTACAACTTCTGGAAAGCTTCTGTTCTGTTATATGCCCAATTAGTTGCCCCCCGGGGGATTCAGCCAGGATTTATTTTAGTTAATCCATCCAAGTTAACGTTGTGAAGAGAAACCCCCTGACAAACACACGCAGACACACACCCAGACCACAAGATCACAGGTTTAACAAGACGGTTGTCATTTTAAATGATAAGAGATCCAATTTTCTCCGCCATCCTTTTGTCCTCTGTACTGCAGCGGATGACTAAAAGATCCTGGAGGAGTTCATATGTAAATGAGAAGTGAAGATCGCGGCAGTCAAGGTTGATGTAATTTTGCATCTTGACAATTCGACTGAAAGATGAGTCAAGTCACTGTTTCCACTGTTTCCTCTGACAGTGTTTCCTTTACCCTGCTATGTTTTGCTCTTTTGAGCATGTTTTGCTCTTCTTGCTTCAACAATCTCTGACTGTACAGCCAGAAAATAAACAAATGTGACAGCCTGATAATCGGTGCAGGAAAAAAAGAGAAGAAAAAAGCATAAAAAATAAAATTCTACAAAATTTGCCAGGAAAGGCAGTGAAATGGAGCAAAAGGAGCAATATATCTATTATACTGACCACTGGACTATTCCGTGGCTTTAAAGGGCCAGTCTGTAAATAATGTGGCATTGATTTTCATGTATTGTCCTTGATTTGAGTGATCTTTCCTGTAGAAAGTGCTCATGCTTATTCTTTCATCAGTATCATCATCTGTAATAATTTGCTTTGCTCATATTTCTAATTTGAATATTCAATTGAACCAGAAATACCACAAATCTGTAAAATATACTGATACTGACACCACTTTCTTATCCAGGAGACGGTCAGCTTAGCTCAGTTCAGCAGGAGAGAAAATAAATAAAGTTTGATTTATCAGCACAAAAATATACAAAGAAAACAAAAAAAATGGGAGGAGCATGAAGTGGAGGATATTTAGATTTGAAGTTTTTATACTTTTGGACACTGAATGCTGTTCCAGTGTTGATGCTTACCTGCTGCCCTTCTAATCTTCTCTCACTCATAAAGGTCACATATTTCACTAAATGACTGGCTGTTCGAGCGTTACTCAGGTTAATTCCTGCTTTTAATTGCCCACCAAGTTTTTTTTTTTTTTTTTTTCTTCCCCCTGCCAACCTCTGGGTATCATTTTTATTCTGCTTATTCACTTCTTTACAACTACAAGGGTACAAAAGAGACAAAAGGTGACGCTGACAAATGGACTTACTCTGTCTGTGGCTGTTTCCAGGTGATTAGCTTCACTGTGTGGGCTTTTGAACAAAGGATGGCCTGCGGTTGGAATAAGCAGATTTTGATGAATGGCGGTTTTTCAGTCATCTCTGAACCCCAAATTATCAGGATTTTGCAGCGTCATATACAATCACACTTTGTTCTATTCAGCTCATCGAATTGGGCTTTGCAATGTGCCCGAGGCTACATTCTCTAATACAAGTAGTCATCACAAAAAGACAGAAGGTAGCATTCAGGTTTTGCCAGGTGACTTTTTTATGGCATTTCCAGCTATAGATGTGCGACTAATCCTTTGGTGTTGAATGACTAACAATAAGTAGAGCATAACTGATCTGAAAACACACATCTCAGACCCCACGAGATCATAAAAGAGAGAAACTTTGAGAAAGCCCTAATTTTTTTGGTGCAGAACTTTACCGTGTGTTGTCGGAGTCCGTCTGTGTATTTCAAAGAATGCGCTTCAAAAGATGAACACGTCTTGGATTTGTACAGACGTCACAAAGCAGGGACAGCTGAAGGAAGACTCTGTTCAGCCGGTGAGGAGGAAACAGATAGCTCTGAAATGCACCAAAAAATATTTTGTTAATTTTATGGATGTCTTTAACCACATAATGCTGAATGGGGCCGTCTCATATACACATATGTACTCATACGTACAGCTGGTCAGTGAAAACAGATGATTTAATTCATGGTGCAAAATGTGCTTGATGGTAGACTGAGGGATGTTGTTGACATATAAAGGGAAAGTGCATCAAACACATCAAGGTCCTGGGGAGTGCTGCTGCACATGGGGAAGAAGTGACTGAAGACTTTAGTGGCTCCAGAAGGAGCTGGGCCAAGTCTGATAAACTGGATCAAATGACATATCTGGCCAAACCAACAACTCAGCCTGAGATTATCATTCTGCAAGATATTTCAGCCGCTGGAGTCAAAACACACCTGAACTTTCGGCCAGGCTGCCGGCAGTTGAGTTGTAGGTCACCGGTTTGGATGAAGAAGAATGCAGGAGAAAACGATGGAAAAACAAACCGCCTAAAAATATAAATAAATCAAAAAGAAAAGAGAAAGTCTGACAAAATGATATGAGTACCATGCTGGATCCTTATCTCAGTATGTTCCTCACAGATAAATGCTGCTCTCTTTTAAATAATGGACTTGATTGGTCTCTGGATTATTTCAAAACACTCTCTGTCCAAACGTACATCCCTTTTATGCCGATTAAGGCCATTTCAGATCGAACATGCACATTTTGTCAAACTCTCTTCTGTCTCTTCTTTTTTGCATGATGCAAGTTTGCATGAAAATTTCTCAACAGATCTGAGTACTTCACCTGAACTTGATGCGTCAAATATAAAAATCTTCAGAAAGAGTAAATATTTGTGTTCTGGTGTTAAAGAGAAGCTTAATGGACGATTGTTCAAAACAGCCCCGTTGTCTTTCACACATGTGAACATACTTTATGCACATTGAAGAAAAGTAGACTTTTGTACAATATCTCACTAAATATATTTACATGACATACAATTCGCCATCAGTGCAATACATAGGAATGTTGCATATTTACCAAATGTTAGACTCTTTCCTTTATGAAGAAAAATAATTCCAATGACAGAAGCTGATATAACTAATGTGTAAAGTAACATGTGCAACTTACATATTGGTTAACAGCTTCACAGGAAATAAAAAAAATAAAATCTTAGTACCACCCTATCAACAATCAAATAGTAAGCATTGAAAAAGTAATAGATCACATGTACATATATATCTTCATACATGTAATGGATTGCTTTTGTACAAATATTTTATATAACTTTGGCAGTTTATCAGGAACAAAGTTATCGGAAAAATATGAAACAATATCAAACTGTCAGCAATGTCATGTAAGCTTGCCTTCCAAAGCTCATGTTCACAGTGGTTATTCAGAAAGGCTGGAAGCCGATGGCTGAAAACAAAAGAACAAAAAGCCAAAGGAAAAGAAAACTTTTTCCATCCTTTCTGCTAAGACTGTTAGGACTGGAGGCTGTCGTCATTGTTGTCATGGTTATAAAATTACAAACACCTATGAAGGTTTACATAGCAGTCATCGCCATTTAAAAAAACATGGTCTATTTTCAGGTCGACTTAAAATACAAACAGTTTGAAGGCAAGGGGACAGGACCCTGCTCGGTGGTCACTGTGGAATCATGGGAGAGACATGACCGAGAAGCGGACATGCACAACAGTGCCGTGTGGAAGAACGTGAAGCCGAAAAAACGAGGGTGCAAAATGAAAGACTTTGCAACAATCAAAACGCCACACTGTCAGAAAATGAATTACACCGGACAAATTAATCGAGCAAATTTCAAACATACTAAGTTCACCATAATTCATATACGTTGGTTTTGTTTCTCTTTTTTTTTCCACTGGTTTGGCACTTTATTGGAACAAATCTCTGTTCAAAAAGACTAAATGTTGTACAAAAGGTATTTCATGTCCCGTTAACATAACTTGTAGAATATAGTACTTAATAGTAAGCATACGGTAAGTAAACACTTGTACATACTGTAGTTTTAAAATGAACATTCCAACAGATGTTTTACGCACATGCACAAAAACAAACAAACAAACACAACTCTCTCTCTCTCTCTCTCGCACTGCCTCGCCACATTCGGGCCTCCTCCGCCTCTCTTTGGACAATCTTTCTCATCGCTCCTGAAAGAACAACTCTTGCTACTGCTCTTTCTCCTCCTCCAGCTTTTTCTTTCTGTCACTCACTTAAGACAACACCACTCTGTCAAATACTGCATTTTTTTTATTTTTTTATTTTTTGCTGCACATTACGACACTTCCTCTGCCGAGCGTGTGTCTGTCTTGAGACGCACAAACTCTTTGGCCACCTCGTCGTTGGTCCTTTGAGAGAGTATCCGCATGATGGTGAGACCCGTTTCGTCCATGGAGATGCTTTTCACCAGGGGGTAGCAGGCGGAGCAGCTGCCCTTGTCTGCGAGCTCTCGGAGCTGTATGACCGTCATGCCGATGATGCGGTCCTCACGGGCAAAGCAGTAGTCCTTTACTGAAACATGCAGCTCGTAGGCCTCTGGACCATGTTCGTTACTCAGAACACTGGGAGAAAAGACACAGGGACACAAAGAAAGGTGAAATTCAGATTTGTTAATGTGACACAGAGTTATAATTTATTTACCGTCATGAAACAGTGCTCTTGAAACATAAAATGGCATAAAAGAAATTGCACACATTAAGTTAAGACGCTGTAGAGTAAGGTGTAAGTGACTTCAGAGTTAAGTGCTTTGACCTTCGAAACAAAGGCCTCAAGTCTTGTTCTGCACTGAACCTGAGTACAAAGCAGGTGCTCTTTGTGGACACTGGCATTCAGCTTTGTTCTTATGTGAATATAAGGTGTGAGTAAAAAGGGTCTGGCTTGGAGACTCTCCTCCAGTGGAAAGCCTCTCTGTTTAATGTGTTGCTGTGATGTGGCGAAGCCAGGAGTAAATCGATATGCAGAAGGCACTGGGCCTGCACTGCTCACGCTGCCGTTGGTGCAACTCAGTCTAAAATTGCTTCACTTACAAGACTTTCTTGGCACAACTCTAAATATTCTAACACTGATGTTGCCAGAGATAAGCTTATTGATTGCTAAGAGTAATTGGGGATGGCTTTTGACAGGTAGTTCTAATAGGTGTTATGCATTATACAAGTTGCTGCAGGCTATTTTGGATAACATACAGAATAGCAGCGTCGTTGCATGGGGTGCAGATGCTGGAGCTCTTCCATCAGTATCAGCAGGGAGAAAAGCTGCACAGTTCATCCTGTAACTAACTAGATGAGAGGATAACTTACTACTGGAATGTTTCATTGTACTTCGGTGACCAGTTGTTATTCTTGGTCTTGGTGCTGAATTTGCGTTTCTTGTCAGCCAGGTGGGGTCCCACGGCGTTGACCTCTACAAATGGACGGAACATGGTGTTGGTCTGCCAGTTGATGTTGTTAACAGCCACCACTGAGAAAGGCAGAGGAAATAATCAGTAACCCCACAGATATTAAGGACTAAAGTGAAAAAATCCACAGGGAACTGTCATTCTGGTGAATCCTGCCTCTACTTTCTTTTTTTTTTTTTTTTTATATACGTGTATCCATCTCATTCCCACAGATAACTGGCTAAATGTAGACACTGTCAGAGGAAATACTCCAGAGCTTGTTAGAGCTTGAGCATTCATGGTAGACATAGCAGGGTGATTATGCCTGTGAATCACACCACAAAGATTTCTTCTCAGACTGGCCCTTTCTGCTGTGACATTAAAAAAAGTGCAGAAATAAATAAATACTGACTGGCATAGTGGCAAGGACAACCCATTCTGCAGTGGGAGTTGGACACAAAAGGTTTTTTCTTTGTACTTTGTCTTGTGGCACATGACAAAGATAATGAAAATCAGAAACACAAATAATGGTGAAAGTAGATCTGCAGATCGTTCCCCTTCCTGTAGTGTATTTTCCACTATGGAAACTTCTTTGTGTGGGTGCTATAGCAACCTAACTGCCTCGTGTTACTGCTCCTGGGTGATTATAGCTGTTGCAAGAAGCAGAACATGTAGGGTTGATGCTGATATCACTGCAGCTATGTGGGGAATGTTTACAGCTGAATCCAATAATATTTGTTACAGAAAATAAGCCTAAAATAAAGTTTAAAAATAAAAACAGTATTTAACATGGAAATTACACACTTAAAAATGATAGAAACAAGCATTTGTATTTGTGTAAAACAAAAAATAATAAATAAAATAGATGGAAACTGAACAAATAACTAATTTGAGAACGTATATTGGTGTGCCAATAACAGGTAAAGGTGTGAAACAAGTAAAAGTCTAAAGTTGAACTACTGAGGCTTTACTTAGCAACAGCAGTGCTTTGAGCGACATGCTGAAGTTGTCATGCTTAGATAATCACAACGTTATTGTGCTGATGCTGAGAGGGTATATTTACCATGCTCACCATCTCAGTTCAGCTATTTAGCACGCTAACACTCTCTACTTATCATTTACCACGGCTGAAGATGATGAAATGTCAACCTGCTGATTATACCCAGTTAAGAGGTTAAAAGGTCACCTCATTTATTAAAATTCAGTCTGAGGTAGACGTGAATATGTGGACCACACATCCTGACGATACATCGCTTAGCTGTTGAGACATTACATGGAGAATGACAAAAGTAAACTGGTGCTGGAAGAAAGTCAGCAGGTCATCAATCACTAAGATTCATTTTCCTGGGACACCAGTGTCACCAAAGTTCATCCAGTAGGAGATGAGATATGACATTTAACATTTCAACCAAAGTGGTAGATTAACTATAAATCTATGTTGCTATGCTATCTATATTCTAAAAATACAGATGTGTCAGATCAATAAATCATAAATGACGGGCTTAGATTTTCTGTATAACGGCTTTAATTATGGCATCAGTGATCTTTCAGATGCTAATTTCCTAATATCTGTCTGTGAAATGAACTCCAGGACAATCCAACAATGCCTTTCACCGTAGCCCCAGCAGCACTATCACGTAAATGAGATTGCCACCATGAGCCGTCCATGACCAGACTTTGAACATTTGCAAGTGTGAATACATTTGAACAGAAATGATTAAAAGCAGGTCTTGGTGTAGGAAAAAGCTCACCCTTCACGCTGACTTTGTGCTCTCCAGTGCCAGGGTGAGAGATGAGATTCACTTGCATCGACACCTCCCCCACCGATCCGTTGGATGACTGACCTGGACACACACCAAAACAGCAACAGGAGAATTGGACAGAGGCACAATGAAAATCAGAGAGGATGGAGCAGAGGCAGAGAGAGCCAGGCAGGGAAATAGAGTAATCAGGAAACGGAAACAACAGAGAGAAGATAAAAGGACAGAATCCAAGACTATGGCTGCAGCTTTTTTCCCTCTTTATCCAGAAGCTGATTCCCAAAAAAGGGTGTATTAACAGCTCTCTGTGCCAAAACAAAAAGAAACCTTAAAATAGGGCCAGGGTTTCCTTTAGCTTCAGGCTGAACATGAACAACACAAAGAAAAAAAACAACAGGAATCATGAAATGATCTGCCCAGTTTGAAGGCCGATGGTGTGAGGTGATGCACTAAATAAATAATGTTCTACACAATGGAATCATTTCACTGTTCCACAGAAATGCAAATAAAAACAGACAACTGGAGTGGAAATGAGAATATCAGAGAGCAAGAGGTGGAAAAGGAAAGGCAGGAAAGTGGGGAAGAAGAGGAAATAGGCTTTTTTTGGCCGCTGCAACCTGCACAGTTACAGCAGCATTACAATTTCAATCACACTGGACATGATGCTGCCAGGAGACAATTAAAACTGATTGTCGACCATGTGTCACACTTTGCCAGATGCAGAGAGTCTTGCCCATTTCAGCTGCCTCAGGTTCAGTCTGAGGCAAGTCAGGGACCAACAGATGAGCACATGCGCTGGAGTGGTTGATGAAGGGACATGATGATCCGATCCCTAATCAATATGTGCCAAACATGCAGTGCCCATTACAGCTGGTAATGAAGAAACAAGCCCTGTGATTTATTGTAATGAGACCCTGAGAGGCTGAGGGAGACTGAAAAACATTGCTGCTGCACAATTAAGCAGTGGACCTGTGTGGAAATGAATGGAGCGATGCCACAGCCCATTCACCTTAAGTACCAGCTGAGAAAAATTCATAAAACATACATTCTTTGTGTTATTTCGAAGGATATCACAGACAAACACTAGCAGACTCGATTACAAAAAGGAACAGATTGAAAGTCCTCCGAGAGAAGAGTATGAATGAGATGAATAGCACAACGCAGATGAAAGTAGATAAAACAAAGGTGACAGTGAGGTGAGCTAACAGGTGAAGTGAGAAAAATGTTTTAGATAAGAAAGGTGAATTTTAGGCATCAGTTGTTGCAGTTTAATTGATAGATTTTTTTTTTCCCTCTGCTGTGTCAAAGATTCAAACAAAGCTTTTCTTATGAAAGAAGCTGCAGGGTATTCATATAAAACGAAATTCTGAAGAAAGATGTGTTTGTGTTCGTACTGTACTTCCACAGCAACAGGAACACAGTTAATAGTCCAACAAAAAAGAGACACATATGCGTCCAAGCGCACACTCGACAGGAATAACCCAGTGCATTGGTCTCAATGTGTCGCTGTGAGAGTACAGGGGTCGGTGATTAATGAAATGGTGTCCAGTGTGCTACATCAAGCATCAGCACATTTTCACACTGTTTACTGACCTAATGTACATCAACCACCTCACTACCTCCACTTACAGACATCACATTAGATCACTGCAGATAAAGGACGACTACATAGAGCAAAGCCAGGAGAGGGGGATGGGATGGGATGGGAGGAGAGATTTAGAGGAGGAGGAAGATGAGAAACACATTGAGGTAAATCTCAAAATAGCACACAGTGTTTCACTGTGTGTCTATGTCCATCTGCCAGTCAGTAAGAGCAGCAGCGCTGATTGGCCTGGCTGACGAGATTTTTCCCATCGCCATTCTGTGTACGCAGCGTTCTGCAAGGCTGAACACTTTGAGGCAGCCAGGAGCTTAAAGCTTCAACACCACACTGGGCTGCACTCTCTAAAATCTCTGGACAACTGATGGTATTTCTGTGCCACTACAGAGGCTAGAAAGAGGTCCCATACAGAGATAGATGAATGAGCTAAGGAAGAGGAGTTGGAGAGAGTGAGCGCAAACAGGGAATTTCTACATTTACACTGCACATTTATCTTAAATACGTCACGACAGTGTTTTGTGTTTCTAATCAGAGCGAGAGAGAGTAAGAGAAAGCACGGGAGCATTCAAAGCCTTCAGGGTATGGAGTGAATAGAGCACAGATAAGTTTTTTTCATTACAGTCAGAAAGACAAATGACTTATACGTTGAGGGAATAAATGCAATTATTGCAATGTCCATTGCACATTTAAGCCTATAGAACATAAAGTGACACAGAGTGATCTCAGCACACACAAACTGCAACGAAAGAGAACAAAACAAAAGTGAAATGCTGAGGTTTAATGAGCCACGAGTCACAATATTTTCAAACAGATCTAGATAGCAATAGAAGCGGCAAGGAATATGAAGATACCACTGCTCATATAGGCGTATAGGACTATAGTAGTTCAAGGCTGCAACCATGTTCTGTACTCCAGGTCAACAACAGAAGCAACAAATGTTAACAAACTGTTTTGCTATCAAAGTTTATCAAGATCCTTTAGAGTATGTTTCCAACTGCTGCCTCAGAAAAGTGTTATGTTGCTGAACAATAACGTCTGCAATCTGTGCCTTCTTCACACCTTCCTGCACACTCACCATCTAAGCATTTTTCAGTATCTTTTTTTTTCAACTATTCTTGTTTTTATAGCTGCCTTTTCTCAGTTTGAAACTACCCATTTGGGACAGAAAAGAGCTCTTAACCCATACCATTTTCAGTATTTGAATGCTGAAGAAACTCGACTCTGAAATTAAACTTAACGGAGCTCAAACTAAAGCTTCCTTACCTTGAGAGGTTTGGGTGCATATATATTTCTTGATCAAGGCATCTGTAGGTTGAGTGTAAAGGCTGAGAGCGTATTTGAGGGACTTCATGTCAGGGCTCTTTTCGAGGAAAGTTTTCTTCAGTCCGTTTCCACCAGCATGGAAGTATTGCTGCAAAAAATACCAACTAATATTTATAGATGTCCAGGGTAAGCAGGAACTTTGAAATCACTTCGTAACATGAAGGTAACTTTTACACGACAGCAGATTTTAGTAGGCTGGGGAATAGCCTGGACAGTTTGCATTTTCCGGGGGGGGGGGGGAAACACGGCAGTACCTGTCAGGTTTGTTGCTAATGACCATGTGTTTAAATCTGAAACCAATGCTTGGATAGTTAACATGGATTTGTGCTGATAAGCCTGAAAGATGAGCACAAACAAGGCTATGCTTTCTTTTCAGAAGCTGTCACCAGTCCCCAATGTGGAAGGTGGGAAGGAATTATCAGATCCCTGATAATTAATAGATGTCATAGGAAACACAATCTGTGACCTTTTCCTCTTTGTTTCCTATAGATGACCTTCACTTGAATAGACCTTTTCTAATCATCGAGTGCATTCAAAACATCTGCGACAAATTCCATATTCAACCACTCAAAATCATACATTACCCCAAAACACACACTCATACACTTTCGGAAGGGGTGAGAAAGTTAATCACGACACAGAAAATTAAACAATACTTGTTAACATGCAAATTGCATATATTTAAGCTTGAAGTTGTCTTAAAAATAAATGGTTATAATTATTTATATGTAGAGGAAGTGGCAGATCATTGTAAAGTTAGTCAATTCCAAACAGAAATCACAGAGAAATCTAATTTAATATGTGCTTCAGTCATGTTAAAATCAAACCACAGCATTCATTCTCTCACTCAGTCGCCTGATGAGCCTGTATCCTGAAAATATCTGATAACCTGCCGTCCTCCATCCATCTCTTCCTGATGGATGGAGGGCCATCTTTCATTTATTTTTTTCATTGTTCCTTATGAAGTTTTTTTCTTAGTTTCTTTCTACAGACATCACACTTACTTGTTGACATACACGTGTCGAACTATATGAAACAGATGTGTGATTTCCCATAATTTCATATATTTAGTGTGCATGTGATTCCTCCATCTTTACAGAGAAGAGCGAATGGCATGTGCCCTGAATTTTGCTTCACACATGGTCCATCCATGTGTGCATATGCGTCTAAATCTTTTCCTCACTCAGAGGTCAGAGTTCAAAGAAAAGAGCAAACAGTACATTATTCAAAACCAGTTAAATGGACCGCATGCTGGCTTCGTCTCGTATGGCCTTCACGGCGGACCAGTCCCTCTACACACATTCTGCCTATTAGTATTCACTGGGTCAAAGTCCAGTGCATCTTCAGTGAAAACATTGATAAATGCACTCATGACTGAATAATCAAGGAAATACACTACATTTGGCTTCAGTTATTAATTTGAGCAGAGACAGCTCATCATACGAATACATTAATCAACAACACAATGCCAGCAGAGGTGGTTTAACACACTACTCACATTTTTGTCTTTCTTGTTTTAGAGATATATACTTGGTATTTATAACCCTCAACACAGCATTTCATGATCCAATCTCCCATAATTCAACTGAGGTAATTGACTGTTCTCAATGGAGTACTGGTGAAAAGAACTGCAGCGACATGATTGATCTAAACCTACAGGTAGTTTCCTCTGAGACAACCGAATCAATTAGTTTCCTCAGCATTTTGTGATGCAGCTTTCCCCCTATGGCACCTCACCATAACTCTCCTCCAGTCCCCGTAGAGCTGAGGCTTGGTCTTTGGAAACTGTCTCATATTCCTTCACAACCAACAGCCACACGGCAGGAAATGAACAGAGCTACGCTGTATGTCACATTGTATTTGATAAGAGGCTTTGGGCATGTTGCCTATTCTAGGATTTTAATTAGACATTTCTCAGACAAGTATAAATTGGCATTCTGTCATATGCTTCTAACTATTCTTGTTTCTTTATTTTTTTTTTTGCTCTTTTCTCTTCTTCATGCAACAATATTGCATGAAGAACAACAAACAGAAGAAACAACAAGCTGTGACTGTGTGAAATAATATTATTCATACCCAAAGACTCAAACATAGTGAAAAAACACAAGCATAAAAACTGTATGTTTTTTTCCTGTTTCATAAAACTGTTATTGCACTCCCAAGCCCAACTACTTGCTTTTCTTGCATACATACTAACCTATTTGTAGTTGAGATAAATGGGTCCACTATAAATAGGTGTCACGTCTGCCCATGATGTGCACTGAAGCATATGCCATAAGCCACTCAGCCGAAGGCTCCTCATGTGTTTATAGTGTTGTTATATTTCATTAAATTACACATTTAATCATTCTCCATATCTCTGATCTGCTATTCCTTAGGTAGCTCTGTTGTGCTATTTAAAGGCCAGGCTTAACCACCCAGGAGGGTTCTTGTTGTACAGATACATAAAACTCACCTTAATGGTGGGAAGCACAAGGTCCATGGCTGCACACTGGCGTGGAGTCAGACTTCTGGCTTCTTCTCGAATTACATGCTCCTGGAGGAATAACAGATGTAGTGAAAGTCAATATACAAATAGCAACACAAGGCATAGACAGTTTGTTTTTTTGTTTTTTTTTTTTATTATTTAAATTAACATTAAGATTACATCTAAGCAAATCAATCTTTACTTAAGACTGACTTGCAAACAGTCGATTGAATTATAGTTTCTATAAGTTGTTAAACACCAACACTTTTTTCATGACTTGATTTATATTTTTAATTGGAATTTTCAAAATTTATGACTTTATTATTGAAAATGATGTGCGGCACTGCCATATTGCATGTGTCGTAACGTAAAATAAAAACGAACTCATTAATATAAACTCAAATGTTCATTGATCATCATCATTAAAACATAATTAATATATGTGTGCACTAGGTTTAGCAAAAGTTAATTTCCATCTGCAGTCTGGACGTAAAAAACGCAAACACCACTTGACAACATGCATAAACACAGTAAAAACAAAGAACATTGCGATGACATAAAAACATGCAAAGTGCAGACATTTGTAAGAAACAGATTGCTAATTAGAGTATTCAGCACGCAACAAGTTTTGTATAACAATGGTGGTTTTAACAGAAATAAATAAATAAAAAGAAAATTGAAAAAACTAAAAAAAGAAAAGAAGAGTTGTTAATGTATTTCTGTATTTCTAATGTATTACTATAACAGCTTAAATGATTTATCAGCTGTTCCGTCTGGATTTCATTTATACAGGAACAGGATTTGATTTGGATTTATATTTTAGACATGATTATTAATCAAGTTAGGATTTATCTAATTCTAGCCGATAAAACGATCATGGTTCAACACAAGAAGGCCAAAGCATCAGGACTACACTTAACAGTTTTCCTATGGCTGAAGGTCAACGGACACATTTTAGACAGGATGGAAAGGTGGTTTGAAAGAGCAGTGATGGAGGAGGCCTCAGACACCATCTCTATCCTACCTACAACTTTGTCCTTTCATTCCTACCCAGGTGACAAAACCAGCTTCTAACAACAGTCATTTACCGATCGACCTTAGGTGACTAACAACTCTGATGACCATGGTCATAACAACGAGGGGCTCCAACAAACAGTGATATCAATGGCCTTGTTAACGATCCCACCAAGACTAAAAAACAAGGGTTTCCCCAACAGTCCGTCAAGATTGATGAAGTGTAATGCCCTCAAGAAGCTACAAGTCCAGTTGACCTCGATCAACACTGAACACTCTCAGAGTTAAAACATACTCAATGAAAAAAAGAGCCAATTTGAGCCAAGTACTGCCCATCATGATCAACGATAACAAGAGGATAATAAATGACTTGAATTTTTAAAGAGGCAGAGAGAAAAAAAAAAAAAAACCCTCAAAAACAACACTCCATCTGTGTACTGATGTACAGTACCCAGATGTTGCCTCAAAGGACATCATGCACATAAGACAAATGAGTATAAATGCACCAAGAGATAACACGTTCGTTCACTTCTGAGCCCCTCAGAACTGAGTCAGAACTGAAATACCTCTCTGAGGTACTGTCATACAATAGTTGTGTATGTCAGTGTAACCACTGATGCATTGCATTGCTGTACTTCACAGGCCTCTAGGGATTAAACTTCCTCTGCCAACACCAGCAATTAGACAGCAGCCTGGTTATGTTGCAATAAGCCTCACAGTGCAATAAAAGTCTAGAGAAGCTGGCATCACTATGTTTCAAAAGGACATTACGAACCTATCCATATCTGGCAGGGTCTAGAATGACTGTGAAATGATCCTAAATTCTCCCTTTTCTGTATAAATTTATTTAAATGTGGATTGATAGTCACTTCTCTGCGTACGGAGATTCTGATGTACTTTGATAACAAGATTTCAGCATATGTTTCCTGAAAATCAAACTGGAATCAGATATTATCTGGTTCAGTTGGTGTTGGCTTGGTGTGCTAACATGTTCAACACCCCTCTTGGGATCATGAGAAAAATTACCTTCAGTTTGGACAGCTGTCCCAAGTCCTTGGCAGCACTGAAGATTATCTGGGCTCCCTGCTGTTGGAGAAAGATGCGTCTTGGGTTATGGAAACAGATGCATCAGTCATTTCAGAAACGAAGTGAATGTTTGAGAGACTATCTGACATGAAGACATTGAATGTTTCCACAGACATGAAATGAAATCAGTCTAGCTTTTACGGAATGATTAATGGTATGAAACAGAACTACGCGTGAAAATTTTGAGATGAGATGTATCATTTATTGTACAATAATTGGTGTGTTATGGGGGGGGGGGGGGGGAGTTGAACAGATTGGGGAAATGCTACAGAGAGACAGGTGAGGTGGGGGGAAAGAAGGGAAATGAAAACAGTAACATAGAGAAGCAGAGACAGATAATTGATCAAACTCACACTCTGGTCACTCAGTGGAGGCAGAACAATTGTTCTCTCGATGGTGTTCAGTACAATTTTCCATAGCTCTTTGAGGACTCGTTTCAGCACTGTCTTCTCACAAATCTTCGCAAATAACATCAAACTACAAAGCGGCAAAAGAAGGGCATTTGTCAGGGCACCCCTAAAAACACGTGTCTCAAACCAAGCCAGCACTGCTGAGTGCTCCAAGTCATGACGTCTTAATAAATAATATGATTAAGTAAAGAAAAACACCTGCGATTCATAGAATAACTGTAGCAGTTTTATGCTTTAATCTCACCCTATTGTGCAAGCACGGAATCAGTAGACAGGAGGAAGGATTTGGTATTTCCGTATCATTAAGAGGATTCCCTGTAATACCCTATTGGCCTCAATGTTTCTTTGACAAATGGTTGAGAGCGATTCCCAGTGCTCTGCTGAACCATAACATTGCTATGGTTCTTTCAAGAATGCTTAAGAAGTAAATACCAACCCTTGGTTGAATTAATAGACACTCACAGATAATGGAGGTCTCCTTTTTATATGTATGCTACCATACTGTTGCATTTATTTTACTCACACATTTGGGGTAACTTTAATGTATTAGGGTAAAATTGAAGTAAGACCTCAACCTTCATAATGTTTGTGGATGAAATATGGTGAATAGAGAGACTGACAGTGAGCAGGATTCCTTTGTGTGTTTTCATCCCTCGTATGGAGGATGGATTCAATCAGACAATAGCAGCGTGCGGGGAAAAAGGAAAGTCCCCTGTGTATTGAAACAGGATGACTTTAAATTTCGCTTGTGGCCTGACACATCCTTGCTATGTTAGTTAGTAATGCATGCTTATTTTCACTGTTCACTTTGTGATTGTGGTGGCAAAAGATAAAATAATTGTTGTCATGATACAATAGCTCTCCAAAGCGAGAAGATGCACAAGTGTAGTGTTTTGGATTTCTTATTCTTTGTCTGAACTCCCAAACAGACTTTCTGGTGTGTGATAACTTAGTAATTATTGATCTCTGTACCAATGTTCTGCACACAAGGTCCAAATGTTTTCATCAACTTGCAGATATATGAAAAAAAAAAATAAATAAATAAAAAAAATCTCATAAAAAACAGTCAGCTGGTACTTGTGTATTACAAGTGTATAGTGTTTGGTTTCAAGAAGATTTGGAAAACACAACTAGGGAGTTTCACTAATTTAAATCAGTAACAACAATACCATGCTTTTGTCACTCAAGCTCACCATATCAAAGCTGATGAGTCTCTCTTCTGCCAAAATGAAACCTGCCTGACTCACTGACTCCTTTATGACAAAACTCTCAAACTTAAAACCTATTGGAAAAAAAATTGTGTTCTACAATTTTATACACTCACTTTTTATCCAAAAGATCCATAAGAGGCCGGAGGACAGTCTCTGCATCCATGGCAGCATTGCTGCCTTTGGCCAAACCTTTCATCTGGACCAGTTCCTGGTTCATTTGCTTCACACAGTCCTCAATCACAGGTTGGAAACTGGGTGATTAAAAAACACAAAACTACTTGTTACTAGGTATTTTGGGCTGCTGTGGAGAGTTGCACCCTCACTCCTGCTGGCCCTACTGGATCACCGAATGATTGTACGAACAGGAATGTCCTTTACTCAAAATAAAATGTTGAGTAACTTGCCATGCTCATTAAATAGATTGCACAGAGTCCTCAAGTCATCTTAACTATAGCAAATGCCTAGCAAATACACTACCTAAGTGTTTAACTGAATTTCTTTCAAGGAATAAGAAATAAAGAAAGAAATGACCCTTCAATGAAAACAATCCCATGCACATACACACACACAACGAATCTGACAAATTTTCACCTGGAGCCAAACACTCCACTGAGCTCATCCAGCACCGTGTTGAGTTTGTTCTGCAGCTCCTTCAGCAGATCGCTGGCTTCTGCATCCAGCTGTGAATGGAAGACAGACAGTTACTTCATGGTTACCCTTCATACAGTAGCCAACAGTGACTATCTGGGTTGGGGCGCCTCAGCTGGGGTGGGGGTGTTAGGAGGGAAGACAGCAGGCACAGAGGAGAGTAACCTTCCTCGCTGGTGGCCTCCCACACATTATGCCTGCCATCTGTGTGAAGCGACGCCCTGAATACAAATGGACGGCTCACCTCTGAGCGCTGCAATGATGACTGCTTGCCGAGTCATGAGACTTGGTATTAGCAGATAAGAATCTAGGCTAGGGATCTCTCCAAATTTTTGTGGACTGCTACACGTTAGCGTAGAGACAGTTTGCTGTCAGGGTTAGGGTTAAATCTCAGGGCTTAAAGTCAAAGTCTACAATGTTCTGATGCCGGAATTCTTTGACCTTTTTATTTATAAGTTCACAAAAGTATTCACAGCAATGTGTGCCCATGCATGGTATGTGCTGGGTATCTGCAGCGCAATAAATATGCAAGTGCACGTAGAGGATGTGCATGTCTGTGTTCATTCATGTTTGTTTTGGGCATGATCTGAGAAAATGCATGGGTGGACATTGTGTATTTTGTGTGTGTATGTCAATATCTTGCATGTAGAGCGCAACTGTTTGTCTCTGTGCTTATGATTTACATTTGCCATGTACAAATGCCCAAATATTGATGTTTTGGATGGAGGTGGAGAACACACGTCGCTGAGGCTCGGTGCCCGAGATGGATGTGTGAGACCAGGCACTGCACAACATGCATGACAGATCGTCATATTAGAACCGATAAGCTTAGCCATAGAGCCGCTGATCTCAGACAATTTCAGTGGTGGATGGCTCAGGTGGGAAGCGGATGTGTCAACTAAACCTTTTATAGACATTGTGATTCTGCAGACACATTCACGTGTGCAATGTTCATACTGCTGTCACTTATATGGAACTGATTGCAAAATACAGGATTTTCACCGGGAAAAAAAAATGCCCATAGAGGTCCAGGATATTATTCTACTGTTTTGGGAGATGGATTACATCTTTTCAAGTGATAGCAGAAAAATATAGTGGGCTGTAGTCCTTTATCAGTTCCCCCTGGCCTGGGGAAAGTTTTAGACTGGGCTCTAATCTTCAACCTGACAGTTTCTGATTTTGAGATTATCGGGTTTCTTTTTTTTTGTTGTTTTTTTTTTTTCCAAGGACATTGTATCCGAATGGAAATAATTGCAAAGGAAATACATTATGCCCTAAGATAAACTAAGGCATCTGCTGCCCCCAGAGAGGAGAAAATGCCACTCCATGTGGCACCTGGCGCTCCAGTCAAATGTCTGCCTGAAGACTAAAGTCATATTTTTATGGCTTGGCCACTGAGGCATTTTTGAAGTCTGACAATAACAGCAATCCATCTTCTGATAAAGTCTTGGATTAGTTGGAAAGTTAGATATGATTATGACAGTCAAATAATGAAACCTAAAGAAATTCTTATACGTCTACTGAAGTACTGAATCGAGTGGGTTTGACAGCATTTCATCCATCACGGTAATTAAGCTTTATGCAAGTAACCTTAAGTAAACATCTATTTCAGGATCTATCACCATGGTAGCTAGTTTAACTCAATGCTGAGGGGCATTCAGAGCCCTGTACAAACTCTCCCCTGGCAGAAAGCCTATCAACTGCAGCTCAGCTTTGCTTCCCTTTGTCTGTTTCAACAATACAATATCTGCTCACTGGCAGGTTGTTATTCTGAAACATACTTTGTCCCTAACAGTGTCGAGTAAATAAAAGTTTAATAATGTACCGTCACTAAAGTGAGAAAAGCACATTAACAAACAGGACAATACCCGAAATAAAGGTTGATATCAATCTGTGGAGATCAGTATGTGATGTTTCCATAATGTGGGCACCATAAGAGATTATTGCTAATCTCTGTTATTGGTAATGCTATGATAACAGCTCTGGGTAATTACAGTTGCTCTCTGGGAGTTAATTGCTGATATGGAACTATTCTGTAACAAACAGGTTACTGTGCAGAGCAGAAAATAATGGAAAACTTTAACCATAAATACACTTTGGCCTCAGATTTTCTTCAAGTTCTACCTGATGAAAACATATATTTGACTCTTAAAGGGATGTCAAGACATCTTGTGTTCTTATTCTCCAGGCAATAATGGCCTGAGACAGATCCAGGTGTATAGATCCAGATGCACTAACTATAAGGATGGAGCAGCAGCTCAGCTGAGGGCACAGCTGGAGAGATTGGTATGCGTTTGAGTAGCTCATTAAACAGTCTGAAGAATCCTGTCTGATGCAGTTTGTGGCTGCAGCCTGCAGAGTGAATCAAGATGATCAAAACCGCAGCCAGCGACCTGGGGAGATCCTATTGCTCTTTGCATTGTGGAATAAAAGGGGCAGCAATCAGCTGAAGTAAATATTACACTTCTAAATTAGACATGGATAGAGAAGTGGAAGACAGAAAAAAGCAGGCTAAAAATAAAGATGGGATTTGGGTGGGTTGAACGACTATCCCCACAGCGCTGGGGATGGTGAGCTTGAGTAGCCTGTCCAGAGGGGTGATGGGTAATTCAGATTCCATATGCTCTGTGGCACATGCTGCTGGAGGGGGTGGGGTGAGAAGCATAGGAGCGTGAGGGGTGGCAGTGTGGGGGGAAGGGGGCGTGCTTTTTCTTATCATTCGAAAAATGGTGGGAAGGGGTGTTGACAAGTCCTATTGCACACACCTTACAGAAGGACACAACCCCCTCCTCCTGGAGACAGAAAGAGAAAGGAAACGGAGGGGGGGGGGACAGAAGACACAACGACAGGAGACAAAACGCAAGGCAAGACAGGCATTAGACACTGAAGAGAAAACATGCAACCGAGTCATAAGAAGCCTTGGCTGCTTCTCAGGTTAGACTGACAGACTGACATGTCGACAATGGAAAATACTGAACGGAGCTTCAAACCCAACACACAGACTCAGAGGGTTTAGGGAGGAAGTTACAGAAGAACCGTAGCAGAAGTCAGAAAGGTGATATTAGCAAAATGACCTTCAGGACAGATTAGTCTTTGGATGGGTAAGTACATAACAGAGCGAAGGAGTGTTGGGGTCAATTCACTTTCACTTGTAAATGTCATCCGAAACAATAATTTCCATAATGATGACACAGCATTTGTTCCCCATCAGAGAAATGATCTGGTGATAGGGGGTTTAAACGTACATATTAACTTGCATCAACTGTGCTGAAGCATCTTTTAGTACCACAAAGAATTCTCTGAAGCTCCGATAATGCTAACTTTGTGGTTTGATCTTACAGTGGAAGCAAACATAATAGCAGTGTTGCATGATAATCATTTATACATTGTCACAGAAAATCAGATTTCTTAAATGTGTATCTGACAGTTTCAGTTGTGTTGAAAGTGAATTGCCACAAACTTTGACAAAGACATGGCAGGCACATACATGCAGGTCAGCACAGACCTGTTTTCCTCCCATGGACTCAAACATCTTCTCCAGTTGGACACGAAGCTGCTGAATATTGTTGAGCAGGATACAGGGCTGTAAAACAAGTACAGGAATTAATATTTCTATATTGTCTTCTAAACTATAGGGTAGTAGAACATAAAACATATATTTTCTGTTGTTAAGAACCTGAAAAAAAAAAAATAAAATAAAATCTTTTGCTTCCTTTTGACACTGTACTGTAACAGTTCATGAGCTAAAGACCAGACCATATAGTTAAAAGATGAGATCAGAAGGGTAACAATGGTAAAATCCATCAGTTTTGATTTCCTGACACTTCATCCATACAAAGATAGGAGGTGTCTACTGTCAGGACAGTCAGCAGGGACACACAATACCTAACACAACAGGCAGAGAAATGTCTGCATGAATATGTCAGACATTATCGATTCTCAGATCTGCAACAAGTTTAACAGATGACAGGCATTAATCATACTGCTTTTTATAGTATGAGAGTAACGCTTAAGAATTCTTAGTCGCGTATTATGTAAATTTTCTGCCTCCAAAAAACAAACAAAAAAAAAAAAAAAAACCCAACAGGCTAGAATACTACATTGAAAAATTATAGTGCTAATGGATAGCACTGAAATGATAATTCTATGTCCCACAGGAGAAGGATGATTGGTGTTTTTCAGTCCACAAAGCATCCAACTGGGCCTCTGTGACTGCACACAATAGCATGCTCTGTACCAGATTTATGAGCATGTTTGTGTGAGAGTGATTCGAAATCTGAATGAAAGCACTAGTGAGTTCCCACAGCTGCATACGTCTAGAAGTCTCCGTTGACAGATGGTGAAAAATATAAGTTAAATACCAGGGGCCAAAGTGATATCGCAGAAGATTATGGGGGAGCGGGGGAAATCTCACTGTATTCAGTTGGGTAATGTAGTTTAAATAGGATAACTATAAGCAAACAAGTTCTTCCTCGAAAAATTATTTACCTCGACAAAAATATTCATATAAATTCATATCAGCACTGTCTTTGACTCCCAGTTGATTAGATGTTCATCACACAGAGAACAAAGTTTCCCAGGATAAATCTGATAGGTCACGAGGTAATTCAAAGGAATTTTCTCTCACACAAAGTAACATTTATTATAATCACTGAACAGAATCAACAATCAAACTCGTATCCACACTGACTGTTGACAGAAATCACAAGGTTGGGAACAAATACCTGACATGTACGGCTCCGTTGTTGGCAACATAGTTTCTTGGTAAAGATTGCTGTGATGTTTGTCATGTATTGTGTGTGACAGTTAAGAAATGAGATAAGAGTTTGATATAATCCTATAACTGTGTAACATCAACTGTCTGGGTTTTTTTTTTTTTTCTTATCCCATCATGCATCTCTTCGGTCTGGTCTCAAGAAGAGACCTTTCAAATTTTCTCTGGGACAATTGTAATGAGCCTGTCAACACTGCAAAGAAACAGCTGCCTCTTCTGCTGGTGCCCTGTGTGTTATCTCTTACTTCAAACGTCAACGGACCACTGTGGATAATTAAACCACTCACTAGGCTCTGCATTTGGACATCTGTCACATTAAACAATGGACAGAGAGCCCAGAAAATACCTATGACTCTCTTCCAACAGCTTAGGGCTGTGAAATGAATTATTACATCCGAGTTACTAAAGACTGTTGAGAGCATTACAGAAGACAGAGCAGGGGTGAAAAATCAAGAAGATTGTCTGAAGCTTTTGTCCCATGGTCTCCATGCCAACTGATGTTAGACAGAGTCATCATGGAAACATAATCGTCAGACCTACCACATCCGCATTTGCACAAAAATACATTAATGTCGTCTTTGCCATTGACATTTTCAGAGTTCATGTGGGCACTTACCACATTCTCCTTGCTCAAATACAAAGGAAAGTCCTTGGTTACAATAGCAGCATATTGCAGAAGAACTTTGTTGATAGTCTGCAAAGACAGAGAAATATAAAATGTTTTTGTCTCACTGGAAAACTTAAAGCAGAAACTAATAAGGTAATATCGAACAAAATATATGACTCTCCTTAAATCAATGGCAAACTCTTTAACTCCGACTTATTACTCCCAGCAGGAGTATTCATGGTTCACTGGGGGGGGGGGCTTTCCACAGAGCCTGACCTTTGCAAAGCGGCACATGAAGTGAGCCAGAGCCTGTGGGTTTGGACACTCCAGCTTCTTGATAATCTCAAAACTCTGGTTTAGTTGAGTGAACACATCCACCACTGAACAAGAAAAGAGGGCATGCTCCGAGGTTTGCTGAAACTGTAGCAAGAAAAAACATGTAAGACGAGAGCATGAAGTCAATGCTACAGAAAATTATGTTCACATAGCAGCTCCCTGAATGATGTTTTTATGCAAGCACTGACATTTTTAAAAACACATTAAAATAGCTTTCACTGATGAGTTTCTTTCATAATACACCACTGCTAATAAAATTGAGCAACCAAGCAGAAACACATGTGAAGTGTATCTACTGTGTCTAGCTTGTCTTGTGGACATCTCCTCTCATTATTGCCTAATATCCCTGTGTCTTCTGCAGCCGTAAAAAAGACATCCTTTTTCTTGAATCAATTATTAATTGAAATTTGATTCATATTCCTGCCTTGTGAGGTGTCTTTGTGAAGAGTTTTTAAACTGTGTGAAATGTCCTTCCCAGAACAAGCACTTCCTCAAGAGGCATATCCACCTTCAGGCTCTTTATAGACCCTGAATAAGGAAGCAGCTTCAGGTGCCAGCTTTGCTGGTTGAATGTAAAGTTGGGTATTGAGAAATATTTAATGCTGTACTCACTCCATCTTTTTTGTCCCTTTCCAGTGCTCCATTCAGGAAATCGAGGGCAACATCTTCATTCTCATCAAGCCATTGAATGACAAATGGCTCAAACCACCTGAAAAAGAAAAGCTCTCTGTCATCGAAAGGTCAAATCACACTTTGATTACTTCATCTGTTTGCAGTATATGAGAACAAATCAGAGGCAAAAGTGTTTTAGGAATATAAAAATGATCAGAGAACAACTGTGTTTTAGGGGAATTATCATTGAAGGCCAGCTCAGAAGACAGCAGACAAGACATACCTGAACAGATGAGCCAGGTAGGGAAGTCCATTTGTTGGTGGAATAATAAGGCTGTGTCGTCTGTTTTGTTTTGCCATTTATTTGTTCAATATGGCCTGAGCTTGTCCTCAGAGCAATGGATGTCCCATTAAAACTGCTTTTGTATTTATACTAAGGACATTTGCTATAGGAAGGAAAGCTAATCAAAGATGGGCATACAAAAGAGAAAACTGTGAATGGGTGTGTCTTTATATGACACGTATCCTCAGTACAGTGCTGGTGACAGGGGGGGCAAGTCATTTCTCTGATAGGCTGGCCAAAAGGGAGGGGACATTGGATTTTCTGTCTGCATTACATGTGTTTGTATAGCAGCTGTTCCTGCTGTGTTACATTAATGTGCATGCCAATTGAAAAAATAGATCCGTGCAAAGAAAAACAAAAATACACTTTCAGTCAATAAATTTGTTTCCTCGTCCAAAACAGTTTATGATCTGCTTGTTTAAAGGTTTGCCAGAACAGATTATCCAAACATGACAGTTTTACAGATTTAGACTGACTTGATCTGAGGTACCAACATTTACATTTATCCCAATCACCTTGTTATGATTTTAATGAAGCACTCATGCGGCGATTAATCTTTAAACCCTTACTGTTGTCTTTTTGCCTATTTTTCACATGGAAAAATGTACGTCATAAAGTGAAATGTGTAGCTGTGATTTTCTCACTTCTGTCTTTAAGGATCAGTGCAATTGCATCCTAAAGCACTTGATCAATTATCAATCACCTCTCTCTTAGCAACACTCTTGCTATATATGTCTTAGTCAATCCTTTTCTCAGCCCACTCATGATTCATTGGGCTTTAGTAATAATATTCAACATTCAACTCAAATATGTAAATACATATGTTTCCCTTAATAGTGTAACGGCACACTTTTTTTGATGTGTGAAAATAAGAGAAAACTTACAGAGAATATTCAGGGGGTATATCCTTGAAGGCTGGCAGGTCACGGACGTACTCATTATGGAACCATTTGACTTTGAAGTGAAGATTCATGTATTCAGTGCTTTTGCATAGGCGGTGCTTGTCATGCTCTGTAATGCAGGTAAAAACACAAGCAGCAGACATGTTACCATGTACAGCATCCACTCAGCTTCACGATTCTTATACAAATGAACCAACTTGTCACACACCACATTCTAAATTGTAAATTGGCACCACAGTTTCAAACTTTTGCTCTATAAAATAGTGAACATACTGCCTGTTTTCAATTTCTGCTGCTTCTTTAAGAAGCTCACTCCTGCAGAGAAACTCACAGACAGAGACACACAGTAATAAAAATGAACAAATATCCTTTCAAACATCAAATGGATGTGGGCAGTAGTGGCTGCTTTTAATCTGACATCTAAACAGGCTCAATTATGTAAAGACTCAAACTATCACAGAGTAAGGAAATAAAAATGAGCGTGAGTGTTTATCTTGCTCTCTTAAAAAGAAATAAAAGCCTGCAATGACTGCAAATGAACTGAAGCAACTTTAGGTTGGACTTTCATGTCAACTGACATTGCTACTGAGTCACTTTGTCCAGAGGAAACCAGTGAAGCAAAGAGAGATATAAAACAGAGACATGAGACAAACAAACAAACAAATAAATAAATAAATAAAGACCAACAATATGAAAACTATTCCACAATCATAACACAGTGCAAGACAGGAAATGAATTGGAGACCAGTGATTGAGCTAACATTGTATGAAAGACAGACTAAACCCAGACTAAAGACAGAGTGAAGGCTCGGAAGATGACCTGCTCACACTTTTTTGAGGCTCTGCCTCAACAGTTTTATGTACTGCATGACAAAGCTCAGCTCATGATGCTCTCCCTTCATTACTCCAGCATTTCCTGTGTGCGTCTTTCCCAAATATCTGTGACTCCCCTTTGTTGGTCAAACTTTTTCCTTCTCATTTTCAATTGCTGTTTGTGTACTTTTCATTTGGTATGCAAAGGCCATGTAATCCTTTTTCTATTGGAGAGTGCAGATATTTATTTTCTGGTTTTTGTAGCAGTTGGGGGTGGATGTGGCTGCATGTGGACAGTGGATCTTAACCTTTTCTGATGTCCTCACGTTCTTTTTACTCCCATTGTCCTCTGGCTCAAAAATTACCCACCTCAACTAAACCTCTAAAAGAGTGAAGGTTGATTGAATTTTAAAAGCCAAAACTTTTTTTGTCTTAAGAAACAACTTGTCATTCATCACACACTTTATCAGTGTCTGGGTTTCCCCCTTTTCAACGGTACAAAAGGATTGAATTTAATTAGTGAACATCGATCATTTTTGTACATCACCTCCTTGTGTCTGGGTTAAACAGTACTAATGAAGCCTATCTTTTTCTAATGAGGAATTCAGAAATACAGACATCTAGATAAACAGACATCTGCATCTATAAGATACATAGATGCACATAACATCAAAGACACTGCTGTAACTTAATCCTAATAACGCTCTGGGTGCTTACTCTAGAGCAACCTGTCACCACACACCCCTCTAAGCTCAGGGGAAAACATTTAAATGTGCAATTATCATATTTACCCATATGACAATGTATCCAAAGGTAGCATGCAGTTTGCTGCAGCCCAATGCCATCTCTTTTTCTAAACTGATGTTGGACAGACCTTTGAAAAAAACGGATCTACAAATACAAATATCAGCATATGCTCAAATTGAGGCCCAAAACCTGGGCCTTTCGTAGTGTTGATAGTCTCTGAAAATAGCTATTGTAAGTGAATGTCAAGAAAGAGTTGAAATAGATGACATTTGCCGAGGCTGTAGTGTACTTAAGTATAACAGTGTGAGAAACAGCAGCTGGCAATGTTGACTGACAACCTGTCTTATTGTATAACCTAAACAGAAGTAGCCTCTTCAGGTATAAAGTGGAGTTTAAGATACTTTCATCACTCATACTTTAATGCCTGGGATACTTTTGTTCAACTTGCACACAGATTTTAAAATCTTGATGGACTCCTTTTTCACAAAGAAGCATCAAGTTCTACAATGTCGTGTACATACCTTAAATGAAAAGCCCCAATAATCCATGCACCTTATAGTTACTGTCTGTTGGAGCTGAACACCAAAAAATGCCTGGGATCACTGCTCTCATCTACACCTAAACCTTCATGGTCCAAGTGGTTTTGTTGGCTGAAATTGCAGAGGGATTTAAGGTTTCACCTGGATTCACCTAGACAGCCTGAGTCATAGAAGGAGCAGGTGCTTTATACAGCCTGAATATTGAGTTGAGATTGTTTTACTGTTGAGAGGTACCTGCAGTTATTCTGGAACAGAGGCTGTGTAATCTGAACAGAGGGGTCCACTGTGGCAATGCCACTTTAATAACCGAGCTGGCACCGAAAGGCAGCTTAAACACATACAGGGGCTGACACGGGGATGCACACACTTGCATTGCCATCAAGTCATGTCAACCTTTCTGCCCTAGGCTCTGACTGCACACAGTCACTGTCACATGGGTACCTGAAGGAAGCAGGTGGAGGTCAGCTGTGAGACTGGAAAGTAGAGGTCAGCCTGCTATTGGTGTGTTCGCAGAGCGTGTGCGTGCGTTTGCTATTATATCCATTGCAAACATGCTAGAGATGTACATATGAAATGTTAAGTTTCTACCTAACTCTAACTCAAATAGTTCTCCCTGTGAATGATGTTTCTTATTGTTTCCAAAAATAACACAACACTATCACTAACTGGATTTACTGGATTTTCTTTTACTATGTGCATAACTTAATGAAAACATCAGCAAGTTATGGGCATGGTGAAGGAGAGATCAATACGTTTGGTAAAGCAGCATACACTGAGGAGTAAAGAGGTCAAATCTTTTTGACAAACAAAAAGACAAAATATTGGTATTTCTAGTTAATGTTTAAACCAAATTTCCAGGAAAAATTCCAAGAAAGTAAGTTGATCTGAAGCAGGCCCTATTATCTTAAATCAATATTAATGATATATTAGCTCATAAAAGGTCCATAACATGACAATGTTTCCTTTACTAAATTGAAGTTTCTCCAAATATTAAGCTTTATTATTTTAAGCCTCTCTTCCTTGAGGAGAGAAACACCTGCCAGAGCAATGAGTCCTCAATAAGGTTTCATCTTCCAAACCTCAGTTTGGAAGTCACGGAGCTGATATCCTCTCAAGAAAAAGAAGCACATAAGGACAGAATGTGTCTCTTTGCAAACTCTCAATATCAGCAAAAAAAAGATATAATTTCCCACTGCCTGGGCCCACTGGGACTGTTTGAATAGTGAAGAGATTCCAATGTTTTGAAAATCTTGCAATAGAATATAGAGATGCTGTCAAAATTCAAACTGTGAAAGTTTTATATATATCTATATCTATATCTCTCTCTATATATATATAGAGAGAGAGCGAAAGAAACAGAGAGAATTAACTATTCCCCCCAGATAAAACCTTTCCAGCTTTTAATATCCAGCCAAAATTGCTGCAAACAATAGATCATTTTTGTGCAAGAAATTTGCTTCTTTAAAAAAATTAATCACAGGGTGTTGAACCTTGATATCATTAATTTATCATTCATTGATGAATTTATGAATTTCACCTCGGTGACTAATTATTTTCTAACCCGATGGTGTCAGTTGCCTTCAAATGGACAATCTGTCATTCTGGAAGGTAAGTCCCTTCATATTTATTCATGCTGTTTATGCAAATTCAGCTGACTGAGGCCTCCTCATGGTGTCGCACAAACTGACACAAAGAAGAAAAAAAAATTAATAAATAAATATAATTTCACATACTGTGTACGTGTGCGTATGCGCATGTTTGGATGTGTGCTATTTTGGTTGCACCACAGAGACAGGAGCCAGCAGCTCAACAATGTGTTATTTTGCTGACCTTGAAACATTTGTTATCTATTGGTGAGGCACGTCTGTGTCTCACAACCTGTGAATGATGCAAAGGTTTGAACAAAGGCACAGCAATGCAGCAGCTGCCTGAACATGAGATAATGTAAGTTTGTGTGCATGAAATATTATGATATACACATATACATACTATGTACATTAACTGTCTAATCAGAATTGATTCATTGCAGAATATTTTTCTTTCAATGTGTTGGATCAGTGTCACTGTCAAAGTGGCAACACTTCTACTTGCCTTATGCAAACTAGTGATGGGAAGTTCGGATCTTTCTACTGAGTAATTTGTTGTCACTTGAGCAATGACTGAAAAAACATGGCTTTCAAACACTGAACATGGTTTGCTTCACTTGGAGCCCCCTTTTGGGCCATAGCCTACTGAGTTGAAATTACTGATGACTTAATTTGCCCATAGGAGGGCGCTCCGCCTATCATTAAAAAATTCTCATTCTGTGATGGCTATTCACTTTAGCCTACCTGGTCACTGAAGACCCTTAGTGTATGAATTTGTTCCAATGGAAAGACAAATTAAACATTAATCCCATAGCTGCATAGCTAACGTTAACTTTCATGCTAACACCAGATAGCTATCCTCACCAGTAATAACAGCATCGGTCATGTTACTGCTATAACCACATGAATAATGAACATGCGTGGGCCACTGAAAAAAGAACGAATCGCTCACTGAGATGACTTGTTACTCCCGAGTCATACGAAAGGTTCAAAATGAACGAATCGTTCACGAACAACACACCACTCATGCAAACCAGCCATGTAGCTCTGCATTTTTTCTGTGTTGGCACGTTTTCATTAAAGGCTGATGTAACTGGCACAGCAGTTTAAGAGATAATGTGACTGAGAAGCCGATGATTAGTCATTAATACAAAAGTCCTGTTTAAATTGAATTTCAATCTGTGCCTTTGTGTGCACATACACAAATGCTCATATATAAATAAAACTATCAAATGTGCCTGGATGCACTCGCATTGCCTCTGCAGACACATATTCAGGGTTTCAATATTTGTGAATGCAAAGGTGTGCCTGTGTGTGCACGATGGTGCATTCAAATCCTTTTATATGTGTATGTGTGCGCTTTTGTGCATTGCTGGTTGTAAACAGTGTGGGCTGTCCTGAGGGAGGAGTAGGCTCAAGGTCCCCGGAGAGGATGTCATCTTGTCTGATTTAGCCCACAGGGACTGACAGACGCACCCTCTTCCGCATTGATTTAAATGCCATGGATATAATGACAAACTGCTGTGGTTCACCCTCCTCCAATCAGCAGTCAGTGAATATATCCATAAGGCCAAGTGCTTAAATTTGTCCAACAAAAAAGAAATGAAGAGACTAGAGGACCAGAACGATAGCCAAGACAAGCATAGTTTTTTTTTCTGTGACATAATTCCTTCATCCTGGCTTCTGACCCAATTTTGTCAAAGGGCTTCTTAAGCTGCATCACAGGACCTACTGACACAGCTCTGCTATATCATAACAGCCTACAGACACTAACTCCTGTTGATATGACTCAAAGATATAATGCAATCGGACAAAACTTGACTGCCCAATCTAACAGTCCACTCTGGTTAAGTACAAATAACCACCGCAGTGTAATTATTTAAATAAAAACCCCAAATATGACTGAACCCCCCCATGCACATCCATTTATAAAGCCATATATTCACTTTTATGTTAAAATAACAGATTTTGAATTGTTTTGTTGATAGTGTTTTTACAAACACCTTGTCTTTGCGAAAACACCCTGGAATTGAATGATGGAGTGAAGATATTAAGCATTTATGAGATCTATATGTGTAAAATGAATTCAACTCCTTCAAGGCTTGAAAAAGACCCTGGTGCTTTCTAAATCTCATCAATATAAAATGCTGTAACTTGTTAGCCGGGTGCAGAGAGATCAGAATTAATTGTGCAGTACTATGATGAAAACTGCAAAGAGGAAACATATAGTTTGAACAGACCAGCTTATTAAAATCACACCCCAACACATAAACTACAGCCATGCTCGAGGCTCTTAAACATCTTTCTGTGGAAACAAAACCCCCATAATTGAGGTACATAAATTGAAACCCAGTTAAAATATTCTTTGGAATGAGGTTGTTCCAGCAATCTGAAGCTAAGTTAAATGGCTGCTGGAGCATTGGCTCTTTAATGACATGCTCCAAAGACCACAGGCTTTAGACAGCCATGCAGCAGATCTACAGCATTCCTAAGTCCAGACATAGTACTGTAGTTTCATTCTTGATAAGGCATCCTTTTGTTGTCAAAACATACGGATATGAACCTTTAATTGAGACACAGTTTCGGCATTTCTTTGACTCTAAACATTCCCTGTAATGGTTAAACTCTTGCTTCTGAAAAAAATACGTTTTAAATAACAAGGGTTATTGAAAAAGCTAACTAACTACAGTACATTTTCCTCTTTGGAGTATTTACTTTGAGTGAATGAGTGAGTGATTTTAGCCGGAGCCATTCACTGACATCCTCCTTCCCTCCATCGCGTATTTTATCCTCTCTCTTTTTGTCTTCCTACTCCCTCACTAACACTCTCACTCTCACTCTCTTGCTCTCTCTCACATTGAGAGATCCACACAGAGATGCTAAAATTAGTAGCATCCATTTCTGCACCAACACCAGCACCAAAGGCCTCCAAGCAGGAAGCAGAGGATGCATCAAAGACTTCATTAAGTGATGCGTATGCACATGTGTGCGCACACAGACACATACAAAGATTCCTCTTTTATTCTTTTTCTTTTTCACAACAGAACGCGTGCAAACATGCACAGATGAAGATGTCTGCATGCACAGACACGCACGCACGCACACACACACACACACACACTAACAGAGAAACACAGGCTAACAAAGCAGGACATTCTGGCCCGCCTCCTTCAGGGTGTCTCTCTCAGCCGTTCTGCCAGTTCTCTGTGCCTTCTTATGTAAACAGGTCACTCTGAATTACTTCCATTGGTCTGGAGGAGAAAAAAGAGCAGCAACCTGGATCGCCTCAGTATTTCTACCCTGTACCACCTAATTATTTGCCTTCACAGCATAAAAGCATATACTGCTCCAGAAATGTATATATGAAGGAATGTAAACATGCATGCTGCAGAATCCACAAATGACACACAGTGAATTTCCTGTAGGTTTCCGGTATCATCTCAACATAAAGACACACACACACTATCATCTCCACACACACACACACACACACACACACACACACACACACACACACACACACAAGATAAACTGAAGGTGAAAATACAAACCAGGGAATTACAGTTAAGAATCCACAATGCTTCCTAAATTGCTAAATCTACACAACAGAGAATCCAAAATGGCACAGCAGAGCTTTAAGACTTGACCTGAAAGTACAGTCAGGTGTGATCAATTGTTGGTGTTCGTAGTTGAGAATGTGTAGCTGAAGGATTGTTTTGCAACTGATCTTTGTTGAAGTCAGTGAAGTGTATTAGATTAAAGAAACCCCATATGGTTTCACTACTTTGTTTTAGAGATAGCCATTCATGGCGTCCTGTGTCTCTGCGCATTTTTATTGCAATATCTGAAGTTCTTTTGTTTGTTGAGATCACTCTTCTGGTAGGAACATTTCTATTAACACTGACAGAATTAATCTTTTGTTCCCCTAAACTGCATGTGTTTCTTTTCCTGCTTATCCACTAATTGCTCATTTTTACTTCTGAGAGGAGAACCCAATGCATCAGATCCAATGTCATATTGGAAAAATGTAAAATACACATGTAATGTATAGTGTGTGATTTAGATTTTTTTTTTATGACTCACAAAGAGCCAGTTTATCATCCAACTGAGAAATAAATACACAGGGTACAAGAAAGTGTTGCATTATGGGGTACTATATAACATTTAATAGGCTGGATAATCAGACATTATTGTCAAAAGTGCACCATACTCGCACACTAATGTTATTCAGTGTGAGTGATACCTAGGACGAAATATAAAGTGAGCTCTGCTGCTTCATGTAAAATTGACAGATGTCAACTCGACCATCTGTTTTTTGCTGTTTTACAGTCTATGCAGTAAAAAGTATCATGTGTTTTACAATCTACATGTCTCCGCCACGCTGCTTATTTATGAGCTGTCTCACACTCTCCTTCATTTAACCACTAGCCAGTCTGCACCAAAACAAACCTAGAACTGTGGCAGTCAGCAGGACAAACAAAAAAATGAGCAATAATTCATACAAAGTGCTCCTTTGAGGAACATGACAGTCTTGTACTCCTCCTGGCACGTGTCGCTGTGGGCGGGCAGTGATGAACTGACAAGACCAGGCAAATGGGGCAAAGCAGGGGAAGTGGGTTCAGGCTCAAGGAGGCAGAAAAAGCAGATATGTGACTGAGTGCATCCATGATTCTTGTCTCCTTTTGTCACACAGGCACCCTCAGGCAAATCAGACACACGTACACAAAAACACCCACATTGCCCAAACCTGCTGTGACAGCAGTCAGTAACACCGGAGGTGGTCACCTAAAAACACGCAGTATTCACAACCGCTGTCTCCGTCTCCCTCAGTATTTACTGGGGTATAATGACTTTGCAAAAAGAGCCTTGCAATCACATGAAAATAGCCAACCTGAATTATTGATTTGCTTTTAAAGATTATTTAGCTGAATTAGCTGTTAAATCACTACTTTTATTAATTGAAAAAAAAAAAAAAAGCACATTTAATTTAATTTCTCACAGACTGATGTGTACTTTTCAGTTGATGACACATTATTCTTGATTCTGAATAGTGTGATGTTAAATATATGCAACAATAAAATTTTATAAGACTAAATTCATGCTACTCTGAAGATGTGTGAAAATGACCATGCTCCGCCGAAGACTTCCCATAACTGAATTTCTTGAATTGATGATGTTTGTTCATAGTCACAGTAAAATCAATCATATTAAAAAATGCTGTGGTTGGATCTCAGCTTTCAGTGGAAAACTCTCTTCTGGCAATCTTCTGGCTGTACTCATGATGACATCTTAACAACCAACAGTTGTTCTTTTATTAAAGATGTTATTAGTATTAGTAATATAAGTATCATACATTTTCAAATATTATCAAAGTTATTAACAGTTTGAGGGTTGTCACACATGCATTTGATATATGAGTATTTCTTCAGGTTTCTGTAAAGATATTACTGCTCTTATTCTAAAAAACACATGCAGTTTCAGAAAATAGTTCATCGACTGATGATGAAACAATATTGATGGAAACTTGCTTTTTGTCTTTAGGCCAAAGGAGGGCTATTGGGTAGCAACAGCCAAAAACTGAAAAAAGGCACTGTGAGTCCAAGAATATATAGCTTCAGTAATACCAGTAGTGTGACACAAAGGCTGCTGATATCGTTGACTGCTGCATTATTCATTTTCAGTAAATATTCATGTTGTTTTTTTTTACTATTCACCTTCAACTATGCGGGGAATGTGAAAAAATAAATAAATACGAGTTTTCATATAAATCTCACATAATACACACATACTGCTTTATAGCTGCTCTCCAAAGAAATGCACATCTTTATGTATAAACACACATCTATAAATCTACAACTTTCTCATTAAAATCTGATGCATGGCCACATCTATATGCTTAATACTCCTGCATACTTTTCTGGCTAAAATCAAGTCACATTTAAAACGATCTCACGCTACATGTACAGAATCTACATGATTACATGCACGGGCGTGTGAGTATATCCAGAGACTGCAGTTTGCAGTTGCCATAGCAACGTCAGATGGTTTGGTAAGGGGAAAGCAGCAGGTAGTCTGTGTGCTGTGTAGCTGAGTTAAAATCACTAATAATTCTGAATGAAGCACGGTCTGCTCTAAATGCAAAGTGAGGGAGAAACATAAAGTATGCAGAATTGGAACAACAAGCTCAGGTTCGCCACCAAGACGCCTCAAGCTGTTCCAAACTTTGACTGAAGTGAAAACACTGACCTTTTCTTTTACCACTTACTCTACTCTTCTTCAAGCTCTACTCTTGTCAGATTAATGGAGGAAAGATGTGACGATATGTATGATAACACTGCAGCACATCAGCCCACAACATAATCTTGAATGAGTGGTTGGGCACATTTGATCTGAGTTGGAAAACATCAATCATCTCCTCTCAGGTCTAAATTCCCCTGATAACTAAAATTTTGGTCCAGACTGTCTTTGACGTGAAGTGATCAGAAGAGGGATATCATTTTAGTAAACAGCACAGTGTGTGCTACACGAGTGTCATTCTGCATTATATCTGGGTAATAAAGCTCGAGAGAATTCACTGCCATTTACGGGCAAGCATCAGAGCGAACATTTAGAGGAAGTCATAACCAAGGGTGCTACCCCGCTGAGTCCTTAAATGCAAACACACACCCACAACTATTTTTACATTCATTCACAACGCTAGTCACATTAACATTAATTCCCTTCTGCGTTCCACCTCCCTCTGTGAATCTTGATATCCTGTGGGGTTGGCGCCAGAAGCCTCCAACCTAAAAAAAATGTAACAGCTCATTCAATCAATAATGTCCTGGAGGCTTTGCTGCCTTTTGGAGGAGAGCTAGAGAAAAGGAGGTGGGGATTGAAGTCAAGCCCAAGATATATTGGGGAACATCCGTTTCCTGCCAGCAGAGCAGATCTGAGATTTATTGCTTGATCTGCTGCTTTTTAAAAAGAAAGACTAACTCTTATACAAAATCTGTTTGAAACTATCGCAAATTATAAGTACACAATGTGTGACTTAGGTCTGGGTATCTTTTCTATTCAAATTACTGCAAAGCTACAACGGAATAACTTTTTGGGAGTGAGTGGTAGTGAAGGAGGCTGATTGATTAGTATTGGTCCATGCTATATTATGTATTGTAACTTCCCAAAATTCCCCAGTATGGGTTAAGGTGCTGCCTGCAATTCCTTATTGTACTATACATTTCTCCTGTAATAAGTTTATTAGACTGTACAGACATGGTAGACATCAAAAAGCTGCCCACTCGTATTTGGTTAGACATAACACTGTTCCTTCACCCTAGATGTCCGAGTTGTGGCTCCAAAAGTAATTGAAAAATAAAACATCTATTCTTTGGCTTATATTCACTTTTTGTCTGTCATCATTGAATGCTACTTTTGAAAACAACACAGGTAACAAAGCACAGAAGCATGCATTGGAAATCAACACTGTGCCACTCATCAGCTGTTTATCTCAAATGCAAGTTCCAGTTCCTCTGCACTGATCAATAGAGTGAAATCAGGGAAGTGTAATCGAGATAGGCAGTTGAGCTGACCACAGGCAGACACAGCAGATGAACAACACTGCGACACCAGCCAACAGACCCACACATTCATACACAAAGAGGTATAACACAGTAGCACTTTAAACTTATGCCTATGTTGTTACACAGGAAGGAAACAGTATCACAATCAATGTGGTGAACTGAAATTATATCTTTTATTCTTGTTATTCTTTCCTTTCATATAGGTTTCATTCACACCCTACTCACACACACACACATACGCATGCACACACACAAACAGAGGCTCACAGAATATGACAGTTTGAGCAATATTATGACTGACCTTCCATCGCATACTTCATATCCAGGGCAAAGAGGTTCCACGTGATCTCTGCACTGATCTTTCCCACATTCAGCTCTTGTGGAAACCTGAAGGAATTGAGACAGACTCTTATCAGACTCATTTCCGTACAATGACACGCTCGACTGGGTGGCATGTTGTCTTGGCCCATCCTGAATTTCTAACAAATGAGTTAACAGATGTTCAAGAAGACATGGTTGGTGAATCTCATAATCTAACAATCCCCAGTCATTTCCAAACCTGGTTAAATTGGGGCATAATAGGGCTCATGTGCCTGTAGCTCAAACACAGTCCAAAAAAAAAAAAAGTGCACGCACTAATGATACAGCAAAGGAAAGAGACAGAGCAGAGAGTGGCAACCTATATGACAGGTAATCTGCTTTGTTGAATGCCTAAAGATTTTCAATCGTAGCTTGAATGTGGCATGTCAATGGTTTAATTATCCGTATCTTAAGACAATGATGGGAGGACATTTATAGATGACAGGGCGCTGCCTGAGAGAGAGAGTCCAATTTATCTGGAAATGTTTTAGTTTCACTGGAGACCGCCTTGTTTTCCAACAACAAGCGTATTTCTCTGCCGATTTCTATTGAAGCAATAATCATCTGCTCTGCCGGGACACTCAGGAAAAAGCCTGAGCGCGCACACACGCACAGACGCAAGCACTCACACACACAAACAACTTTCCTCCTTCCATCACTAAATGTTGTAGCTTCATTTTGTGTAGAAAAGAAACAAACAGTGAAACCATGAGGTCGATTTCTGCTCCCAATCAGATGAAAAATACAACCCCAAAAACTATTCTGTCCTAGAGCTCTGAGAATCTTCCTCTCCAGCTTGATTATTGTTCAGTCATGTTATGCTCCCACAAGGTTTACTGAAGGTGAGAAAACAATGAAATCTCCTTTAAAAAAAAAAAAAAGTACTGTAACGTCTCCAGTCGCTGTGCATGTTCTTGATTAAATAAATGATGGTGTTTGGTGGGCAGTATTTCTATAAATTACCTCCAAATCTTTTATCTTTTACACTTTCAAAAACACCTACAAGGTTCAGTCTATTGAAACCTCCAAGGCTAGATTCCCATTCAACTATTCTCAACACAGCACAACATATTTTCCCACAGGCAGCTGCTGCCATTATTTAAAGTCAACAGGTCAACTCCTGCATTCACTGTGAAAAAGTAACTCAGCTGCTGTCAGTCTGAAAGTTGACCAGGCAAATGTGGAGGAAATGAAAATAAATACTGAAAAACCTATCATTAGACAGTGTAGGAGAGAAAGCTCAGGGCATAAACAGTCTTAATAAGCGTTGCAAATCAGCAGGAGGAAGGAGAAAAGAAGGGAGGGGGAGGACAAAGTTTGAGAAGATATGTATGAGTGAGACATCTTATTTCTAAGAGGCGAGCTCCACACAGTTTTCTTCAGCTAATATAATTTATCATTAATTTGATTAGCTAAACCAGTTGAAGGATATAAACACAAACATCTTACACCTACCTCAGTTCCACCACAACCTGTCCTTTCTCATAATAAATATCCCATCAATTATGTACTTCTGCAACAATGTGTTCCCCTTTAATTCATCCATCTATGATTCACTATATCAAGTGTTTTTCACTGCTGGCTTCTCTGGCTGTCTTGCGCATTCATATCTACCGCTTTTCCGTTTCAGGGTTGCGGTGCTGCTGGAGCCAATCCCAGCTCAAATTGGGCAAGAGGCAGGGTACACCCTGGACAGGTCGCCAACACACAAAGACAGACAGAGACCAACAACCACTCACACTTTTGGCCAATTTAGAATCACCAGTTAACTTAGACAAGCCTATCTTTGGATGGTGGAAGGAAACCAACGCAGGCACGGGAAGAACATTTTGAACTCCACACAGAAAGGACCCAGGAAAGGAGCCAGGAACTGAACCCGCAACCTGCTTATTGTGGGGTGACAGCGCTAACCACTATGCCACTGTGCTGCCCTTAATATAAAACATTTTTTAAATTTACATCAACTGATAGAACTGCAATTTTCTTTTCCCTTACATTCTGAGAAAAATCAAAATAAAAACACAACCTTAAAATTAACTTATATGATTATTACATATGGATTTCTCTTATTCACTAATCCTGTGTGATAAATAATGAAGCCAAATGTGGCCTTAATGAGGCCAAATACAAGAATATATACATAAAAATAACACCAACATTTAATATTTAATCTCTATACTAAAACATGCCGCACATACAGTATATGTTGATTACAAAATGTAGCTTTATAGAAATATCTCTGCTACAATCACACTCAAGTGTTTTCAGTGTGGCTTTATAGCTGTGAAGAATTTAAGTTGTGGATACATTAGTAAATCAGTTACATAAAACTGCGCAATGTTCAAAAATGTATAAAGTTATGTGAGGTGAAGCTTGCTTTCCCCACAAGTTGCCATTGCAACCAGTGAAGCGTAGTTTTGTGTATTTGAACAGATTTCTTGGCAAAAAAAGCATGTGTGGGGTAATAAAAAAGTACATACTGATTTATGACTGGAGTATACGCTGTCCGGTCCTCATCGATGACAGACACCATGAGAGTGATGAGCTTTGGCCAGAAGTCCAGGTTCTTTATCGATGGACCCTGCTCCTCCCGGGGAAGGTCCTGCTTCCGGCTCTAGGGGGGAGGAAATGAAAAAGCAGAGTCAGGAGACAGTTTGAATGTGTTGAGGATGAGGCAGCCTATATGATAAGAAAATGAGTTTTGGGATTCGCAGAAACAAAAAAAGATCAGAGACATAACAATATTACATATTTACATTCTTTCATTAGCAAAACCACTTCTCATTATTAGAAGCCGATTCATCTAATTGATACCATCCTGTCTGTTTAATGCTCTGCTAATGTATTAGTAATTCAAAATGAATTTCCCAATGCTGCCAGTTAAAAACTACAATTACCATCTCATGGCTTTGTGCCTCTGCTAAACACAGGACTAGCAGGGAATATGGGCACAATCTCCCCGTCTATTCCTGAGTTATTGGTCAGTAAATTGCATCTGCAGAAAAACATAATGTCACAATAAATATGAACTTTGACCTTTCGGATTTAAAATGTCATCTCTTCAGGATTTCGTCGTCTGTTATCCTGTGTGTTGACATTTATGAGATCCCAGAGAAACTGACCTCAAACATCCAAAGACTGATCAGTTGATCATTGACTCAAAACAAATTTCTGTGTCAGATTTGGAGAAATTCTCTCATGACATATACCATTCATAGGAACAGGGTGGCAATTGAGTCGAGCAGACAACCTGCAAACACTGAGGTTTTCCAAGATCAGCCCAGAGCTGCTGAAAATCACTGCCAATAAAAGTGTGTGGTTAAACACAATGCTGGATCTCGTGTCAGCCAACAATTAACAGCCACACTTCTCACTTTACAGTCTTTGTGGAAAATTTGTATCTTTCATTGTCAAGTCAAAAGTGAGAAGTATTGTTTCCTTGCTCTGTTATGCATTTTACTTGTTACTGCTTTTTCTGTAGTCAGATGACGCGCAGGTTATATGCTATTGCCAGAGATTTCATGATGTGCCCACTGCCCCTATTAAAAGATATAACTAGTACTTTGTGTTCAGATTCTATTTTAAGAGATTAAAAAAATTGTACATTTGGGGGACTTTGTTCATCCAAATGAACAAAAGGTCTCCTGACTAAACCTCTATAAAAGCTATGTACTTTGTTCTATGTAATTTCCTCTGGCATTAGAATTGCCACAATACAGACATAATATACAGTTCCCTGCCTAAAATCATGCTAATCGTTAACCTGGTAGCTGCTTGGCATCTTTGTACAGGCAAGCCAACACCCCTGCACCACAGGATTTAACTGTGTGCAATGGTGCCTTGCATGCTTCTCTAGCTACTGATTCATATATTGGCCGATGTTCCTACTTCTTCCCACTACATGTCTTGGATTTTGGCCCATTGCGGGTCTGAGCAAGCTTTATAAACTAACTGACTTTGTTGGGTCACTGGTTGGGCTACATTAAACATGGAATGTAATATTGATTTTTTGAGGTTGACCTATCTGAGAAGTTAAAGTCAGGATATCGAAGCTTCCTTTGTGAGTCATACTTTAATGGAACCTTGTAACTCGAACCAAAGCAGTGGAGCGTGCTAAATTTGCTGTTGAACTTCTCACTTTAAAATTTTCATTGTCATTTTGACCATTTTTGACAGTTTAATTTGTTCTGTATCTTTAGAAAACTTCTGGATTTGTAGCTAAACTCTGTGTTGTACTAGCAGTATCTGGAGACCTGCTGGTACAGGGCACCAATAAGTAAGAGCCATTACAGCCTTGTACCCTTTATTTATTAATAAAGACGTGATTTATTGCATGCTCTTCAGATAACATTGGTGGCTGAACCTTAGAGAATTCAGCAGAAAAGCAGTGAATGCTGAAGACAAGAAGTGCTGGTGGAGGAAAACCGTTCAGAAATAGTGCCACAAGTTACAGAGACACACACACACAAACTAAACTCTGCTCATGTCACACTAATCTGTTTGTAATGAGGGTAAGAGGTAAGATAAAAGCTGTGTTTTATTTCTGTGTGAATGGTCTGAAAATGTTAGGCCAAACCTCCTCCTGCACTTGTCTGTATTTTGGCATCAGCTGTTACAATGCACTCAATTTCTTTTACAAACATGTCCAATCGGTTCAACATATTTTTTCCCTGTTTCGGGTGTGGGAGGTGAACACCAGCATGCACATGATGGATGTTGACTTTGAAGCCAGAAGGCTGCTCAATTCACCAGAGACAACTCCACAGTTTCAGTGAGTCAGTTTTGACACATATTCATTATCTGTGCACTGGTTGTGATGTCTCTATGTCTTTATCTATCATATTCAAATTAATTCTCGAGTTATGGCCGAAAACAACAACCTGAAAACTAATGACTCGATGCATCTAATTATTAAAACAAGATGAGTTTGTTTGGTTGCTCTGTATGTTTGCCTGTTGGATCCCTGTCAGAGTGGCATATGAACAAGCTGAATTCTGGGACCTACAGCGTTAAATCAAATTTACACTACTAATCATGAATGTTGCAAAAATCAGTCATGAGTGAAATCTTTCACGAAAATAAAAATTTCAACTTAAGCATTTTAAAATGTTCCAAGTCTTTAATAATGTGTTTATGGAGATGATGATGTGTGCCAGAGGGTGTTGCTGTCCCAAGGTGAAAGGTGTTGAATCCAAAACCACTCACTGACTCGACCATCTGCTCGTTCCACACTGAGTGCGACCACACTGGTCCAACCAGTGAGCAAGTGGCTGTCACAGTATTTCACTCTGCCACACACCAGTTCCACAGAAAATAAGATAAGCAACACACGCAAAACTGAGTGAGTCTACATGCTGGAACAAAGTCAGCTATACTGTCAGATGTGTATCATACACAGAAATGATTGCATCCTAAACCTTCTCACACGTCTGCACACTGACAGTCACAAATATAATCCATGATTTTTTACTGTGGGGACCTTCCCTCCTCGGAAGAGGGTGTAGTGCACCGTTTCTCACTTGCACATGTAACTGACTGGAGCCAAATGCATTTCTGATGAATAGAAAATTGTGTTAAAAATGAAACATGTTTAAATCAGTTCTTGAATAATTCAGGTTGAATTATTTATCATCCTTCAGTGTATCAACTTTGGCACAGCTCACAGAGGAGATGTTTTAGAAAGAGCTGGGGAAATGAAAATGAAACACAATTCCATTTGTTCTCAATACAGTCCTGAGAATCTAATCAGTTGCTACAATAATAAACTTGTGTCTGATGGTGTTGATTCTTGGTCAAAATGTCTGATATTGCAAAGCGTGTAATGCCCTTGCATGTCTTGCAGATGTCGCACTGAGGGAGCCACAGAATTTAATCTCATAGATCAAGAAGCACAGATAGGGCTTACTCTAATTCTGTGGAAGCTGATCATGTGAACCACAATGTTCATGACTTTACTCATTTGCAAATGGGCTGTAGAAGTCAAGACTATCATCTTATGTGTCATAATCATGAAAAGAGATTACAGCTTATTCATCAAAGGCTCATGGCTTTCTAATTTGCATTTTCAGTCATGTATGCTCTTCAACAAGGCATGAAAATGTCCCAGTTTACAATATGGCGGCTACATGGAGGCGGTCTGTGCATCATAACACGCTGTCTGAACTCAAATACCGTATTGGGCAGTTTGCACTGGATGTATGTTGTCAGCACATCATCCACACCATGTGCTACTAGAAATACTGAAAAATTGCTGAGAAGTAAAGCAGCAAAGTTGCTGATCATACACTGAGGCACTCAACCCCTAAAAAAAAGATCTGGTTGGACCTTTAATCGTGGAATCTATAATACTGAGAGATTAACACGCGGTTACATGTGAAAAGAGCAACTTATGAGTTCAGATCAAAGACGCTGGAAATAGGTCTACTATCCCTTTTAGCCTCTAAATGACAGTTGACAAAGTAAGAATAGTGACGCATACTTCAAAGAGAAACGGCTGGTATGAGAAAGCTGGGTGATCTGCATTGAGGTAAATTTCTGCTCAATTAGAAACATGAATAATGAGACAAAGGTGTCTGCAGGAGGTGAGCCAGTTATGCAAAATCTGCTTATGTCTGTATCTGTGTGTGTGTGTGTGTGTGTGTGTGTGTGTGTGTGCATAACCATGTATTTATGAAGGACACTGAAGGTTGTCATCCCAATTGAATTGGGAGTAGTATGCATCCCACTAAAACACAGCATAGACTCCCTCTGCTGATCTGTATTCACCACGAGTAGGTGCAAATACATTGTTAAAGGCAATTAAGTTGCCTGCTCTCTTTTTACAGTCAGCAGAACCCTTAAAGGTTTCACTCCCAGTAATACTTGGAGTTCAATACATTACTGTACTGAGAGTGGAGTGGATTGCCACCTCTTGTGGTAAGGTGGGGGGCGCAGAAATATTCATAACGGCATCTCTCTCCTCCAGAGGGTAGTTAGTGGTTTATGTTCATTGTTTGGCATTTTCAGGCTTTGTGTGGGAGAAATCAACATTAGCATATATCCAGCTCCTCATCAATCCTCAAACTATGACACAAATTGCGTAGCCTCTGATTGAAAGGTGGTTGAAAGGTGGAGGATGAGACCAGATTCCCAAGAGAAGGAGCCATGGGAAGAACTGAAACTGTTGCAAGACACTTGAGAGCTGGAAAATAATAAGCTAGAAAAAGGTACCAGTCTTATTCTTCATATATGGTAAAATACATAAAAAAAAAAAGATAGTTTTCAACCACTTGAGATAATATTGGAAAATACTGGATAATGTTGGCAAGAGTGATATAAATCAATTTGAATCGCTTACTCAGGAAAAAGTGGAGTTTACTTCTAGCTCAGAGAATCCCTCCTAGTGCGCACGTCAGCAATCACCAACTTCTTTTCAAAACCAGATTACTTCTGCATTTCTATTTGCATAATTCAAAAGCGCATATATATATATATATATATATATATATATATATATATATATATATACACATATGCGCTTTTGAATATATATATATATATATATATATATATACAGTATATATATACACACACACACATCCTAGACATTTTTATGAGCACGCTGATGCTCCACATTCTTCCACACTAGGTGAAGCTGAAGCTTTTTTTTTTTTTTTTATGATTTGACCTCTTTCCATTCCCACTCTTGCTTTTCAAAAGCCTCCCTCTCCTGCTGGGATTTAAGAAACTGTTAAGCTATATTCCCTTTGCCTATGCCAACCCCCACAGTCATTTTATGCCCAGGCATAAGTAGAGAGTTTTGTTGTTATATTATGTAAGATGCCTTGCTGTGGCTGGGATATTTCACCGCCTGCCTGGCCGTGGTGTCAGTTGTTCTGTCACCACACTCAGTCACTGTTAGCAACTGGAGAATTGGGGTCTAAAATATATTTTATCCTCTGACTCAAAGGCTACCAATGTGTGCGACCATAATAATTCATTGGCACTGTGAGGTTTGCTTTTGGATGAAGCTGATGTCTCTTTCTTCTGCCTTGAAGGAAAGGCTGATAGAAAGGCTGTCAACTGTGAAACTGTGGTGGACGAAGATGTAATTAGGGAAAGTGTCTATCTCTGTAGTTTGGTAATTGCTTACAACCCCTCAGGCTGTTTAAACAAAGACAGCTTATTATTCAACTTTTGAGCGGATTGGACCTTATTACGAGCTAAAAAGACATTATCATCTGTGGTGTGGTGGCCATTCTCTTTGGGGAAAAAAAACTGAAAATAATTGGGTAGCGCTGCATGTTGCCTGATTATTTACTCGGCCACGAGCACCTTAAAATCTTCATAAGTTCAAAGGATCAAATATTACCGGAGAGGGTGATACAGTCTTGACTATAGTAATGATAACTGAGTCTCTGAGTTCTTAATTGAGATCATGCCTCCTGCTGTTCCTAACATCCCTGTAACTCAAATTTATATCTATTTTCAAACTTATTTTCTGTTTTCACACAATATCCTTACAGTCTATTTATAGTTAAAAGGGCCCCAAACAGCAGAGCAGTGATTTGCATCACTTAAGTGCTGCCTGATGCTTGGTTTCTTTTATAGGTCTCTTCACCGTGGACTCTATTTCCTAAAGGGTTGAAGTCCTTCATGCAAAGTTTGCAATAGACACACTGCACAAGTTTTATTGTCTGATAAATGTCTAGCTTGATGTATAGCCTGTTGATTTCTAGCCATGCTGAATTGAATTTCTTTTTTCTGGGCATTGTGACAACACGAATAAAAGTAAAGCTGAAGGAGAAAGTGTGATGTCATATTTATGACAGACTGAAGGTGATACCATACAAACACCTGAGGTGAAATAGGGGCTCCCAGGATGTGCTACCTGGAAGAAGTATTTGGAAAGGCTGCTTTTACCTTGATTTTCTACCTGTCTTACATTTGAGGTGGCAGTTTCCTTTTCCTCCTTTTTACCTCCCCATATCTGGTTGAGTCAACCTGTTTTTACTGAAGCGTAAACCATTTCCTACACTGTCCTTCAGAGAATACACATCCCAGCAGTTTGCCAATGGAAAACTGCTGGATTGGATCAGCTGTAACTTGACACATCTATGATACAACAGAACTGATCAGGAAAAAAAACGGTGATGTCAAAAGTTAAGGCATAAATTCGGGGTGTTCTTCACTATATTTACAACAAATAACTGAGAATTACAGCTGCTCAGTTTGTCTGTGACATATGACATGCTGTTGGAGAGACTTTTAAGTTTACCTGCATAACAGTCAGTGTAAAATACTACTTTCACAAAAAAGCAGCAGCAAAGCTGCAATACTAAAACATATTGGAAAGCTGCCTACCTGGTCGAGGAGTTGATTGTATAGTTCATGACAGTTATCAAAAATGTATTTGTATGTGGAGTCCAAACATGCTTTCACGCAGTCCTTCACCACCATACTGGCTCTTGGTGGACTCTGGAGCTCTTGTACCTACACAGACAAATACACATGCATAATTAAAATATATGCTTTCAGGGTTACAGTATGTGTTCTCCTGGGTGTTACAGTATTTTATACTACACAATCATTCAATGACTGTTTATGATCTCAACAGCACAAATTAACAGCTTTTACTTTAAGGGCATTCCTAAATATGGAAGGATCCATAAGTGGATTGATAATGTAATGATATCATATTACTTGTTTGAAATGTTGATACAAAGATAGGACTTAGTGGTAGGAAAAAAGCTACCTACTCACTTCTATTATGAATGGCATAGATGACCAGACTGGCATTGAGGTGCATGTTCACTATATTTTATACAGCACATCCACTGTAGCTCCTGTGTGTGAGCAGTGGTGCATGTACGCAGTAAAGCCCAGCATGGGAATGACACAGAGTGAAAGATTTGGTGACCTAAAGTGACAGCTTTCATTTCTTTGCTCACAGCTGCCATCTTAGCTATGCCTCGGTACCTTGACTGTACACCCCACTCCCGCCAAAAGAACTGAATGGAGCTTTTCATGTGTTGAGAGACATGTCGCTATGCTGAAAGGGAGGGAGAGGAAACAAGACGGAGCTGGAAGCAATTTTAAAATAGAGGCTTACTGTAGTATGCAGGTCAACATGCATTACACAAACACAAATCCAATGCATCAGCGTGCAGTCAAGAAATACTATACAATAAATCATTTGGTTTTGAACCATAAGTGGTGTTGAGAGGGGCAGGTCCTCAGGAATTATAAGTGTGGATTGATTTCACATATAAGAAAATGTGCTTGAAATCAATCAGGGTATATGTTAATAAATGAATTTTGGTGGATTTTACTGTCATTTAGTCAATTGGTCAAGGGCAAAGCAATTATGTGACAGAAAGGTTATTACAGGCACCTACAAAGGTTATTGACTATCGAGCCACCATTATTCATTGCAATGTTTGTTTGTTTCAATTTATTTATCTTAAGTCAATTACTGTGTTCCACTGCTGCCCATAAAACTCTCTATCTCCCCTCGCACAAACACAAACAAACAAACACAAGCTACCTTCATCCTGAAAAAAGTGATGCTGGTCAGCAGATCAACAGTGGACTTCAGATCTTGGAGACGCTCTGGATTTCCAGCAGGGAAATTGTCCTGGAGTGAGAGAGGGAGAGGAGAAAAACATGAGGAGAGAGAGCATCTTGTTGAAAGCAGATTTTTAACGTCACAAACCACAGACCATCCCCCCACCACATCACATCGCTTAGCCCAAAACATTGAAATTGATTACAGTGCAACGCCCAGCAATCATAACAAAATGACTGTCTTTCTAATCATTTAGTGGACAAGGGAGGTCTCTGCTGATGAAAGCTTCTATTTCAGGGCCATGAAGTCATCAGGCAGAGCAGAGAACCATGACGGGGAGCATATAAAGGCCTGACAGCCCTGTGGAAAGGCTTCAGTGCCCCATACATTATCCTATTCCCCAACTCTTTCAGCACGCTAATAAAAATTCTCTTGTTTTCAAAACCTTCCCTGCCTTGTCAAAAATTGCACACCAGAGATTTGGGAAAATGAAGCCAAACCTTTACAGTGACCTGTAGAATTGACAGCAAATGCAGGAGAGCTGTCAGCGATGAAGTCCCACTATCAAAAGCAAAAGTCACCAAGACATGAGTGTGTCAGAATATGTGACACATAATCTGGATGTCTGCAGAATAAATTATTTGGTTGACAAATTATTCAAGATAATAGTTCAGTAATGAAATCATTAAAAACACAAAGCAGGGAAAGGAGATTTCAAAATTAATTGCTCAACACAAACTGGTAACTGGTCCTCAAAGCTAACCAACAGAGTGGAAAAAATGTAGATGGCCTCTTTATCCCTCAGAGACAGTAAACTGTCTTCTGTGAGCTTACAGTAAAATTCTCCAGACACATGATTAACTGGAAAAGTCTAGTTTGAGGTGAAAGTTTAACTCCCAATAAAAACACACCAAACTGCCTTCAGGCAAACAAGCTTGGCACACATCTTGCACAAGCAAGAGCAGACCAGTTACACTATATTTGACTGTAGATGGGAAAAAACATGGCTGTTTGCATCACTGCCTTTTCTACGGTCAACATGTTGGAGTATTTAATCATTCATTTCAAAAGAAAAATTGGGTGCAGTTAAAGTCGTTTCATTCTCATCCAGGCCCCAGCAGGCCCTTTTCATTAAAAACAAACAACAAAACAAACAATCCAAAAAACCTTCAATTACATGGAAAGAAAAATATTTCTTGCAGCTACTGTTCCAGAAACCTGCCTCCATCACTGCAAGGAGCCCCCCTAAATGCCACCAGTCACTGCCCTTTCTCTATCTGCCGACACATATGTGGCACTTTCAAACAACATCCCTTTGGATTTTATAGCACTCACTGCAACCTTGAATGTTGCTGTCTGCTGGCATACTGAAATAATTGAGCTGGTAGAGTTATCACAATAATTCAAAATGTCTTTTAACTGATTGAGTCAAAGATTTGCAACTTTTCAAGAGTGAAATTAAATGTGCAATATTATGTTATTCCTAAAAAGTAATTCTAAAAAACATTAGTAGCTAATCAACTCCAGCACCTGCACTCCTGTCTCCAGCGTTTTTGCTCTTTAGAAGGAGCTTTGGAAACACTATGATGACGAAATCACACATAAAAATGTGTCATTTTACAACATTTTACGGTCTGCCTTCCAGTGATAATGGAGTCCTGATCCATTGTTAAATTTATTTTTTTATTTCAAACCCAGTAAAATCACATGTCCTACTCTATATATTTAAACAGACACTTCAATTGGTTAATTAGCAGGTTGTCTGACATTAAAAGGCAATCTAGCTATGCAATTACGGTGATTAAAGTTCAATGATGTCACGTGCTCATTGACAGTTGTAATGTTTACTTTAAAAGCGCTAGGTAGGTTGCTCAAAAAACCAGTTGTCTACTTACAAAATGTTATGATCTCAGCTACCAGTTTGATTTGGTATTTGATAACCTGTTTTTCTTTTTGAAATGCTAAGAGTTCATTGACAGGCATTCATTATTAGATTTGGCATATTTTTAACAGCTCAAGAACAGCATGTACTTGTGTAATGAAAAATGCTCTGTAAATCCCACTTCAGACAGCTGCTGACAAACAGAAATAAAATGATTCATCCAGGGCCTAAATGCACAATGCACAAATATAATATGCCCCCCCACAGACACTACTCTCAAAGTTCAGTGTTTTCAGAGGCAGGCCTTTAGATGGCAAACAAATAAATAAATAAATAAATAAATAAATAAACAAACAAATAAATAAACAAACAACAGCCACTTTGTCTGAATGTGCAGACCAGAAATTAGATGCCCCAACATCATGATCTGAAGACAAAAGGAAACAGTCAGATTTATTACAGGCCTCCCTATTGAAAACGCTAAGTATCCATCTCCGGGTCTAAAGGAGAGACAACAGCAGCAGTCTTGCCCAAAGATGACAGAAAGTCCATTATAAAATGAGACCAAGAGTGAGGGATGCTGATGGGCTTTTCATTCTTGTCTACATTGAATATTTTTGTTGGACCAGTGCCTATATAAAACTCAAATAAGACAAATTAAAGAAAGGTCTTAATGTTCATTTATGAAAGAAATGGTGCATGAAAACAATTTCCATGGTGCTCAAATAACTTGATAAAGCCTTTTCTCATTTATAAAAATAACGCACATCACCCCTAATAGTGATCTAAATAATACTGTGCGGCTTCCCGCAGAATGCTTTCATACAGAGGCTGTGATATCGTTTTGGTTTTGTTTTTTTTCCTTCTTTGGTTCTCCTGTGAAACTAACCCCCAAAAGGCAAGTCAAAAAATATTTTCATCATATTTTTAACTACCATCCAAATGTTCCATTCATTATACCTCTTTGTGGTACCCCACTTGTCTTCCTGAAACATTTCTAGCAAAAAGCTTTGGCTGTGACTATATATATATATATATATATATATATATATATATATAACTGTATTGATACAACTTGAATGCACACAATATGTGTCACTTGTGTTCAGAATACATAGAGAAATTAAAAAACACCTAGAAGGAAATATCAATGATTTTAGTCAATATAGGGCCATGGTGCACTTCCCCTATTGTTGATGTATTGCCAGGACACAGATTAGGGGGGGGACACCTAAAAAAATCTATTCTGCAGATGGAAAAAAAACAAAATAGATATTGAACGTTAAATACCTCTGGTGTCTATTCATGTGATGTAACAGTGAGTTGAAAGAGTGTTTATTATGGTCTGTGCAGACTACAGAAGCTGCATAATGGCTGGTCAAACACCGGGCACCAACTGGAGCGAGTACAAGTAATCATGTGTTAAAAGAGATCAAAGCAGTCATGCACTGAATTTCAAACTGCCATGGGAACATTGAAAAGACCAGATCCTGACCTTCTGGATCGGAGGCATGTTTCTGTGTCTGTGTCCTTTGTTTGCACATATGGTTATAGGCATTGATTATTAGTTCCATATTGTTCGTTTAGGAAAAAAAAAACTTCATGTTTTCTGAATTATTTGACTGTTAAGTCAGTTGAAAGAGAGGGGTCTTGCCATTGGTTTTTTTTATAGGGGTTAGGTCAAAATTATGCAGGTTTTGCGCTGCAAAAAGACAACGATTATGCCAAATATTTGCAATAATGCACCTCACATGATGCTTTGTGAGCTTCAAATAGCAGCTGAGTGTGGCTGATATAATTATGCTATTGTGAACTAGACGCATATTAAAGAAAAGCTGTTTCACTCAGTGAAGGAGGCTGCAGTCCTCTGTGCATCACATGGTGACAAACCAGCTCTTTGAATTAACCAACCTTTTTTCTCAATGTTCACTGTAATTCTGCAGAGAGTACGGCACAAGACTCTCAGGGGTGATTATTGAACTAGCATCACTTTATATTAAACTAAGCCATCAGCCCTAATCCCTCATCGTGTCTTCTGAATGCTGAGATTTTATGTCTGATCAACAGAAACCTACCAATCCCTGCTGGAACAGACCACCAATAAAAGGTGTCATGTGCATGAGGGATGTTATAATAAAGTTAAACATGAAGAAACATACATGTAGCAAAATGTGGAGTGGCAGGTGCATGGCAGCCCCCCTCCCTCTCTGCTGAGTCAGGTTCTCTGTTTTACAAAAGCAAACGCAATCTCCCTCAGAATGTCATTATGGGGAAATCCATACGGTGAACAGGCGGTGGAGCCAGATCTGAATCTTATTACTGTCGAAAAGTGGAAGGCTGACTCTATGGGACAGCTTCAGAAAGCAAGAGTATAAAGTGTGTGTGTGTGTGTGTGTGTGTGCGCGCGCGCATGCACGGACCACTGGTCTGTGGCAGCCTTGACAGGAGAGCAGCAGGACAGTGCTGGCAGGTGAAGCCAATGAGATATTCTGTGACTGGTCTCAGTGAAAGTTTTATCACCAGGCAGCCCAGGCCATCTGAAAGTACAAGAGGGCCATCTTTTCTTCACTTAACCCTCCCTCTCTTTCTCTGTCAGTCACCCATCATACTTCCTTGCATTCTTCATGTTTCTTTCCAAATCTATCTCTTCTCCACTAACTCTCTCTCTCTCTCTATGCTAATTTTATCCACCTCGCTTTCCAAATCCGCTTTCCTCCTCACTCACTGTTTGCAATGTAATTCAGTGTCCTCATCAAGTCCTTTCTCACTATGTACTTGCTGTCCCTTCTCTCGTCCTGTCTTTTTGCCTTTGTAAGCAGACAGCAGGATCTGCTGCTATCAGGGTGTGTCCCTGTAATCATATGTGGCTTCACACAGAGAGCTGTGCCAAAGAGCAGCTGAACTAAAGCAATCACCCAATCAATGACACAGTGTCTTTTGTGTCACATTAAAGGTGAGCAGGTCATCTTTCAGCTACAGTTCAGTGTGTAATGGCAACAGCTAGGAGGACTGTGGACATGTCTTTGTCTGACTGGGCGCATACCACCGCGTGAGTCAGTGAGCAGCGTCATGGATGGAGTGGGAGAGATTTGGTTTTGAAAAGGGACAATTAGAGTGAGGGAGGAAGGGGAGGGGGGTTAAAAGCATGGGGTGTATTTGGCATAGTCTTTGCATGACATGTCATATCATGTCTCCAGTCTGTCACAAGACTGGCATATAGAGGCAAACAGTAACCAGTTAACCTAAAAAGGCATTTTTTCAGACTGTGGGAGGAAGCCAGAGTACCTGGAGGGAACCCACACAGGGAGAACATGCAAACTCCACACTACACTAATCTAAAGTGACAAGGTGGACCGCCCAGGCTGGAGGTAGCTGTTAAGCATGCTAGATTCAGAGGACGAAAAGACGTTATAGAAACAGAAGCAAAACAAAGCTTTACTTTCCACTACTCTTTAAATTTGATGCTGAACTTTTAATATTTGTTCCAGACTGATGGGTAAAAAACTGTTAATGTTGGGCATGCAGCAAAAGCTGAACTTAACAAAAGTGTCTTTAAATAACCCAAAAATCTAAATAAAAAATTATTCTCTGACACTCTGAGGCTACTCAGGATGCTGCCCAATGTTACTCAGGCAGACTGAATTCCTGACATGCGGCACATAATCTTGCAGAACAATTCCAGGAGGAGGGTAATCCTGTTAGACACCAAACACAAAACACACACATTCATTTTCCCGACCTTGTATACGAACATGCACACCCATGCACATGAGGTCACACACAGGAGCACAATACAAACATGCACACAGCTGTGAACATGTACCCATACAATTATCTACATACAGCAGTTCAGTCTAACTTCCAAATGTTAACTCATGCTCATCAGTCACTGAAGATCGCAAAACAAATAGCTGTGAAAAATGAAGTCCTCATACAACAAATAACCCCCATGTGTGTCAGAGTGCAATGAGGGATGAAATGTTACTAAAACCACAACTACATGGGAAATTTTTCTCCCAGCATGTATGTAGTCAAATGGACTAAATAAATATCCATATAAATGTCATATGTATGGGTGTGTAACCTAATGATCACATAAAAATGTGAAAATAGCCAGTACCTTTGAGTATACACATCATGAAGCCCAGGACTTTGGATACAGCATTGACCAAAAACATTGTTTTCCTTTACTGAAATAAAACATCCATGTAGTTGTTACAGATTCTTTTAAATGTTGTTTTAATCATTTTAGTAGCCAACAAAGTCAAAGTGCAAAACAGAGTTTAGCATAGTGAGAGCTAAAATCGATACACTAACATGGAAGACAGAGAGGGCTGGGCAGTCACTATAGGCTGATTTATTTGACCAAGAGGACCACTACTTCTTCAGATGCCAATGGTTCCCTTGACAGTACAGGCTGACTATCAATATTTATGGGCCGGTCTATACCATAAGCTACACCTTCTAAAAAATAAATAAATAAATAAATAAAAAATGTAAAAAGTTTTGTCACATTCCGTCATTTCATTCTAAGCAAAATTTAATTTTGCATAGAATGGATGAGTAACAAATCACGGCATAATATCTATCTGTGAATATATGTATCCTCTCCTGTCTATTCCTGTACAACTCCCCTTAACTTCACAGCTTAAAACCACAAAGTATTCAAAGCTTCACTGTTAACATGAGTACAGTGTGTGACTGTGCACTGTGTATGATCTGATGCCAATTTTTGAAGGACATCAACTAATTTATAACGACATTTACATTAACATATTCCTAGAATATTAAATAAAACACCTTTATACCTAAAATTAATGTGCACCCATTGTGATTGCACTATGAGATTCAATTGGGGCATAAATACTATCTGAGCCATGTCCAAAAAGGAGGATCCAGTCAATAACCACGTTTGAAGGGTGACAGACACATTCGGCATTAACAAAAAAGTGTAAATGAATCACTGTTCCAGATAAATAAAGCATACGATGTACTGTAAACAGAGTTGAGTCAAACTGGAAACATCTGTCAAATCAAACATAAGGGCAGGTGCCATTTGACAACAACAAATCTGTCAAAATGGCAACCTGCATTTTTACTGGGGGGGGGGGGATTAAATTCTTACTGCAATCTATAATACAGATAGATACATACCCGATATTTAGAGAGGTCGATCCTCAGAGAGTTATGCAGCTGATCCAGCAATTTGACAAATTTTTCCCTCTGTTGATATAAGAATGGTGTGAATTAGTGTCACCCCACCCAAAGCACGATGCAGATAAATTTATAACACTGCATGATCCGGAGTATTGCTGGACCTAAAGTGAATCATTTGTACTTCCTGGAACAAAATTTTGAGATTTACCTTTGAGCCAGACTCCATTAAACATTATTTGATGCTTTCCAATATCAAGCTGATAAAAAATTTAATTGGAAAGTTCTGCAAGCCGGTGCAATTTTGTAGATTTCAAACTTGTTTCAGCCAAAGAACTGAATGATGAGGAATTATGGCAAAAAAGCAATGTTCAAATAAATATAAGACATATATTTGAGAGCAACAGACACTATTTCAATCCAACTGGATACCACACATTTTTATGTGGAAATAGACCAAAGGATAAGAATAGTGGCACTTACTCCAAAGTTAGAGGCAGCAAATCGGTCAGAAGCAGAGGCAGTGGTTGTGGTGGTGGTGGTGGTGTGGGCGAAGTAGGCATTGATGTTGGCAAGCAGATTACTCATCACTGCTGGCACACCAGGACACATGTATTTGGCGGACAGACAAGAGAAATGCCTGTAGGGGAAAATAAAAAGCTATTATTCCATGTAGCATAAGGGACAGTGCTGAGGCCACTTAGGGACAACATAGACATGATTTTTCTATGAAGAAAACACAATGAGATCCAACAATGAGAGACCTGACATCAACTAGACATCTACAATAAATATGGGGGATGTCCAGTGTGTCCTTCAGAATTTCTCAAAGTCCACAAGCTTCATGATACTGTGAAACATATTTAATAGATAAGAAAACTTTCCCTTCCAATTCAGTATAGCTCAAAAATATCCCATATCCTGTCTATCTATCCACTGTTCTGCACTGCAGTAACCACAGCAGTAAAAAACAAAAGGCAAGCAGACATACTGCAGTATCTCTTCATTAATTTCACCTTCTGACTCCGGCGAGAAAGCATATTTTCCATGTTCCAAACAATTACTTCTGCTGTTGGACTTACTGCAAATGAAGTTCACTGCTCTGCCAGAAAAAAAGTATCTTATATGATTATGTGTGGTGAAGGATGTCGTGAATCAATACTATACAACCCATACTATTAACATGCTGCAAAGTAATAGCTGAAGTAAGCAAGTGAGACAGTAGATCGGGAGTTCCTGAGAGAGCTGAGTTTTCGTCATACCCAAAGGAGCAGAACGGAGGAAAGTAAATTTTATTTTGTCACTTTCAACTTATTTGCTTTTGTCATTGTTTAACAAATACCACAGAGACAAACTCAAACACAGTGTGTTCACTTGCCAATTTAAGTTTTCTACTGAGTGGTAGAAATATTTGCTAAATCCATACATGTCAGCTGAACACAAACTACATGTCAGTACACTGTGGTGTGCTCAAACTTTTCCAAGTGACCTTCCCCAGAGAAAGTGTGACGCTGGGAACTTCCACTGTGGCAAACACAATGTTGTCTTATTAAATAAATCTTACTTCCTTTTCTTCTGTCTTCAGCACCCCCACAAACTTTAAATTGCATACAGTGAACAAATGAGTCAAGAACACTGTGTATTTATGTATATATGCATACACACAAAGTACCACTACCCAACTTTAATTAAGTGCTTGTGTCTGAGAGGCCTGGTTGGAGCAGTGATCTTGCCCAAGTCAAGAGCATATGCTCATTTTAACACTTCACACTGCCGCTTCACATGGCACGTGGAACGCCCCCTATATTATAATTCAGTGGTACCAATAACAAACGCTGAGATAAGCTGCCAAGTCCTTCTTTGTTCACTCAGCACATAGAGGATAATGCTATTCCAAACAGACTACCACATATGCACAATAATCTATGTGTTTACTTTAAGGCAGCCAACAATAGCACACACAGGGGCTTCTTTTTCAGCCACTGGCATCACTGATAGCAAGCAAACATCTGGATGCATTGGGTGCTTTTTACTATGAAGATGCTTGGCAGCTTAAAGCAATCAGCTTTTGTTTAATGAGCCTGTGGAAAAACAAATTTCAGTACACAGAGCTGATTTTTCTATAATCTATGTAATTCTACATTTCATATGAATTGCTTTCAAAAGGAGGCATATTGAAAGTAGCAGGTGACCACAAGTATTAAGAAACTGGATGCTAAGCTAAAGCGATATTTGAACTGAGATCTTCTTGCTCAGCCATCCATTGTTTTATGAAGCCACAGTTTAAGAAAAGGCAGACTGTATTGTATTCAGATATTCCCCCCACCCCCACCTCCTCCACAGTGTAGACCTGTGCGTGTCCACACACGCGCACAAATAGATGTATAAACATGCTCTCATCGGGAGGCCTATTTAATTACTTTGCTTTCAGCCTCCAAATTACCCAGGAGCACTTGGGGTTAGGCGAGCAAGAATGATGCAAAGAGAGTGATGATGGCATCCGCTTAATCCCCCTGGCGCTTTTAGAGCTGGATCTCCTGAACCAGTTTTCAAGAGGGACATGCAGCTTCTTCTATCATTGCCTTGCCCTGGCTCTCACCAGCACATGTGATATACTGTTTACTATACAGATGCACACACTCCCATTTCATTTCATGGTTACAGATAGCAGTCAGTAATGAGGAAAAGATGATGAGAAACAGGACAGAGAAACAGGTGGAGGAGTAAGAAAATATGATAGCGTGAGATGAAGAAAAACGACCCACAGGGTAGGAGCATGTTGGGGGGAAGGGGGTGTTGGCACATGATGGTGGGTGTAGCTTTACAGCTGCTATGATTTATGCAGCCATCATGTTGGGACTGACTGGGAGTCAAGGTGCTGTGATGAAGAAAACGGAAAGGTAGGGCCTTTCATAAATTCCTGATGAAGCATAATAAGTACAGATATGAGAAACACCAGGCTTAAACAGGAGCCTGAAGCATTAACTCCACCTGCAAAAGCTGGAAATAAGGCCACTCACTGCAGCTTCACTTGTCTGCACTTAAATAGCCCTGCAATCACTCATATGCTGCACTTCCACCCTGTCACACTCAAACAACAGTCTCCAGGTCCATAGTGCACAGCACCGACACAATCAGAAGTGTCAATGACACTCACAGAATTCATGTGCTGTCATAGCAGCAGTTGTACTTCTTTCTTAGGTTAACACAAGGGCTATTACTGTGGGATGTTGAATCCTTGAAACAGTTCAACCAAATTATACAAGGCTAAACGGAAACTAAGTGAGATGTTTGCAGGGCCAGTAAGAGGAACAACGAAAAACTGCTGTAGGATATATGAGGCTAAACAGAGATCAGTTTGTCCCTTCTTGTGGCAAAACATTAACAATTTTTGAACAAATGATATTAACACTGCAAAAAGATAGCAGTTTCTCTGGGTTGCTTCATCTTAACTGTAAATGTGGTCAGATTTCAAGCATAAATTTAAACCACATTTTTCATTCATTTTGCAATCATAATCTGTCTGTAATTAAGAGCCGGATTTACTAAGGAAGCAGCTAATTACCTAGTTAGGTGCTGGGAGTACCCAGCTAGTGTATTCTGTAGAGGATAGGGTGCTAAAAAGGTGATGTGAGATTTAAGAACAGCTCAGACTAAATTCACAGGGCAGTGATGCTGAAAGAGATACTCCTTAGCTCACTGCAGGAGCCCAATGCAATAGAAGTCATAGGAAAAAAAAAAATGTATGAGTCAAATAATAAAAAAATGTGTAATGTAAACATTCATGTTTGTAACCCCTGTTCATGTTTGTACACACTGTAAGGTTAAAACCAAATGAATTTAATATAACAAAACTGAGTACACACCTCTACAGTAATACTCCATGCTAAACAGTGCACTGTATAATCTCACAACAGTTGTGTGGTCCAAGTTCAAGTGTGTGCTATTTGACCTTATGTATAATGACCAATGTTTTGAGTCTGATGTAACAGAGGTCCACTTTGTAATGAATTGCTTCAACTATTATGAAACATATTGTGAGACTTCATGAAGAGGGGAGAAAATTCAAGAGCATCAGGAGGCAACTAAACACAATTGCCAAAAAAAAATAAATAAAAATACATTACTCATAAAACTGGAAGAATAAATGGAATAAAAAGAGTTATGATGAGTACCTCCAGCATTTTCTTGGGTCAAATGGGGATGGGTGTGTTAAGGTGAGTGTGCTGATATGGTGCTGCAAGAGAACATTTATCAACAAAATTATGAACGCACATCTGCATATCCAAACACAGAATAACAGGAGAGGTATCTATGTCCAAAAAAGAACAAAGGTTTAAAAAAAAATAATAAAATATATATCTTAAAAAAAAAAAAAAAAAAAAAAGGTCCAATACGCCAACAAACAAACAAAAAGCCATAAGAATGGAACTGCACTTCTGAAACTTTTTACTGATTTTTGTTGCAGTTGGTATGGACTATATTAGTACCTAACATTTGGGTGATACTCAATAAAAGTGTACCTTGTTTTGTTGAATACTGAGGGAGTTCCAGAGGTTGAAGTGAGGTAGATAAGACAAAAATGAAACAGCCAATTCATGCAGTTTTGTGCTCCCGCCATTACTGCCATTGTGTTGCTAGTGCTATTTTTCTAATAAAACACTGCGCAGCACATAATAATGTGCATAATTCAACATCAATGGCTCGACAGAATTGTTTTGGAACTGAACTGGTGTTTGAACTGCACAGTACTCAAAAGATCTATCAACTATCTGTGATATTCCTTAAGTGTGGGGAAAAAATACACACGCCAAAAGCCTGATCTCTTTGTGCCCAGCTACAGTTTGACTGAAAATTTGCCAAGTTCTGTTGTCAATATTTATTCAGTTGCCAGTTAGTATTTCTTTTTAAGAGCAGAGCTGCTATGTTCACCATGAGCACAGCAAGTGGATTATCTTCAACAGCACAAATTTGAGAGTCTGCCTTTTACCATCCCAAAATGTAACCCTTGTAGAAACAGGGAATTCAGCAGCTCAATAGCAATCTGAGAAGAAAAGGGTATGCGATCTGAATGATGATCACCTGAAGGCATTGTACGGTTTTAACCTGTCCAAAGTCAGATATGAACACGTGATGTCACCAGAAAATAGCTATTTAAAAAAAAAAAAAGCCCTACAACCACTGAAAAACTAGTAAGTGAGCACTTCTTATCTTGTTTGAAGACATTTCACCTCTCATCCAAAAGGCTTCTTCAGTTCTGAGGGTCAGCGTGGGAAACTCAGGTACTTAACCCAGAGTGGGTGGGGGCAATCACCAAAATTAGGATGTGATTGAAGACACCAACCTCGGTGTAATTGGAGTCCAGGTGTGTTTGCTCCTCCCCCCTGGTGCATGGCCCCAGGTGTGTGTGAGGGTTAAACCACCTGGGGAGGGCGTCCAAGACAGCATTGTAGGTTGCAGACAAATGGTGTCTTAGTCCACCACCTCTGTTATAATAGCATCATTTTAAAGTTAGAGCATAATGAGCATCAAGCCAACATGAATGAATGAATGAATGAATGATTTGAGGTCATGGTCTGCAGTATAAAGACTGAAAATACTGCAGTGACCACTGGTAGGTAAACATGTCTGCATGATGCAGACCTCTGCAGTGGTGACCGACACATGAACACTGCACAGTGGATGACCTTGGTGAATATTTAATCACTTCAGTGTTTCAGGTGCTGGGTCTTTGCATGTGCCATTGTTTGTGAAGGAAACACACAGGAAAGAGAAATTTATGAATGGACACAGTCAAAGAGGAACAAAGAGACAAAGTAAGGGGGAAATTATATTATTTATGTGTGTTCATGATCAATGTGACTAGGGCAGGTTCAGACTTTTTTCAAAGGGACCACCAATTAATCAGTCAAAGTTAGGAGGTGTTCAATAGTTCCCCAAGATCTGATTCTGCTGAGGAGACATCTTTACTACACCTCTTCTCTTTGTGTTCCCATCTCCCTCCCCCATTCACTCTCCCGAATAAGACATTGACAGATCTATGAGGTAAAAGGCCATAGATCAGGGTGGTACTAACGTCATAGCCTGATAGATGGACTCCACTCCGTATCTCATGGCGAACTCATCCACTATCTCCTGAGACACATCGTCAAAGTAGACCTTCCATGCTTCGTCCCCTTTCACCTGCGGGATCTTCACCACCCCGTTGTTCTTCACTTCGGTCAGGTAGTGGAACAGGTTCTGAGTGGCAAGAGAGATAAGACGCAACAGGGTACGAGTGATGAAGCACACTGTCACAGCAAGTAATAAAAGAGACGTTTGGCGAAATGTTTGTTGGCAAACAAAGACCCACGTCACAACTGGAGACATGTCTGTGTAGTGCAGTTACTATCACCCTGTTTGATATGCAGTGTAATCACAACAATTTATGATTTCTTCAGGAAATTTCTATACAGCATTAAATACAGCATTAGGATTTATTGCTTTATGCTGAATCCCATTATCAAGGTTACCTCATGTAAACAGGTGTATTGGCCGTGAGGAGGAACCACGTTCTCTTCCCCTTTCATCTCCACGCTGATCTTGAGTCGAATGGCACCAGATACAGCAGACTTGTCTGTCCTCTTATCTGTAATACACAACCTGAATTAGACACCACTGGAAAGTAATCACTAGTTTCAAACCACATTTTTTGTAGGCTCATGCTGGCAAATATAAAAATGAAAATATAATGGTAAGATAACAGCTTTGGTTGGACATCCAATCTTGTGAACAAGCAACAACAACAACAAAAAAAAAGCACTAAGCACAAATCTACTGATGTTTTGGACACATGCTTTCTCCCTGCAGGTATACTGAACACATGGAAGCTGATACAAATTGTCTTATAAGAGGATAAAGCTAAAGCCTTTGTCTTCGTCTTTAATTTACAGGTGTCAGTTTTGTAAGACAACATCACGGTCATAAAAAAAATTGGATTTTATTAGTGCAGGGCAGTTTGGGAAATGGCTTTACAAGTAGTCTTTATGACCCGTGTTTTTGTCACGATTTGATACACAGCAACAGAAAAATAAGAAAAGGAGGACAAAGGGGGGGGTTAGGGTTTGGACTGGACGAGATTTGTAGTTATTTCTCTGGATCGCTCACTAAATTGTGCTTCTCAGGGGTTTGTTTTCATAATGGTCTCACAATATCTAGAACAAGTGAAGGCTTTACAATATTCAGTAAAAAGGAGAAAAGCTCAAGCACATAAGAAGTGATGCCATTCAGGGAAACAATACACAAATCAATAAACAACGTTACTGTCCTCAGTACAAATCTGTCCTTAACCACGTCATGACAGAATGAAGTACAAAACACTAAGACATTAAAAAAAAAAAGACATTAATGGCACCAATGGAACACAAACTTAATAACAAGTGATGTCATTGGTATGACATCATGTCCTAAATATCCTTAACCCTCATATACACGCATCCAACAATCCATTTCTCCATTAACTAGAAAATGCTTGCATTAACCAGAGCACTATAGCACACACAATATATATCTATATATGCATACACACACACACACACACACACAAATACAGGCATAACAAGTAAGAGCGCTAATGATTCCTCAGCTGAAAGGGTTTATTACAGACTTTAAATGGCCTCCCTCTGTGCTCTCATATTCTGTACAATTTATCTCATCTTTATCAAATGAGTGAAATCGTCTGCTAGATTTAGCTGGTCGAAAGACCTACAAGTGAAAAATAAGAAAATTACAATGTGTCAAAGACTAAACACACAACACATATGCAGAGCTTCAACGGGAGCTGAAGAGGCTTAGAGTGGAGAGCAGCTGGAGAGGGGGACACCCACACCAGCAAAGGCCTGTTTAGACATTCATTGTGGACATTTAAAAAGGCACAGAGCCACAGCAGTGAGCAGGGGTCACTATTACCACAAATTGCTTCCTTTTAGCTAGAGAGGCAAACAGAGACGGCATCCGCCAGTCATAATACTTCAAGAGAACTGAGGGCTCCCATTATGCTGCCATTCAACCTCATGCAGTATATTGAAAGCGGTGATATATGAGAGCATAAGCAGCGAAAGACTGCATCAACTGAATTAGAGCCCAAACAGAATCAAGGACCTCCGCGCCTGCTTCATACATGGACTCAACGGGACCACACCTTATGTGACCAAGCATCTTCATATTCTGTCAGCAATGACAGTGTAATGGGAATTTACAATGGGAAAAGTAGAACATTTAATTTGAAGGGCTGGTCACTAAGAATCACGTTCAGAAGATGTGGGATTTTACATTTGCCCTTTCAATTTGAATGCAGTTCTTTCTGTTTTTTTTTAACATGGTATATATCAACAGCTTTCAAAATAACACTTCAGTATTTAGCGCAGGACTTCTTTATAAAGTATCCTAAAATAATGTTTGTACAAAGTTACACAACTAAAACAACTTACCTAGATTGTACCACACATCCATCTCTCCACTGAGTGTGCGAACCTCAATGATGGTCTGCCCCAGGAAATCATCTGACTCTCGCTTGAAGTGCTGCTTCACCCGTGATTTGATGTCATCGTCTTCGTCCCAAACACGCACTTTGATACGGTCAGTAGCGTTGTGACATTCACTGCAAGTTGGAAGGTGATTATTATACAGGTCTAAACAATCACAACACAACAAACAGCATATCCAGTGACAGACTGTGGGGTTGGCACATTCAGTGAAGCAGAATTACACAAAGTTCAGGCATAAATGCAAGTTCAGAGACACATTTCATTCTCACACATTCTCTCATTTAAAATTCAAATGAGAGAATGTGCATATCTGTGTTTCTGAATGCATTTGTGGATGAGTATGACAGAGTGTGGATGCCTACAATGTACATGTGGAGAAGAATTCTCCGTCTGGCACAAAGAATTATCCAAAGACACTGTGTGACCTTTACAACGCATCTTTGCATTTTTATTCCTTCCCAGTGCCAGCTGAGATTATCAAGAAAGCGCTGGGTGTTTCAAAAGCCTGTGTAGCAACCGCAGCAATGTTTTATTTCTGAAAGCTCGATGTCCATGTCCTTGGTCCTCTGTGTGTTGGCTCAGCTGCCAGACGTTTCACAATAATGATATGACTGAACAGAGGAGATGGCCAAAGCACTGAGCTTCAGATTGGGTCGGACTGTGGCTCTGGAAATAAAGCCGGGCCGATTATTGTTTTAATGACATCTTATGTGAGACAGCAAAAGAATCAGCATCTGGAGAATTTGTTTTTAAATAATAATTTTCTGGGGAAAGCAGTGGTTGCTGCTGCATCGGTGCTAGTTCAGGCTCTATTAATCTACATCCCTGTAGTAATGGGAAAGAGGTTCATTATAGCCACCACTGGAGCCTCATTACAGGTGTACAGCCGTGTCTCTAACTGGCATAAAACACACACACTCATACACAAATACAAAGGCATAAAGGTACTTACAAACTCTCCACCAATTATAAGATTAAATACACTAACATTTTTAGAAAATACAGTTTGTAACTTGGATTTCAGCTACAGTCAAATCACAGTCAAAAGAGGGAGATGAGGAAACCCGTGCTTGTATGAATCAAAAAATGCATTAGCTTTGGTTCAAGTCAACATTTTAATCCCTTCCCTGCTCCTGTCATTACATAAAGACACAGGATTAGAAAGAAAAAAGAAGCAAGAGCAAATGAATAATAAAAAATTGTAAAGGCTCTACTGATGCCCACTGGCCAGACATGGGAGAAATTATACTATTATAAATCCATATTATTTTTATGTGGTAGGCAGGAATTACCTTGGTTAATTAGTTCATTCTGAAAGGCTTTCAATTTTCTAAGTTTCACATTAGGATTTCAAGTAAATGTTCCAAGTATTTTCCAAGAAACTCACTAACAATCCTTGAATGCTTTATACTAAAAAAGGGCTAGCAGAAGACTGAAAGTCAGGAGATTTATCTAATTATCACTAGATTTCTGACAAAGGCAAACATTCATTCATCTTCTTCTGTTTATTCATTTCCGGGTTGCGGGGCATTCTGGAGCCAATCCCAGTTCATATTGGGCTAGGGGCCAACTACTATACTATAGGGGACCGATAGAGACCAACAACCACGCACTAACCCTCAGACCTACAGACAATTTAGAGTCACCAATCAACCTAAACTGGATATCTTTAGAGGTTGGGAGGAAACCGGAGTACCTGGAGGAAACCCACGCAACCACGGGGAGAACATGCAAAGTCTGCACAAAAAGGCCCCAGGGCCGGGAACTGATCCTGTGACCTTCTCACTGTGGGGCAGCGCTAACCACTATCTCGCCATGCTGCCCCGCGGCAAACAAAATATATAAAATAAATAAATAAAGGGACAGAAGTCTGCAGACAATGGGAACAGAATGGGAAGTGCCTCTTAAGAGCTAAAGCTCCAAAGGATTTATTTTCTTGTTGAAACAACGGGGTTAAGACCTGTACTTTCCAAACTGACAGATAACATCGTAAAGCTGTGCTTAGCAGAGTCTCGATCTACAAAATCTTTGCAGTGCAGCTTGTGTGTAACGCCTCATAACTTATAGCAATTTCCCAAGTGAGTGAATCTTTTAATTTAAAAAAAATAAATAAAAAATGGTTTAAACTTCCCTTTAACAGATGATCTTTATGGTTGGCAGGGATAATCTGGTCATAAAGAGGTCAAATAAATACAGAGCACTCACAAGTAGAACTTCTCATCCCAGACTGGGTTGAGGTTGCCAAAGATGGTCTTTGTCCTGCGTTTGGTCTTTCCCACCTGGACAGTTACGTAAGGGTCACTGGAGCCAGTTTTATCCTTGGCTTGTAATCCTTGTGCACTCATGACTGAAGACAGAAGACAAGACAAAGGTGGAGAGTGAAGAGTAATAATATGTACCGCAGGAAACGAACAGTATCTGATCATCTTAAGTTTTAGAAAATTTGATTTGCTATACGGAAGGTTGCTCATTCCTATATTTAATTATGTCGTGAATGCTCTATAACTTAATTCACTGAATCCTATGGTTATTTTGGAAGTCAATAATAATGTGCCAATGGGCAAGGTTTTCAAGAAGTCTCTCTTCCCAGTCATGAACCTGCCTCTATATTTTATCTTGGTTTTTACAAGTCAGTTGGCTGAATTTTATTTATTTGGTCAGTAGCTTGGTTCCAATTTAAAAATCAAGGCACTGTCACTGCTTGTACTGCTGACAACAACTTTGATGCTGCTGCTCTTTGGGTTCAATGACAATAGCCATCATTCATCTTTTTTCTATGTGCTCAGTACATTTATCATTAAGTTGGTCTTTCCCTTACAACTGCACCATAGGTAATTTCAATTACGTGTCTGCCTGCTGCTTCAAAACGTCCATGCTGAGCTAACACTTGGCTTCTAAGAAAGATCAGTGATTCAGAATGTTATTTCCTCAGACATAGAGTGAAAGGTGCAGAGAAGGAGAGACAGTAGTATTTAACAGCACCATAAAAGGGAAAAAGGACACTGGCACATTAAATATGCATAAGTGACAGTCTAAATAATTCAGGGTACATATATATCCTTCAGTTCAATGCTGACTGGAGATGGTGGAAAGGATATAGAGGTTTCAGGGGCCATAGCCTGCTTGCTCTACGAAAACTGAAAATCAAATGCTTCCTGTCTGGAATGGAAGGGTCTAAGAGGGCCATATGTCTATGTAAGTGGTTTAGTAAGTTTAAAGGGTCTGTTGGATCATCCAACTGAAACCCCTCCACCACACCCTGTTATCTCCTTTCATCTATGAATTGTGGTGAGTGGTGTGAAAGTAAGCAGGGATGCACTGCTCTCAAACTCTTTGTTCTTTAATTTACTGCTTAACTCAAGATGAGCAATTGCAATATGTTACCAATGAGGGCTGGATTTTCAACCAACTTCAGGTGGATGTTAATGTTGCACATGTCCTCACCTGAATACAGTGGGAGCAGAGTCAAATCCAAATCCCTCTGATCCTTTATTGAAGGCAACTGGATTTAAGGCCTTCAAAATATTCCAAATTTTGCGTGACCATTTAAAAGATTTATACTGAGTTTTATGCAAGTTGAAAAAAGAGAAAAGATAAATGACTTGAGATTTGCGAGGTTAGAGGTAATTTTTTTAACTTAACTTCAGGAATTGTTATCAACGTCATTCAAAATGTGTATATGTTCTTGGTGCTTTTGCAGAAGTTAAGTTCAAAGTATAATACAATATAACAATAAAGTACAATAAGTGAGAAAAGTGAAAAACTTTATATTGATTGGAAAAGAGGATGCAAAAGGTCACATCAAGGAGCATAAACAGATAAAGTGTTGTTGCAGTATGAAAAACATAGGAAGCTGGGTTCAAGTTCTCCTGATGAATACAAGGACCTCAGGGGATGTTTCAGTCTGGCTTTAAATATGAACTATATAACATTATATCCAAGCAGCAATATGATTCAAAAGAACCACATTGCCAGGCGACAGTGAAAGAAAATATAATTAAAGACATAAGGATAACACGGAACATAACTCATACACTCACGTACTACACTTCCCTCATTGCATGTTTGGTAATATGGTGATTGGCTGCATTTAAAACTACAGAGACAGAATTAGTTCTTAGCAGAGATTCTGATTATAGTGCATCTGACCTTAAGGTTGATATTTACTGCCAGGCCTTGCAGTGTGCACACTCACCAGTTACACAACATCTCATGGTCACTGTCAGAGCTCATGCCAGTTTTTGTTTATCTAATGAATGATTAATAAATAACAACTCAATATCTACAGTCTAAACTGGGGGCGTTCAATAAACCCCCGGGAAAATGACGAAGGCAACCCTGGATCTCCCCGTCTCCTGTATATCTCTCTTTTTTACTTTATCTTCTGCTCCACTCTTTATCATCGGCCAACAAATTCTTTTCCTATCCATCTCTATTCGTCTCTCTTTTCTCTGTTTCTATTCATCTCCCTTCTCAGGCACAGTGAGAAATGATGGCCAATAAACAAGTTGGACCTGGCATTGATACCACACAGACAGATTTGAGACCAGGTTTAAAGTTACAGACAACATAAGCTTCCGAGCTGTCTTTAAGTAGACGGTTGACTAGATCTAAAATCAAACTATTCTATTAAATTGAGCTAGTTTAAAGCAAGCAAAGGCACTTGGGTATGAGTAGGAAGAACGTCTGTTGTTAATTTTCCATATTAGGAGACTGAAAAGCTAAATAGTTCAGTTGATTTGTTAAATGTACTGAAAACATTATGAAAAACTGCTCTCCTCTGTCAAGGTGTGACATTTGGATTGGCGTCTTAGGGAGAAGGTAAGGTCCATTTCTGGAGGGCTCATTTCCACCTACACTGAATAAAGTTCTATGTTGACACTTAACTTTCATCCAGCATTTTTGGAACATGAGAAGTTTTCCTATTGTTCAACTTGTATGTTGTTTTCATTACAACTACATTTCGCAGACTGAAAGTCGTGTTTTTAAAAAAAGGAGACTGTTTTTCAAGTAGTAGACTGGATTGTAGTTGAGTGTAGTAATCTGTGTCCTGACTACGCAAATAAGTGAAACATGATGACTTTAATTCCCACAATGCAATGATGCATTCTTCATGGCGTTATACACAAATTGCTTCTTCCCAAACAGCCATTTGTAATTAAATGTGCATTTCTGTTCGAGGCTCCATGTCATGAGGTTAATGGCCAAGATCATACAGTTTATAACAAATGAACACTAATTAGAATAACATTGTTTGACATGCCAGTTGAGCCTTACTTATAATGAGAGTTTTGTTGATTTGGCGAAGGACTATTGAGTGAGAGGTCAAAGGTCCTGGGCCAAAGGTCAAGAGTCTCCTGCAGCAATATATGGGCATAGCGAGTTGTAAAACCTTTGTCATAGGAACCAGACCAACCTGTAATGCTGATTTTGGCCGACCACTTGGAGGTCCCATCGAGGACAGCCTGCTTGGCTGTCTTCAAGTGGCTGGTGAAGTCCTCTTTGGAGATATGGAACATCTCCTGGATCACTTCAAACACTTCAGGACGGTTCTTCTCTCTTATTTTCATTCGCTCCTTCATAGCCATGATGATATTGTGGGTCTTGTCTTCTGCTCCGTGCTTGGAGCTCTTCTCAACAGCCCCTGAATTAAGCAAAGGTTTACAGATTAGGCTCACTGCTGCAGAATTTGAACAAAAGTGGTGGTACATTCTGCACACCATGCTTATGAGTGCAGCACAAGAGGAATCGTAGGTCTTTGTTTATTAAAATGTGTCTATGAAACTTAAGAGGCACCCATGAAAGTTAAATCTCAGTAGTACTCTTGTGTATCTGCAGACAAATCCAGTTTGAACTATACAGCACTGTTAGACTACAAAACTCTGACTTTTGCAACATCCACGGTGTAGCTAATCCACTTAAGGTTTGTAAGGATTGCCACTGGGATCGTTCAGAAGTCTGCATGTTGTTTCTATTAGTCTATGCTTTTACAAAAGGGAAACTTGATTGAAAAAGCACAGACTGGAGCCTGAAATGAGTGCAAGTGACTGACTGAGCAGACTGACTCGTTTAGAACAAATGTCTATAAGATGCCTTGTCCTCTCTCCCTATTGAACCGTCTTACACACTTGTGGGCACATATGTGAGTTTGGAAGTTTATGTGAATAAAACATCAAAACATAACATATCAAAAGGCATCTAGACCACTGTTGTATAAATGATGTATGGCTAAATCGTATTCCTTACTTTGTAAACAATCTGCATTGAGCAGGTCCTGGCACTTCTCGTGGCATTTAACACCACACTCTGAGCAGCGCATGCCCTGACGGGCAATGCCCCAAAGCAGCCCTTCACACTCATGGCAGTAGGTGGGTGCGGTCGCTGTCCACACCTCAAAGTTATGGGGTGTTGTGGAGGAAATTGGGTATATCAAGGCCTGGAGAGTCTTCTTAAAGACATGCAGTTTCTGAAAAAAAGAGAAGGCAGAAGGTAAGTACAAGAATTACTGGGATGAAGACAATGATTAAAAAGTTTGGGGGACAGAAAAAAGTGGATGTATAACTCATGGAGCTAAACCTCCCACTCTCATTGCACCACGAGCTGGTAAAAATAGGATTTAATAACTTCAGAAGTCAATAAAAGACTGTCCATAAATTGCTTTTCCCAAACATTCAATACATGTTTAGATCAAGAGAAATACCTTTCATTTTGCTGAGGGACTACAATGGCCAGATATAAAGTTTTGGTCAGGGTTTATAAGACACACAGAAACATGGCCACAGCAGGTTTAATTCAAAGTATTATGCAATTGGAGCTGGATAAACTAAATGACACACTTTGGAATTAATGGTGGCAATTACACAGTATAACTTATCTATACTGCAGTTACCATTAGCACTACTGCAGCATTTTTCATGCTTTCTTTGAGAAAAGGATCTTATATAGATTACATTATTCCAAGAGATAACACCAAGAAGGCTTTGTTGATCCTTTACCGACTACCTTATCATCAATCAAGAAGTCAAGCATACAAGAGTAACTTGCATCTCGTTAAGATTAGATTAACAGCATCCTTAGCCCGGGGGCTTTGCTTACATAAAGTGGTTTACTGAAAAAAAATATACTTCAGACTAAGTCAACTATAAGTCTGTCTAGACTGATTACTGTGTAACAGAAGGCTCTTCAAATTGAATGCTTTACTGTAGCAGCGCTTCCATCCACATGGACTGGAAAAAGGGCCCGGACTTGCCAATTGTAGAAGGCGGAATCAATGGCTGCTGTAAATAAGGTTTTTAAAAGTGAGCATTATCCAGATTGAGAGAGAGAGAGAGAGAGAGAGATAGAAAGCAAGAGGGAGAGTGACAGAGAAAGAGAAGTAGATGTATGCCAGTTAAAATAAATCTAGAGAGGTACTTGCACTCCACTTCCACTGTGTTCCACTCCTCACCCCTTCTCCGCCACACCTCCCCTTTCCTGTCAGCCCCCAGCATTTTGACAACGTGCTTTAACACCTGAAAAGCAGCTGTGCACGACCCACTCTTAGCCACATATACTGGCACAAACACACACAGGCATGGAGATGATTAAATGACACCCGATGACAGCACAGCAAGGCTATCTAACATTGTGAGGCTTTGCTGATACAACAGAGAGGCTGCTGAACCCTGGAGGACCTTTAATGACTCTCATAGGGAGATGGAGATTTCCCCTTTAATCTGAGGACGACGAGATAGAGCAGATTTCTGAGATTTATCCGCAATTTACCAATGAGCTAGACCAGTACCACAACCAAAGGCCATCTCCTCATCAAATTCAGTACTGAGCTGTCTAATTCTGACAAAGCCTGCAAAGAGATGAGTGAGCCAACAGTGGAGACCACGCAGTCTCTGCTTTCGTCAGCAAATTGACTTGATTTAGACTTTATTTTACCAGCCAGCTAGAGATTTAAATGGCCCCACGCATGTCAAAAGTAGAACACATTTTCTTCTTCAGCATTCTTTGACCATTGCATGGGCAATATCTTACCATTGATTCATTTCCACAGACTATTTGTGTCTTTCGAAAATTCCCTCCTTCTCTCCATCTCCCTGCTGTCACTCTTGACACAGCATGTCACACTATGCTGCATGTGTGACTCTCATGTGTTACACCTTGAGGTAACCCTGGTGATTTTGCGAAAGACACTGCTAGGTTTGACTGACAGCTGAAGAGCTGAGAGCAACAGAAGGCAGAGAAGAATCTCTTCTCTCCTCCTCTCCATTTCACCACCTATTGTCCTTGTCAGCCACTTCTTTGATAGAACCATCCCATCTCTCAACCCATATCACCGATTTTTAGCATGAACTACTGTACAATTTCAGCCTGAAGAAGTAATGCGCATAACCTAAGTATCAAATTACGACAATAGCAAGTATTTCAACAAACCTAATATCCTTTTATCTCCTAAAATAACACAATTACACAGGCAAGCAAACAGTGAAGCATATTTTGCTGCAAACAATCAGCCTGAACTGACTGAATGCAACACATCACATTTTATTTCCAGACACTCTTCGACCTGTGTCAGATTAAAGCTTCCTTCCTCCTTTGTACAAGTGAGCCCCTGCTTTTGTCTCAACAGGTAAGCATGGCCTCAGTTTATGTTGACAGTCACAGCTGGAAGTCTCTGGTGCTCAGATCACTGAGCAGACACACAGGCCTTTAGCCGGCAAACACATAATGACCCTTTCTGCTCTAAAAAACACATACACGGGAAACATGACTCAGACGGGAAATGTCATCAAGAGTAAGGTGTATACACCCACAGTGATGGGGTAAGACATTTTAATCTGATTAAAATATATTATGTTGAAACAAGGAAAAAGGCAAAGATGCGAGAAGGAAGCACTCTGAATAGATTTCAACATCTGTCCACAGACCAGAGGGGCAATTGTTCAACATCACTGCCTGATAACTAAAATCACGTCCAGGGGATCATGGTGACAACTCCTCACTCTCTGCTCTGATCTGATCTTGTCTCCCAGTGCTTACTCATCCTCACTCTTTTTTTTCCCTTCACGCTCCTCTCCTCTAGCTAACCACTCTATAGTCTTGAGCTGCATATGGCTGTTTATTGAATCACACTTTAGTCCTTACAGGGAGGCACTCTCCTGAACTTAATGCAGCAGATAAAACTCTGACATCTGTTCGTCCTACTTACCAAGGCTGCACAATATGCACAAACTCATCTCCCTTCAACCACCAATTACTAAACTCGTCCTTCTTTGCTCCTAATCAGAACACTAGACATCTATCCCATAAATTCAAGCCTTGTTTAACACTGTAACCCAAGAATCAGCTCCCTCCATACACACAGACTGCATCTATCACATCATTTCTCTCTCATGAGGGACATGAGCTGTTTATCCCTGCAGCCTCTTCAATCAAAGCCATGGCTATTCCTATAAAACCAAGCTTCTCTCACTTTAGGGAAACTGGGCATGTGTACTATCAGGGCCAAGTCAAGTGTGTGAAATAAATAAGTGATCCGAACAAGTGCACAAATCAGTGTGCAAATTGTGGTCCACGTCATTTGTTTGAAAAGATGACACATTTGTGTATAATGCACAGAGCACATTTGAATCCCATAATCTTGTGGGCTTAGGCTGCCCCGTGTTGCACATAAGTGGATATGAAATTGTTTGCTTGTTTGTCTTGCTGAGAAATGGCTTTCTCCTGCTGTTTGCCTCCTCCATTTTCCCACTGGGAGGGAAGAATTGCAATCAATTAATGCAGAGCAAGCTTTGGAGGTCAACACAAAAGTATCTGTCACCATCGACTGAAGCATTCCGCCCTTTCTCTATAGCTCTGACTTCCACAGTGTACAGTGCTTATCATTGCAGGGTAGTGTTTGGACAAAATGATGGGCCCAACTCTTTCTTTGAACTCAGCCAAATGATCTGACAGAAGGACCTCAGCAGAGTGTGTAGCTGGCCACACGGACCATTTGAAAAAACAGCAGTATGTATTAGAGACAAAGAGATAGGCAGAAGGACACATGATGGCACGCCGCATCTACATCTGAAGAAATGAGGCCTGTAACTATTACAGTCCCTCTCATTTTCATTTTGGAACCCTGTGTTACCGGCAACGTGATATTGGGGCTTGAAGTACAATGGCTGCAGCAAACAGCACAGCTATAAAAAAAAAAAAAATCTTGTCAGAGTTCCAGCACCCTCCTCTTCAAACACTTCCCTAAAAAATAAAAAGAACATTGGCCCAGAATCCCACATCCAGGAGGAACCCTCCCTTACCCACCAAGACTCTACTAAAAGCCACTAACAGATTTTTATGCAGACAATTCAAGCAAATACTCACCAGGTCTTCATTATTCAAAGTAGACCGGTTCACCAGAGCGAACGAAATGCCTGCCTTTCGAGCAGTGAGGGTCTATAAGAGAGAGGTTGAGAAGACAAGAGAGATGACGAAATTTCACCTATACAGCATCTCAGTGAATTCATAGTGGCATTTAAAACATCTATATAAATGGCTTGTGAATGGGTGATCAAAGTGGGCACAGAAAGTAAGCTTACCAAAGCCTGTGATTTCCAGGGGGGCCACGAATAAGAAAATGAAAGAATACAGACATTTAATTAGAAAGGGAGTGGGAGGGCTAGCAAAAGCACAAGCAGCAGTGGAATTTGTGCTATTTATTATCCATACTGAGCAGATAGGTGTCTCAACTGCCATGCAGGACTGCTGGTTTGGGAACAGAGCTCTAGAAAGATTCAGCTACTCATCAGGAGAGACTATACAGCCGTTGCATGATTCTTTGTCCACTCATGCATTGGAGGTTACTAAACTGCAGTCATGCTTGGCATTTATGTTCACTTCTCTGTTGGATGATTTGCTTTGATCATATTTTCTGCTGTCTGCTCTGCACATTAGTTTGACACAAACAGAGAAACACAAGACACACATACACACTCATGTATGGGTGAAGCCAGCTGTACTACACAACACAGACTCTCACACACACACACACACACACACACACACACACACACACACACACACACGCGCACGCACATATCTTGTCCAGACTTTCACAAAAATATTTGTGACATAAAACAGTGTACGCCCACACGAGGCCATCTCACAAACACAAACAGGTAAAACACACACACAGACGTGTACAAATATACACATGAAAATTTGTGTTTATATTAATATCCACTAAATCTGGGTGAGCAAAAATTTATAAACATGTATCCCATACTGGAGGAAATTATGTAACAGAGGAATGCAGACATGGACAGCTGACAATATTGGATCAGTCTTTACCACCACCCTCTTATCTGTACAGCCCAGCTATGGTAAAGATCCATGGAAGCCATGGAGAATGTAGGAGGGAACGTGACCTCTACATGAACTGTGAGTGTTGATGTAAGTTTATCAACATGCACCAGCACTGCTGAGGTTGCTGCAGGCAATACAATATGACCCTCTGTCCAGATGTTATCTGTTGAGCTACGATATACTCTTCAGTGCTCTGTGAATTGATTTTCAACTTTCTTTTTGTGGTTTGTTTATGTTTTTGCATCCCACCATAGCATGGGGGAACCCTGCTGTCCATTCCAATCAAACGCTGTTGCTGCCCTGAAGCAATCACACAGCAAATGTGGGACATTGACAAAGGAGAGGCATGAAAGGGGACCAATTAGTTTGCTGACTAATGACTTCATCCCAAGTGTAAAAGGCTTGCTCATTGTCACTTTTACATGATTTAAAAGCCTCACACAGTTAAATCAGAAACCAATGAAGTCTCTCAAGATATATTTTTGGGTTGAGTTGTCAACATTTCAGTTTCAGTAAAATTTTTCGACACCTGCCGAGCAAGAAAAGGAAAAAAAAAAAAAATGGAAGAAAAATGGCCAAGCACCGGCATGGGTGAAATCTGACAACTCACTGAAAAATATCACCCATAGCTGTTATGGGTCTATGTCGGAATGGCAAATATACACGCAAAAAAATAAATAAATAAATAAACAAAAAAACGGCAACCCATACTTACCAAGACATTGTTGGTTATTAATTTCATGAGAGATATGGACAAATACAGCATCAACTCATGTTGTTCACTGTGATATAAACATTCATCAGCATCTATGTGTACGACATCAAGCTGCATTATTATTGCATAAAATGCTAATTTTATTATTTCACAAGAAAATCTAAACCTTTAAAAGGTAAAAATGGATCAAACTGTTTTTTTCCTTAATCTAATCAATTTTGATAATATTTCCATTGTTCTAGATAAAATACATGAAGATGAGAAACAACAAACACAAGACAGACAGACTCTAATGCCGAACATAATGAAAAAACAGTTACAAACAGACATGAATACTACTGCCATCAGTCTGTTGCCTCCAAAAAGATCATGTGGCACAGGGCTAAAATGGACTGAATTACAACAGGCCTCTCTGTGGGATAAGCTATGACACATTATGTCTCAATAAAAACGAATGGCTGAGCATCACTGTGAAACAATGTCTTTAACACCCACTGTAGGCTAATTAATCAAGTCATAGAGTTATGGCTGAGATTACAATTAAAATTCCCTGAAGGCAGAGCATTACTACTTTAAGGGAGTTGCTTTTTTTTCCACTGATCAACTCTTCACTGGCTTGCTTTTTTTATGTGATTTTTGAAAACCTTTTTAATATATCTTAGCAGGTTGACATAAGAGAGTTAACTATCTTTGGTCACCCCCATTGTGTGCTGCAATAAATGTGTAGTAAAAAAATTAAAAAAAATCACAGGCTAACTGATGTTTTTATCATCAATATCCACACAGACTTTAGCTCAAAGAATTTTGATGTTATTTTGTTAGGTCCCAAGGATACATAAATACAAAACATTCAGTGTCACTCTAAGGCAGTACTGCATTTCATCAGGTTGCCAATAAAGTTATTATTGTACTCAGCAAGGGTCCACACTCGCACAGGGCAGGATTCCACCAGAGTGGTATAATGTGGGGTCACTTAGATAGATTTGACATAAATCACACATAACCTTGTTGAGGTAGATGACTCACCAGGTCTCGGACAAGAGGCACTGTCCTCTTGCGGCGTAAATCTGGCATGCTGTCAATACCATAAAGAATACTGCCAGCCCTGGAGAAGCAGATAGATTTAAGGTGTATTAATATCATAATAATGCCATGCTGTGGGAGACATTACTACAGTGAAGGGGGGGGGTCTTGATTTACACAGCTGGCAAACACCACGGATCACGCATCCTGCCTAACCCGTCTCACCCCTTCCCCTTCAGACCACCCACTTCGGAGTTCCTTGCAATCCCTCTCACCCTTCTGTTGTTTCCAGTTTTCCTCTCATCCACTTTATTTTAATTTGTACTGAGGGTTCCTGCAGACAAGCTCTTAATCATTCATATTATACCAATCATAGCTTTTATATTAAGCACTATGAATATGTCACTCCACATATCAAAAACAGACATTTTAAGATTAATTTTTCTAAACAATAGAGTTTTTCCACAGTTCGGTATGCATCGCAATATCTTACTTGCTCTTTATCAAAAATAGGCAATAGCAAATAGAAAGTGTAGTAGTAGTAATAATTAATAAACACAATTTTAACCCACTCATAGAAACTACTTAACTGCTACAAATACAATCAACAAATGCGAAAATGACATTAAGTGCAGCATCAATTCAAAATAATTAAACAATGGCAAAGCACTGCTTGCACACCGTGCTTTGCGTGTTGATCATCACTTTTCTGTCGTCATCGTAGTCAACGCTAAATCCAATATGATCTCACACCACGGTGTTGTAAGAGGTCGGTGCCTCTCCAGTTTTTCTTTTTTCTGAGTGCCGTTCACATGCCATGTTAGCTCAAGGTTTACTGTCCACTCTCTATTCCAGCATTTGCATGCCGAGTGCTGATTGGCTTGTAGGAAATGTAGGGACTTCTGATTGACTCTGAAGGCAGCACGAACAGAGCAGTGCTGCTCCCTCTACTGCATTTGCTCCGAGTGTACCTAATCGCACAGCGTGCACTGTACCAAGTTTTGATAAAGTTTTGTGACAGGCCGAAACTTACCGAAATACTGTTGTTTGCCTTTGTGTATTGAACTGAACAGGACGTATTGAACGATTCAATAAAATATTGAATATTGTTGCATCCCTAACTCATACGTCTTCCTACTACCCTACACAAGAGAAGCTGGAAGACGGAGAAAGTAAGACGGTTGCTTCACTGCTTTCCCACCAGTCTTGCGCCTCTCCCATGAGGCGCTCAGTGGCATCACCTCATCTGTCACTCAAAGCCTCACTAATGACCTCAACATGACATCAAGGCCCAATGCCTCCAAACTACAGCTCCTCAAGCTTTTCCATCAGCACGCACTGCGACATCAGTGGTATGACCCTAAAGACACGCAACGTGACAAGCTGCGCACGTCCATGCCTTACCCTAGGGCCTTTATGCACAAAGCATGTTGCGGATGGCTGCAGAGTCATGGAGTGAGCTACGGGTAAATATGCTTATTATTTTCTTTTTTCCACATATAATAACAGTTAGCTTCATTGCTGATCAGAGCTCACCCATCTTTTACATACACTTTAATAATTAACTGCCAAATATTTCTTAATAAGAACATAGTCAGATATGTGAAACCAAAGATTCCTTTGCAGATCTCAAAAGGGCATCAGAAATCTTGCTCATCTTCTCTGTGGTATTTCACATAACAAGGCACATGGTGCCTTAATTGGCGTGTCATGCATACCAGAAAATCACTGGGCTTAATTACCATTTCTGTTATGCTATGTACCTTAACACGGGTACAAAACAACCCAGCAGCTAACAGTTGTGCAACTGTGAAGTTATCAGATAGGGATGTGAAACACCACTCACCCTCCAGACTGCAAGCCGAGCACTTTCGGATCCAAAAGACTGCGTGCCTGCAGAGAGAGAAGACACTTAATGTAAGACAAGAAATACAAGGTAAACGTACATAAACAGAAAGAGACTGCAAAATTGTTAAAACAAAAGAAACACACAGTCTTACAAAATGTACTTGGGTAAATACAGTACATTCTGAGGTCAATTCAGGATAAGATAAATGATAGGCGAGGAGGAGTACAACACAGGGAGAGAGGAGGGAAGCACCACGGGCAAAAAACCAAATTATTCCACATCAATGTAATTTGTGGGCTCAAGACTGAGAGTTGTGCCGCTCTTGGTGCTTCAGGCCAGATTTGCCCATTGTGTAATGCTCCCTCCACACTGACCAAAATGTCCAGTTTGAAACACAAATCATTTTCTAAAAAGAGAGGAACAAAAGGATAACCAGCAGAAAGTGACAGCAGGATGGCTCAAAGGCACATGCTGCACTCATCCTTTCATAGCTACGCATATTACTTCAATTTATATACAGAATAACACACCACGCACACAGGTGGATGCGACACAAAGACACCACATCTTAATACATACCACAAAAAAGAAAAAAAAAAAAAAAACACAGACAAATCAACAAATATACACATAAACACATGCACATGCAAGGAATTTACAAGTCTCTAAGTGGTTACACATGATGACTGATAAACAATGACTTAAAACCTGTGTATCCAAAGCACTGGTGTCTGGAAGGAGAAATGACAGGAGGGTGGAAAGTTAGACAATAGTAGTTCACTAAAAGGTACATACACTTAGTTAGGACACTAATCTGCCATTAATGCCTGATGACACAATTCTGTTTTGCCAAACAATTTATGCATATAAATGGAGACAGAGTCAACATACACCCCAGGGAGAATGGCTATAAACAGGAATACTGAATACAGTAGAACCAGTAGCTCTGCTATTCAACAAAAGGTTTCTAGTTAAATATGAGGATGAGTCCTTCAATACACTGCAAATGAAAAATTATGCCTTAGATCAATAACATTACCTGTATTAACACTTATAGCTATGGAGACATGGGACATTAGGCAAGCATAAGCTTTTGGTATCATATTGCCATTTTAGAGATGAACTGCAAGATGTGAGCCCTTTTGAATAAGCAAGACTGCAAAGGTGTAATTAGTGTGCTATGGATCCATGGGTGATAAATGGCAGCATAATCTTGATCTAATATACTACAAACACAAAACAGCTGTTCACAAGAGAAAGATCAAATTGCTGATCTGATTAAAATGACATTACACAGTTTGTTGTTAACATGCAGTTATTTTGACACAATAAAGCAGTGTAAATTGGTTTCTTTTCCCAATTTTCCAAGTAACTATTCAATTTTGTTTGTTTTATTTATTATAACAGTTAACAAAACAAAAACTTCATAACTTTATTGATTAATGGAAATTAAAACAGCAAGAACTCCAGACCTGTGCACTGATCGACAAAGCAGTACAGAATTTCTGGTTGATGCTGTTGCCCAGAATGCTTTATGCAGCCATTAATGTTCACCACAAAGGCACATGTTTCGATGATAAGTTATCTTCATGGAGGCCCCTCATATTTTAAAAACATTAATAGTGCATTGTTGTAAACATTAAAACAATTAGTCGTATATCTCTCTAAGTGCTATAAGAAGGCTATTGAAACTGGCTGGGATTTTTGAAGATGTTTCACCCCGAAACAACAAGGCTCCTTTCATTCTAACTGCCTGAGACTCACCAACAGTCAGTTAGACCTGAAAAAAAACCTTTCTGGATGACATGTGGAGAATCTCACTTACAAATACGAAGGCCTTGAGCACTGAAATTCTCCACGCATAAGGCGTATACATTTTTAAAAAGATTATATTTGAAAAGACACTAGCTGTTTGGTACACTTGTCACTCTATGGAATGACACTAAAAGCAGGGAGTATAGGGTACCGTGGACAGCAATCATTCAGCATGACTATAAAAGATAGAGACATCTCCTCCACCAACAACTCACTCAATAAAGCAAGACTACAAAGATAGTCTGTAAGGCTCTGATATAAACCCCATTCCACAGGAACATTAAAACAGTGGAAATCTAAAAAAGAAGTTGTTAAGGTAGCAATGGGAGCAGGAGGTCCTGAATTTTCCTTCACACACAGTCGCCCTGAACATAGAGGTCAGTGATGGCCAATCATATAAAAAGGGACTGACCCCCGGTGCAACACACACAGGAACATGAGTTCTTATGTGGACACATAGATTCACTGGGACAAACACAGAAACTACGCAAAACAAATAAAATGCAATTAGGCTGAGAGCATAGTTTCAATTGAAGTCCATAATTTATCAATCAGCCCTTTAAAGCACTGTAAACTGGAAGTTATTCGGCCAACATTTGATTGTAACTTTAATAACTCCCTGCTGTCACCACATACTGTCAATATGTGGTTTTATTCACTTTGGGTTGCAGGGTGAAATAAAACTGACTGAGCTGGCATTCACTCCAGGGCAGTAATTACAGCAACTTTCCAGTTTAACTAAAGCTGTGAAATAACTGTAGTAAAGTAAAAGGTACAATGTTTGACTCTGAAATGTACCGTTTAAGTGCAAAGTTAAGTACAGGTATGGAGACTCTAAATACAGTACTTGAATTAAACTTACTTCAACAGTTTCCACAACTAACGATTAATTTACTTCCCTCTGAGCGGAAACAGACTGTCTGCTAATGAGCTAACATTTAAAATGTGAGAAAAATGATAAAACCACTTTTGTTTTTTTGATGTGAAAATGTATATCTAACAATAAATCTTCCATTCTGCTCAGGACTGCGTCCCTAAATAAAATGGCGCGCTAGCAGCTAGCTAAACTGTAACCGTCGAACAAAACTAGCTAACATTAGCAAACGTCGAAGAAAACTAGCTAACATTAGCAAACGTCGAACAAACCTAGCTAACGTTAGCCTCTGCTACATGCGCATGTGTGAAACACCGTGCAGGTGAGATGATAACGTGTTTAAAAGACCGGAAAGGTGACAGAGGCAGTGGCACTGACCGCCTGAGGGGCTCTCAGACCGGGCAGGGGCCGACGGCAGCCCCCGAACTACGGAACGGAGTGATTAACATGTTTTCTCTAAGTGAAGTTACAGCCTCAGATACACCGGATTTCCAGCTTAGTCGCATTTGGAAATTGAAGCCTGTAAAGTCCACAATTAGCAAGAAAGTCGCCAAGTTTCCAACAATGAGCACCTTTCTACCGGAGCTGGGCAGTTCCTGAATCAGATCTTCGTCCTGAATCACGGATCTCCATTAATCCGGATCTAATGAGTCATCCGGCTGGCTGCTTCTGAGGACACAAGGCGAGTCATAAGACTCACCGGAAACAGCTCTGAGTCAGATGATTCGTTCGAATCTGTTCACTGACTCAGGTCAGCGGACTCACTGGAAACAGATGGTTTGGCTCACCGACTTCACTCCGGTAAGTGAATTTAAGTAATGAGTTAAAATAAATATTGCACAATGAAAATGGCCCAGGCGACTGAGTTTAGGGGTTAGGATCACTTTAGTGAGTGGCTCAGATCAACCAGAGTCAATAAGATGAACCGATTTTTATCAACGCCTGTGTATCTGCAGTGGAGGTGGAAACACTCAATACTGCAGCAGAAAAGTTGAAAAAGAAAGAAGATGAAAAGTGCTCAGAAATTAAGAAAAAGCATTTAATACAAACAACAATCCCGATAGGATTCAGGAACATCCACCCTCTGCCATGCTAAATAAGCTGCCTGTGGAAGGTGTGGACTTGGCCACAGTCATTGATCAGACACCATTTTTTTTTTTTAAATGAGAACACAGAGTATTTTTAAGAAAACTAATGAGGAATTGGAAGTTGAGGAGCTTTGGTTTTGGCCAACACATATATGACGTAGCAGATAGGAGTTAGGTTGAAAGCATCATTTGACATAACAGCGTTTTAAGGCAGACTGAGTGTGACGGGCAAAAACAGCGTCTCAAATATTAGCATTGCAGGGATATAGTTGTTGGCTGGTCACAAAAATACTGCAATGTATTTGACAATGCTGTAAAAAGCAAGGCTAAATAATCATATCAGCGCTCCACACCTGCTGATATTTTATTCACTGTGTCTCCTGCTACCTGCTCATTTGCACAACAGAATGCTGCATATGTTGTATGTTAAAATACAAGTCACACACACGAACACAAAACTACTTCTGCTCTCAAAGATTCAAATATATTGTAACTACAGAGTAAATATCACGAAAAACACTGAAAAGCCATTGTCTTAAACTTAGGTATCTGATCATTTTTTCAGGACTCATCAGGACTTTCACAGCGCAGAACAATAGTGCATCAGCTTAAAAGCAACATTTGTTTAACCGGTCACGATTTAGTGTTTCATATCAGTTCCTTTGTCAGACAAAAGTGTGACAAATGTGCTAAATAAAAAAGCTTTATTGAAAATTGCAGTCTTGTAAAAATGTATATTATTATAAAGCAAACAAATAAAAAACTAATGGCAGCAGATTTTTGGCAATGGAAATTGGACCAACTTCAGCCATATACTAGGTTTGGGACTGATCTTATTTAACTATGTTAACTTAGTTAAACTGAAGAATATCAGATAATGTGCATTATCACAGATATATCCTAGTTCAAGTTTCTGACTAAAATGCATGAAACACCACAGAAGTACAATGAAGATGTACGGTGTTTGAGCGTCTGAATCGCTGAGGTAATGTATTGCAACCCAGAGTCATAGTTCTTCTGAGTTGCTGTAGAGAGAGAGATTTTCCTGTTTACAACAGTTGGGAGATAAAACAACGATATATAAAATCAGTCAGTGGTTAGAATTGAATGGTGACTCCTAAAACAACAATGGAGACTCTTCAGTCCCTAAATCTGCATTTTACATATCAACACTTTGTCTGGAAATGGCACACTAAGCATAAAGAGGGTCTACCTCCTTTGCTCCCGCAGGAGAAAGCAGCAAACTTCACTAGCAGTAGACCTCTATAAATATTCCAAGCAAGGCTGACCTGGTTACAGAATGCCCTTGGGAGTGTGAATTAGCATCTGAATACAGACACTGCTGTAGCCAGTTGAAGACAGGCCTGGCAAGAGTGGCAGCACCACTGAGACTCCCTTCACAGCTCCCAACCCAACCAGCCAGCATGCTTCAGAGCACGAGCATGGTGAGCACATCAGCTACAAGAGATGAAGGCATGAAACTAATGAGGGGGAGAAGAGAGTATGAGTGTGTGTCCTTCTCTCCATGGCTATATTTCCATCTATAGTGAATTTAAAACAATAACAATGCATGTTGGATGTTTTTTTCCATCAACTCTGTTAAAGTTAAAGAGTTTGTGATAAAATTCAGACAGGTGAACGTAGTGTGAACTGTGGTGGCTGTGTGATGATGGTCTGACTGTTCTTTCAGCAAAGGTTTTAAATACCAGTTTTGTTGACAGTGGAGACAGCATTCTTCTTGTGCAAGTTTAAGCTTTTCTCTAAACTCTTATGTACATGTGCATAAACCATTTAACATGTTAGCGAAGCTAGTCGATAAAGTTAAAGAAAAGAATAACTACAGACCAGATTATATAAACAAACATTAGGTTTTTCTCCCTACTCATATTTATGCTTTTCATCTTATGTCTTGCAATGTGTTGAAATATTTTTGCACTAACTAGCAGATCACAGAAACAGAAAACCTAGCATCAACAATAACAGGGATTATCATAGATGTAATTTTGAGTACTTTGGAGGGTGTTTATATGTCTGTGGAAAAATATTTTCGTAAGAGTAGAAGAAACAGTCACAAAGCTTTACAGGTCTATGTTTGACGACAAATAAAAGCGTCAGACTTTACAGTTGTATTTCAATCCATGAGATACTAAGCATGTAATTATGTCATAGTGACTACAGAATATAATAATGAAATAAAGTAATCAGAAATCAGACCATTAATTTACAGTTATTGAATAACCATTCCTATATTAATAAACAAATGTAGACTCACAGATTTTTCTAACTAATCTAAATAAACCTTTTAATCTATTATCAGAAGGGCCTCAATTTCTGGAAGAATTTAGATTCATCCCATCTATATGTTCGTACACATTTTGCTCTAAAGGAATACTGAGGTATTAATGTCTGCAAAAACGGTGGTCCTACTTTTAAATTCGATTAAATTATTTAACCATCACTGAATTATGTATGTAGGCCTACAAGCTAATGTCAACGATAACAAGATTTTGTAATTGGTGACACTTTGTTGGTCTGAGGGACTATGGGTTCTTGCTGTTGTACAACAGAACAGCAAAATCAACTTTAAGAGATTTCTGAAAATAATAGTGCTGAGTTCATTCTATGTAAAACATTTCTGCACACATCTGTCACACAGCTTCATATTCCTCAGGTACAGTCTGTATTCCCTAAACTACAGCGCCTACCTCACCAAGAGTACAACAGTCATACATGTAGGTCAAGAGCTTTTTCACTTTAAGTAAGAGTGGAAATTCCCTAGTCCCCAGTCAACCAGTTCAGGGACAACTTTTGCTTCAATTAATCAATCTCAACCATTTGTATTATCTGCGACTGATTTTAAATATCATCGCTTTTTAATATGGTTTGAGACATACAATGTTTTTGATTCAATAAAATGACTGCAATGAAAGATAGGTATAAAACAAACAAAGATAATGTTGGCCCAGTTATCTGGTAAATGAGAATAGAATATCCAATATTTATAATATTAATTATATATATATATATTGCTGTATGTAATACATATATGTCAGGGTGGTCAATCAATATTCGTAGCACAGAGTTCCAGTTCACAAGCGCTTTTGTTTTTTTACACCAAAATATCAGGTAATAATAGACTGCAGTTCTTTGTGTTCAGTCTTACTGTAACTATTGGGTGCATTTTGATGATAAATCACACCTCCTGAAAAACTATTTGACATGGTTATCCATTGAGCTATAGCTCACTACAAAAAAGTGTAAAGCAATAGGCAATGAGACTAAAGAGCCACACAGAATGCCACAAATAACACTGCTATCCTCCTTTAGATAGGGTTCCCTCTGCAGCTTTTCAATTCAGAGCAAGTCATTGATACAAAGGCATCCTGCAAGCAGATCAAAGCGGAAGGTTCCCATAAAGCCAATGATATTAAAGCACTGAGTTTTGGCCTCATATATTAAATGAATACATTTCATTTCCGACTAAAAAAACCAATAAAATCAAAGACCAACCAGGCGTAAAAAATTTATAGAACATATTAACAACTTCATATGTATCAGCTAACTAATTAAAATATATTTTTACATTAAAGGACAAAAGATGTCCGAATTCCACATGTCCCATGTGTTTTGCTTTGACAAGTTATTACTGTTGTATCACAAAAGCAATGCTATGACCTTCCATGCCTCGACAATGAAAACAATATGAAATGACAAACAAAAAGAAGCGAAGAGTCATACCCCCTGCCAGGATTTGCTGCTCCAGTTCAGCCATCTGTTTTCTGTAAGCCCTGAGTGCCGCTTCTTTGAATGTGGGTCGAACGCGCTTCTTGGGTGGGGCCTCTGTGGGCTTCTCCTCAGGAACATTTTTGTTTTCATCCTCCTGCTGTATCTCCACTTTTTCAGCCACCTCAGCAGCCTCTTCTATTATCTCATCGATCTCCTCTAACTCCTCGTCACCCTCTTCCATGTCCTCTGTCACGTCATTGTCCTCAGTCTCATCCGGTTCTTCTACATCGACATACTCCACCATTGCATCATATTCAGCAGTGTCCTCAGTGAGTTGGGTTTCATAGTCTTCACTATACTCGTCATCGTATGGCTCATCCAAACTGCAATCATACTCCTGTACACGTGCCTCTTTACTTGCTTCGTAGTCCTCTGTAGCTTCAAAATTGTGGGTGCCCTCAAAATCTGTAGAAGCATTATCTTGAGATGCTTTAATGTCGTCAGACACATCATAGTCCCGAGAAGTCTTACACTCCTGTGCGGTCTCGTCTATCTGTTCTGTCTCATTGGCATTAGTTCTGTTTTCCAGGTTAGCTAGTACCTGTTCCATCACTTCAACATAGTGGGTCTCATTGTCCACCTGTTGTTCGCTAGCTTCTGTTTCAGCAGCTGTTGTCTTTTCTTCTGCCTTATAAAAGACAGGCTCTGTATAGACATCTGAGTCTACTGTAGCACTGGAGTTATTTGCAGTGGAGGTGGACAGTGTACGGAAACGCCCCATAAATGATGAAGAGGAGTTGGTGGGCTCCTCGGGAGGAGCAGGGGTAGTCTGGGAACCAGACTTCCACACAACCTCCAGAGCTGACTTGGCCCTTTGCAGTGTAGAGCCAAAACCAAAACCAAAGGACTTCTCACTGAGATCTATGCTGAGCCTGCTGCTCCAAGACTTGGGAACTTCCTCAACCTTCTCTGTACGAATCTCACTCTGGCTACGGTACATAGTTGTAGACTTACCCTGAGGCTGGTGAAAGCTATGATTGACATCCAGTTCAGGGAATTTTTCTTTCGGAAGAACTCTGGGGGTTTCCTTGGGGGCATCTTTAGGGACTTCTTTGGGTGCTACTTTAGGGGCTTCAGTTGGGGCTACTTTAGGGGTGTCTTTTGCAGGCACCCTTGGGCTCTCTTTAGGTATGACCACTGGAGATCCTTTAGGGGGGATTTTAGAAACTTCTTTTGGGGTTGCTTTAGCAGTCTCTTTAGATGCTACTTTTGGCATCTCTTTTGGGGCCTCTTTTGGGGGTAGTTTTGCAGCTTCTTTGGTAGCTTCTTTAGCAGCAACTTTCAGGCCATCTTTAGATGCAGCTTGTTGGGGCTCTTTAGCAATAACTTTAGAGGACTCTTTAGGGGAGTCTTTGGGAGATTCCTTAGGGGTTGAGGCAGGACTCTCAATTGGAGTTACTTTAGGGCTATCTTTTGGTGATTCTTTAGGACTTTCTTTTGGAGTTATCATCGGGCTGTCTTTTGGAGTCGCTTTTGGAGTGGTTTTCGTACCCTCACCAGTAATCACCTTTGAGGCTCCTTTTGATACCTCTTTAATAGCAGGCTTTGTGGTGTCTTTAGGTGTGGGTTTAGGGCTGTCTTTTGGAAAGATTTGAGAGGATTCTTTAGCTGTTGATTTCTGAATCTCTTTAGGCAAAGTTTTAGGTAACTCTTTAGGTGCTGCCTTAGGTGTCACTTTAGGTGAAGGCTTAGCAGTTACCTTGGGACTTTCCTTCGGCAATATTTTGGTGGTTTCTTCTTTATTAGCTGATTTTGTTTGTTTATGTGTCACTTTAGCAGCAGCTTTAGGAGCCTCTTTAGGCAACACTTTTGTGCTTTCTTTTGTAATCACCTTACTTCCATCTTTAGACTGCCGAGTGGCTGTCTTGATGACAGACTCCCGTTCGGTCATAGGAGTAATGATGTGGGTGGTTATAGGGGGAAGAGAGGGTTCTCTGTCGAGCATCATGAATTCTTCATCACCTTCAAATTGTAAGTCAACCTCCTGACATTTAGTGATATTCTCTGGAAAACCAGGGATAGTCGATGGGTCAAAGGGACTGCTGACTTCTATGGAGGCCTCCAATCCAGAGTCAGCACCCTGCTCCAGATGATGCCAGTCTTTCCAAGGCGATAGATCACCTTGTAGAGAAAGTTGGGAGCCACTGTAGTGGCTTCTGTCCCCAGACATGCACACAAGTCCATTACTCACCCCGCTATCAATTGTTTCTGTTGTCTCAACCTCGTTGTGTTCATAGGTTTGATTTTCATGGCTGAGTTGGTGACTTGGGCTAGCATACCAGGAGGAGGCCATGTCTTCTTGTTTTCTCTGCCACAATTCCTGGTCTGAGGAGGACAGCAGGGAGCAGCCATTAGCCCGTGTAAAGTACTGGCTCTCTGAAAAGTCTTCTGAGTATGACTGACAAAGTTTTGAGCAGTCAGACTCTGAGCGGCTGAGTTTAGGGGTGGAGTAATCACTCTGAGAAAGCCAACCAGGGGTCAAATCAGAGTAGTAAGCCTTAGCATGCTTGTCTGGGTCATAGTAAGAGTCATCAGCATAATGTACTGTGCCTGAGTAGCCTGCTTCTTCTCCTGACCTGCTATGGTCGTGGGATCGCCTCCTCTCTGATTTACTTTTGTGAACAGGCTTTGAAATCACCATTGCATATTTATTTCTGCTTAATTCATCTAATTCTTTGTCACTGTCCATTGAGTCCCAGTCATCACTCTCCACTACTTTATCCTTTCCTGAGACTTTTAGATCCATGCTTTCATAGGTTTGTGAAGAAGACATAGTTTTGTCTTTTCTCTCCTTTCCATCATGAGTTAAGCTATCAGTAGAGACTGTAATGCCTGTTCCTTTTAGTTTATAGCATTTTTTCAAGACTAAATCTCTATCTTGGGTTGTTGCGAAAATGACAATAATAGGGCGAGGTTTTGCATTAGAACATTCTCTTTGTTGACCTAACCTATGAGCAAGTTCAATTTTTAATGTTTTATGTGCATCGATGAAACCCATTTTGTCTTTTAGTATTTTATATATTAGACTCTCTGTTTTCTCTGACCTTTCTTCAGGAACATTGAGGAATCGCAAGGTTGAGTTATTGGCCTGGTGGCTAATTTGTTTTATGTAGTCATGGATATCACGAGTTTCCCTTCTAGACTGGACAAATCCTGAGCGAAGCTGCTCAATCTCACTCTGAACTACTTCAACACTACTGGAGATCTCATCGATGGAGCTTTTTAGGGCATTGACGTGGCCACGTAGTTCAGACAGTTCTGTCTCTATCTGGCTGATCCCTTGAAGCTCTTTAAAGATCATCTCCATGACATCCTGGGTTTGACTGATACAACCTGTGGAAGAGGAACCAGGCTCCAGGGTTGAACTCTTTTGCTGCCGTCCAGCACGGTCCAAGGACTTGCTCCGGATGCCTAAAGTTTTCCTCCAGTTGCTCACCTCTGAGTCTGAGGAGACACATTCCTGACTCTTCTTCCATTTTCTCAGCTTGCGGAGAGCACCTAGTCTAAGTGTATGTAGACTGGACCGCTCCACTCGTTCACCCTCTGAGCTGCCATCAGAGGGAGCCAAACTAATTAGGCTCTTCCTATTCCGTCTTACTGGCATAGTGTGTGATTTATGCTCATCCAGTCTCCGGATAGGTTTTGTCTCACTCAAAGAGTCGGAGTAGCTACTATCAATTGAAAGAACCTCAGGGAAGATGCTTTCATTATTATTCAAAAAAAGTGAGTTTTTTGGGAGTCCATTTGCTATAGCTACACGATAACTGAAAGTAGGTGACAGGGATGAGCAGTCGTTCTTTCCGTCGTTTTCTTCAAGCGATATGTTACGTGCCGAAGAGCATTTGGAAATTTTTCTCACTGTAGTCTTCAGTGTAGTGGAGAGAGTTATGTTGTGTGCTTGCAAATCAGTGGTCAATTTAGGCTCTTTATTTTCGCTTCTCTCTTTCTTCTTTATTGGGTTTGCCAATTTCTTTGTAAACATTCCTTTACAAATCTTTTCAATGTAGGATGATATAGTCTTGATTAGGGCAGAAACCATGGATGGCAATCCTGTGGACTGTTGAATATGCAGCGGTGGTGAGCCAAGCACAATCAGCCTGTGCTTGACTGTCACTAAGACCACGGTCCAAGTCCAGACTCACTAATACTTTTATATCCAGTGGTCATCCTCCAGGAAAGAGTCATCCCTCTGAAAGAAAAAAAAAAAAAAGAATATTTACTTCCTTTTTTCAGTCCATTTAACTGTATTCCACAAGTACTGTGAATGAGATAGAAAGATAAAACAATAGAGACTGTGTGTGTGTGTGTGTGTGTGTGTGTGTGTGTGTGTGTGAGAGTGAGAGATATCATTTGCACATATCAATTTGTGTGTATCCAGGTATGTGTACACATGTCAGTCAAGGTCAATAGACCCACTGGCTTCATTGATGTATCCAGCTTCCATAGCAGGAGATAGCCAATTATGCTAATTGCCTCAGTGCTGCAATACTCTTGTCAATATTGTTGTGGGAAACTAGAAGGCATCAAACTAAACCAGGATCATTGTGATAGTGTGTAGTTTATCAAAATATCTAGCTTGATGAAAAATTCTGACACCATAACATGTCATTTGTCTTAACACAATATTATTTAGAATATATATATCTTTTAAATGTTTATTTTCAAAACAAAATATATTTTGGTAGCTAGTTAGTTTCTATAATGAAGAGTAAAGTTTAGATGTTTTTATTAATTATGACATTGAAGGTAATGAATTATCTTATTATACATTGATGTCCTAATTAGATTGATTGCAACAGTTCAGTACCTGAACTGCTGAGGTGTCATAATGTATAAGAGCAGCAGACTATGTAGCGAGATAATAATGTGCTCTCAGGCCTGTGGGAAACAATCCACAGACCTCTTGATCCAAGATGCATAGAATACAACTTTGAACAGCCTGAAGTGGTTCTGATAGGTGTGTGTTTTTTCTACAGAGTGGAACTGGCCAGCTGAGTCGAAAGAGGGGTGTTTGTTGTGTAGAGGATCTGACAGCTGCTCCACATTAGTTCCGAGGTTTGGAGCTCGATGTGTCTACTGTCTCATGACCACAGAGACATACTCACGTCAAATGAGCTGTGAAACACAGAATTACATTTAGATTTTATTACTGGGCTCTGAAGAAGGACCAGGCATTAGTAAATCGAGCTTAAGACTATGTTGCCAGCATAGATGTGTTTCTGGCAGCACTGTATGATGGCATCAATCCTGCAGCCTGACTATTTGTTCACTTCATTGCGAAAGGTTGCAGGCAGGCCTGAGGCTGTAATCGTTCTTAAAAGAAAACACCTTTTTGCATTACAAAAATGAAATGACAACAGGACTAAGAAAAGAAGGATTACAGGATATTTTAGGGTATGAGGAGGTTCATGACTCATCTTTTTTGAAGCTTGGGATGAAGCCAAGGGCAACCTTTTGTAGCTGATGGGTCACAACACAAAACTGCCTCAGTCCTCCACCATGCAAAAACTGAAAGGTGGCACAAGTCAATTTGTGTCGAGGAGTAAGCAGCTGAGAGTTTTACTCAAGAGAAGCTTTAATTGTTCTAGTTGGAGGGTTTTTTTTTTATTTGTTTGTTTGCTTGTTTTGTTTGTTTCTTTTTTTTACGTATTCCCTCAAGACAAGATAAGCCTTTTAGAATCAAGATTAACTTGTTTGGCGAATGGCTATTTTCAACCTTAAAACCTTCAACTTTAAACCTTGTCATCCTGTTAAATGGATGTCTCTGTGTATTACTGTTGTTTTTTTTTTTTTTTTAAAGTTAGGAGTAAGCCACAAGACTAACTGCTAGCAGCATTAGTTCTCCAATGAGGTAATATCACACCAATACAGAGCAAGTGCAGCGGATTCAAAGGATGGCAGTCAAACTTAATACAGTGGAAATGGGAATATTTGGCATTTCTTTATTGGAACCGTTTGTACATTCCTAATGTTTGTTGCTGTGTTCATTTTTTTTCTATCATGTCTTCAGTGTAGCAGAACCCAGAGTGACATTAAACACCATGGACAAGCAAAGACAAATCATACTGTTATGTGCACATTAATGGCTAGATGTTTGATTAATAGTGCAGCAATCTGGCAGGCTCAGTGCTTTGCTCTTTGATAAGCACCATAAATACATACAAGACATGTAAAATAATCCACAATACTGAGAGGCCTGATTTTACAGTTGAAAAACGCATCTTTAATTACTGTCTATCAATTTAGAATTGGTCATGTTCTTTTTTTTTTTTATATGGACCGATTTAATTTACAGTAGCATTGAACACAAATATCCCCCAAAAACCTTTAAAAGAATGGATATATTTTTGTTTACACATGTGAATAACAATATAATGTGTTCAATGAATTTGGGTGTTGAATCTGAAATATGAGCAAAGGTGAAAGTGTAAAGTAATAAGTCACAAATATCAGATTATAGAAACCAGATCAGCTGGTTGTGAAGAAGATAAGACTGTAGCAGATGATAGTAACAACTGCCAACCTTTTGAAGCCAAAAGGAGCAAATAATAGATTAAGATCAACTTTGGCAACAAACTCTGCTGTCTCTTTTAATATTATATGGAGCTGAGAGTTTAGTGTTGGCCTTTTCAAGACATTGTAAGTTTGTTCTGAAACAGGGAGCTGGTTTGTTTGTCAAGGCCGCTGAGGTGATTGTTCGTATACAGGGCCAGCGTTTTATGCAATGCTGAGTCTTCCCCAAGTTTGGCTGCTCTTTTCAACTTAACAAACAAAGTTTTGTTGCCCTTTGCAGAGACTAGAGAGACGCATGTGATACATGCATAGCAGGGGTTGTTGAGTCTGAGTGACTGAAGATATTTCGTGCTGGATTCAGACTTCCAACAGCCCAGATAATGGTTTGGTTTAACCAGATACAGATTACATTATTATTAGTTACAGTGTTATGTTTTGCTAAAATAAAAAGCAAAAATGTTGTACATTGTTGATGGTAGATCTTTGTGGAAGCAGTCTTGATAGATGTTATCTGATCAGAGGGAATATTCTAGGGAAAGGAATATTCCCTCTGAATATTCTAAATATATATATATCTTTTTTTTTTTTTTTTTTTTGTGCTTTGTGTGTGCTCCAATTTATAATGATAATTTTATTGGAATTGCACGAGTGCCTGACAGGTTTGTCTCCCACTGAAGTGTGAGTTACCCTGGCATGAGACCAAACAGTGATAACTTTAATGACGCCTGCGTGTCGATGAAGACTGCAGTTTGCTACAACATCTAATGTGAATATCAGGACACACTGATCATTATCAACACCACCCTGCAGATCTTGAATGCATTTATAGGTCATTTAGCTGTAATTCCACTTTTTTTTTTTCTTTTCATCACTTTCTACATCACATCTCTGGCTTCAGTGAATTTGGTTTTGCATTACCCATCCAATTTGCAAAATTCATAGCACATTTTGGAAAGAAATACAACAAAATTATGTTTTTAAGATGCACCTCACTGAGTAACTTGGCCGTGATGGACCATTATCACAATGTGCTCAACACAAAATTTGCATGATGATGACTACTAGTTAATATTGACCATTTCTTTTAAAGCCTCTGTGACACAATTTAGATGTACTAAAATGAGCTTCAGCCTCACTCTTATCTGACAGCATCTGTTGTGTGTCACTGTTTACTCTGACAGATAGTGGAACAGCACTTGTGTAAAGCACTGTGCTGCACTGTTGCTGCCCTCTGTCCACACAAATCACACTAAAAGAGTTCTGGGGCTTAATGAGTGCTGATTACCAATTAGGGTGCTGCCTTTTTCTTTACAGAGCCAACATCCTGACATCTGCATGTTAAGGTTTGACAAATGAAGCATTCACCCTCTTCCAGAGCTCAAGTTGATACGTAAATGGCTTGATAATGCCCGCGAGGTATTGCATGTATCGTCCCATTAGAGTGTAATGATGCAAGAATTAGGAGAAAGGGATGACAGATTACTAGATCACCTTAATCCGCTTGCATGTGTTATCAATTTGGACATAAAAATCTGTGAAGACAGAGCTCTGTGTGAAGATTCGGCAGCAAATGGGCCACAAGTGAAATGTTATCATTTATTCAGAGCTATGACAAGCAGACGTGAGGATGAAATTGCAGGTCGAGTTATCTAGATGTTACAGTATCGGCGCTATTGTTCACTCTAACGGCATTTTGAAGCGTAATATAAGCAGGAATATTGTAATAGAACACATTGTGTTTTACAGATAAGTGGACAGTAGTTGTTGGTTTTCATAAGATTAGTCAAAGACAGTTAATTTATGTGAGGAGCATGTGCAGTGCACACATACACGCATTTGGCCAGCCATCAAATGAGGCAGTAGCTATTGTCGTATGATAAAATCATGACACAGAATATTGCCATGGTGTGTTCAACCAATGTTAAATGGTTCCATAAGCGTGTGAATATATATCATTATTGTGTTTTTCTACCACCCTTATTATGCTTCACATTTCAGAGGTTAAGAGCCTCTGATCAGAATTGACCTTCCTTTTGTGCCAACTGAGATGTCGTCGTTTGAAAGTTACTCACCATCTACATGCCAAGAATGCTATGACTTTTAATCCATTTGCTTGGTCAAGTAATAATTCTCAAACATTACTTGGCGGCTACTGTGACAAAACGAAATCTGGGAATTCCTTAAGCAGAACCCCTCCCATTTGTGAGTCAGACTAGAGAAACCTCCAGAGAAAAGGGGAGCACCTCAACCACACCCACTCCCCTCAGCTCTGAGGCGTTGCCACCTCAGGCCCTGCATTAATATCCAGGGACCTATTTACCCCATTTCGCCTAATGCATGTGACTAGCAGAGCGCTCTAAAACGCTCCATTTCTCACACTCTTACAGTCTCTGTCACTTTCCTCTTTAATGGCAATGATTGTCATTTGGAGGCATGCTAACCTACTTCTCACAACAGCACAAGCTGCTCTTTTCTCTTGATGAAACGCCAACTACTCCAATTTAAGGTTATTGTCACATTCACTCTTTTACCACTTTGAGTGAGACGGAGGAATATTTCTGTGAAAACCTTTTTAGATGCATAAAGATGATGAGATGCTCACGAGTTACGTCATGTCTCCAGAACACATGATTGTGGATTACGAGTGTGGATTAGTGCCCATGTGGTTGAGAGTGCATGCCTGTGGGTTGTGTATGTGTGTGCGCGTGTGCAGCCGTGCGTACACACACACGTGCACGCCGTGCATGGTTGCTTTTAAGCATGCATTTGCTGCTCTGAGAGAAAAGCGAAGCATACCAGTGGGGGATGAGCGTGTGAGGGAGGGTGTGTGCATCCTCAGATCATATTGCCCTCACGCCCATCCTCGGCCACATTCCGCCTCCCTTCTCCCAACCTGTGTATTTCCCAGCAGTGAAATATCTGCCTGCAGCCCGAGGAAACCAGCCAACATCACAACAGACTGTCTCCCCTCATAAATCAGAAATATTTTCCATTCCTTCGGCGGCACGGGGGGAACCAGTCTCGTCGCGTTCGTTCGGAGTGAAACAACAGCATTGCTCACATGCGTTCACGGTGTGTGTTTCGGTAAAGGTGAGGGGGAAAAAAAGAGCAACGGGGCATTTGTGTGATCGTCACTGCTGGAATCAGATCCGGAATATTTTTTTTTTTTAAAGCAACCAGCTAAACGATGAAATATCACGGAACACTTAACATTTCTTTCACCCCAGCTGCATCGATAGGCAGTGCCATCTATCCACATCATTCTCAAATAAGGTTTCATTAATCCGCTGACAGGGCCACAGAGGGAGGGGAGGGAAGCAACAAGAAGGTTTACAATGAAGTCAAACACTCAACATCCCCGCACCACACAAACACGCACTCAGCGCCAAAACGACGCTTCGCCGCGCTGCACATACCTGGTTGTGTCAAATCCCTGTGCAGGACGCCAGCGGTGAGTGAGCACGGCGAGCCGTGTGGAGCCGCTTCCCCGCTTTCAGCGAATGATCGGTGCGATGCTGGAGAGGACAGGCAGGGAGGGAGGGAGGGAGGGAGGGAGGGGAGAGAGCGGCTCGGTGCGCAGCTGCCTGCTAATACCAGAGCTCAGAGCATCTCCCCCCGTCCGTCAGACAGCACATCCCACAGATCAGCCTCCGCCAAGTCACAGGCGCACACCTCCATCTCCTCCGTGCCACCTTCTGCGCTCCGGTCTGCGCGTTATTGGTGTGTGTGTGTGTGTGGGAAAGGGGGGGGGGGGCGAGGATGCTGCCTTTTATTGGCGCAAGCTTTAGGTTTTGTTTTGTTTTGTTTTGTTTTTTGGCCCCACGACTGACACACACACACACACACACACACACACACACACACAGCTCACAGACAGTGTCAACGCGCTGGATGTCTGGTCCAGAACGGGATGCGGACGGGTGGTGCTGATGCTGCTGAAGGGGAGGCAGACAGCGATGCGGCTGTTTCTGGATCCCTGGACTGAGACTTTGCAGCCCGGCTGGAGAATGTCTGTCCCCCCCTCCGTACAAAAGTCTCTCTCTCTCTCTCTCTCTCTCTCTCTCTCTCTCTCTCTCTCTCCCTTCCCTCCTCTACACACTGAGCCGGGCTGAGACACACACACACACACACACACACACACACACACACACACTGAAGATAGCCCTAAACACACACTCAGCCTAGGGCGAGATTCCTTGAGTGAGCGGGATGTAAAGAGTTAAAAAGAGAAGAGGGATTTAGGATGAATTTGATAAAATTGTGTGTGTGTGTGTGTGTGTGTGTGTGATCTCCAAAAGCTAAACACGGGTGGAAACAGGCTGACGTAACAGTCAATAAACATCAGAAACCAGTCGCAGAACAACGTTGGACATCAGAGGTGTTGCTTTATTTTTTTTTCGTCGTGTCTCGTGCACGCGCGCCATTTCTTTGCTTTGCTTCGATGCTGCACGTGCACGGATTTACGGGCATGCCTGAGGGTCACGAGGAGATGACTGGAGTTTTGTCTTTCTGTCAAACACACACACAAACGTCACTCACTCATTCTCTCTCTCACACACACACACACACACACACACACTCCCATCAGTAGGCTGCATGCCACGCGCAGCTTCCCATACACTCACACATCATCTACTTACGTCTCTCACCGGAAACGCCATCGTACAAGTAGATTAAAACCACTTTGTTCAATTTCACAGCGTTTGAAAAAAAAAAAAAAAAAAAACTAATATTATGTAAGTAATAAAATAGAAAGAAAAACGGAAATGGAGGAGAAGCAATCTTAGACCATTGCTGTAATTTGTCCTTGTGTGACATTTCGCTAATTGAGGCTTTAAATTCACGGTGACGGGAACAAATGAAGACGGACACCGTGCGATGAAAACATCGCAGGTGGGTTGTCACATGAGAGAGCACATCATTTTCACCGACCTGCCCCAGCCACAGCGGTGATTAAGCATTCAAACTGTGCACCCCCCCCCCCCCCCCCCCCCATTTCCATGCCGCTCTCCTCTCTCAGCTGAGATCTGTGTCATGCATCCCTCCAACAGCCACTAATTGTCTGGCCTTCTAGCGAAATCTCATTTTTTTCATTATTTCACACCCCCCCCCCCCCCAGACTCCGTCACATGGGAGAACAGCGGGGTGTAGGAGATGTGTGGCGGATGCGTGCGCAAGCGCATGCGGAAGCGGCGGTGGGGGAGCCGGGAGGAGGCTGCGGACGGCCCCGTCTCCCGGTGGAAGCGGCGGCTCCTGCTCGACCCCTGCTGGACGTGACAGCAAACGCTTCCCGAGCCGATCCGGTTTAGCCAAAGATAGCGGAGCAAAAGCTGATTTATTTTTGCATTTGGCACGGTTCAGTTCAAGTCTAATGTGATCTAGGACTGAGCTAAATGAGCAAATTAGTTGTTAATAATATTATGGAGGATTTCAATTGTGAAACATTTAATGTTGCCTTTCACAGTTAATTCGTATCAGTATAAGCATCCATCTGTAAATGAAAGGGGTAGCATTCCATTATTTTTGGTTTCTCGCCCTCACCCCTCTTTATTTCATATGCCATCCCTTTTCTCTCATGTGTGTCCTCCGCCACTTTCTCTGGAAACACAGACTCTTCCTCCTGTTTGTGCCTTCAGCTGCCGAGGGACAGCCAGCCAAGACTCCTGAGGTCTTCTCCACCCTCCATCCCCCAATCTCCCCTCCTCTCTCCACCTCTTCCTTTTCCAAGCCTGTGCAACAAATACCCATTTCTTTCTCTGATTATGTGCCTCTGCCCATAGTCACTCAGAGAGATTTTTTTATTTATTTTAGATTGATCCCATTAAAGTAAAAACAGCTCCCGATTATTAAAGTTCTGCCTTTATTGTAAATTCAGCTGAGAGTGGGGGAAATAAAGAGAATTTGCACTCATGAACCTTGAGTTTACTCAGAACATTGCAAACAGCAACCTCTGTACACCCCAATACCCCGGTAAACATCAGATTTAAAGATCATTGTTTCAAAGCCTTACGACTTCACTGTCCTGTTAAAAAACAAGGTCTGCTCCAGTTGTCAATCATCCTCCACCAAGATACCACAGTGTATTTCAAACAAAAAATCATACAGGCCAAAGTGCTGACGGAGGAGAAACTGGATGTGCAACTGTTGTTTCTTAAATAGCTTGTGGCTTTGTACATCAATGCTGCTAGGAATGTGTGACCTACTTACGTTTGTAAATTAAATGTAAAATTTCTTTTTTCACTTAACTCACCTTTTAGATATAAAATGTTATCATATTTAAAATCATCTTTTAGTCAATTCAACTATATGTTGTCAGTTATTCTGAATAATTGTTGGCCCAGTATACATATGAAAATTTGTTTAACAGCAATTTGCATTTTGCACCATCACTGAAGAAAAGCCATTTCGAGCCGTCAGTTCCTCGGGATTGCAGACCTGTCTCCACACTATCATATTCGCATATATCATCTGTGGCACTCTAGTATATTCTAAGAAATTACAATATTGATGAAGAACAAAATTCAACTCAATGTAAACTTTTCCTTCTGTTATAATAAATAAATAATAAAATCAGTGTTGCAACTGACAACACTCCATTGCATTGATCCTACAGTGGAGTGCACAGGCGGAAAAGTATATCGACACAAAAGGAGCCGATGACTGGTTTAAATCTGTCTCCACGGATGATTGTGATTCTTCCTTCAATATAGCTCAGGGGCCATTCTTTACTATCATCTTTTTTTTTTTTTTTTTGGGTTAGGGTTATGTCATTTGCTCTTCTGAGTTCCTTTAACATTGTTATGCTACTCATTGACAGCACAAGGCTAGGTAATATTTGAAACAGCTTTAGTCAGATAAAACGCAAACGGGTGAGATATTTCAGCACCAAAGTTTGTTTGTTCGTTCATCTGATACTGCTTATCCGTTTCCGGGTCACGTGCGGTACAGTAGCCAATCCCAGCTCACATTGGGACGAGGGCGAGGTAAACCCTGGGCAAGTTGCCAGTTTATCACAGGGCCAACATGCAGATAGAGACAGAGACCAACAACCACTCACACTCAGACCTACAGACAATTTAGAGTCACCAGTTAACCCAAACCCAAACTGTCTTTGGCCAGTCGGAGGAAACCCATGCAGGCACCATGGAAACTCCACATAGGAAGGCCCCAGGCCAGGGAATCAAACCCGTGACCTTCTTGTTGTCAGGCAACTGCACTAACAAATATATTACATTTCAGTTATAATTGTATCCATATGAAGTGACTGAGTCATGTGCTAACTGATTCAGAGATTCCTCCTTGAATCTGCACAGTTGGAAAAGGTCATCCATCACAATGAGACACTGACTTATAGGTTACACATTACAACAAATTCAGCTCCTAACCATCACCTTTAGGATGCATTTCCCATCTTCTGACATAACATGGTACAATAATGAATAATTCAGCTCCATCTTTAAAAATTCAAACATCTACATGTACAATTATATTGCCATCTAGTTTCATAATTGTTTCTGTAGGAGTGAAATGGTAACAAGCTGATTTGGAAAGAGTCTGATTATTATTAATTTTACATTAACCATGTCAATTATGTCCTCTACTGACATCCACAACACAAAGTCAATAAGTCTTTGTTCATTTGGTTTAATAATCATCCAGTTTTGTTGATGCACGCTAAAATATTCACTGCAGTCCCGTACAATTAAACATAATGTATCACAGAACAGTCCTTAAGCTGTGGTTGTGAATTATGTATGTTTAAAACGAAAATGAGCAAGGGCCAACTATTCTGCCCGACCTTCTTTAAAGGCAGGGCTTTAGTGTGAATAAAATTAATAGTGTTTATTGGCAGTTTTAGAACAGGATCATATTTGAGATGTCTGGTGTAGAGAACTTGTTGGTGAATAATCCAATGGACTTTAATATCTTTACCTCCTTCTTCACTGACTTGTTGATAATTCATTTTGTTCTCCAGCCATGGTATCTGATGCATCCGTAATAATCACCGTAGTTTAATGTCATCCACAGCAGGAAAACAAAACCAAAACAAATAAATCCTTTCTTCTTGTTTGGTTCCTCAGGCCCTCGAGGTCAAGTAGCTCTTCAGTCTCCTTCATTTCAGGAAAAATCAGTAATTAAGTGGTGACAGATGTGTTTGTGCTCTCATAGCAGGCTAACCAAACAAAGTCAGAATCCACCGAGCTGTATCTTAATATCTGATGAAATATCTTCAGTCCTCCATTGGCAAACTCCTGCTTCTTCTGCGGACAGCTGCTCTCCAACCATCGTTTTAGCACAGTCTCAGATAAACTCCCCTCGGTAAAAGGTTTGCAATATCTAGCAGTTGATGTCTGCCTTTGTGCCATTTTAATTTGACTCACGGGCTCTTGTGAAAAAGCTGCTGAAATATTATTACAGCTTCCTCTCCCTCAGTTAGCTGTTAGCTTGTCAGTGTTGTCTCCTGACATTGAACTCCTCAGTAACAGCCCTCGAGATCAATTTTCTGTATTTATTTTTTTATTTTTTTATTTCAGGTTTAGTAAGGGTCACGGAGAGGGTCAAGCAGCCGGAGGGTGGCAAAACTTAGAACTGAATTTCTTACCCGTGGATTTTACATACTGTGCTAATCAGAAACAATACATTTAATGACAGAGGTTGTGGGCCGTGTGAAAGCTGCTCAGGCTGGACTGTGGACATGCTCTAAAGTCATAGATTCCAATGCTGGTCCTCCTCAGTATGTTAGTCTGCTTTGTCATCTATAATAGAAGGGTAAGGCTCTCAGACCAGGATTTGGTTGTTGTTCCAGGCTGAAATTACACAACTTGAAGTCTTTTCCATCACTGCTCACTATTGAAGAAGCAATTTAACACTTCAATGTCTCAGAGAAAGCACAACCAGCACAATCTTTTGTAAAAGCATCTTAAATTGCACTTGTCACTGGTATACCCATGGTACGTCTTTTGACTCTTTCTGTGAAGCACTTCTCTTTTTCTGTAAAGTGTTATCTCCTCCCTTCTGATGTTGGCTAAGACCATCGCTCTGCAGAAAACAGCCAGGGCAGCTCTCTTTTGAATAACCATGCTGGTATATATGCCTGTATGTTTGTGCGTCTTTGTTTTCTGACCCGCAGAAGTGGCGATAAATACAGAGCCACTTGTGTCTGTGACTTTTCCAGATACAAGTTCTGTATGCTTAACAAAGGTCATTGTACAAGAGTTGAGGCTTTCATCTTAACCTACAGCAGTCGAGAATATGGCTGAACCACTTCAAATTCCAGAACTTTAGTTTCCTGGGGCAGAAACACAGGAAAGTGGGCACTAATGAGACAGGCAGATGGCCTTTATATAGCCCGTTAGTGGTTGAAATCCTTCCATTGAAGCATAAAGGGATGGCCAGGGGGCTGATGCAGCATTAAATCTCGCACATGAGCATCAGCTTGAAGCTAAATATCTTTTCATTTATATTGAGAAGAGAGAGCACATTAAAGGAGTTTATTCAGATCACACAGCTATCAACTAACGCTGCCTTCAGTATTAAAGGACAGGATTAACATTCATCATATTAGCACCTCCTGAACCAGAGAGGGTTGAATATTGTTGCTTTGGGTTGACAGAATAATAAAGAGACATGGTTGTGAATTGAGAAGTGCAGGATCTAAGAGAGTAATGGCTGCAGCGAAATAAATTTCCCACCCATTAATGTAAACTTCTTCAGCATTGATAAAGTCCGAGGGTTGTGCTCTAGTATATTCACACCTGAATTAACTCGAGGAACATGTTTCCAGAGGTACTTAAAATTCTTCACATATAAATGATTGTACTTCTGTTGACCATTGCCCTCACTGTTTGCCATCTTTTCTAATTAGCACCAATGAAACAAAACAAAGTCTAAAGCCCCCCGAGCAGCTCTGCGAGGCTGGATTGATTATTGATGTTTCGGCCAATGCATAAGAGCATGATTGCATTTACTAATTAGAACAAAAAACAGAATACAAATTAGGCTGATGTCGTAAATTTTCAGTTATAAGGTAATAAGAGCTGAAAATCTTATTCTCGCTGGTGTCAGAGTGAAAGTGAAAGGATCACCAATCATCCCGGTGAGTGCTAGATGTCAAAATGTTGACTTTGATAATAATAAAAGGTTCATTCTCTGGGAACCAAGAAAATGTACCAGTTTACATCCAGTAGATGTTGATATCAGTAGGTAAAATAAGCAACAACTGCAGCTAAAGTATGACTGAAGGATCAACCATAACCATTATAATGCATTGTCTGGGAACCATAAATCAATCAAGCAATCCAAATAGTTGAGATATTTCACTTCTGGAAGTCTTACCGTCTGACATGCCACCGTCCTGACAGTTCAGATGTGCAGCTCAACTATATGGTAAATATATGGCATAATGTGGGGGAGAATGTTTGGTGAAAAAGTTAAAGGGAGATTAAAAATTGATGAAAGGATACTGTGAAGTCAGGTTCGACATGCAGTTTGTGCAGTTTTTGTCCAAGGTTTATATTTGTGGGTGTGGAAAATTATTTTAAAGGATTTAGTATTTCCTCTGGCAGGATGTAGAAAAAAACATTTCCCTGGCTTCCCGAGAGAATGTGAATGCTTAAAAAGCTTATGAAAGGATCCAAATAATGTAAAAGCTTTTTCTCTCATATATGTAATATTTTTACCTTGTCTCATGTACATTATCTGATTTATTTCTTTCTATTAAAAGTACAAAATAAGGGTTGCTTTACTGTTAATAGACGTTGCGTAAAGGAATCTCAACTTAAGTTAAAAAAAACAAATATTGCCAGTCCTCACAGTTCACATAAAAATTAAAGGCAGATCAATCCAATTTGAGTGAGAACAACAAAATATAAGTATCACTAATTATAGAGAGTGAAATCAGGGATGGTTTTTAATTAAACTAAGTTTTGAAATGTCAAATTTTAAATATAGACAAAGATTTTTATGTTTGGGTGTAAACATAATAAACATGTTTATTCTTATTTTGTGAAGCATGATAACTAAACACAGTCATTGTGTTAAGATGACAGTGTGTATTTTGAGGAGGAGAGTGGTGTTTGGGTTCAGACGTCAGATCAATCAGGGGGTGTTTAAGTCCCTGGCAGACTCAGTTCTCTCCTCAATCCGCCCAACTGCTGCATTGCAGATAAAAACCCCTCTTTGCCAGATACCTCTTACACACACCAGAGACCAGCTAACCCCCAAACTCAAATCAGCGAGTACATCGTTTTTTCTTTATCACATCTGAAACTACAAGATATATACCAAATGTACAGTCCGGACTATTCCAAAAAAAGAAAGAAGATGATGAGTTAGCTTTTGGCTTAATTGCCCATTTAGCTTCAAAATTCCAAAACATGAGCTGGAATCTCTCATGTTGGAAGTTATGTGAGAAATCTTTCTCCGGTTTTATAATCAACAGAGTCTGCATGTGGCACTAAGTTGGGGAATGTGCTTATTTATCCTGGTTATTTCCATTAGCCCCACGGCTCCTAAAAACTACACGAGCCAGACACATAGAGAAAAGACATTTTCATTCAAAAAGAAAATTCTGTATTTATTTAGACTTACTCACTCACTTTTTTAATGGAAATGCAGCATTTAGGTTATACCAGAAAAAAGCTTTATATACAGTTGACAGTGTGCTTTTGAATGTGCTGCAGCAGTAGCATTAATATTTTAAAGGACCAATTTTAAGTATTTGCCGCCATTACATATCCAGTATAGGTAACAGCAATACGATGTGGAGCTAAGTGGTCAACATACCAACTTCAGTACACAAAAGAGACATATTATCAATATGTTAAACAAAATTACTCACATATAGTCCTTTTAATATTACTAGAGGATGTTGACCATTTTGTCTGCAATAAAAATCTAATTTTGAAACAAAAACACATCTCAGATCGAAAATGTAACTGATATGCATTGAATATATATACAAGACATTTTAAGATGTAAGGATAATGTGGCCTCAAATATATGACTGAAATATAAGAAGCAATTCTTGGTTGCCACCTGGACTTTTACTGGGGTCGTAACACTAAAAATATAAAATAAAATACTAGTGATGATGTACAACATACACTATTAAAAGTTATTCATGACAAGAAAAAATAATGATTGAGTATTTTGCAAGCCTTTGGGTGTGTTATCCCTGTGTTCCATAATGATAAGCTGCAGTTTGTGCCATTTAATAATTAAAACCTCACGTACTATGGGCGTGGAGAATTTTTAGCTCCATGTGTTGGAAATATACGATCAAATTTCAGCGATGGCAGATTAATTGCTCTCCTCTGAACCACAGTGTGGTTTCTTTGTGCAGCGTCACTAAGCTAATTATCATCTTTCCTGTTGATTATAGAAGGTAAACTAGGATGTTTTGAGAGAACGAGCGTGTCTCAACACTTAAAATCTTAATGGGCCGAGAGCTTATCCTTGAAAAACAGCATGTCGGGCCACAACGACAAACTGTTGTGCTTCTCTGGAACCCCTGGCTTTTTTCATTGGAATATTTCACAGCTATGATCACAGTAATTATTCTTTCTGCTCACATGGCCTCACAACAAAATTGTCTCAATTACTTCTGCTGTTTGCACCTTAACTGTGATTAGCCCTTGGTGTGGAGTTGGAGGTAATTTGTCAGGCAGTAATACACAATGGTAAATGAATGATGGTGAGTCCACGTGGCTTCGCAGTTATTTTCGGGGTCGTTACAACAGGGAAGCAGGTTGAGATGTTGTTTGACATCTGTCACTTCTACACTCTCAGCTCTGGCAGTAATATGGGCCTATTAAAAAAATATTACATATAGTGTATGATGCTTTCTCTGCGGACAGGACACATTAAGTGTCAAAGTCAATGTGACATAATATCAGGCTGCTGATGTCCTAGTTTCCCTGTTTTCAGTCTTTGTGCTAAGCTGAACTAACAGACTGCCCACTGTAGATTTATATACAATAATTTACAAATTGAAATGACACATTTTTGGCACTACAGCATTTACCATTCCAGTAAAGCTGATGACTGCCTGAAAGGGGCATGCTCATCGTCAGCAAATATAACATTAATTAAATTGAACTTGATGGCAACGCCCACGTGTGACTTCATTTGCCTTGATGTTACATAAGAAATGACAACCTGAGACTCAATTTGAGAAGGCCCCTTGGCTCAAGACAGGAATGTAAAATTTGACAACTTGTGACCAAAAACGGTGACCGACTGAAACTCGGTAGGAGTGTCTCGTTCGCTTTCTGACTCTCTCTCGCCACGTGTGTTTCTGTCTCACACTGACATACACACAATTATCAGAGAGCCTGGAGGTGACAACCTGTTGATTTCTATTCTTGTTCTGAGCCCATCTCACTTCTTTGGTTGCAGCTGAGTCACTACAACACACACAAAAATGCGCACACAAACACACACCCCGATGTCTCCATAACAGAGGACATAACATTGATTAATCTCCTGGTGAATTACTAAAGCCCTAACTTAACCATGGCCTTATCCTAAGTGTAAAACATGTCTTAACCTTAAAATGTTGTGATTTGTGTTATGGGGACTTTCTTTATATCCCCATAACAAACACAAGTCCGCTGTATGTGACTGTGTAAACACATTTTGCCATCAACATGAATAATAGCTGGAAAAGACATACACATGCACAATAACAATAGCTGTGCACAACCATAAAGCACAATGTGGTGTTTTTCACCCAGAATGCTCCATGAGGGACGATCCGTTAGTGATTGTGTGTTTTATGTGAGTCACTTTGGGGCTGCCCCTCAAATTGTCATCCTGAGTGCAGTGTGGCTGCAGTGTCTCTGCTGTAACTGCACCATGCTGGGCAGGTGACAGATCTGTTTACTGTGTTTGCGCTCTGAGGGAGATCACAGCTCGGAGAAAGAAAAATAGTGTTTGCACGCATGTTTTCTTTTTACACTGATGCTGATAGTTTAAAGACTCTGACTCCTGAAGTGACGCTTTCCATCGCTGCCTGAAGCCGGATGTTACCGGCTCTTGACAAGTGGAAAAGAAGAAAACACAGAAATATACTATAACTGACACACAGACAGACAAACACACACAACAACAACAGCACAGAGTTGCTCAGGTGCAGATGCCTGATGCTTCGACAGGAAGAGTGAGAGTGAGCGTAGCTGATTATCATTAAAATTAGCTCCGAGCATCGCAAAGGCTCTCTACAGCGTGAGCAGCATTGGCTGCGTCAGCACAGCACTTCCTGTTTACTATTTAGTCCCACAGCAGGCTGCAGACGCCAGATAACAGCACAAAGCATGCTAGGAGATAAAAGCTCTACAAAATGCGCTGGGGCCCCTGTAGGGCCTGTCGCTGCTTGATGTGGCATCAGTCAGTATTACGACTACTACTGAGATTGGTGGTCTCCCTCAAACTACCCCGAGTGAGAGAGAAAGAGGCAATGGAGGAAAGATTTGGGGAGAGAGATGAGTGGGTGTGTGATACAGTCGACTAACAATCTGGTTAAACATTCAATAAACACAATACGAGCACAGTTGTAGGCTTGTTATCTAATATCCTGCTTGGCTATAAGCAAATAGTGTTTCAGTATTCATGCGTCTCATTGAATTTTTATTGTGAGTCATGTTTGTGGTTGAATGATCACATCTCCATGAAAAGGAGTTTTGCCTGAAACCAAAGTACAAGCATGGCTAGAGAGGAGAGCTCATTAAAAAGCAAACATTTTTAAACCCAGGTAAATATGGTAAATACTCTAGGCAAGAGATTAAGTTGATACCTGCTATCAATCAGGTTTGTTGGAGTCTCGACAGCCAAATAGTCGTGAAATTTTTTGCATTCATTTTCTAGGTTCTGAATACCCTGAAAATTTGTTGGTTACAGCTTGATAGAATAATAAACTGTTGCATATGTGGAGTTATTTTTACACTAGTTGTGCACAAAGAAAAGCCATAAAAGAAATCTCCTCTTCCTTTTGGCTTTGTAGTGCATTCTGACACAGTGTCCAGCCAAGAGGTTTTACGATAGATAGACATTTCTCATTGTGTTGGCCGTGTTCTCCAGCACAGCGGATTCAAAATGAAACGACGACTATAAGGTCAAAGTGCTGACTCTCAGTTTCCATTACACTTGTGTTTCCTCTATTTTTTTATTTATTTATTTATTTTTTGCTGGCTGGCTTTGTTGACGAGGGTGATGCTTTGATTGTTCTGTCTTCCTGACAGTTTAGCTCTTTACCTGGAGTTTGTATGTTCTCCGTGCGCCTGTGTGGGTTTCCTCCGGGTACTCCAGTTTCCGCCCACCGTCCGAAGACGTGTCATCCTTTGTAGGTCAACGGGTGACTCTAAAAGTGTGAGTGTGAATGATTGTTGGTCTCTGTCTGTCTCTGTGTGGTGGCCCTGCGATGGACTGGTGACCTGTCCGGGTTGCACCCCCCACAACCCAGAAATGAATAAACGATAGAGGATGAATGAACCGTTAGTCTGACCATCAGTAAATGCATCACAGCAGGAAGCTTCAAAGCTTTCTTGTTTCCTTAGTCTGTATCCTCCTCAAACATGTTGTGAGCTGACAGCCAGTTTTGTTAAATCATTCTCAACAAAAATTTTTTTTCAGAGTCTTGATTTATTCCTTACACTTCCTCAAAAAAAAAAAAAAAACAAATTAAGAAGACTTGTGTGCAGTCATGCTAGTTGGTCAGTGAAGCTGAACAGTGCTTTATGCTAAATGCTAAATGATCACGAGCATAACAATGTACAAACAAAGACAATGCTAATATGTTGATAATTGTTTAACTAGCGCAGCACACTCAAAGCTGTACAGATGTGAGTTTAATATCATAACATTAGCAGCAGCAGCACCTTCACTGCTGTGTCTTTATGAAATGCATTCAGGTTTAAGGATTTGTTGCAGGTGAGCCCCGTACACTGTCCCCGCAGTAACATGCATACTTGGAGTAAAATAGATTTGAAGTGTAAAAATGCCCTCCAGGCTGCAGTTATGAGCATGTACCATGAATGAAATGCAAGCTGGTTCACAACCTGTGCAGACAGCTTGGCTGATGAAAATAGAAGCATATCTGTAGATGGATGGGGGGCTGAGTTCTGATAAACAGCCCAACCGTTTCAAGCTAACATACTAACACGAATAGCGGGATTAGGGAGAAAGTACAAATGAGGTTGATGGGAATGTTGGTGAATTATTTCTGCAGATATTTGGTTGTAAAATACTTGATAAACTGAACCCTTCATGGCCAGGTGGCCAAAGTTATTAATACTTCAGCTCGGAAATCTGATATTTCTGCCTGGACCAAAGTGGTGGACCAACCATCCTTAGAGGTCACAGGACAGCTTTGTTAAAAATGAATAAATGGTATGAAGAGCACAAAGATTCTTGCTTCAGTAGCATCTCACTCAAGCTGAAAGAGATATCAACGGTTTTGTCATTTCATTGAGTATTGGAAAATATTGCTGTGAATGGGAATTTTTTCACACAAAAAGAGCATTGTTACATTTAACCACATAAATGTGACCATGCCTTAAATGGACATGCCTGCAATATATACCAAGTTTAAAGCTGAGGCTTCTATTTAATTCTTAAAGGTCACAGCTGTGCCTCAAAAAATTTCAGTTTTTGTTGAATGGGTTCTCTGCTGATACTGCCATAAGAGTTTAGAAGTGATTCTCACTGGATACAATAGCAGCAGCGAAGCCATTTAACCTGTACTGTCCACACTGTGAAAAGTCTTCATTGGGGAGCCTCACAGCGCACATGGGACCATGCTTTTGGAAGAAGCAAACCTAATTTGCTCTCAACTGGACTACCCACACAGAAAAATGCTGCACTGGGACGCATAATTGCACCAAAGGACATGACTTCAATTCAAGTGAGTGTAAACGTACAGACACAGACACTGCAGTTGTACTTTTGTCCTTGTAAGCGACCATAAGCATCTCTACCATATGTTCAATGTGCAAGACTTCCACCAATGTACACACAAAATGACCTAGCCTTGCAAATAAAGTTCTCGCTATTGGCACACACTGAAAGCGTGCAGCAAAGTGAACAGAAAGACACACACATCCCGCACACCTAGCACCCTGCAGATGAAGGATGTGCTTTTTAATAGTGTAACCTTCTGGATGTCTCGCGGTGAGAATGAAGCTGTAAATGTCTCTGCATATGTCTGTCATTGGAGAATATGCTTGCCCTCGCTACAACAGGCTAATTACATTTCAGCTGCAGTGATGAATGTGGCCCAGCCTTGATTTACTTGCAGCTGCCTTCACTGTATTCATAGCTGAGTTTTGCCATCTCTCGCTCTCTCTCTCTCTCTCTCTCTCTCTCTCTCTCTCTCTCTCTCTCTCTCTCTCTCTCTCTCTCTCTCTCTCTCTCTCTCTCTCTCTCACACACACACACACGTATACCAAGTTGAATTCCCCCTGAGAGCAATTATCAGGGAGTTCTACAGTATGTACTTGTGTTATTAATCTCTTCACTGACTTCACTGTGACAATACAGCAGTTTCTATGGTTATTTACAGAACAATTCCCAGCGACTAGGTTTTTACTGCATCCAGTAATTACAGGCACAAATAAGCTGGCATAAAGAAGCCCAGCGGCTCAAAGTATGTGTTCACCTGCTATTGGTGCAAGTGGAGTGGAGAGTCGGGGAGCAGGGGAGTGAATCTGCTCACTGACACGGACAACCAGGGCCTCGGCTACTAGAGCTGTCACAGTTGATGACATATTTATTACATATTCATTTGCAAGAGAAGCTTGTGTGGATATAAATACAGCTTGATGCAAACTTTGTCTGCGCTCTGTGGTCTGTTGGCACAGAACAGCGTCTAGTTTTGGAGCTTTTTTGTTGAGAACAGCTGCCAGTTCTGGCTGAAAATGGCAGTCTGCTATTGATTGTTTCTGATTTCATTACTACAAGGGACCCTTTCATATTCACATAGCTAAGACCAGTTTCAAAAATTCTGTTAACAAGACTTTAAACACTAATGTAGAAAGTAACACATCTGTTGTTTGCATATACATCATAAAAAAATTGCAAACTCTGCAGAGGATAATATATTTTTGTAATCGGACTTTCTTACTCTTTGTTTTGGTTCGTTTATGTAAATCCTTGCTGTCAAACTGCAGGCATGTGAAATGATGGCGGAGTGTGCAGCAGATGCTGGTCTGGCTGTACAGAGAAGGGGAGTCCCACCAGCGGCTAAAGCTGCAGCGAGGTCCCTCACTTGTAATCCACTTTGGATAAAAGTATCTGCCAAACGAGAAAAGGCAAATGGAAAAGGTTCATGCCTGCACAGGCTTTGCTTCTCCTCCACGCGTGAGTGACTTGAAGGCTGTGCGATGTTACATGCCTGTTTCCATTAGTGACCAGCTACATTAAACAGGATATTGTTAGCTGACACCCTCTTACCCATTTTATTAATTGGCTGCTGGCTCAATGCCATCATTGCTGTGAAGGACACAAGAAAATCCCACTATGGGCCAGTTGTTGTGGTACATTTTTCATTCAGTTGTACTTTTTGTTGTGTATTTTAACAGGGAAAAAGGTGATATTTCTTATCTAGGTTGTAAATCTAACCACATGTGGTCTCCTGTTAGTAAAATCAATATGGGAAGCTTGAGATTCCCATGAGTTTTAACAGGCATTAGTTAGTCAGGTTGTTGAGAGGTAGATGGAGAAGGAGGTGGAGGCTGTGGGAGGGTAAACAACAGGGATTCTGAACAGGATGAAGAGACGAGGTGAGATCATAACAGATGGTCTTTCCCTGGACTTCCTCCACAGACTTCATAAACAAACACACGGACATATTCCCGGCCAGCTTCTCTAGGGCTGAAAACGCCTGTTGAAAAACCACAGATGACCTGGATACTGAGCCTCCTGTTTGTTTGCTGAGAAACAGTGAATGGCTAGAAGCTACGGAAACATTGCTCTGCGAAAATACTTTTTGCCTGCTTTTCTTTTTCACATATGCATCCCAAGTTAAAAAAAAAATAAAAATACCAAAGTTCTACAAGCAGAAGTTACTTTAACCTGATTCCAAAATTGAACTGAATAACAGCAATTTTTCCTCCAAGCCATTATCTTCATCTTTATAACTCAGTTTTAGCTAAAGGTGATTTCTTTTCACCTTTCAGAATTCTCTGCTATTTTCAATCTGCAACTCAAAAGCTTTTTATTTCCCACGGAAAATAAAATAAAAGATCCTAAGCATTCCCCATAAGAGTAGAAAGTCAATTAGCCTGTTCACTGAATGTGTAACATTCCCTTGTTAACACATACTAATTGTAGGTATTGTCTTAAAGCCCTTGTGTAATGTTACACAAATAAAAAGAACATTGTGTGCTTATTCTGAGGTTGTGATATCAAAATTAAGGTTGTCTACTGAGGCATAAACTCCAAACCAACTTCTGTTGGAGACTATAAACTCTTTAAATTATGATGAATCTTTTCAGAATGGCTCTGCATTTTAATTAAAGCGCGTGAAGCAATAGGCTGAAACCACACTGGTTCACTCCCAGAGAAATTTGTAATCATTACCTTAAAAAAGAATACATTTCTGCTGCAGTTTTTCTGACAAATAATTTTGAACCTAATTCATGGCGCATACATAATTTCCAGAAGTGGCAGTAATAAGTTTCTTTAACTTTATCACATTCTCTTTATTAAGTTTTTAATTTTACTTCTTCTCTGTGTTGACCTTTTCTTTTCATCCAGTGTTGTCGTTTGTTGTTTGTGTTTGCGTTGTTCTCCTCTCTGTCTCACATGCTCCACTTAAACACCAAGACAAAGGTCACAGAACCCATTCAGAACCATCACTTTGACAGGTTTGGTGAATAAATATAATAAAGCCAGCCAAAACATTTGGTTAGTGTGTACACACACCGATGACCTAACAGCCAACTCCTATCATTATAATGGCCTCCATTTTTCAGGCAAAATCAAAAATCGATATAATCACTCTGCACATGGGTGAATTCATTCCAGTGGCTGGTGGCTAAGAGACAGAGCTGGCACATATTTTCTGCACTGTCTAATATGCTAAACGGATCATGTGGACATGATGGACTCGTGTGCACGGTCGTCATATAATAATGTTAATGTACTGCTGTACCAGTTCCAGCTAAAAAACACTCCCTGTGCCTACTTTAGCTTAAATGTAAGCTTTCAGGACGACAATATCAATATCTTGTGTGGCCATAATGTGTGCACTAATTTCCTCAATTTCAACTCTAAGAGCTCCATGCCAACAAAATGCACGTGCCAAATTTGTCCCTGAGCAGCTCTAGCGCCGGTTTTAGCACGTCAGGTATCATAAAGTCCAGAATGCCTGCAAACCTACAATATATTTGCTGGGACCGTAAATAGATACTGCAGCCAGAACCATCAGTTACTTACATTTTTGATTGATTGTCCCCACAGGCTGCTGTAGCTGAAGGTCTCTCTTCATCATTTCGTTTTAATTGGCATGACATGAGGACACAGATCCAAGTCAGTGACTTTCAGAAACATATATTAGTCTGTTAATTCGGGAAACTCAATGCGCTGGACGCTCATTATTATTTTTCCAGTGTTTGCCCACAATCATTTTTGGCCCATTTAACCATATTATTAAATTCTACTTTACTAATATTCTCAGTTACCGTCCTTGGAGGGAAACCATGGGTTAGGGATAGTTAATCATGAAAATTATGTCAAAACATAATATAACATAATATTCAGACGTTTGTTGTGGGCTCATGAGTAAAATAATCTACACTAGGAAAGGTGAACTACATTGTTTTATTACATTATTATGAACACCTTTTTAATAAAAAAGAATCCCACAAAGTTGTAAATTGTTTCTGAACGAAGTTTTGATTTCAACAGATATGTGACTGTTTCAGTGGACAGATTTTATGCTATCCATATTCACAGTAACACATCCCGGATCCTTTGAGTTCCCAGCTGATCAGAAATCACTTCTGTTAATGCACTGACCGCGCACATCAAATAACCCGAACTGTCCTTTTAAAACTTACATTAAAAGCCGATCTTTGAAAGCTCACAACTGTATATTCACAAGATCACTGGGTCACAGATGAGAGGATCATCTGTGCTCCATCATCTCTACAGATTATGCCATCCGGGGCTTTTTACTGCTGGTTTCAGGTTCTCGCACTGCTCACTTTTCACATCAGTCCACATGTAACTGTCCTCTTTTTCGCCTGAAACATCCTCAAAACCACTTGATGTAAAAAAGCTCTGCTATCTGATGAAGGCGCACACAGGCACCTGTAAGTATCTATCCTTTCAGGGAGCTTGTTTATTCTCAATGAGGCTGACAAGCCTGCAGAGGATTTTAAGAGTGAGGAAAGAGTGACTCGAGTTAAACGCAGTCCGTCTGTGTCTGTGCTGTATTTGTATTTTGTACTGTGAGTCAAGTATTCCTTACTTCTAAATGGATACGTTCTGTTTCTACCCGATAAGATCATTACTTTGTGCTTTTCACATTTTCTATTTAAACACGATCAACAACATTAATAAGTTTCTCACAATACGTTAATGTCTGGCTTAAGAGAAGGAAGGAAACAGTTGATGTTGAATTTTTTTGAGGAGGCTCATTTCCCAGAAATAGAGATAATGAAGTGGAAAACGAACTGGGCGGGATCATTAAAATACAGATGCTTTCCCAACAGGAAGCACACGGTTCCTACATTATTACTCAGGAATCTATGTGTAACTGTAGAAATATTCACAGATTTATATTGTTATTGGTGCAGAAGTAAGATTTGAAAATGTGGATCTCGTTTTCATCAGCAAAAATACTGCAATAAGATAATATTAAACATATCAGGAGGAAATACTAGATCGAGCTGCAGGATATTGAGAAAGGAACGACACAGACAAACCTCTTTGCATCACAAAAGATCAAACTCTGACCTTCGCAGGACTATCCCAAAATTCCACCCCCTCTTTTTCCCTTTTGTGATAAAACACGCAGAGCTCTTCAGTTCAGTGGCTCATGGCCCTGCACTTTCATGTTTGTTGATGCTTCTTCAGCGTTGCTGAGCATGTTGTCTGTGAGAGCAGCACTGACCAGCCAGCCTTGTGAATTTGAATACACTTATTATACTGAACTACTGGTCACGGTGCAATTATTCTCTTTGTCACAACAACTCCGCGGGCAGAACCTTATCTTTGAACTCCTGGCATGCCTGGATACTCACAACAAAACAACGCGTTGTCTTATGAAAGTCAAATAAACAGAGGGAAGTCTTGGTAAATATATAAAAGGATAAATTTTGTTATTTCTCAGTCGCTCCCCTCTGGGAGTAAGTGCAGTCAGATGTCATCCAGAGCGATGATGGATTGCATGAATGGATTGTAGCCCTTCACTGAGGTTGCTCATCGCCACACATTAGCTGCAGACTGAAGACCACAAAGTACAAAACCATTCCAGCTCAAACACACTCATCCTTACTTTTCTTTACTCACACATTAAAACGTTTAGCATGCTTTCTGCCAACCAACACATTTTAGCACCAAAATCAATTTGTCTGCTCTGGGTGTCAGCAGCGGGGGTTCACTGTTTGTTTGATTTCATGCACACACATGAAAATAAACTTTTTCACACACTGCACCAAAAACATCACACACACAAGTGAAAGCAAATTTACATGCACACGAAATCTCATTCTCATGAAACCAATAAAACTAAGAGTGTAGTGAAAAACCAAACTACCAAAAAGCTTTCACACTTACTATTTAAGCGCTCTCATATGAATGCTGTAAAACATTAGAAACCAAACCCCACCAATCATTATCATGCCAAACTGAAAACCTCACATGCAGAAAAATGCTCCTATACACAGCTGACATGAAATGATATTGTCATCAGTTTTGAGGATTTGAGGAAGGTGATTGAAAAAAGAAAAGAACAGCGTTTAACAGCGTGTTGGTAACAGAGGCAGCTTTAACAACGTGCCTGAGACATGTATGGACGTCTCAGAGCGTCTCAGTGACATGATCCGTCAAACAGTCAGTGAGCGCCGAAGCGCTTTGGCACATCGACATCAGGCATCAGGTGGAGAGGGAGTCGCAGTTTGGAATTAAGGGCACAAATAGCCCAAAGCTTGTATATTGTTTGTGTTTGTTTCCACGATTATTGTGTAGTCCAAGAGATGTTACATGATGGGAACTGGACAAATTTACAGATTGTGTTCCCATGTTGAAGGCTGGTCCATCATCCAACAGCAGCCTTCAGAAAAGGGACTGAACTGGACATGATGCATTTCCTCTGATTTCCTGCTACGAAAAAACAGCAGAGAAAGTAGTTTCTAATTCAGTGCTGTACTCTGCAGACACAAGGTGATATATAATAACACGTATTATAATTATGTATATCATAATTATAAAATATCACATTTTAGACAGCAGAGTGGGTTGATAAGGGATTTAGTATTTTCCTATTTTTCTCTTGTCAAAATTTACATTTAAATGATCTTCTGCTTCTGTGGCCTCTGTCTTAAATTATTCATTTAAAGGACCTTTTAAAAGCATATTTAAGTGGAAACATGTTTACCAAACATATAGAAGAGGATTTGTGTAAAGCTTTTGTTACTAAAGTAAAGTAGCACATGGACACTCACAAACACATACACTGTCTCATTTGTTGATTCCGCTTACACACTCTAACCAAATCACAATTCAATTCTCTACCAATGAACACAAAGTCAGATATACGTTCAGCGGCTGCAGCGCATTGAATGGAAGCTGGATGGGCAGTATCGACGACTAAAGCACTTTTACAGTGATTCTAATAGGTCACATCTGAACATAGTATTCTCTAACCTTTCTGCTGGACCTGATGGCCTCTAAAACTACACAGTAACGTTCTGGAGAACATTTGTGGGTCCGTGTGTGTGTGTGGGCATGCAGGAGGGCAATGAATGTTTATATGACAAGATAGGAAATATATTCATGCGGTTGGTTTACATAACAGTGTTTGTGTAGATGTGTGAGTTTGAGGAAGACACACGCACACACGCACAGAGAAGCTACATTGCTCGTAGGCTAATCCTGCACATAGAGGAAGCTGGGGCGGTCGGGGCCCAGGGAGAGGACATTCCTCGTTCCTCTCTAACAGAAAATGATGGGAAAGGGCTGTCCCAGAGGAGCGTCCACCCACCAGTAGCTGTGATGGCTGATGACATCACTTATTAAAGGGTCACAATAAAGAGCACAGACCGCTGCAAGGGACATACTGGAATTAAACAAAGATGAGTGCAGTTAAAGTGGCTTTGACTCCTCAGAAGAGCAATCGATGCTAATATCTTTCTCTTCATAGCTACAACTGTCACCGTCACTGTCAGCTCTGTTCATACATGTGCACACTGAGACGGATTTGCATATTTTGTGCTTGGTTTTTCCGTGACGCATGCGTCATCTTCTGAAAGGACTGTTGGTTTTCCTGCTGTGGTCTGATGTTCTCACATCAAACAGGAAGCTTGGCCAGGACGCAGTCTGCTCATGCTAATGTTAGCCTTTGGTCTGATGCTGAAAATCTCTCCCCTGCTTCCTCACCCCCGCTTATAGGGGGAGGTGGAGGAAGAGGAAGACGGAACATGACATAACCTCCTGTTCAGCCATCTTTAGTGTGTTCCTGAAGACGAAAAAGATCCCACTGATGCTGAGAATGCTGTTGGTGAGCAGCACCCCTCCGGCCCACGCAATCGCTGTTCCTGCTGTTTGTATTTAGACCTGCTGGATGCTTTTATTTAAATTGTACTTTATATGTTCCTCTGTGGTGCAAAGTACAATTAGTGTGAAGAATTATGTTAAGATACTTTATTAACAATGTCTCATTGAAAGTCGCGGTGAAATCATGGGAATTTCTTTCTCTTCTTATTCATCAACCTACCATCATATATATTATATATATCATATTTAACTTCAAATATCTGTTGCCTGGAATGTGATATATTTCCACATAGGTGTTACTTTGTGTGATGCTGAAATAATATTAAGGTTATTTTGGCGCGAGAGCCCCCCCTCCCCTTCTTTTATGTTTATGTCGTGGATTTCAGAAGTGGATTTTAAGATTAAATTGACAGTTTGGCCAATGCTGCATTATATTTGTAGCTTCACATGAGACATGGGACGCTTGCCAAGAACACAGCACAGCCCACTGAAATGTAATAATGCATTTATGTGATATTACATTTCAGTGTCCCTCTTTCCAGTCAATGAAAGCTCCTTTTTTCCTGTCAAGACTTATTAGATTCCGCGGCAGCGACCGAAAAGGGCCGCGGCATCGAGGTGGGAAGAGTATGATCATAAAAAATCACGATAATGATGAAGATGACCGAGGTCTTCATCCCTAGGCCGTATGACTATTTGGATTACGACAGAAGGTCCTGGTGAGTGGGTGTAATCTGGGCTGACACTCGCCCACGTCTTGTTTCCCCAACTCTGTAGCATCAACATTCATGTGTTGCCTCATACACACACACACACACACACACACAAAAAAGAGAAACAAACAAACCAGAACAAAGATCCAACAGCAGCAGGAAATCAGGGAAGAAAACTAATTACAATGGAAAGGGTAAGAGACAGACAGGAGAGAAGAGTCACATAAACACAGAAGAGATGTGGGCTTGCTGGAAGTTGTTTTGAAAAACTGAATTTAAAACAATGCATCAAAAAAACAGCATGATCCAGTTAAGGGTGGCTTCAATGTAAGTGGATGTTGTATGCTTAATGCTATAATTCAACTCATAAAGATGCAAATAAGCAATTCTTCTTTCCAGACATAGAGAGGGAGGCAAGGACAGATAAGAAGCGCCGTTTACACAAGACAAAAACATGAGGGCGATAAAATTTCTTTCACTGAGCACTACCCTGAACCGGATAGTCTCCACCGCGGCTCCCTGGGAAATGAGCTATTACATGCCCCCGTCTTTCCTCACTTCCTACCTCTTCAACACACCAGCACACTTCTTCCAAATCCCTGATGGCCAAGCATAGTGCTTCTCCGTTTCAGGACGGAGAGTCCAATTGGAAAATGTGAATTAATGGTTGGAATGGTTTCCTGTTACCTCCACGTTTCCTACAAACCCCCAACTAGACCACTAATAGTCAATGCAGGAGGAAGGCGTGGATATGGTTTCACTATGTGGTGTTATTAATATTCAGCAGGAACATCATAGCGTCCTCTACATGGCAGAGTGTTTATTACACACAACAAATTAAAGTGTTGGTACAGATTTGGAAAATATTAAAATACAGATCACTGCAGCTTCAACACAGCAGTTGTTCTTAGCCAAACTTCTCTAGATATCAGTGATAGAGGTCAGGAAACATCCGTAAATTATTAACTCACAAGCTGCTTATTTTGTCGGTTGGTAATAGTTTTGTTTGCTGAAGCGATAACTGGAGACGTTATGTGTCTAAATGTCACTGGATATCCTCCGACAAGGTGTCGAGGTCACCTCTGTTAAAACTTCAATCTGTTCTGTGGTTCGTTCTCTTTTCGGATGTAAGGTTTTGATTTTCGGCAGACTTACAAATGTCGTACCTCTTCAGCAATCGCGGTTCGTTTTCTGCAGGAGTTTCCAGTGGCTGCTTGACCTCAGACTGGAACAGAGCTTCCTCTTCTGCGGCTTCATTGTTCACAGATTGTGAGCCCAACCTGCTGATGGATGGATGTATTCTCATTATTGAGAATCTCTGCCTGACTGTGTTATGCGTTGAGCAGGAATGAAAACTCTAGCCTGGTGTGACTGGCATTTCATCCGACTGAAATCCCTCCAGAAAATGTTGCCTCTTTAGAGTGAATGGTGCAAACAACAAGCTAACAACATCTTGCTGTATGAAGCGCCAGCCGATGCTGTCTGAGAGGCTGAGGATGTAAAAGTAGAGTGAGGCAGTTCGGGGGACTCAGACAGACATGGAGATACCAGATCGACATCTGAGGTTGAACCTACAGAAGTCTCTTTAATTATTTCGATTTCTGAATTATACGTACGTATGGAGGAGAGATCACTTTAAGATTGTAGCTATCTCTGGAAAGATGTTTTCAAGCTTTTGTGGATAGGTCACACCTGCACACTCCGATAGCTTTGCAGCCAGAAATCTGTTGAGAGGTACGAGTGGGGTACGATGAGAGGGAAATTAATTTGGTACAAAACCTTTTACCAGCCTGACAGCTTTGCATGTCTGTCATGTCTTTTTGAGGTTAGATAAGCGTCGCATCTCCAGCTCACCGACGGCCAGGATGCTGTGATAAGCAAATATTACCACTTCTGCAGCTTCAGAATTGATGTCTGACAATAGGATGTGAAACAGGCTTACATACATACACATTACAGGTACAAAAATGGGCAAATATGACACTTCATCACATATTACCTTTCGTCCCTTGTAAGTAAATCACCCCAGACCTTTATCAAAAGCCTCTTATCGCCGGTGCTCCAAACTGCATCACTCCAGAGAGTGGAATATGGATGAGCAGCCGGAGAGGAAAGAGGGCAGGACTGCACAAGATTTGATCTAGATGATTGCAGGAACAAAAATTGAAACATCTTGTTCAATTGAATATGATCCTCTTATCTCCCGCAGTTCTGAGCATCTGTCATTTGTTCCAGCGTCTCAGACAACCAGCAGTAAGTCTTCACTTACCTGACAAAAAGCTGCATCAATAAAGGGCTGACTCTTTTATCTGGAGAAAAAGCCTGAGGTAGCATGATGCTGACTCGTGAGACCTTTTCCATGGGTCATTCTTTATATCTTTGTCTTCACTTAATGCTAACATCGTGGCAAACTCACTGAGGTGTATCTGCCAGCGCAATCTCAACCTGCAGACAATAATGAAACAATAAGCCCAGAAATGTAAATGGCTGAGAAAGAACAGGGCAGGAATGGGCTAAAATTCAGCTCCAGCATCTGAACAACATTAATATAAAAACAACACCTGTTCGTGGAGACTGGAGAGTGTTAACTCACTCAAACCCACCCAGCTCTGCTCCACATAAAATCACAATTTTTGGAAATAAATTATTTGTGAACGAACACTTTCTACCTTATTGAGTTCCTCTTAAAAATACTGATCAATTTCCAAAAAGAGGGCACATTTGTAAAGTATTCAAATAAAATGGCCTTAATTATAGGTTTCAAATGTAACATCTGATACTTAAATAAAATGGAATATGGGATTTTATGTTGTCCGTGATATTGTTTGGCAATAATGTAAATTTTTTCCACTTACACTAAAGACAGATTTTAATTCATTCTCGTGGTATTTTACAAGACAACTATAAGAAAGATCTGTGATAATTATGGAAAACTTTTGAAAAACTTCTTCAGACATTACATTTCCAACACGGCCATTTGTCTGTGGACATCAGTGGTAACCAGCCCTGACAGAGCCAGCAGGTAAAGCTGTTTCCACGGAAACGCTGAGACATTCGAAGCATCGCCACAGAAGTGACTGAGTGGATCAGATTGTGCATGAGCCTCATTCTCCGCGTTTAGCTCTGCAGAATTTCATTATGGAGAATCTTTTTCCTGTTAACGGGTTAGATTAGGTCAAGCTAGCTATCCAATCAGTGTGGATCAGCTCAAAGATGGACTCTGAACAGCTTACAGCAAGTCATCCTCGTACTTCGCCATCACCGTTATCATCTCTGTCACAAGCAGCAGCATCAGTTATTTTATTGCTTCCAATTTTAAAGATTTGTTTGCACAGATTTGATCAATTGAAACATTTCAAAGTCTGAATGATGGAAACCACGTTATAATCAACGCTGTCGTTGTTGAATGCTACTCGTTTCTATCAGTGTCATCCTCGTTAAGTAACATCACGCCAAAGCGTTCTGTGTTTGTGCTGATGAGTGATGACTGTTCGAGTGTTTTGCACCAAACAATCACTTTACTGTGTCGCCAGCACTTTGACATCATTGGACCGGCAGTTTGTCTCTACTCCCCAAGTAAACATTAAATGTGAACTTCACAAGTGTGCAATGAAGCTAAATTTAAGTTTTTGCCAAGAAACAGCTGATCTACATAATTAATATCATTATACTTTAGAAAACCACTGAAAGATATTTTAACTGGAATTTCATCCAGATGTGGGGACGACCTTTACTGTAGCAGTCAGCATGCATAAATCTGTTTCCATTGGATTCACCTCAGTATAAAATTATTTCAAGAATTTCATTTCAAATTCCCATCCTCTGCACTTTTTTTTTTTTTTTTTACTATTCACAGTTTGAAAATATGTGTAAAAAAAAAAAAGAAAATGTTGAATAGACACCCATTGATTTTCACTGCAATGACTGCCAAAGAGAGAACATCTACTGAAAACAGGAGCACGATCTGTTTGGTCAGTGACTCTCCTTCCTTGTCTCGCTGCCCCAGATTCCCTCCACAGATCACAGATTAGGTTGTGTGGTGATTCCCCACAGGTGTGAATGAGTGGTGGTGGCACACATGCACAGATTTGTGTACTTGTACACAAATCTCTGTACACTCTCACTCCCACAGATGCAGTGAGTAAAAAATCCCAGTAGTTGTGCATAACGTTTACCTGTCTGCTTTGCCGTGTTATAATTAATCACCACAACAAAGCACTGAGCCGCGTGTTTCTGTTCAACGGTGCAGCAGGTATAGAAGGATGACAGATAAGACAAAGGATGTGTACTGTCTCGCAAATGTGAGAAAATTAAACCCAAAAAATTATGGATTACCCCGTCATATGTGACATGAAACTAATTAACAGTATTAGCAAATTCTCATGATAACTTGTTCATTGATCCAGCTGCACTGAAGAAACAAATCTTCTCTTTAAAGTACTAAACGTGTGGAAGAGAGTTCAAATCAAATCAAAGCAAATCAGCTCTAATTTGATTTATATAGCACCAAACCAGAACAAAGTTACCTCAAGGCACTTTTCATACAGATCAGGTCTAGACCCAATTCCTTTTATTATCACTTAAAGGGAACCAACTAATTCTAGTTTGTTTCTTTGCGCCAGTAAAAGAAAAGTATGATTTGTACAAAGGGTCTGTTTTCCTGACATGTGACATCTTTCTGTCACGTTAGTAATCATCCAAAGACGCAGGCAGCATGATGTTTGTAGCATTTAAAGCTCTAAATTGCAACCATACCACCTGGCTAACAGCAAACAGCATATAAAATAACAAAAAAACTTAAGCAGAGTGGAACGCCTGGCAGCTAAAGAGCACGGATTCTTTCTGCAGTTATCAAGCACCGAAACAAACCGGAAAGGCCAGTGAGTGTCCGACATTCATCAGCAAGTTAGCCTCAAGGCTGTAAAGGGGGAACAGCCTGGCTCAGTCCGAAGATAGTTAGTCAAGCTAACAACACCTCTAACACACAAGTACTGCAAACCTGAGCTGACCTGGAAAAGATCTGTGCGAGATCAGTGACGTGACATTAATCTCTCCTGCCTATAATTTTCCCTGTTAAGGGGATCATCGCTTGACAAGGAGCCTCAGCAGCGAAGTCCCTGGCTCGATGTCCACATAGTTTGGACCATCTGTTTGTGCAGATGAGTAAGAAGATAATAAGCTTGGCTGAGCTGTGTGAGGAAAGCGAGGAATTTACCTTCTTTTACGATGAGCACAAAAAAACTATTACTTACGTCAGTTCAATCAGCCAATGGTCTTTAAAGGATTTGAATGTGACGACGGACGACACGAGTCACTTGTGTATTACTGTAAGTGTGTGAGAGGGGAGACACGAGCTCTTTTGGGGTCAACTCTCCATCATGACACATCATCGCTCTGCCTCGGGCATGTTCCTGGTTAGAGGTGGTATTTTCTTTCTTCATTATTGTCGCCTACACGTCCTCGACTAGATAGAAGGAGATTTAAGGAGATGAGAAGTGATGTAATGCCTCGTGACGTCCTGTCCTCGACAGCATCACCCAGGGTGTAGGCCGGAGACACGAACGCCAGTGCAGTCACACTCACCCACACACACACATAAAGCAGACGTGTCACAGTGCAGCGACAGCGAGCATGTGAACGGTGATGAATAGATGTAATTCTCAAACCACGGACACACCGGCATCACCCAACCGACCTACACTAACATACCAGCACGTGTCATTGACATTTAGCCTGAGATCATTAGTGACACTGGTGCTAATCGAACACGTATTAGTGACAAATCACTTTTCCTGAGGAAATACCTCAGGTTTGTTTGTTTGTTTTTTTTTTTTACCAATAATCAATAATGTCTGCAGAAATTCATTATTCGTGTCATCGGTAGCTCTGTCTTACAGCGTCTCTGTCCCAGGCCTCACCTGAAGTCTGGGAATTCAGCCGGACCAGTTTTAGATTTACATTCGTTACAACAGCTCTGTTGTGGAACTGCACTAAAAAAAAACAGACTCAATCAGATGATTTGTTGTAGCTTGTTACTGAATGTTGAAGTATCAGGTCTGGGTCGCTCTGGTTCAGATGATCTTACAGCTCATCAGCTCATCACAGAACGGCCTGTAGTTGGGTTCAACTTAATTTTTTACCAACGCCGTAAAATTGACCAATGAGAATCCATAGGTTGGGGGTGGCGTGTGTGTGTGTGTGTGTGTGGGGGGAAGGGGGGTTGTTGTGCTGCACACCTACTTTTGTTGTATGAACAAATCATAAAAACTATCCAACGATATACATGTTGTAATTAACTGAGTGCTTGCACCACATTTTATGCCTCCTTGCTTTGACACTTCAGGTAAACCTGATGAAAGCAATTGCTGTGGTAAATATAGCTGACGGCTTTATTTAAAAAGACATAAAACACCAGTATTGACGTTCACCGTCCCCCTGTGGGCTCTTCCAGTGTTGCCTTTCCTCAGAAATCAATGTTTGACCCTTGGCCCAGTATCTGACTTTCAGCTTGACTTTGGGGGGGGGGGGGGCTCTATCACGACAGCTGTTAATGTTAAATCTCCCCCTCTACTACTTGCACTTCAAGCATAAAAGCGATAATCCTCAATGAGAAGTATTATTCTCAGCCAAAGGGCTTTACTTAACTCTGAGTGCATCCAGCAAGCCAACACCTCGGCTTACAAATCAGCTCCAAAGTCAATTAAAATCTGTTAACCTAATGACACTAAACTGGGAATGTGATAAACGCATCAAATTTAAAGGAAACGGTCGATGGAGATCGGGTGTTTTCTTCACTACGGCTTACAGTAACTACAGTACACCCCTCGAGTTCACTGATTTATCTGACATTCAATTCTAACGAGTTGCAAACCAGAAAACAACATTCATGACAACCTGTCAGAGGTAAATATTAGTAGGATGTGTGGGAATATATGTTGGTTATGACATCTCCTGTCTGAAATCATTAAATGCCTGAAAATGTCATTGCAAGCTGCAGCTATAACAGTAAATCCATTGATGTTGACAGCCGGGGGTATTTTCAGCCAACTGGATGAGTCTTTAAACCACGATTAACAGCAGTGCAGCACTATTGCAAATACTTGTGGAAACACAACACCTTTAGTCACACATTGGAGGGGTAAACTGCACACACACACACACACACGCACACACATGCGTACTCGCATATCTCCCTCCCTAAATCAGCGTAAAAAGTAAATGAGCATTCCTTGGAAAGTATAATAATATCTCACCGCAGAGACACAAAAGCTATCAATCTGTCCTTTCAATCACTGTGAGGCACAGAAGATGTTTACGGTTTGAAGGATTTACAGCCTCAGGTTCATTCAAAATAGAGGATTCTGTGAAAGCCTGAAATCTTTACTCTGCTTTGAAGCCGGAGTTTGTGGGATTGGGAATACCCAGAAAGGGATCTGTGTGATCTCAAATTCAATTAGGCATATTTGGGAACAGAATCTATAGTACTCATAACCTCTACTGACCAAAATATAGTGTCAAAACAGATGAAATGGATGGAAAAGAGAAAATTGTCATGCTGGTCAGTTTCCCATTACACCATCTATTAAAACGACTCATACCTGAAGCTGTTTGAGGTCTGAGCATAAATCATACAGGACAACTTCATAAAATTATATATTTTTTTTTTTATTAACTGCAAAAATGATGTACAACAGAGAACAAGTTCAAAGCCAACATTTCAGCTGAGCCTAAAGGGAGAACAAAGTTCACCTTGAGTAGCTGCATTGGTCAGTTGGCAAATATTAATTTATTTGTGCATCTGTTGTTAAAAAAGAATCAGCAAAGCCCTAAATGTGTGTTTAAACACGGCATCCCCTCACAAATCGATGTGTTCAATCTGCTGTGCGTTTATTTTATCTTGAGAGATAAGCTCAGCAGATCTTAATTCCACCAAATACATTACAAATTAGGAAATCCGAAGTGTTTATTAGTTGTGGGGAGGAACCTGGAGCCTGTGAAAACAGGTGTGTAATGTCCTCTGTCCTTTTTTTTGACAATGTGAAAGCATTATGAGAATTTTAGAGGTGTTGCTCAAGCTCATTTTTTTTCGTGTCCTGGCAAAGTTTTTTTCTGGTTCTTGGCGTCATTGGATTTCACTCCTGTTTTATTTTGGGATGTGTCTCACCTCATGTTCCAGATTTCCACTTCCTGCCCTCATACGTCCTCACCGAGCCCCGTGGAAGTCTGTTTTTTTTCAGTCTTTTGGATTTATTTGCTTGTTCTGATTGGCTGCCTCTGTACCAACCCTGTCTGTCGTAAAGGCCCTGCCTCACTCTGTGGCTCTGTTTTGGGTTTCACTGAGCTTCAGCACAGGTTTCTGCTCATTGTTAAAGCCGTTTGTCCTATACTGTCACTGTGCTGATTTGGCCACAGCAGGCAGCTATTTTTAGTGAAAACCTCACTGCACACCTGTGTAGCATGAGATAGTGGCTAATTAGTGAATATTGTGAGCCATTTGAGGGCTGAAAGGCAAACCAAAAGCAGAGCTGAAAGAGGTGTGAACATTGGGCATTTACCAGATGGCCACAACCATGAGCATAAATTAATATTTTCCTCCACAGCTGCAGCTGAGCAACTTTTTTCTTCAATTGTCAGAATCACATTAACTCATCATGGCCAAATAGCCAGCAACAGCAGCAGCAGTTTACCATCTTGAAGAAATGTTGTGAATTTGGTATCAATCTTCATTTCATGCCCACCCAGAGCCGTCCCAGCAGTGAGAACCAACGTCTATCTTCTTCCACTGAAGTTAGCACGCTAACCAGGTAGCCACAGCCTATCCCATCACTCTTAGATTCACTGAGCCTCGTCGATGCCTGATGGGCTGAAGCCCTTCAAGAGGAACAATTGCCAGCACACTCTTCTTGCACAAAAAACACTTATAAATAGCATGCTCAGATATGCAGAGTAACAAAACTGACCAACAAATATAAATAATCATGTCGTGCAAGAGCTGTAGGATCCAGTAACTTTGGAGTTTGGCCCATATAAGGAACTTCGTGCACTGATTTTGACTTGTTTTCCTTACATGGCAATACGGCAGATTTATAGAAGTCTAATACTAAATCACTTTGATCCATTTCCCCAAGGACTGGATTTGTTTGATGAGGCAAGTTTCATCCTTAACTGTATACAAATGCTACGTGTTTAGCATATCAATCCCAGTGCGTGCGGTGTATACCTGAAATATCAACTTGTTTTAATGAGTAACTGAGTTATCTATCACGAATCCAGAAGCGTGTCGCTGTCTCCACTTCTGAAATGGGCCATGTTGCAGATGCAGTGGATGGTAATCAATACAATTACCCAACAAAGCACAGGGAACGGTGCATGTGCTGCACACCAGCGCCTGCATATCAAACACTTGCACAAGGATCTAAAAGGAGAAATAATCCTGAGACGTTAATCCTTCCATCCCTCTACAAGTGGGAGATATTGAGTAATTCCAACCTACAAACTGTGGATTTACAGGAAAGTCTACAAACACATGTAACACAGCCTACTGCACTTTACACATGCACATGCTTGGAGGCTTATACACACACCAACATACACAGGGCTTACTGTAATCTGCAGCTAGCGGCCTCTGGCTCAAAGGAAGTCATGCTGCTGCTTCATGATGAAAATACTGTATAACATAACATGACTATACCTCTCAGGAAAAAAAAGAAAACACACAGATCCTGATCACGTGTAGAGTCAAAAATATATACTCCATAAGTGACGCCGATTCCTCTTCAGTCCTCGTTTGATCTCTCGTTTCTTTGTCAGCACAGAGCGTGCTTGTGTAGGTGTATATTATACATTTGTGCCTATTTCTGTGTCATTATTTCCACATCTAACCGTACGTGTATGCATGCAGGCTCGGCTGCCTGTATGCCGGAGCTTCCTGTGTGTGTGTTTATGTGAGGAAAATGGCTCGGAGGACTCTTTTGGCAGCAGACACAAACAGCTAAATCTTATTCTCATTCACGCCTCCATCAATCAGCGAGAGAAAATGAGGGCTGAGGAAAAACCTCTTCCTCTCACCACATTATCACAATGTGGTGGAAGTGGGGAGAGGGGCGCAGGAGGATTTACTGTCTCTTAATCCTTCATTTCTATAAGTTTATTTGGTGTGTGTGTGTGGGGGGGAGGGGAGGGGGCTGCATGCATGCAGGCTGTTTGTTGTTGTGTCCCTCAGTATCTTAAATACAGTATGCAGTAATTCTGTACTGTATATATGGCTGTCTCTAATGGCTGTGAAAAAGTGTGTGTGTGTGTGTGTGTGTGTGTGTGTGTCTGTGTGTGTCTGGTCCAGCTTGTTGACATTCTGCACAGTGTGCTGACAGACTCTGGCACTGGGACACCTGGTCATGCCTCAGAGAATCAGGCCACTGCTGGAGACTTCTGAGAAGCCAAACATCGACACTAACACAAAAACACACACTCAAAAGTCTTTGTCTTCAGTCTCGCTCCTTGGAACTTTTAGTTTTAGCTTTTCTTTTAATATGACGTCATATTTTTCCGTCACAGTATAATCATCACAGTCTCGTACGCCTGAGGGTTTTGGAGATTATGACACATACGTATGTTTGATTCTACGTAGCGAGGCAACAATTTATGAATATTATGTAACAGAAAATAGCAATGTAATGATGAAAAAAGGACATTCACCATCTACTGAAACTTCCAGGTTTTCTCTCATACCTGTCTTGTCTGGATAAATATTCACAGCCGTAAAATGGGAGGAAACGGAGCAAGGGATCTTTTACTGACCAGTATGATCAGGAGAAAAGATCACAGCAGGCGAAATGTCTTTCCATGGGCAGCATTTTTAGAGAAAATGTGAAGCTATCCTGAAAGTGAAGTTGTTTATTAGGTAGTCACTGTGTGTGCTGCAAAGCAAGAAGAGATTCATTTCAAACCATTATTTGATATTAGGAAAAAACTTTTTGGATGGATATCGGTTTAAGAAGTGTTGCGTTTACAATTAATATTGGAATGAAAATTAACAGCCTATATTTAAAAGTCATATTAGCAGGAGAGAAAAATTGGCAGCTAAGCCTTCAGAACAGTGCCGTCATACACTAATGCTAATTAATGATACAGTGATGTTAATGAGCCGAGTCCATCATGTCACTTGATCTAATCCAGAAAATCAGAACCAGCTTTTAGCCTGATCAGTATTTACTTTGGTAATTAAACCGATAAGCTGCAAAGAAAATCTAGATTGAGCTCTTTGGATCAATAGACATGACATCAATAGCAATGGTGGTATAAAATCCTCCTTTGTTCTCTTCCAGGCCTTTTATCACATTAATTATTTATTACATCACACATTATAGAAGTAACGTGAAACATATATTAGGGCTTATTTTCTCTCTAAGTGTGAGAAGACTTGTGCAGAGAAACAACGGCAACAAAGATGAAAGCGGCTCTGTCTTGAAAAAATGGACACCTCAAAAGTCATCTTCAGTCGGAGGAGCTTCACTTTACGAAGCAAAGGAAGGACAGAATTAATATTCTCATCAATGAAGGAAGTTTGCCAAGTTGCAGAGCATCAAAGAGGAATCGGTCTGAGCCTACACTGTGCACATGCAGGTACCAGGGCTCCGCTCCAATGTGATAAAATGGAGGCGGTTCAGCAGTTATCACCCAGGTCCTAACTGTGCATCCTCTACAGCTGCAATGTCTCTTTCTCCACTTCAGTCTGTGCTTCCCATGTACAGCTGTCCCCTTCATCTCGCACTGAAAAGCAAATGCAAGAATGATGTAATCGAAGGGAATATTTCCTCCTTCACATATCTCACTTATTCTCCATCTCTAAAGGATCTAGTGGAACTGCATTATTTGAGCATTGTGTGAACAAGCTATGTGTCTTCCACAGTTCATGAATGCAAACTCCAGGTGCTAATTCAAATATATATATATATATATATATATATATATATATATATATATATATATATATATATATATATATATATATATATATATATATATATATAAAGGAGGCGTTCTGACGTCCTCAAACTGAATCCATCAACATCAATAATACTAATAACAAAGGTCCACCAGTGGAAGAAGTGACTCTTCAATTTTAAAAAGAATTTGCAAGCAGGAATTAAACAGAGAAAAACATTTTGATTTGAAAGCCTGCTATTGAGACTGAGACACATTCCTTTATGTATAATTACACTTGTAGCTGCAGTAGAAGTCACAAATTTATTCTGTAAATGTCCAGGACAGGAACTGCAGAGTATGTCGACCTGCGATTCCTGTCAGCCAAATAACTTTGTTCCACCAAACACTGTGCCATGAATATTTTATAGCTGAAGAAGACCAAGCCTTAACTTTTTAAAGGATTATTCTTCAGGACTAAGAGTTAAAAAAAATAAATAAATAAAGTTTGCAATAAGTTTTAACCAATAAAACATCTTTTACTTTTCATCTGCAGCTTTTATTGTAACAATGATAAAGATCCTAATATCTCCACTCTGTCTTCATCCTTTTTTTTGTTATTAATTTCTCAATTCATCTAATTTCCTTTTTTTTTTATCAGCGCAACTTCCCCATATGCAAGTAATAATAACAAACTCATTACAGCTGTATGCAAAGCTTATGTGTGTTTTGTTGTATAGACTTTGTTAACTTGAACTGCGGCAAAAATGTTTAAATTTGAATGTAGAAAAATATCTTTGCACCATGTAAATAGTACTCTGGGTAAAAATGTAATATATTCTGACGGCAGAATGTAATTCGGTTTGTATAAGAGAGAGAGAAGGTGAAAACAGCAAAAAGAACAATTTCCTCTTTGCTTTGCTAAATAAACTGCATCATGCAGATGTAATTCAATTAAACATCTTATCATGAAAAGCATGAAAACGTTTTTGTCAGAGCAACACGTCTGATCCATTCCCCTCTCAGCCCATTCCCGTGAAAATGCAACCAGAAAAACACATCTCAGTAACAGCATTAGAAATCAACTATATTCTCCTTCTGTGTGTCACTTTGTATTCCCGACCTTTACACTTTGTTCAAATCAGCGATCAGCGTGCTGCGACACATATTCTTCCCTTCGCAGAACTGCAAAGCTCATCCTTCATGAACGACTTGACATTTCACCACATCCAACTGCAAAGTCATAGGAGTAATGAGAGTTATGCTATTTAATTTATGGCCTTTTAATATTTAAATCAATCTCTCATTGTCCATCTTTAATCCCAATCAGGAGCAATAACTCTCCTTTAAATGACTTTTCGTATCTCTGTTAATATTTATGTTTTAATATTGCATATCATTAATGCTGTACTAATGATCTCTACAACCTTTTGTTAGTAATAGTCGTGTTCACTTTAAAACCAGTGGCTGCCAAGATGACAGCTAACGGGCAGTGAAGAATACTGTAAAAGTTTTTTATGATTTCAAAGTACAATACATGCAGATTTTTAAGAGATCCCATTATCTACAAGCAGTTACAACACCAAACAGTTCAAGAAACCGGAAACAAAACTTCAAAATTATCTAGCCAGTGAGTCAAAAAAGTCCTGGAGCTAATGTTGCTTTACTGTATTTTATCTCTTGGTGGCAGACAGATACAGACAGGGACACCGACACATAAGTAGACTGAAACTGTTAGATTCACACACAGACAGAGACAGGTGTCTCGAGAAAGGCGTTCTGTCAATAGATGGACAAAGTGGAGTAGACTTCCCATCAGTTCAGTCCTGAGGGAGAGGGAGACAGAGAGACACTGTGGATCACAGAGGGAAGAGACTATAAATCTGCCTCAGCTGATCAATACGCTCTCTGTGGATCGATCATCACGGTCCCCATCAGCCACTGGATGAGCAACCTAACCCAAAGCCTATGATCCAAAGCCCTGACTCGACAGAGGCCTCCACTGTGACCCCTGTGATGACTCACTCTGGACCAGATACTGAAGTCTCCACTCTGCTCAGACTGTTGGACGAGGACTCAGAGATACTTTCTGTAAGCCAAGAGGGAAAGAAATCCTCAGTGAGCTGCCAGATACTGGTGAAGAAATCGTGAAAGTTTAGTCGACATGTTTACGTTAAGTTACGATATAAAACATTTGGACTGGTTACGTGTTTGGGCTTGTGGTCGCCTCTGCTGCGCTGCCACAGTTATGGCAGAAGGAGACATATGTTCTCTACGAAGCTCTGACCAAAGTCCAACTTCTGAATGATCTTGGCTGCCTCCCTTCTTCACTTTCTGTGCAGAGCTGGATGAAGATGGTCCAGTTTTATCCATCGGCCGTTTAGTGTAAGCCATCATGTCTTTGTCTCAAGAATTACAACTTCTCATGATGCTAAAAAGAGTCAGGACTGCAGACAGAGCAGCAGTCACCTTAGCCACCGACACATCCAGTCCCAAGGGAATATCCATAATTGGCTTGAAGAAATGCACTAAAAGCATTTTGATTAAATCAAAAGACTGAATCCTCACAGGGCTCTCCAACCTGCAGAGAGGAGCTCCATAATCTCCTGCATACATAAGCATTTATATATATAATGTATATATTAGTCCCACTGCCTTCAGGCTACACTCACCAACTTCTGTTCTGGTCCAAAAGCTTGTGGATCTGGAGGATATTCAGGGCCGCTAATATTTTAATCCCCACGCAGATTTGAGTGTGCAGCAACAGTTATGTTGCATATACAGAATATGTCCAGACTGCAAAGTTACAGATTTATCTGACTACGCTGGTGCCATGTACATGCTGATCTTTAACGTCATTCCCTCTGCTGAAATCAGGTGAGCCCTATTTTTCTTACGGTGGTTAAGATGTCTCATGTATGAGCAGGAAGGAGAGCCCAATTTAGAAATATTTCACGATTTCACTAATTTTGTTATTGGCTGTTTTACCAATTTGGAAGAAAGATTTTAATATCAAAATAATTTCCTCTACTTGCCCCCTTCAGTTCTGGGTGGAGCCTCGTCAGTTTGTCAAATCCCTCTCTGAATGGCTGTTTTAAGGCTGGTGAGACTGCTGACGGTGCAAATTCTACCTACAGCATGTAGCAATTCAAAATGTAAAAATGGTTTATTTAAGACTCTTTGGTCTCATGGTGTCAGTTTTCTCACATGCATTATAGATATTAGAAATAAATGTTGAATTCTTGATCTGCCTTTGAACATTATGTGTAATCCTGCTGAATAAGGATGTAATGGGGATTCTTCTCTACCTGTGTAGGGAATGTAGCTGTGTGATGACAGCTGTGCAGCTCTGAATGCTGCAACTCCCTTTCGCTGCATTCAGCCTTGATAAGCAGTGTCCGCCTTTTCTGCATATCAGAAAATTCAATAAAGGTGGAGCTGGTGCAGCGCCACCTCCTTCAGGGAGCCTGCGTCCTATTGTCAAGGGTCAGAGACGAGAGTATCGGTGAAATCAGGAACTCGGTGTTGCTGCCACAGATACGACACGAGGGAAATCTAACACTTGAATTTGGGATTGTCAGAGCTGATTCCTGCTCACCGAGCACATCTCCTCACATCAATCAACGCCCTTTTCTGTCTCCGTCTCTTCCCTGGAGTAGGCTTTCCTTTGCCCTCAAACAGTCATACATCAAATTGCACAAACAAATATACACATGTCCACACACACAGTCGCACAAAAGAACCCTGAAGTGCGGCTTTCCCATTGCCCCTGTGCACGCAAAGTAACATGTCAGCTCCGATTATCACCACAGTTTCCCTGTTTGCTCCGGGAGCTTCTATTTTAGATCTGTTTCTCCTCTTTGCAAGTGAGCGCACAAACATGGGCTTCGCACTCACTTGTCATTTCAATATTATCTGCTGTTAGAAATTCACTGCGATGTCCTAACCTACATCATCTGGCTCTCAATATATGTTTGACCAGGAAACAGTGAATTCACCTGTTTCAGATGGCAAAAACGCCACCACCATAATTGGAATGTGATGAAGTCCCATTTTTCCTTGACCACTCATCAAATGCAGATGAGATGCAGCAATTTGCCAGCGCCGCTCTGAGAAACAGAGGCAGCCATGAGGACCCAGCCAGAGATAAAACAGCATGTGGCAGGAAGAGTGCATGAATGTGAAAACGGTGACAAATGCACTTCCTCTCTCATGTCGCTGATAGTGCTCCGAGACAGGTACATGTGACAACAGAGAAACAAACAGAGAAGGAGAGACTGAGTCACACCGACAGACCGAGTCCCACAGGGTGAACGAGAAAGATAAAGAGTGAGAGTAAGATATACAGAGAGAGAGAGCGAGAGAGAGAGCGAGAGAGAGAGGGAGGGAGGGAGGGGAGTTTCTGTGTGATTCATGGGGACTTTTACTGCTTCAGAAAGGTGTCGCCTCCCATCACAGTTCAGAATCAGCTCCGTAGAGCACATACAGTACCAGGTAATACAACCGCCCTTTTTCCTCTTTCACTCTCTCATCTTCAATCTCTGCTGCTCTCAGAAATCCAGAAACAAACACAGAAAAAGACGATTGAATTTAACACACAGAGCGTCCACCAAGCACTACAACCTCAAAGACTGAGTCCTAAAAAGCATTTAATAAAGAATTCCCCAATGCTGCGTTTTCACAGGAAGGTCCATGTTGGTGACATTGAGGGGGGGAAAAAAACAGGCTTGATGAAGGAATATACAATGAACAGAGGCAGTGTTGAGCAGCAGGTGCATCCAAAGTCAAGGACGGACATTTCAGCCTTGATAAGATAAAAAAAAAACAACAACAAAAAAAAAAACAACACATGGCTTCGGGGAGAATCCAAAAGAAGAATTTAAAGTATTTTCACTAAGTGACATTTTCGTACACACAGCAGCAGTGCAAAACAAACCAAAAGAACAACCTTCAGAGTTTCTGCTGCTATTTTCTTCAGGAGCTCTCCATTAAAGCACTCAAGGGCTCAAGGAAACATTATTTATCGAGTGGATTTTTATTATTTTCAATAAAGGCTAGACAAATCTGAGGCCATTATTCAACATCAATAATAATGTTCCTTGCATATCTTTGTAATGGTGTGTTTGCACATTGCCAGGCACACTGTCAGTAATGGCCAAACCAGCTCTAGTTGTGTGTCTGTGGCTCAGACCGACAGGAGCTGAGGTCGTGGACAGTCCCATAAGGGAAGCAATACAATAGCTGCTTCTTTTAGAGCCAAACCTGCATCCCCAAGTAGAGACATTTAAATCCAGGATGACACAAAATATGCGTCTTTAGAATGTGAATTTAGGGAGAAAATAACCTCAGTTGTGTTCATGTATATCACCACCAAGCCTGCCGTTCCCTTCAGACATCCATTACACAACCACACATGGTGCTGCCTTAAATAAACAGCACTTTATCATCCCGCGCCTATTAGATATGAAATAACAAATGATACAACTCAGCTATTTATATTCAGCAGAGCTGGAGCTCTTCATAGTTTTGACTATTGATAGATTTCTAGCTTTCAGAAAATGAAAATGATCCACATTGCTGTGGTGTCCTGCCTAAACAGCTGGAAAACATTTTTTATTTTGTCCGTGGAAAATACTCACCATTGAGCCATGATGTGACGAGTTTTTAATGTATGTTAGCAATTTATAGAAACACACAATATCAAGACAGGCAATGGCCCGTATCACAGATTCCATTATTCATCAAATGCTAAATCCATAAATATGTGTCCACTGACTTATAGTTTACATATCGTCCCCTATCAGCTCCTTTCAGGATCAAAATATGGTGTTCAAGTCGTGTTTCCGCGCTGTTTTTACCTTTTGAGCCTCAGAAGGGCCGAAGAATCTCATGTCTGATCAGTAAATATAGTTTCCATTCGCATGTAAGTGGATTGAAGAGCGTGGAAAACAGCCGGCAATGTGAGAAAGTGGAAAATGTACCCCTCAGTAACGATCATTTTAAACGGAGCGAAGGCTGCAGTGTCACTGAGGAACTTTTGACAGGTGACCCATAAAGTATTGGAAATAGCTATGCTGCTGCTTCCACAATGACAGCCCTGCTGGCAGCGATGCCCGGGGGCAGTTTCCTGTCTAATGAAGAAAAACAGAAAAAATAGCTAACATCTGTATTTCCTGTCTGCTGTGCAGCACAAATAACCTTTTTACCTTTTGCATTAAACAGGCACAGTCAATTGAACAGTGAACTGTTTGCTTTCTTGACCAGTTACAGATTAACATGATTAACAACTTCATCAAACAATTAACATCAAAAGTTCTTGGTACTGGCAATATTTAACTAAAAGTTGAATGAAGAGCTTTGATGAACAATCGTTAAGCTGCTGAGAGGATACAATAAATATAAATAAATGAGACAGAATAAGCTTGAGAAATGGGTGTTATTAAGAAGGAGTGTCATCGTTGGGGGGGTGCATCGTTTTCAGAATCACGTTGAGATAATAAATCTAACCTAACAATGAGGCAGATGTTGCCATGATTGAAAAACGAATAAAGTTTCCTCTGACAAAGGAAGTCGTTGGTTTTTTATTCATTTATAGTGAGAATCATAAAAACTAGAGAGACAAGGAAGTTTTAGTGGCAGCAGAAGCTGAGAATGAGCCATGAAAGAGATGAATGTAAGGAAGAAGGAGAGTCCGAGGAAAGAGTGAAGGATGGTCGCCTGTAACATCAGATATATTTTATATTATGATATGAGGCGGCATTATATTAAACACAATATATCGTACATCTGTCGATAATCTTAGTTAATTTCTGATTTAACCAGTAACATACATCCATACGTCTCTCTTTCTAAGTATATATAAATATATATATGCAAAATAACATCTTTGATCATAAGATTTGTTCCTGGTTCACTTGGCAAGACTCCTTCTTATTATGCATTTTAAATCATTTCGAATTAACTTAGCAAATTATTGCAATTCACATTAGAAACTGGGTTTTGAGAGAAATGTCACACCCCATTTCCTCTCATGTCTTTGAGTGGGAGACACTGTTAATAATACATCGCGGCCGAGGAGAGAATATCACTTTCATCAATCAGAAGATAAGGTTTATTATCAGTGTTTCATTTATCTTCCTTTGAACAAAAAAGATATGAGGCCTGTTAATAGGTAGAAAGTAAACAAGTCACTTTTTTTTTCTTGTTGTCCAATTTGCCCTTCATTATCTTTAAAGTTTGTATTCTTTATTGTTTGGAGGCACTTTTACCAGTTTACACATATTTTACATTTTAAGGACACTTTATTTGAGGAGGTTTTGCCTTTAGGTATAATATTTATGCTTACAGAAAGTTCTTGGACTTTATTTTTTAAAACTTTCCAATGTGAGACACCTTCAGTGGACTGTAAATGTTTATATTCTGTTATAATGGCAGAAAAGGGAGCAGAAAGGGCATTGCTCACTTTGATGATGGGGGTTAAAGCGGTGCAAGTTGGTGGCACAGGAGGCTGGCATTGTGGAAAATTGTGTAATTAAATTTTGCTGCTTTTTAGCTGTGGTTGAGGAAGTAGGACAAGCGCTACCAACAGAATCACGGACAAACACGCAGTGACGCCATTTCACTGCTTTTACTGGTGGGTGGGATCCACCTGAAACACGAGTAGACAGTCTGTCACGTAGAAGCCACAAGGAAAAAGAAAGATGGTCATGGAACATATGGCCTCAAGTTGCGGAGGCAGATGCAGAGAGGATGGACAATACCTGGGGACAGCTGGAGGGGTCGGTGGGAGGATGCTTGGTGAACTCGTGTTGACGGCTACGGTCTCAAGGAGGACGCCGTGACTGCGGAGGAGGAAGGTCAGCTGAGGCTCATATGGATTAAAGGAGAGTTGAGTTCACACTCATTTACTGTCAAACATGCAGCTCAGGCAGGTCTGTCCCCCCAAAAAAAATTAGTCTGAAAGAGTGAAAAAAGGGAAGTGAGATGAACCTAAACATGACACCACCTTTCTTGGAACAAACCATTTTGATGACCATTTCCGAAATCTTGTTGTCTAACATGCAATTTTTAAAAGTTTCTCAACACAGATTCTTTAGTTTGATACCTGAACATGCAGTTTGTGGTGTTTAAGGCAGCAGTGTCATATTTAATCATAGTCAGGATGTCATCAGGCCTGTAAATGAACTGAATGAAGTGTGATTAACTTTAAAACCAAACAGCAGATGGATCATCAGATCACCACTGCAGCTGTCATTTAATTTCCAGAAGATGAATGTGTCTGTTGGCAGACGGGTTACAGAACCGGTCCCAGGTTAAAGAACACTGGCTGTGCTGCTCCATATGTACTAAACAGATTACAGGAGGAATTTCTAATAATGGACATATTTCCAGTCTACTTCTGCACATAAAATCAAATGTGGGAGTGCAGCTTACATGCTTTGCTTCTGAAATCTTGTTCTCGCCATCATATCTCAGTTTGACATCAGAAACTGCACTACTTTTCGAAGTTCCATTAAGATTGTGTCAAGGTAGCGATAAACAGGTAATATTCATAATATTCAAAAGAGATTAGAGTCTGATTCCTCCACATTTCAGACACCATAACCTGTTTAAACATCTGTTAGTTAAACATGCTGAAATTCACTAATGTTTAAATGAAATCTGTGGCATTTGCAGGGAGAGTGAGAACGCCAGGTCTGTGTCACTGCTCTGCTCTTTGTGTGTGTGTGTGTGTGTGTGTGTGTGATTATATTATGTCACATCATATTATTCTGGATTAGATCAAATAAGATTAGATGAGACCTTAATTATCTCTGTGACCTTGATGATCTTCACTGGGATGTGGCAGCAAAGATCAGGACAGCTCTGTTCAAACTGTACAAATAAAGAGAATGAGGAGAGAATATGGTGTGTGTGTGTGTGTGTGTGTGTGTTAGTGTGTCGTGCGTATTGTGTTGAGAAGTGAGATTCGCACGCTTGACATTCATGTCACATTGAGTAATACCTAACTTGTGTTAAGGCCGAAATCACACGTGTGAAAAGCTGGATGTGGTGTGTGTCAACAAGGAAAGATTAACCTCCAGCCTACAACAGGAGACGGAGAAGGCAGAAACAGATGGAGCTGGAGAAGTGCGTGTGTGTCTGTGTGTGTGATGTACAAAACCGCCGAGGCTCAGTGCCCTATGGTGAGTTTTCCTGGACGGTGTTCTTGTGGCTTCGACACTGGAAACACACTAACAGAGTCGTGCAAACAGAAAACAAATTCAAATAACTTGGGGCCACTCATCTATTTGTTTTCCAACAACCCATGTCAAGGCTGCAGTGAAGCCTTCAACCAGGAGGCCTCTTGTAGCTTCGGGGCATTCAGCCAATAGTTCATTGCTTCACATTTCTGTTGTGCGTGCGGCGGAGTCTATAAGCATGGCAGTGTGTTATATATAAATTGTGCGTGGGTGTGTGTGACTCGGGGTCTGTGTGCATATGTACGCAGCCTCATGTTGAAAAAGTCAGCAGGTGCCTTCTGTCGAAGTATCAGCTCTCTGTGGGCGAGGGTGCAAAATGGGAACAGATAATAGTCAATGAAATTACTTTTGTACTTGATCCTTGTTTGTGTGGGTTAATTGTGCGTCAGCCTGCTGGTAATTCAGCTTCCACTCCCACAGCAGAGATGGATGGAGGTGAGAGCTGTGTGTTTCTTTATCCCTGTTTAAGGAGGCGACTGAGCCAAGTAACAAAAAATATAAACAGATAAAATAGCTCGGCCGCTCTGATGTCTTTTCTGTTTCTGTGTTGTTCACACCCATTTCAGACAGCAGTGGGATTAGTTTTAACTTCCCTGTGAGAGTGATGCAGTTACTCACAGTTCAAGGAACAAGGAGATTCAGCGGATCCACTTTTCGTGCTTTCACCAATTTTCTGGGGACACATAAATAACACGCCAACTCTTAAAGGTTGGTTATTTTCTCACTGACAGATCCGCCTTATTAAGATTTAGAGTGATTTACATTTTATAGAAATCCGTTTGTCGGCCACACAAAGACTTTTCAATTTGGATTCAGTAAATAAATATGGTGGTTGATATCATTTATTTGAATTGAGATATATTTATTTATACTGTGTTGTTTCAGCTTCTTCTTCTTTTCTGGCAGTTGTTGTTTTGTTTTTTTTTTCACCCTGATGCCTGACAGATTCTGGCTTTCTGGTTTTAGTCTGGAGGAACACCAAGAGAACAAACTTGTGTGTAACTGCTGATTCTACCACGACTACCAGGGCATTTGGAAATGTGTCAGCGTGCGCCGGCATGTTTGTGACATTTTCTGGAAGTCAACTGTGGCGCGTTTACTGAGCAGCAGAATAGGACACCCCACTGAGGACGCGATCACACAGCAGCCTATTTGGATATCCAGTTAACAGCTCCATTAGTGCTCAGCCGGTGATTTCTGGGTTGTTGTTCACCAACAGGCACTAACCTTATGTGAGGTGTATTTCCTGGCAGGAAGAGTAAACTCAAATTTTCGAGACCTTTGGATGAAATCTTCAATCTACCGTCCCTGAAAATGAGCTCACATCTGATAGCTAATAGCAGCTGAAGAAAACTGTGTGAAAACACAAACCTCTCTTGTGTTTCTCGAATTAAAAAGTCGACTCATCCATCATGGCAGCAGGGGGTGAAGGTTTCTCAGACACCGAAGAGACCTGTCAGCCCGAGACAATGTGTATTTGGGCTGGTTGTTGTCACAAACCCTTTATCTCTTCTCTGAATTATAAAATAGATTACTTTGTTTTATTCAGTAAGATTTTCTTGTGGTATTCAGAGAAAAAACACAATTTATCAAAATCTACAAAAAGCTGACAGTGTTATTTTGTGTGTTTGTTTTTTGTTTTTTGTTTTGTTTTTTTTTTTTTTTTGGTCCCTAAATCCCCACAGCAAGAGAATGAATAGAGTCTCAGCAGGTAACTCGATCAGGATTCATACAGGGAGACATCTTCTCAGCCCAAAAGGCAGCACTCTCCGATGTCGGAGTGAGGATAAAGCCAACAAATGCAAAGAGTCAGAGATGGTGGCCCTCAGTGGAGACAACGCCAAGCTGCAGTACGGCTTCAGATGGAACATTTTGTGTTTGAGTTCGAAAACTGTAGTTTAGTTTAAACTGTACAGAAATGAAGGATCAGTATTCATCATGTAAATAACTGAGACCAACAAAAAAAAATATCCAATGCAAGGAAAAAAATCTGTAGAATGATAAGCATTCATAATTACTGTGGGGAATAGACACAGCAGCGAGAACTGTCACAGTCATTTACCATATGTCATCAGCATCATCGCTTCGTGAACACAAGTGTTGCACATTTACATGTAATGATGCACACAATGCTATTAGAGGCAGCAGAGGGATGAGCTCTCTAAGCCAGCTGCCCCCCCGAGCCTCCAGACACACAGCACGGAGGAGGAAGCCCAGTTTTCAGAAGCAATAGGTTGAGCAGGAGCGTCCACCTCGGCCGGGCTGAGAAATGTTAGCAGACCAGAGCAGACAGGACAACAGTATCCTCTGCTGGACGGACCAGAAACCACCACCACATCCTGAGGTGTGTGTGAGAACTATTTGGATCGATTGTTGCTCCACTTTTCCCAACAGATGTGCTCCTGCAGAATCCTCTGTCACTGTCTGCTGAGTCTTCAGCAGCTGTTTCAGCACTTTACTACGTGTGATGTCCGACCCTGTAACTCGAAAATAGTGAAAACTGGCTGAAGGTTCTGAATATGAACATTTAAGACGTAAATTTTGTGCATTCAAAAATGAGTTAAGAGTCCATCAATGCAGATGACAATATAGTAATTTAATGCCTTTTACGCGATTATGACTGAATATTTGAGTCAGTCCGGGAGGCAACTTCTTCTTTAACGCAATTTCACAGTCATGACTTATTTATTGGTTTGTACGTATTATAATACTGCATTAATGAGCCACATTATACAGGAAGCAGATCCAAACCATGAAGATAACACAATATGATGAAATGAAGGAGATAAGAATAGATAAATAATAAGTTTAAGAGAATTTGTAAGTGTGTGTCACTGTGTGTCTTTGTGCATGCATGTTGTGCAGTCACTGACAGATCTGGTCTAAGCAGCTTCTCCTCATCCATCACAGTTCATTAGTAAATATTCTCTCTCAGCCTCCACATCCCTTTAAAGGCACCCACCGAGCTGGTAAACACAACCTGTTCTCCCCAGTCAGACAAATAAACACAACACAACATAAACACATCGCACAACTTTTGATGGACATTTTCAATCGTCGCCCAAACTGCTTCAGCTCCCTGCATCAGATTTTTCTGGTCGTTGTTGATGGAGATGGATAAAATTTTCATCATGAAATCATGATACCCTTTCAAATCAAATCAAATCAAATCAAATCAGGTTTATTTGTGTACAAAGTTACACTTTACATATAGAAATTATTTAAAGAGACCCAATAGATCCCCTGATGAACAAGCACTTGGCGACAGCAGCAAAAGAAAAACTTCCTTTCAGAGGCAGAACCAGGGTCGGGGGGGGGGGGGCATCTGCCTCGACCGGTTGGGTTGAGAGAGAGACACGGGGGGGGGGGCAGGTTTGCTGCAGAGAGCAAACCTGTCCATATCGCTCTCTTTGCTGATTCCTTCCAGCGCAGAAAGCGATTGGTTCTGCAGCATAATGAGTCGTGTTGCACTGAATGACATGCATGTTTCCTCCTCCTGAGGCTCCTGAGAGTCTCCTCCAAAACAGCAAGACCACCAATTATAGGGAAAATTTTAAAATAAAATAAAGTGTGTGATACGTCCAGACACAAGGCTTCTCATTAGCATTGACCCTTAAGTGTCAAAAATAATATCCTTGCATGGCAAAGATGGAGGGAAGGATTTAGACCTGCACATTTACATACTAGGGATGGGGGGGGGGGGGGGGGTCACTATCTTCAGCTGCATGTTGATCTCTCTGGCTTGGACTGATAAGGAAATTTCCTCTCAGGTGTCACCACTCAACCATGTTATTGTTCTTAATGGGGAAAAAAAAGAGGACAAACACAATTTGATTTCAATCCACCCAAACTCCAGCAACAGAAGGTACCTCAGTCTGTGGTGTTTTCTTTATGCGTTTTTCTTTTGTGTTGCCTCGTAACAACCTCAGATGTCACTCGTTCAGTGTCACTCATTAGAGTATAGATGAACCCTGAAAACAGGTATTAGGATCTGAAATGATCTTATATATATGGAAATATATGGAATATATGGAAAAAAAAACATGTCTTTGATGTAACACTTTGGTGAATGAGAGGTGTGTAAGAGCAGAGGAAAGTTAAAAGATAAACTATGAGCTGCAGGCGTACAGTTGAATTTACATTCTAATCCAACACGCTGACATTTGCTCAGGAAATTAATCATGCATGCAGACGGCCATGCATATTCACAAAGCCACCAGGAATCAGTTCCCTGGGAGTCCTCAACATACAGACGGGCCCAGCCACAGCGAATCACAGTGTACTTTATGTCACTGCCTGTGAGGCAACAATAAAAGATTTAACAGCCATTTCACTGTTTTACCTGATGCCATTAAGATTAGATTGTGATCATGATTTCAGGCCTTTTACACTCTACATGTTGGTGAGAGACAGGACAGAACATTTATGGTCAAACTGCTTCATTTAGCTTCAGTGGAGTAAATTAAAACACAAATATTTCCATTTCAGAAAATTTTGTCTGATGTATTTTCTTCATACTTCATGATCAGTGAAGTAAAGTAATCTTAATAAAGGTCTAACGGCCTGATATATAGAATTAATTATAACGGTGTTTCTGGTGTATACAAATCAAACCAAGATACTATGTAAGATAATAACCTTTTCAATGTGTATTTAAAACTTATTCAACATACACATCATAGTCATTTCCAATTTATTTGTCTGCTGTCTCACATTCATTTAGCAGCAGGATTTGGTGGTGAGCCAAGATTTCAGCTCAGAACTAGTTACAGACCAAAGTGGGACAACAGCATTCAACGGCGGTACAGGAAGTTCACTTCAGCACTGCGATTAATCAGATTGACTGTTTTCTGCTGGAGACTTTAAACGGCTGAATGATGTTCTGACCGCATGTCGGGCACAGAGGAGGCATCGACAAGCCCTGTAGGGTTTTTGTCAGCAGCTTGCAATATTACAAGTGAAACTGAAAAACATTTAAGCAAAATTAGGCTGAAAGCAGCTGCACAGGTTTTAGGCAGTTCTTCTACTGTGCACATTTTTTTTTCCCAACAAGAAACCCAGGCAAGTAAAAAATAAAAGGACAAGAAATAAGAAAGGAAGGGGGAGACTGTTTGGTTGTTTTGGTTGATGGACAATAAAGTTTTGAACAAGTTTCAACAACTAATGAAAAACATCATGAAATATCACATACACACTGAAAATCCAAATCGATGGTCTTTATCAAGCCTGTTGTTCATATTGTGGCTGCTGAATGATGTTTTATATTCAACTCATTTGTTGTTGCAACGGCGCAGTTGAGCCACTAAGTGTAGCTGTGAGTCCACATATGTCTGAACAGGAGTGTGTTACGAACACAGACACACACTCTCTGTTCTATTGGACAGTTTCTCAGTGCTCCTACAAAATATTCACACATTTATATGGGAAAGCGGAGGAGTCTTATTCAGTCATGGAGAAGCTCAGACACATAAGATGGGAAATAAATATGATGTAAGGCTCCCCATATTTGTGAGGGAGCACAGTTTAACTGAGAGGTTCAAAAGGTAAATACATGGACAGACAGTCCGGTAACAAGGCGTTATGGGGAAGTATTACATACTATATATTATTATTATTATTAATAATAATAATAATAATAATAATATTAATAATAATAATACACATAATGACTGATGGATTTCATTGGACGAATGAATTTCTCAGTTTTTATGGACAAACATGCATCCTTCAGCTACACAGTGTAACATAATGGAAGGCTTATTCTAAAATAAATACATAAGCTTAATATATATATATGTATAAGTATAGCTGGATAGAAATGGAGTTATATTGTTTTATCTATTACATTCAAATAGGAGTAAAACAGTTTCTTCTTTCCTATAACATGTACATTTTTCACCTCTGAGATCAAAGAAGTCATATTAATATTTTAACAACTCCAAAGAAGTTACTGTCTTTGTATTTTATCATATTTCATTTGTTAGTTATTTTGAAGTATCTCTTACCATCAAATAAATGTCCTAAAGGCAAAGGAAGACATTTTCCTGCGGTATTCGTTGGACAAGACGTATAACGAGTTTGAGTAAATGTTCTTCGCTTCATTCTACTGCTGCCAGCTTCACGTGCTCACATACAAACGAGCTCCGTCGACTGTGTTTTATCTGTTTATCTGCTCACGGACCGCTCACAGTTTCAGATGTACGTAGTGCAAACGAATAACACCGATTAAATTTGGAAAATGCTTGGGAGAGCTGGGGGAGGGGAGGGAGGATGGAAACTCTGTGTTTACTTTGCTTGATCAGATGGTCATATAGTCATTTAGTCGGGCCCTAATTGCTGAGTAATCGTCCGATTGTGGCCATTTGCTGCTTGCAATCTGTGTTAGCAAGCAAATACTTTAATCGGGTTTATATCAAACAGTGGCCTGTAAAAACATGACATTTACAACAGAGCACTATAAAGCTGTGTAAGCCAATCAATAAGAGCACACACACATACATACACGTATATATCCACAATCACACACACGCACGCACGCACAATGCATGATTTAATGTCAGCTTCTCTGCATGGAGCCGGACAAAGCAACAACACAACACACCCACTAACTCTTCTCTCTCACTCCCCATCTCCTCTTTTCCTGTGTGTGTGCGTGGTGTTGTTTTTCTTTTAATTTCACTGAATGGGGGAAATATCTCAACGCCAAATGTGAGAGTGGGGTTCAAATGTCACAGATAAATGACATTTCTCGTGTCTCACACTTAAGGAAACCGCCTCATACATCTGTGTTTTGGCCAATGAGCCGTTTTAGCTAAGCAGCATCTCAGTGGCAGTTTCATGGTGGGTGGGGGGTGACTCCCAGCTTTCCCATCAGCAGCCCCCCTTTAAGCCTCAACGCTTCTCCCACCGCCAATTAGCAGTAAAGAGCCTGTTGTCCAGTATTTCTGTGGCTGCATTCATGTACCACTTTAGTGTACTCCAGATACATGCTATTATATTATTGACTGACATGGCATTGAGGCTCCCAGGATTATCAATCAATCATGTGTTTCAGTGTGTTTGGCAAACAGCAGCTCCCTTCATGTCATTAACTTTCCCTGCTGGTTATTGGATCAGCAAACACACTGTAGTGTGCATATTCTGCTGCTGCTCGAGCACCGTCATAAAAGAGCACACTTGGCCCTCTGCACCGATGACTCAACCTATCAGCATTGTAAAAGTTCTGTGGACCTAAATCTTTGCTTTATGGTGGTAAAACACTGGCTCTATTGCTTTTCTGTCTGTTTTCTGAATCTTTATCTTTGCTCTGCAGCAGGAGCAGTGCCTCTTACCGGTCTTTCTTCTTTTTTTGATTGATTGATTCCTGTCCTGTTTGACTTTGTGTCATTCAAATGCATGAAACCGCATTGGTCAGTGAAAGCAACTTACCAACTCTGGAATACACCAAATGTGTGCCGCCGCCTTAATGAGATACAGAGGCTGCTATGTGAGCATTTAGCATTCAGATGATGAGATGCCCTTCTGGCCTTTGACGCAGTTTGTTAGGCTCAATGTTCATTAGATGATGTGTTTATCTGTGAACTGGAAAACTTTGTGTGGCAGCGGTCTCACATCGTGAGCTGCATCCTTTAGCATTTGCACAAGTGCTTCTGAGAACACGTTATTGATATCTGATAATCAATCCTGTCCTTTATGGAATGCAGGATATGTGACATTTCAGTTTATAATGGGACAGAGCTTCCTGGTTTCACTCTTGACGGTGGAAATAAAAATCTACTTCATGCTCTCCTTTGCTTTTTTGAAACTGAATGAATCTTTACTGTTCTTTGTTCAAATCTCCTCCGCCTGACACATGCAGGTGTGAGGCGGTACATTTGATGATGGTTTGATGACTAGAAAAACAGGTTCATACATGTCTGTCTGAAATATAGTCCCCATACTTGAGATACATGAGGTAGAACGTCTCTCTGAGACATTTTATCTCGTTTTTATTCTTGTTATGAGGTAATGATGAGACGGGCAGATTTCTTTGTTTCTCGTCATGTTAGCCTTAATTCGTTTTTGCTGAATCTTTTAATAATTTAATATGAATTCAGACAATGAGGCTGCTTTCAGTTTTTAAACCAAATGTTACAAATTTCTCAGGGTTTTCTTTCTGAGATGCAAATGATCTCCGGTTGCAGTGTGCGGCTCTACTGAAGCATCGGTGAACTCACCTTCTTACAGCAGATTCATGCTTCAGCGATTCCCTTTAAGAAGCTGCTGCTGCTGCCGCTGCAAATGAAAGTTTGTCTAAAAGGCAGGAGGGGAAATCTGCTTCCTTTGACTGTGAATGCTGGAGTTCAGAAAGGTCACATGTGTTGATAAAGGAAATAACACGTCTGACTACTGTTCACGTAGTCAAGTGAATTTGATATAATTCCTGATTCCAGTGAGAAATAATATAAATCTGGACGGCTGTAATTTGTGCAGCTCTTGCGAGACAAAAGAAACTCACTTATCATGTTATTATGTTTCACTGTCATCTATTGTGTTCTTAAAAAGCATGTTTTCATAAATTATGAAGTTTCTGTGAGTTTTTTTTCAGTCATCTGTGTGAATGACTCCAAATCTTCTGCTCAAGTTTCTCTTTCTCTTCAGAGCTGCCTCAAATTGTTTCCAGTTTGCCAAAGAGTGTGAATAAAGAGAGAAAATCCTCTGACGCTGTAGATTGTAGATACATCTCCCATCGTTACATAGATAAATAAATAAATAGACTTTAAAAAAGAAAACGCCTCCCGGTGTAAATGCTGCAATTTGCCTCTCAGCTGGTAGAGGCAGCTTTGACAATGGCTAAACAGCTCTGAGGCACAAAAACAATCAATACAGATTCTCTGCTCCATCCCGAGCCCACCTGCTCTCTGCTTCGAGTCCCACACATGGAGGCAACCCCCACCTCCACCATCACATTCACCGTGCGTGTGCGCACACAAAGACACACACGCACATCTATGCAAACACTCACAGCCTCCCTGTGTCACACACAAAAGTTTTTAACCTTCCCAACGTGACTCTCGCACAGTTGAAAGGCCTCAACTGGTGAAAACTGTTATCATCTCTCCCCTTGTCTATTGTAAATTAATAACACTCTTTATTCTTTCTTTGCTTCCACAGACACCACACACAGCAGGTATTCCCTCCGTCCCCAGCCTCGCTCAGGCTATTGGTGTGTATTACTGCAGTTTGACACCCACTTCCAGCATCACAGCGCCGCTCACCGTCAGACAGTCGGGCAGACGCCAGACACACGCAGGTTCCTCACTCACACTTAGGGTATACACTTTGACTCCTCTTTTTCATATTGTGATGTTGTTGATGCACCCATGTTCATACTCAAGGTCCATCTGATGCATGTGTCAGGCGTGAGGTGGAGGTTTAACTGATTACATCAAACTCCAGTGTGGTAAAAGAGCACAAAGGTGTCAATCTGGGCCCTGTGATGGGAGATCAGTGGAACAGTAATGCAATGGTAGTGAGTTATTAAATGAATAAAGAGGCAGAGCTGCCGAAGAGTATTGATTTTTCACAGCTCCCCGAGGCTCCGAGGGCTTTCAAGGCAGGGGAAGGACGTGCACACACACACACACACACACACACACACACACTTCTAGGCATGGACACACATATGCACACGTATACAGACACACATACAGAAAGAGAGAGAAAGGTCTAAGAGTGAAAGTATAATGGCCCCAGCAGTTGCAGTCTCACTTAAAACTCAGTTTGGGCTCTCAAGGTTTCCCACCGGGCAAGATCGCCTGATAAAAGGACTCTTTCGGAACTGGACGCGTTTTGTTCTCTTTCACTCACCCCAGCTGCAGTGCACTCAACACTTTCCACAATGCTTGCCACACTTGCACGCAAGCTTTAGTGCACGCAGAGAAGCAATATGGCAGCCTCTCTCGCTACCTGGCTTTCAGGAGCGGGGGAGGAATCGGTTAAAAAGGTCTTAATAATAAAAAGATGAAGCGTAACGGCTTTAACTAAAGCTCCGATGTGATAAATGACCTGATCTGATTAAGCGGAGCGATTCACCCTGAAGGTGAGTGAATGCCAGGAGAACCTGCCTACTGACAGAAATTTTAAACTGTTTTGCTTTGCTAATTCTCAAAATGCACATTATTTGCTTATTATCTCAAGTTAAGCACAAATCAATGAGTTCCCTACTCCTGCTCATAAAAAGGCGCTCGCAGCTACCTGAAGCCGACGTGAGTTCTGTTCTGTCATTTTGTTCCACCAACACTGGAAAATACACAAACAACTGCTCCTTCTGTGTGTCATTTTGATGAATGCCCGGGGCATTTTCAGAGTGCAAATGTGAAGAAGCAGAGAGCCATCTTGATTTCAGGAGTCCATCGGAGTCCATAAGGGGAGGATCAGTGTCCATCTGTTAGCTTGACGTGACACTGAGCCTGCACAAAAGGAAAGACAGACCACTGACCTCATACTCGGACCGTGTGTGGCGTGTTTTTGTGTGTGTTTTCTACTCAGTATGGAGACATATGTCTCTGCCCCCCCCCCCCCACCCTCTGTTTTCTCTTCATGCGCTCTTACATATACTTGTTAAGGCATAACAATCCCTCCCTCGGCATCCAAAGACATTCAAAGTGATTCAGCCTTTGTAATGAGCCCTGAAAGGCCTCTTGAGTGCGGCAACATGAAAAAGATGCTGGCAATTGCTGGCGTCTTGTCTCTATTAGATGTTGCAGCTCTGTCTTATTGATAAAAACCATTTCTCAGTAATGGCCCTAATGTATTTTCTTTCTTCTTTGCCAATCACAGCAGATGTACGCACGTCTCTCAACACTCCTGCATCTTTGTAGGTTGGTGGGAGACAAAAAGTAATCATTTAGCCCGTAACACAACGGAAAAAACACTAATTGCTTCACAAAGGACAGACGAGTGAGAATTCTTCTCTCGAGAGGAATGCTAGACCCTAGAAAGTGCTATTTATCAGCAATGAGAGAAGAAAACCATGCAGACAGAAAGGTTTTCTGATATGATCGGTCAAATAATGATGAATCAGTGGCAGATTTATCAGCATCCAAACCCATAAAGAGGTCTGTGCTCCAGAGCCACCTGTCACTGATCGTGAGGCTTTCGCAGCGCCGCGGTAGTTTCATATTCCAGCAGTGAGCTGATTCAAACCATGTACAAAAAAAAAAAAATAATAATAATAATAATAATAACAATAACGACAGTGCACACAAACATATCCAGGCTCTGTAGCAGCTGGGTGTTCCCTTTATTTATTTGTGTTTTAGATACAGTTCGCTTCATGGAAAGCATTCAGCCAGACAGACGCAAATCAGGACAGAGAGGATACAGCCTCAACAAACAAAAGACAGAGAGACAAATAGACGGCAGCCAGGACAGACAAAAATCCCCCTTGCACTTGGCTGCACTGGCTGAACACATTCCCACCATTCAGAAGGCAGGGAAATCAATAGTTTTCTACACCACATACAGATGAATTTTTCCAGGGTGAACTTGTGCTCCACTGAAAGATTCAACATTTCTACATCTAGAAGAAGAATGGCCTGTTAAACCTTGAATGATGAATGATGAACAACAGCACCATATGTTTTTCAGACCTCATCGCGATGCTGTGCTTTTACTTTTAACTATGAAAAATTTGGTTTTGTGTCCTGCGGACATAAATCACGCTATGAAAACTCAGACAGAGCTAAATCTGAACCCGCACTTTGTCCAAAGATGTCTATTAGAGCGGCAGCAATTATTGACCGAAAGAAAATGAATCCTTGATAATCAGTCGCGTTCGTGTCGTGACATTTTTCATGCAAAAGATCCAACATTTGCTGCCTTCGGCCTCCCATCATACACTGTATAATAATACATTAAACACTTTTGGGTTTTGGACCCAAAAGGTTTATGGATGTATTATTTTGGGCTCCTGGAAATTTGAATAATGACATTGCTGAGTATAAATTTAGCGTCCTCCACAATCACATTAATCATTAACACAGGTATGAGCTGTGTGGCCTCTCAGCCTGATGTTTTTTTTTTTTTTTGTATGACCTCATGTATCAGCAGAAGGTGCACTGTCATTGAAGTCAGTGATTTTGGGATTGAGGTTGGGTGACAAAATATGTGTGACAGTAATAAAGCCTCATTTTGCTTGGCTTCATCTCAGCCTGCGTTCTGGAGGTTGTGAAGTGGGATTCTTCGGTCCTGACTGAGCAGGCAGCCGCTGCCAGCATGCATTGCTTTGTTGTTCAGACAGTAATTACAGACAACAGAGCGAGTTGTATCCACAGGTGCTGTGTATCTAACAACACAGAGGAATTAATGCAGTTAGCGTGGGCAGCTTGTAGCACCGTCTCCTGCTGAGAGTGTAACCCAACAGGCCTTTAATGCAGAGTGGAGCTGTGAGGAGTGCCAGCTCTCGGCCGAGCTGATTCAATCCTCCCCTCCTGCCTGTTTTAACACAGGATCCTTTAATGCAGCTCTAACAACATTTGGGAAGTATTTTTAAACAAAATGAAATTGCAGAGGCGCCACCTCCGTCTGCCCCGGTGTGGCGTGGGATACAGTTCCCCCAGTTGAGCGTGCCCAGAGAGGCTGCAGGAATTTAAACTCCTACTAATGAAGATGGGGGGAGTGCTGCTCCTCCCCTATAGGATTACATTGTCATGCCGCACTATAATGCAACAGAGACCCATATGGGCAGGAGTCTCATACTGTGTGGCACATAGACAGAAGCAGTTGCTCAAATATTGATAAAATCCATACCAGACAGAAGAACAACACACATCAACAATATCTATAATAATCTTAATTGGATAGTGATCACAAATTTGCCAGTGAATTAATTCAACGAGGCAGGTGACATTTTCACCAATCAATGATTTGTGGCCTTTTTGTTTTCTTCTTCCATAAAAAGTGTTTGCTAACAGTGAAGTCTGTAGGCCGCGCCACCTGTAGTCTGTTCGTGTGTCCGAGTCCCAGCACACTCATGTTTGTGCACACGTATGTCCTGTGTGTGTGTGTGTGTGTGTGTGTGTGTGTGTGCGTGCTGTCATGTCCTGGCAGCTGTAGCCCCTGAATGTTTGATGTGACCACAGGTGTGAGAGGAGGATCTGGAGTCTGGAGGTCAAGAGGGTGTGCTTTGACATACTGAGGAGAGAGAGAGGCACAGACGAGGGGGGACTCCTTGATGTTTGTCCTGTCAATAGTCCCACTCAGGGGGATATTCTGTGTGTGGGGCTTCCATCTTACTGCTGCTTTGTGGGAAGCAGATATACATTAAACTGCCTACATATGGCCTTGAGTTGCTCAGCTGGCAGGAGATCGTTTCTTACCAGCACCACCTATTTAGAAATCTTTGAGGCCTTGGGTGCAACTACATGTCTTACTGTTGCATCTGATTGGTTCTCCATATGTTAGAGCATATTGATAGATTAGTGTAACTGCTCTGGGCAGGAAGCCCAGTGACCACTGGATGTGCCAGGTTTGTTTATTTATTTATTTATTGCAGCTCTGTGATAATACACAGGGGGAGCTATGGCTCCATAGATCCCTCTGGATGACACTATTGACACCCAGTTTAACAAATATCACCACACAAACAGACACACACACACACACACACACTGAGGCAGCTCTGTTACGATTAGTGGGAAAGCCACGAGACGCTTTTAAAAGAGCTATTTAACTCATTATTTGACCTCTTAAACAGAGAGTGGTCACTGAGGGACACAGTCAATGCACGTAACAGAAGCCCTCCTTTTCAAACTACACGTAAAACCTACAATTTAGTTTCAAATCACATGGTTTTAGAGGCTCCATTTTTACTTAAGGTAAACTGTGTTCCTATTGACAATATGGATTTAGGCAGGGTTTCAGGGTGAGTGAAAAGTTTGAAGAATGCTCAGTTGCCGAATTCAGAGAGAGGAGAAAAAAAAGTATATATACTTATAAATAAATAAATAAATAAATGAAAGAATTGATCTTAAATGGTCTGCAGCTGCTCACCCACAGAGCTGAACAGACCACTGCATTATAAGAACCACGCTTACTTCAGAAATCTGTTATGTTATGAAAAACCAGATGTTAATATGAAAAACATACCAACGGCTTATCAGCAGCAGTATACTGTTATTGATAGTTTTTCTGTGAGTCTCTTTCCCAAGTGCTGAGGATTGTCGCGTTTGCGCACATATGTTGTGTTTATGTGCGTGTGGATGCTTTTTTCTGTACAAGACGGCAAGACGGAGAGGACGAGGGAAGAGGTGTAGTAATCCATTAAACAGTCCCTCCATCTCCGGATTAGGTTAGGCCATCAGGAGATGGCTCCTTCACTCTGAGAGAGGGCCGGGGTGCAGGTCAAGCATTTAGTAATAAGCTCAACTGTCCTATATTGACATGTTATGAAGGTTACCACGCTGACCCCGTCCTGGAAACACCTCTCCGGGTTCTTACATCGGTGGCAGAGCACACACACTCCTACTGTAACTCTATCGTCCTGCTCTATTTCTTCTTTCCATGCTCCTCGGGCTGGTCCCAACAAGACCCCATCCGTCCTCCGGAGGGGTTGACATTACAGGTTCATGTAGCCTTTGTGGCACTCAGCAAAATAAAAGCCTTTGACTTAACGGGACAGCTAAAGGTCAGTGTAGGTGTCCGATATCAAACGGGGCATAAGTGCAGGGTCATCTCTCTTCTGGACGGTCGGCGGGACTCGTCTCGACCACGAGCCTCAAAGGCCAGCACTCGCCAACGCTGCCGCCCCGCAGAATGCTGATGCACCATTTGTCTGGGACTTGTTCTGGCCCACATGATGGATGACATGCACTGATGCACAGGCTCTAAGTGATTGGGGAAGATTGAAGACACCCAATTCACTTACAGTAGTATTGCCCTCCATTCCATAAGCAGGCAATCAGAGCGATGGGCATGTGTAAACTGTACAAGTACGGGTTGGCTGTATCGTACGTATCTCGGCGTATCGCGGCAGAACTTGCTGAGCTCCATGCTGCAGGTCTGCTGCACCGTCTGAGTCAAATGAGGTCGGATCTTTGTGTCTGAGTGTGAAAGTTTTTCTCTTTTTCATGAGCATGCAAGAAATGAACTCAAACTCATTCAGACTCCATATTTTTTTGAAGTCATGCACGCCGCACACTCTAATTAGCACCGACTGATGTAGCACGTCTGCAGCACAGTCAGAGAAACGTTTTTACTTTGACGGCTTCAACCAGTCTTTTTTCTGCTTTTCTATGCAGATTGTGGTGAAGCTGGTAACTGAAAGAATCCACGCCCGCCAAAGCTGAGAGCAGCGCCAGCTCCCATAATCCCTTGCTGCTAACTTTTGATGTAGATTTTGTCATTTGAAAAAAAAAAAAAAAAAAAGCAAACACAGAGAGCGAATCAAATACGTTCAAGCACAAACAAATTGGTGAGCGGGCATCCAAAGATGCTTCTCTTCCCTTAAATAGGTCTTAAATGAGCCTTAGTTCAATCACATTCTCTGAGCCACGTTCAGATGGTGTCCTGAAACATTTTTAAGTTTGTCTGATGAATTTTCACATTCGCCACTATGCTATTCATCGCACTTAATTAAAAAAAACTGTAACAAATGCATGAATGTATGGTATTTTTAAAAATCGAATAAGCTTTAAAAAAAAAAACCCACTGAGCTTTAAAAGCAGCTATTGATTGTAGAGATAGATCAAAGCAGAGATACATCTTGTTCATCCAGCAGCTAAATGTGCTTAAAGGACGAATCAGTCATCTTTCATTGAATACGTTTTGGTTATACATAAACATAAACATTAACACAAATGTAAATAAACCATAGGTGATTAGGATATTCGCCAAACGGTTTGAAAAATGTACTTTTTTTGTGCCTAATCAGAAATAGAAAGTGTAGAACTTAGGGTCAGCATGCCGAATGGATTTCAAAGATTGTTGCGACTCTCCTTTTGTGGTCCTCTGCAGCATTGTGTTACATATTTTATTTTATTTCTTTTAACTCTTGCCCTTTCCCAAACAATTTAAAAAGAAGTCTTGTTTTGTGTTTTGTGTTGTTGTGTTAGACAGATCCATCTGACGCAAGGTGTTGAGGTACTGAGCAATTCTACAACCAAGAGCTGCTCCTTTTTATTTTATTTTTGACGCTGAATTTTAATGGAAATGCACCGTATCGGCTGTGTGTTGAGCTTTTACTCCATTTCCACAACTATATTTCGTGCATCTGACCCCTTAATGAGGGAACATATGCTGGGTACTTCCTGAATCAAGTGCTTGAAGATGTTATGCATCCTGCATTACCACAACAAAAAAGATGTGAAAGTATTGATCATTATGAAGCAGGTCTCATACTTTGAAGAGTGCAGGATAATCACCTATATTTGGTTGTTTTTCTCTTTAGGCTCCTTTCAGGATGCTGAATGTGAGAGTCCATGAATGTCCTTGATGATTTCATCATTGATTTTCTCCACAGTGGCGGGTTGATTTCCTTTTGATGAGCCATTGAGTAATTCTGGCTTGTATGTGTCGCCTGAGGATGATGAGGCATGACTAACAGAACAGGTTTAGCACATCAACAATTGGTCACACAGCAAAACAGACATGTTTCCAAACAAATTGGCGGCAAAGTAGTCATTTATGAGCATTTTCAAAAAAAATAATTAGCCGTTTTACCAATTCCTAACATCTGTACTTACCGAACTATATATTCAACATGTTTTTAAACGGACAAGCTGCTGAAGATGAGTGAATGAATTCATGTTTTTAAAGTTTGGTGTAACTGCGTTAAAAGCTTTAGTGACACAATTCTAACACAACCGAAGTCATCTTCTTTTATTTTCCCCCTGTGTGTGTGTGTGCGTGCACCTCCAAGCCCTGCAGAGCCACTGTTGTGTTTTAATCCTTCTTTTAGAGTGCTGAATGCGAATGTCATTGAATATCCTTCATGAATTTGTCATTGATTTTTCTTTTCCATAAAGCAGTTTTCCTCAGGCTATGTGCCAACAACAGCTACAGGTAACTGGTTCAAACAGAGGGCAACAAAATGAAAACTGCATTAGAATTTTATTTGAAAAATGTAATAATGGTGGAGTAGAAATATAGATTGTTCTTCCGGAGGAGAATCAAGAAGCATATTATCATGATTATTTTATGTACCTACCATGTTGGAATTTTATTTGCATGACAATTTGAAGACTTAATATTACAGGAGCTTCTTTTTGGCCTTTTTTTATTATTTTTTTTTTTCTTTATGTTTAAGTTCCTTTATGTAATTTTTTTGCACAAAATAAAATTGAAGCGGAAAGCTGACACGCAAAGGAAGGATGAAGAAAAGAAGGCTCGTGTGTTCTTTTAGCTTCATTCTTCTGTCATTCTTCTTTCTGCTGATGATGGCTGGTGTCCATCAGAGCTCTGGAGCGTGGCTGCGGCCTCAGACTTGGAGCTGCATTGGGGAAATGCGCTGGCACGCACACAAATACACACACCTACTTTAGACGCTTCTTGTAGCAGGAGGATGTGACAAAAAAAAGTAGTATCAGACAGGAAACAGCATGTTGCCTCTCAGAAGTGTCATGAATAATAATGAACAGAGTGATAAACACTAAACAATCAGGACTGTTTTCTGCTGACAGGCAGCATCTGGTTTCGGTCTGACAGGTCCTCCCATCTTTGGTCTTTTGGGTCTGGGGGTTTGGCAGGCAGCCCGCCTCCTGGGAAGAGACTAAGAGCCTGGACACTGGAGAGGTTCATGCCCCCCCCTCCCAACGCCCTTTCTCCAGCTTGCTTCATTAGCTTCACACACACACTAAGGAAAGCACAGCACACACACGTGTTTGAAATCGTTCAGGAGGTAATAAGGTCACAGTATTTGTTTGGGTGTTTCACTGTTTGGGATTATACATGAAAAATAACTTGCAGCGGCTCTCTAATTTTCCTCTGTGGTTTCCTGTGGGGGGGGGGGGGGGGGGCTGAATGTGACCAAGTGACCAAGTGAAAGGGGATCTGCAATGTTGACTGATCCATTTTAAATTGTTGTGCTCAGTGATCGTTAGCAAAATGTAACTGAATCTCACATTCAGGAGATTTGCTAATTTTAGGGATTTAGCACTCGGCGTTAGCGGCTGATCTGCAGGACTGATGGGCTGCAGGTATTAGGTGTTGCAGGCCTTTCTCTGCTGACTGCGGTCGCATTACATTGTAGAGTTATACCTTGACACTTTGATCCTGACATATGAAACAGAGAGGAGATCAGCGGGTTAGGGTTAGGATATGCAGAAGAATTGGACTGTGGTCAAAATAAGGTGAGAGACAAGAAAGGTAGAAAATGAGTGCGGTGGGAAAGGTCGACATTTAATGAACAAGAACAGCAGCACAGTAAATGTTGTATTATTAGGTGAGGAGAAACCCCCCCCCCCCCCCCCCCCCCCCCCCACAAAAGTCATAAAATGACAGAGGAGATGGGAGAGGTGTGGGACAGAAACCAGACTATATGGTTTGCAGCTCTCCTCTCCATAGGACAGGAGGCCCAGTTGCCATGGTGATGCAGTATTTCTCCAGAATTGCACATATTGATCCGCAGAGGCGTCAACAGCCAAGCAGGAGTGAGAAGAAAATGTGTGTGTGTGAGTGGAATCACCACACAATGACTTCTGGTGCTGGTCAGACACACACACCCGTCAGCCCGAGCACAGCAGCATGGGATGATCCGTTCACAGCTGCCGCTCCCTTTTGAAACACAGTTTCTTCACGGTTTGTTTTGAATATGCTCTCCGGAGCGATGACATTCGTCTCCACCGTCACCTCGTGTTTCAGTTGTGTGAGTGTGAGTTTTCTTATGTCGCCTATGCGTTTGTGATTTTGCACATTAATGCGCGTTCAGTGAGGCACAGGAAGAAAGCGCTGCTCGTGGGCAAAACGTCAGTTAAAGCGAAAGATCCTCCCCGAAACTGAATTCATATATGTTATTCCTTGCATGCTCGACAGTTTAATCAATATTTGTGCACATGAAAAACTGCCTCCTAAAGCCGGAAACCAGAAAACCAGAGCTTCAGTTTGTGATGTAATCAAAAGACAAAGCCTGGAGCTGTTTCATTACCCAAGAAGGATTTGGTGAGCACCTACAGGGAAATGTTTCACTTTAAGCCTTTCCATGAACCTCAATAGATGCATCACCTGAAGTCTTTGGTTATTGTCACAGTTTTCACAGTGAAGTAGCTACTTTTTATCATAATGTGTCCTTGCTTCAGTGCGTTTTGTGAGAGACTAGAGTAGGGGAATAAAATGGAAATGAAAATTTTAAAATAATATTAGTTTGACATTGAAAACAAGGATTTTAAAATCTTGAGTTTAATAAAGTTGTAGTGGCGCTGGAAGCGTTTCCATTGATAAAAAAACAAACTCCAGTCTTATAATAATAATAATAATTATTATTATTATTATTATTATTATGTATCACAATGTTCAGTTTTGTTCTTTACAATTAGACCGTTGCAAAAACAGCATCATGTAAAAATCTTGAAAGAAGAAAAAATGGCTCACAGAAGCTGACTTAGCGGCTGTTTGATGAACTCGTTCCAGGTGAGTTTAAAGAAGCGACTCCACTTTCCTTTCAGGCCTCTGAATATAACCAGTGCCACAGAAGAAACACACATAAAGGCATTAAAAAACTCACCATCTTGTTATCACTATGCTTTCTTTTCCTTCATTCACTTCAATGCACACAGATATTTTAGATTCCAAACTGACAGCAGCACAATGAGAAGACCAATAAAAATGGACATGGAGCTAACAGCATTATGAGCTAAAAGTCCTAAAGGATACATGACAACTATAACTCTACGATTCCACCTCTTCAGGCCAAACCACCAAACCCAATAGAAAAGTAAGACACGACACATTCGCTCCAACATGTTTGTGATATTTAACAAAAATGAAGGCCATTAAGTTGGCGAGCAAGCAGAGATGAAGGGAGCAGGGAAACAGTTTGAAAAGCTGCGCGGACGCCAAAGCTGAATTCCTTGAACGCTGTTTGAAAACTGTAATCCCAGCTGAAAGGTCAAAAGTCTCAGCAGGTTTTTTATTTGTGTCTTTGTGCTGCTGTTTTAAGCCCAGAACACGCTTTGTACTCTGTTCAAAGAGCAACACGAGGGGTCTGTGAGGGGATTAGTCTGAATGGTGACGGCGGAGGCAGCGATGTGAGTGGGTGTGTGAGCATGCGCGCACACACGCACCTCAGTGTGTTTCTGCTGTCATATTAAAACCCTGTATCTTCAGAAGGAAACTTAGCAGAAGCTGGCAAGAACAACAACAACAAAAAAAAAACAAACAAAAAATGGAAGAAATGTACTTTTGAGATGACTGCTGGTGTGTTCGGGAACTTTTCAGTTCAGACCAAAGACTGTAAGCTGACCAATTATTTAAGAAGTACAGGATTAAGTAGATGAATGAAACATTTTCTTTACTTTCAAGGCTTTTTTAGGAGAAGGGAGTTTGCCCTTAGTTGGTGGAAAAATGAGTTATGAGTTATGACCATGAGTTCATTTGGACTCTTGGGTCAGAAGGTGACAGGATTAATAACAGAATGTGAACTGGTCGAATATTCTTGCCTCCAATGTTCATTACTCCTTATTGTCAGTCAGTTTCACTTCTCTCCTTCTCTCTGTGCTCTGGGTGTCTCTGTTTGATGTGAAATGAACCAATCCCATGTTTTACCATATTTTATGTATTAACTTTGATTTCTGTCACTGCGTTTTGCAGCGTTAAAGATTAATACAACACTTCTTGGGAATTTTTCCCACAAGTGGGAAAAATTTGAAAATAAAAGTGTTTGGCCGGACAGACCTCATTTATCAGATTATAGATCTGCTGCTTTTGTTTGTTCAGCCGTTACCAAAGACTTCTCCCTGCTCTCTGCTGCATAGCGCTGCTCCCTTTGCTGTCAGTTTCTGAGCAGCTGGGAAACAGGTGACATGAAATGTAGCGCAGAACTCCCGTCGTGGTCCGGACTCACACTAGTCCAGAAAACTCTGGCAAACTTGTTCCGTCAGTCAGTCGCTCCTTTCTGATTCTAGGATTGCCCTCACTGATCCACTACAGCCAAAAGGATGTTCATAAATGTCCCTATTTTTGAAATGCAAAGAAACACTTTTTTTTTTTTTTTTTTTTTTTTTGAGTTCATGGCCTTCTAGCTTTTCATTGAAGTGAAACAGTTTTTTAACAAGCCAACAAGATTGAAAATATAACCTTGCTGGTACTGAAAGGAAAAATCCACAAGGGACTCTTGGACACCAGTTCACAGGAGCACAGCTGTAAAGAAATAATTAATTATCAGCAAGAAATGCTTTATGGGAACCAGGTCAGTGTATAATGTCTGTTGAGTATTTTGAGTTATTGAAATTTCTAATCAAAATCAAAATCCAATCAAATCAGATTCATTTGTATGGCGCCAAATCATAACAAAGTTACATCAAGGCACTTTGCACGTAGAGCAGTTCTACACCAAACGCTTTATAAAATTATTCTAGAGATTTCTACAACCTGATGATGCATTGATGAGTGAAGAGGAGTAACATAAATCCTGATACCCTCTAAAACGGATTCAGCCTGACAAAGTATTCTGTGACCTGAAACGGCACCAAACTCCTTCTGTACACTTTTTAATTGCCCGTGAAGCTCGATTGTCTCTTCGTGATGACTGTTTGCATAGGAGACATATTTCTCCGTTTGAGCTCTGCAGGTTTGTGTGTTTTCTGAATGGCAGGTCAGATCATGTTTTCATAATGAAGGCATTATATAGCACTCATATCACACTGACACATAATCTCATCAGCGTAGCTTGATTAACTATTGAAAAAGGTGATCTCCGCGCAAAGCAAGGTTGCGCACACACAAACTGTTCCACAGAGTGCACAGACAAATGTTGCACAACACAGTATACACAGCATTAGCCCAGAGGTCCTCTGGCCAGGGACGAGCGCTGAATTTAAGAGCCTCAATCACTTTCTCAAAAACACGACTAATCCTCTTTCTCTCCACAACAAACACACACAGAGCACCTCTTCCCTCTCTCACACTCTTTTCCCCTCTTTCCCACTCTGAATTCAATGCAGTGTCCTCATGACTGTGAGAAGGGGGAGTGCATGTATGTATGCATGCTTGTGTCTATGTGTGTGTGTGTGTGTGTGTGTGTGTGTGTGTGTGCGCCTCTGTGTTTATTTGTCTTTGTCTGCATTGTGATTGTGATGGTGTGCTTGGAGACATTGTTAGCCCCAACAGAGGATTGCTGCCGTGTGTTTCAGCTCAAGGTCTCAGCCTCCGTCTCCGGCTGTGGTCTCAGCTCCTTCCAGCTGCTCCTGAAAGCTCCACTCTGCCTGAATGAGCTGCTAACCTTGGCACCAAATCAATATCAGCCAAACTCTTTGAAGAATCACAGATGGAACTGGCCTCACTGCTCTGTGCTGTTGGTGCTGTGCGATCAGTGTGTGTGTGTATCTGTGTGGGTCTGTAATTGCTGCCAGCCTCCCTTTCCAGCTTGGCCTGCGTCCAGAGAGCTGCATAGCGTGGTGGTGGAGTATCTGCTCTCATTCCCTGATTAAGAGCAAGGTTTGGGGTCATTCTTCCTCAACCGACACACACATAAACGTAATTGTTGTTCATCAGATTTTGCAGGATTCATTTTAATTATTTTTTTATTTCTCTCAATCTCCAATCGCGGAAGTGTCAAAATAAGGTGATGCTATCTTCATTCCTCGCAGCCGTCTTTGTCCTTGGCCTAAACATATACTCACACACGCATGCTTCCTGTAACCCAGCTCGTATCATCTGATCTGGGTGTTGCTGAAGCTGATCGATGGTTGTGTTGAAATATCTCTGGGTATGATGGGATGCTGCATTCTCAAAGGCACAGAAACATATCAATAGCCTGGATGCTCCAACGCATCGTCTCTGTTTCCAAATACAATTAAATAGCTTCTTTTACACAAATGCTCTCCGTGTACAAGCAAACATCCACACAAATAGATATGTGCCAGAATAGATTTTACAATTTGTATCTGTCCAAGGGGCAGAGTGAGCATTGTAAATGAAGTGAATTAACAAACACTTTGAAAACACTTTGTTTTGAAAACAGACGGATTTTTCTAAAACACAGAAAATTGGTATCTTTTAAACACCAATGAAAGCAACACAATGAAATAAGGACAAGGAGGCCAGATGACAAAGAGCGGCCTCAGAGCTGCAGTGTACTCTGCATCATTCTGGATTCTTCAACCACGAGATCCCATTAAAATGCCAAAATACCACTCTGAATCAAACACGACAGACACACAGATGGAAAAGCATCTAGCTGAGCATCCAGCTCATTTGTTTTTGTCATAATAATACTGATGCTCAAATTCAGTTGGTAGAACAGAGGAGGACATGTTCAATTTGAATTCTTGTAAAAATAATAATAATAACAATGATTACAAATTAAATAAAAAAATAACCTCTCTTCCACTTGTTTCAAGTTAACAAATTTTTAAAATTATTGTCAGTGGCATGCAACATACATGATGGTCAGGAATATGGAGTGCATCGTGAGAGGAATACTTTCTAATACTTAATGTTTTCATTTAAAATGAAATTGATTATCGGATGAGACAGGAGAGCAGGCAGCAGAGAATGTGGAGAGACTTTTTCTTCTAATTTAACCTGTGAGATTTCTCACAACAGATAAAAGTTTTCTTCAAAACTCCCAATTCAATATTCATCCAGAATTCATACATACATACATTTCATACACACAAACGTGTCCATTTCCTCGTTTACATGATCGATCTCATCTCCTACTTCCCCGTCACAGCACGCTTTTCATACTGGCGTCTCATTGTGGCCATCTGCTAATGAAATTCAAGCCAGCTTCTAAAGCGTTTGGCAGGAAAAACATTTCTAACGATGAACATGAACAAGAGTGAAACAAAAGGGTTTACTCTCTCCTCCTTTCATTTCACATCCCATAGCAGGAGGAACAGAGCATGAAGCCCGGAGTCAGCGTTCGGCTCATTATTAAATGTGTATCTATATGTACACCGCACTAATGTCTTTTAAACGCTTTAACTAACAAAGGAATCGATAGTGTGAGAGTGAAAATATACAACGGGCTGCTTTAACCAACGTAAAGTCGTCAGTGAGTTACAGCAAGTTCAGCGCTACACTGGAATGACCACAGAGTCATTTAGAAACAAAAGAGTAGAAGCGTCTGCCACTTTTCACTCATGAAGGCTTCTGAGGGCAAATTCGTCCATCTTGACTTGAGACTATTGATGGGAAGGACAGCCACACAATAACAAATGTATTTCTTTGATTGTATTCTGCCATCATTTTTCTTTGTCTCCTTCTTTCTGTTCTCCTCTCTTATTTCTTTCCCCTTCCTCCTGTCCTCATTATTTATCTTTAGTCTATTCTATTACCTTCCCCCCCAGTTCTTATGCCTTCCTGCCTTCTTGTATTGATTTTCATTTATAGGTTTTCATCCTTTTCACTCCCATTTCTCTGCACTGATGGCACCTTGCAGTTTGCCTCTCACTCTGCCTCTTCCCTCACCTCCTCACAAGTAAATGCCTTCCACATTCTCTCGCCATTCTTTTGTTATAATATCAGATACTTCTGGATTTGACAATATCGAAAGGCCCTGCTGCAACAAAGAGCACTTGGTAGCCTTATTCTATCCAAGAGCCATAAAGGTCACCCTCCTTTCTTATGGTATGCTGAAGAATAGCGGTGGATATCAGAGGTGTTTACCACTGTGGGCCTGCTTCATGGATACTTATGAAACACACATGAAGTGTTGTTTGAGGCAGGAGGAGATGGACAGGCTCTCCGTGTCCATGTTGCAGATTCTTCAGTCACAGGTTGGAGAAGGTAAAGAGGTAAAAAGTTAATCTGGGGCAAAAACATTTTTTTCACCTGGATGTCCATGAGACTCAGTATCATCAGCATGTCCATCACCTTAAATGTTAAAACTTCTGCTGCTGGAAAACAAAAGAGAGAAATAAAAAAAAAAAACTTAGTCCGAAAGGAAAAACAAAAAAATGGAAATGTCACTTCCCCATTTTGATCACAGAATCGCGACATTATCAAATCATAATAACCCCCGATTTATACAGAATTATAGCGCGGGTGGGTTACCTGATGGATTAAGTTTAATAACCCACCCTGATTAAAAAAAGGACCTGTGACTTTTGATCTAATTTGATTTAATAGAGGACAGGACTTACTCACACGGCTGTGACAATGAAAGATTTTCTTCCATTTTATATTGAGGTTTATTTTAATTTCATATATCTCACCTGACAATCTCCACTTAACTACAGGCCAGAAGATCCAGAGCATCAAACATACGAGGCCCACACAGACAAAAATACATAACCAGAGCAAAATCTACAAAAGGAAACACTGTTTGCACAATTAGATGGATGATTTTCAGATTGTGTGCAAACTGGACTCTGTTTGATTTGACTCTCCAGCCAACGAGGAAACGGCAGCGTATCAATGGAGCAAATTGTCAACTTGGAGCAGAGATAAGGAAATGGCGTCGGCGGAAACGTAGGCCCTTCTTCTACCGCTCCCTACGCAAACATGCTAATATCGATGTTGGTTATTAATTGACCAGACAAAGAGCGATCCAAGGAAGAAGGTTGTTATACGCTGATAACAGGACACGCTGTCTCCAGCTCTTAAAGACAAAACAAAAAGGGAGAGACACTCTCTAGGAATTAGTCGGTCTTCACAAAACCTATTTACTTCCCTTAAAAATTGTGAGTCGTGATGATTATTTCTCGTACAAAACGTTTCTTCATGTTCTGCCTTGATAGCTGACTGAAGAAAGAACAATCGTTCTTTGGTTTCCCCTCATACTTCATTTTCATTGAATGTTATCATAGTTCACTTCTCTTATTTTTTTTTTTTTTTAACTCTATCTGAGCACACATTTCCATGCGTACAGTTTGTGACATTAATGTGACCGTCAGGTAGCCACGATGGTTTCTCACGAGGAGAAGCAGAGCCTCAACTCTGATATGGAGGAGAGTGTCTGCTCTGCTGATGTTTTGGCGAACAGCCCCCTTCAGTCCCACTGCAGGTCTTCACCTCCACCAGTACTTTGCTATTTTCCTTTTACTGATTGAAAAAATCTAAAGTGTCCAGTAAAACAGGGGTCTTTGCCCCTGTAGCCTGGCATTACCAAGAGTCCTATTATTCTCAGTGATAGCTCTGAGACACACACACACACACACACACACAGCAAATCTACACACAAAACAATGGCACATCGATCACACATCACTACATTCTGACATTCTGAGGAGGCCCATACACACACACACACACACACACACACACACACACACACACACACACACACACACACACACACACAGTGCTACAACAAAAACATTGATTTGCCCCCCTCCCTCGCAGAAAAACGCTGCCAATCTTCACCAGGCTGTAATTTTATGGCACAACAAAATGAAAGGGTAATTTTAGCAGAATAGTGAGGGAGAGGGACAATCGGAGATAAAGGGACAAAGTTTGGTGTCTGAAAGGCCGGTGATGATGATAGCAGCTGTGCAGCAAGAGAGAAAGGAGCGAGAGAAAGGCCGTTTGACAAGGCTGACAGCCTCACGCCTCGCTGCCCAGCTCAGCAGAGAAAGACAGGCGCTAAAACACTGCAATTTAGATAGTTTACTGGCCATTGTCAAAACACAAGCTCAATCTGTGGAGGGTTTAAAGGGTTTAAAGTCACTAAGTAGGACCCAGACCATCTCCACCACCTTCTCCTCATTACCTTCCGTTGCGGCCTTCTCTGCTTTTTTTTTTTATCCCTTGTGTACAAAATAAGAGGCATGCTCATTGCTGTCACAGTTATACTATTATTATCGCTGACACGACTGTAAATCACGTTTCTGCATTGCCCTTTTAGATATCCTGTCTGTTTTGGAGATACCATTTAAATGATTTGTTATCATCACCAGCAGATTAACATGTATGGTGCACCGTCAAAGATGAAAGATTCTCCGTCTTTCCGCCCACCTTTGGGTAAGACGTGCGGTCTTTGTAAACCGCAGAACAAGGTTATGTCAGAAATGGTATTTTAGTAGAAAAGTGCGTCCAGAGGATTTTATTGCGATTAGTTACTGTTGCTTCTTCTTCCTCACTTTATCCCAGCACTTTGTGCCAGATGCTATCAGTTTATTGTGCAGCACTGATGAAGAGAACCTGTAGCTTTTATTCGGTCTGAAGGAAAGCCAGGATAGATTGATATTGATAACTTCAGTTGGAGGCTCTGCTCTGCGGTTCGTACGGTGGATGATGTCCAACATTTTCTACTCATCCTGCCCTCACGGAAAGAAAAGAGCACCGTCTCTGTATTGATGAATACACTCTGCAAGGCCAAGAAGTCTCTGACAGTTAATCAGTTTTTCTTCTCTTTTGTCTTTTCGCTGGTATCATTCATAACATTCTCTCTGTTTATCTGCTCAGCTTGGTTTAGTGGATATTTTTACACAAAAGTTTGAAAATCTGCTTGTCTCTAAAAGACTAATGGATGAACTGATAACAGATTTTCATTCTCTTAAAACAAAGATGGGAAGATCTTCTAAACTTGTCTGGACCCAATTCAAAAACAGCTGACGTTCGTGCAAGCTTTTCCAGTCCTTTTGGCCACAATGACACCAAAAAAATAAACACATGCACGCATATTTTATTTTTATATGCTTATCTGTTTCAGTCATTGCTTCTAAGCAATGTTCAGTATTAGTATCCTTCTTTTACTTTGCGTGATTTTAGTTCGGCTTTTTAGGGATTAAAACACACGTTCTACATCTGGTTCTGCAGATACAGCGGCAGCTTTGACTTTCCCTGCAGATGAGACGTAACAGAGTGGGACAGATTGTCAACAAAGAGCTGTAAGCCAAGTCGCTTTAATCAAACACTTTCCTTTGACACTGTTTTGGTTTTGTATGTGATGAAATGTCGCAGCCTTTTATGTGAGCCATTGTCACTAATTTTGATTGTGGCAACCGTGACACCAGTCGTGGACAACCTGGGGCCCACAGTAACACCACAGTAATGTCTCAAAGCAACCAGGGGAGGATTTGAAACAACATCTGGAAAGTTGGAAACAAATTTTCAGTAAAAGCACACAAACTTTGGTTGGAAAACTTTTTGTGGGGGGCTTTTATGTTGAGCAGCGTCAACTGAAACATCTTTTGGTGTCACAATGTTTTTGGATTTTGCAGATTTTTCATTGGTGAGATGTTATTCCAAAATGATTATGACCTCTAATGTGAGATGGCCATTGTTACTCTGATCCCCAAAGGACTCACCGTTGTGTCACATAGTTACATATTAAACTTAATTTTCCAAATGTTGAATATGGCGTTAACAGCAGTGCTCCAGTGATGTCAGTTTTATGATGATGATGATTCAGTCTAAATCTCAGTACTGACCAAAGTATCTGAAGATCTTAGACAGAAATTTGTGGGCTGTAAAAATCCAAATTAGTGCTTTTTATACTAAATTAAAAACAGCAGATCCACCAAGTCGCATGAAAAATGTCCCCATAGCATCTGACACATTCACCTTTTTACATCTTATCATCTTATTAGCTCAATATTTTCATTTTTATATGATATACCATGAAATAGGTTTATCAAGCAAAAGCCAAACTCACAGGACTTGATATTTACCACAGTAAAACATAACAGTGAACTTCATTTCACTAAAGAGATAGATAGATAGATAGCGGTGGTGGGGGGGTCGTAGTTATAAGGTCACAACCTTGAGTATTGATCAGATTTTGTCATTTCCATGGCGACCGGGGCCCTTTCTCTGACCTGCTGGAGTACATTAGACCTGAGATCCATAACGCCTGTTTGTCCTCTCTTTCTTCTCTCACTCTTCCCTCTCCCTCTCTATTTCACACACACGCTGTGACACACCTACACAGAGGTTCAAACACACTTATCAATAAATACACACCAACAGACACACACACACACACACACACACAGACACACAGCTGCTCATCCAAGCACAGGAAGAAACTGAATTAAACCTTAAAAACAATCTGGGCCTGCAGAGAGGACAATTCATCATGATCTGTGTGTGTCAGAGGTGTGTGTGTGTGTGTGTGTGTGTGTGTGTGTGTAAGTTTGGTGGGGCAGAGGTGGAAGGGGGTGACTGCAAGACTCCAGCCACTGCCCAGCCATCCACACAAACACACACACACACACACACACACAAACAAACAAAAACACACACACTGTGTTCTCACTTCACAACACTGATCTTTAAACACTTATCCACATTCCAGCCAAGGTCAGCAAGATTGTAAATGAAGCGCCGTCTACCTGTCCAGCAGTGTGAGACTGAGTGAGAGAGGAAGAGCCAGATGAGAGACAGAGAGCGAAGGAACCAAACCACAGAAGCGTGTAAATGACCGGATAATTCAACTTCACTTCAAACTTTATATCAATTTTCCCTAAATGCCTCTTCCCTTATTACCCAGGATGAGATGCACTAATTTGTCAAATCAGAAAATCTCGTTGGGTTTGTGTCTGTCAGTTCTCTGATTTGTTCTCTCCCTCTTTCTCTTTGTGCCGATCACTCTTGGAGACAACTGAGGCAGGAGATGGCTCTGTGGTTTGTCCCGTAGGCTGGCAGGGACCCGCAGAGCTGAGGGGCAGCCTCTTTGTGAGGAAATGATTTTCTCTGTGCTGAGGAGGACACTCCAAATCATCTCCAGCAATCTCAGTAATGGCCCTGAGACGCTGCTGCCTTTGTCCTGTAATGGTGACAGATGACTGGCTGGGCAGACGGGGGCCTCCAGACGCCGAGAGAAGCCGCGACAAACCTCCGTGCACACACACACACACACACACATACACACACAAACACTTGCATAAAACGCCACTCCACTAGCGGCCAGTGTGATTGCAGGTAATTGTCTCTTCTCGGGCTGTGGTGTTAGTGGTTATCCTTAACAATCACTCTCAAAGAGGAGTCCTGACTATCTCTCCTTTCAAAGGAAAGATGATTCCACTTTACAGAGTCACGCCTGAGCACAGCAGCAGCAGCAGCAGCACCTCCACCTCCTTCAAACATAAGAGCTGGAGCAGTAAGCTTTTACTGCTGCTGCAGTGAAAGACTTTGAACGCCTCACAGCACAGTTGGCATGAGGAGACATCAGCAGTTAGCACAAATATCCATAAATTACATCCAACCTGCCGGAGTAAATTAAGGTCCGATCATTCATAAGAGCTGATACATTATGTTAGGTGCTTGGATTTCAAAATACAATCCTGGACTGGGTGTGTGAAAAAACCGACAAGAGGGTGTAAGGGGGGGGGGGGGGGGGGGGGGTTAGGCTTAGGGGACATTAATTATTAAATTATATGTATGGCTAATATCAGCTGGTGTCTCTGCAGGGCGAACAAGGCAGGAAGTCCCAAAACTAGATACAAATGAATATTAATACTGAAGTGGAAGTGATGTGATGTTAAATTGAATTCTTTATTGTTCAATCAAATAAAATAGTTTGCAATCAAAAAAAAAAGATGTCACGTATTATGGCTGGCTTTGAGGTGGACAGAAGAAGTAGGAGCAGTGAAGGAAGCAGACATTTTTAATGTACAATCAAAGACGGTTAAAAAAAAGAACACTAAACTTCAGCTGGTTGCATCAGTCGACGGTTTATCTCATTTATTTACACTAAATGTAATGTTAAAAGTGACTGTTGGTTATTTTAAGATGTTCCTTTACAGACATGAGAATGTTGTTTCATTATAGATTAATCTTCTGTTGACCTTCATTTCACTGAATTTCTCACTCAAATGACAAAATGTAGACTAAAAGAGTTTTTCCTACGTTCTTAATAATGTATCTTACTAAGTCTAAAAACAACATTTATGTGTCTAATTCGTCAGTGTAGTATTTGTATTTTATCTCATTGTATTGGTTTTGGAGCCAGCTCGTTTCTTCGTACAGGGATTTGATGTGGTGGAGTCTTGAGTCCTCCCATCGTCTCCATCATCGGGATGTAAAAGCACGGTTTTTCATCACAGAGGTTGAGAACATGACTTGAATGGTTTGATGTGTCCTAAACTTCGACTTTTACCCAAACAAGACTCAAACACATGTCAGTGACAGAATCAATGGGTGTAAATGGAGAAAGCCTGTTTTCTTGTCCCTGACCTGGTAAAGAAGAGGTGTGAGATGTTCAGCCACAGTCCCAGTGGTCTGAGGTGTTGCCTCCACTTTAGCTTTTTTGATCAGGACCATCCCTTCTAATGTGAAAATGAGCCAGACTTACAATTCACACAGAGAGAAGAAGAAGTGTCTGTCAGGGTGTTGCTTGTTGATGTATTTCTGAAATTTCTCATGAGACTCTAAATTCTTCATCCATCACACTTTGTTCTGTTTTATATTGGACTTCTTGACTAATAATGATGAGACTGTTGATCTGTACCAAATACCTTTAAATCTACATATATTCTGAATTTGTATTTTTTCTACTTCACGATTTTTAATGATTTCTGGTAATAATGAGGCAAACAGTCAGAGAATCTGATCACTGCATGTTACTATACATTCAGAAAACTGACACAAAGTCACATGTGTTAAATTAAAGTTAAATTGGCTCATTAAACATCACATGCCTAATCACCACATGGCCTAATATATACTTATTAGGCCAGTAAAATAGACCGTCCTCTCACCATAAATTCTTCATCTCCACTCTACTCCAGCCTTTGCCTATTGATCTTTAATTCCACAACTGCAGAATCCTATTAGTGCATGTCACCAATAAGAATCAATAGGCAGAGGATATGGTCAGCGGCCGCCCCCCTCATTAAGAGATGCCCACCAGCAGGCCTGAGGGCAGATCAAAAGGGCTGGACTGAATATCGTCTTCAGAAAAGGGAGCTTTTTTTTTTTTTTTTTTTTTTTTTTTTCAAACCGCTGCAGTTGTCATGTCTCACTCTGTGAAGCACGTAGGTGTAACACTGTGTGGGGCTCCACAGGCTGAATGATGAGGCTCTGTGGAATTCACAGAATAAAACCAGGATATTTCTTGTCCTGCTTTTTGTCTCTTTTACCTCACAACAGTGGATGTCACAGCAGCACGTGTGGAAAAGAGTACAGTGGAGTGATGGCGTCATCTGCGGCCTTGCATGAACAATTATTACTGCAGATGCGAAGAGTATAATTCTATCTATCCTTCCCTTAATGCTTAGAAATTGCCAAATCTGAAGCTTAATAAGTTTGTTTTATGGATTGAATTTGGCCTTTATGTGTCTAAACTGTGGACACCAACTTAAAGAGAAATGTCAAGTAAACATTTGCAAATGCTTTGATTAACAGTGCAGAAGGTAAATGAGTATTAAAATGATGTTAGAGGGTCTCATCTTGCTCTCATATAGTCACCCCCCCCCCCCCCCCCCCCCCCCAGTTTGTCCAAAAAAATATGCCTAATATGTCGGTTGCAATAGAAACCAGTGATATACGTGAACAAGCCTATGTGCTTTTAAATAAAATGTCTTTTTATCCTACAACTTTAATGCTATAAATGCTGAGCTATTTCAAAGTAGAAACATGTGATATAATATTTTAGATGTATCATCCAGACCTAAGTGATGCTTAAACCTTCCTGGAAAACTGACCTGAATAAGAGCTTTCTCAAGAGGACGCTTACCGTAGAAATGCCTGGATTAACTGCACTTACAGTATGTTGTAAGTCTGTGTGTGTGTGTGTCTGTGTCTGTGTGTGTGGCAGCCCAAGTGTAAAGCAGTGGAAAGTGGTCAGGGTTAAATTGCTTTATCGTTTATGGATGAATTGAATAAAGTCTTATCTGGCTTTTTGGAATTTTACCACATCGTTTAGGAAAATTGGTTAGTGGAGCAATCTCACTGAAATTTCCAAGATCCTGTTACACACTCAGGATGCACTCAGTCAAGGATGATGTGGAAAAATACCTTATAGCCCTGGAAAAAAGGAAACGCAACTTCATACAAAGTTGCAGCACATGACATCCCGAAAGCTGGAAAGGTTTAAGGAAAAACTTTACAACACGGAGACAAACTGTCCTGTTTATTTCTCTCTCTTATCAACTGAAACACTTCATCTGAGACATGCAGCTTCATGCTGACAGCCTGTTACTGCAGGAGGTGTTTCAGCCACAGCCCACAGGAGATTTTCCTCCATTCTAAATATGTTCCCTGCAAATATTTCAGGTTAGACTACGAGCTGTGCCAAAAAAACACAATGACAATGGCAAGTGAAATCATTTTGTGTTGACAAAGACAGATGACTTAAGCTGCAGCTGCTATAATGTCAGATGGTTTTTCACTGTTCACAGTCTGTTCAGATACTATATCAGACTTATTATTGGTCAATATTGTCAGTGTAGCCACAACATACAGTTAGGTTAGTTAGAAACAATAGATAGTCAACAGCAGCTGTTATGTCTCGCATCAAAATCAACGTCTACAAACTGAAAATGAGGAATCTGGTTTTGTGTTCCTGACCTATTGTTTCGCTGTAAACAGCATATAAGCTGCACACAAACAGAAATCTTTACCATTAGTAGGCTGAACACTGTGAAGAATCAATCTAAGAAGACCATGAGGAGTTCTGTCCTACTATTTTCTCTCTCACATTGTTTCCAAGATGCATCGAGGAAGGCCGTTCTGTCACAAAGTGATAACAAAACAGGCTTCTCCAACTGACAAGCAATAACCGGGTATACTTTTGTTATGTACTGTTCATCGATATTTGAATCAGCTTTTAAATAAGAGCCTGTTTGCACACTGCATGTGTTTGTTGTTATTGTTGTTGAGGTTTCAGGTTTTTGTTTTTTTTGTTTTTTTTGGTCTTTGTATATTTTTGTGTAGATGTGTGTGTGTATCTGTGCAAGGTGGGGCAGTTTGATAAATGACGCAGAAGTAGAATAGACTGGTGTTCAGATGGCTTCAGCCTTGTAAAGATGTGACAAATGATGGAGCAGAAAGTATTGATTCCAATCCCTCTCTGGTGCAGTGTTTCACTGTGAAGGCTGCATACACACACACACACACACACACACACACATTACATACGTTCATTCGTACACGGTCACACAAAAAAAACGGAGAACAAGGACAGTGTGAATACGATGAATGCATGCATTATTTTTCTACACGTGGGCAATGTGTGAGTAGTGTGTGACTCTGAGAGCATGATCTGATGCTGTGACTGCAGGGTGAGAACACATGTGGTGTGTGTAAAGATTGGAGTCTATATGTACTTGTGTGTCGGTGACATCTGTGACGTACTGTACATCGGTGCTTTGTGCACGTGATTGTGATCTGTTTGTGTGCGTGTGTGGTTTCTGTGCGTTTCCATTGTTCGTATTTAGTGTTCGGATGCCAGCAGGAGTTCCTGGTCACACACATTAAAGTCTCATCTCACTCTGTTTTAAACCAGCTGCGCTTCTCCACGCTGTCAAAAACATTCAGTTGCTCAGATGATATTTGTGTGTGTGCGTGTGTGTGTTTGTCAGGGAGCGTGTCAGGCTGTTTGTCAGGGTGCATGGGAGTGTGTGCCAAGTTAGCATGATCACACGAGGGGGCAAAGGTCAAAGACAGCTAACCAGAAGAAGAGAGGGAAGAGGGGAGTGAAACTGACCAGATGAGAAGGGAGCAGGAAATAATTCAGTCGAGGGAAAGGGGAGGAGAGGGGGTCAGCCATACTGTCTCAGTGGACCTGTGGATGGATGAAACATAGGAAACAGAGGGAATGTGTCCTTTTTGTGGTAAGTGTGGGGTTTCCCTGTTACATGAATGCACACATTAATTATTCAATCAACAGTGTCCTGTGGTTGATTTAAAAACAACCTCCTTGCCTCCTATTCGCCACAAAGAGTCCCCGGAGTCCCCGGCAGGGACCGGTGCTTTCCTGCACAAGAGAAGCGCTTGATATTTACTGAATGGTGTCACTGGTTTTGTCTCAGTTTAGCAGACAAGATTTCCTGAAACAAGGACAAACAATGGGAGAAAAAAAAAACAGAAAAAGAGAGAAAGGAAAAGAGTATGAGCAGAGTGTTGGATCTGAGCAGCTGCATATTGATGGTACAGTTTGGAGAACAAGCGCCTCAAGCTCCATGAAAACACTATTTGTTGTACTTACACACACTCACACAAATACAATCATTACTGTCTATCAGTCAGCGTTGAGAGGAGAGCATTCAGCAGGGGGTCAGTGCAGAGGTCAAAGGCATTCAGAGGACCAACCACCACCTACCCTGCAGCACCGCCTCCCATCACCCTCCCTCACTCCCAATCAAGCCCTTCACACTCACCTCTCCTCTCGCAGGCATTATGATGTGTGTGCAGCACCCGGGCATGCAGAAACACAGCTCATCCCCCTGATCCTCATACTCCTGAAGGTGCTGCGCAGCGGTGGTAAAGGGGGGGGGGGGCTATTCTTCTGACCTTTGACCTGGGGAGAATTGACTCTTCACCAGGCCTGTGGGGTCACTCACCTTTCCCCCCCAAGGTCATTCAGTCAAAGCTAACCAATCACGATGCTCTTTGATTCACTCTGCTTGGAGGGAACGAGGTTGGGCCTGGAGGTGTGGGGGGAAGCTGACCATAAAAACACACCACCCTGCTGTGATGGAGCATATGTTGCAGCGTCTGTCTATCATGGCTGATCTGTAGGGTTTCTGTCACAGAAGCCTGTGATGACAAGTGCACAAGCAGTGTGAGGTGGAGAGTGTGATTAGTGTGGGCTGACTGGTGCTACACAAACCAAAGAGCTGGGCTCCTATGTGGAGCATACCGTGGAGCTGGGATGTATGTTCCTGCCCTGTCCTGCTGCTCTGCTCAGTTCTCAGGGAATGAGGTTTACAGGAAAGTGATGGAGAATCCTTACGGTCATGACCGTTGGTGTAATCTAATGACTGCTCACTCAGAGCAGGAGGGAGGAGGAGGAGGAGGAGGCCACGGGAGGAGTGGACAGGAGGGAAGGAGATGAGGGGGGGATGGTCAGGAAGGATGGGGTCTGGAGGGATGGAGAAAGGGGGGTGGGTGATCTCCTGTCCTCAGGACTGGCCGGCTGGTGTTGACCTCTATTCGATCAAATCAGATAACCAGCTCTCAGTCGAAGGCTTTGTCTTGCTGTGTGCCACTGAAAACCTAATACAGGTTCGGACTCATCCAGGACTGGAAATAGACAATCTTTCATCAATTATTGACCAAAGAGACTTCGTAATTGAGATTAACCTTATTCTCTTTCATGCTGGTTTTTGTTTGGCTTCTCATTCTGAGTGAATTGGATTGATTGTAGGTCAACCAGGAAGTACCTAATGATCACAACAAAAACATCTGCACACGAAAGATACAAATCAAATGGTATTTAAGACTTTCTGTACGTTGTATGGTGAATTATTTTCATGATTTTGGGGCCAAAACATACAATATAATGTGTGTGTGTGTGTGTGTGTGTCGGGCTACCCTGTTGACCTCCATGGATTTATGGGCTGCAAGTGTGAGAGCTTTGTCACAGAGATATATCAGCAGGACCTATTGTGTTAATGCAGTGTGTGTTTGTGTATGTGTATTTGTCTCTCTCTCTTTCTCTTGCTTCCTCTGTGTGTGTGTGTGTGTGTGTGTGTGTGTGTGTGTGTGTGTGTGTGTGTGTGTGTGTGTGTGACAGGGACTAATTCCATTAGTGGTCTAGTGCTACGGGAGATGAGCAGGGATTGACAGAGCTGCAGTCGTAATGAATTGGCTCTGGCAGCATCACTCAGCCTATAAGTTCTCTCTCTCTCTCACCCCCCCTCCACCCCCCCCACCCCCCCACCTCACCAACCCCCCACATCTCTCTCTCAGCAACACTTTCATCCAACTGCCTCTCAATAAACACGCCCTCATTAGGGCCTCACTCGCTAATCACTGCTCTTCATTACAGCTGTGTTCGCCTAACCAGGCAGTTTTATTACAGCTGCTCTGTCTGCAGAACAACAGAGCTGCCTCTTTCCTTTCTTCCATCACTTTCGGGCCGCCCTCACAAAACGAGTAATTATCTCAGAGTCAACCTCATATTTTCTTTAGTGCAGGAATTCTCCGCTTTACACTCAGTTATTTGTGAATGCCTTCGTATTGAGATGCTCTGCTCTCCAGTCCAGTCTGCAGTTCGCACACACTTGATACCTGAAGAGGTTTCTTCATTTATGAAGATCTTAGTTCTCAAAACCAAAGACAGCTTCGCTCCCCTTTTACTCGTCATCAAGTCATGGAAGTGAAACTAAACTGAACTACACAGGTGAGAGTTGTCCAACCTGCTGTTGCTTTTGTCTGCTCTGCAACGACATCTCCTCACGTTTGAAGTAGATCTCAGACAAACCGAAGACTGGAGGCATTTGGGCAACATCGCTGACCTTTAGGCGGAGAAAGCCCCCGCCCCTGCAGTGGAGGAACCCCACTGGTAGCCGCAGAGCCATCCAACCCAGTGATAAAGGAAACCAAGGTGGCAGGGGGCTCTGAAAGGGCACACAATGTCGATACAGGATGAGGAGTGGTCTTCTGGACCCCCCGCCAACATCCAGAAGATGAACACACTCGGAGTGTGTAGGGTCTTTTTCTGAGCTTCTTGAATCGTTGCCCTTTGTGTGCATTGTGTGGCGACTTAATATGATCCGATCACAGCTGATTGAGCCGATACTTCTCTATTGGAGAAACGACGTGAGCCTTTAAAGAGCTGAAAGCACAACACATAGTTTAACTGATGGCTGAGTGTTCAGCTGGTTTTTTGAACATTTGTGTAATCTTCAGCACCAAGTTGTCCACTGCACGTCTTCAAGGCACTTGAACAAACTTCCTGTCTTTTTGAAAACAAATAAAATGAATAATAAAAATAAATAATGATGGTGGAACATTTAAATTTGGATGATAGATATTAAAGAATAAACCATTTTTTATGTATTGTACGAGCCGTAGTGCTCCACAATGACTAGTTTGCTCAACACTCTGTCCCTTAGTAATTAACTGGGAGAGATTTATGGCAGCAGAGTGTGTGCAGACCAGTGCAGCTGCCTTTCTCCAGGGGTTATGCCTGCTATAAATCCACATGACTTCTCAATTGTCATTACAACCGGGTTAAATTTCATCAGTGCAGACATTTCAGAGGCCAGTGCCGGCATTATTTTTGGAGATGATACGTTTATGTTGCACAATAAATATATAAATGCCTTTATATTTCTGAATCAAATTCTTCTTTCTTGTATTTTGTGTCTGTGCTTTCTGCTGGGTTCATTCTCTTTTACAGCCTGATGTCGGCCATTCTTCTGATCTTGTCATTTGCTCTTTTATAAGGACATTGATTTTGTAGGTCAAGTCTGCTGACCACCCCCCCCCCGAGCCTCAGAGACTCTTTCATGTTCCCAGCAGCAACCTGACACCTGCTCTGGACCTCAGCAGTCACCTTCCATAATCCATACATCACATGCCCACATACACAAACATACAAAAATAACACACATATACGCACACAGAACCACACAAAGGAAGACAGGTAAGTGTGAAGAGTGTGAAGTCAGGACCATCACAGACAGGTGCGCGCCATCCGAATCCTGGGCAACAATGAACAAGGTTTAGATGCAGTTGGAAAAGTTCCTGATTTATTGTTGGAAGACTTTCATTATTATGCTTACAATCATATTACGTCAATAAATAGTTGATGAGGCTCATGGAAACAAAGCCGTTTTCTGACCCATCCATCCACCCTCTCTGGCCTTCTCCTAATACACACTTGGCTCCTTTGCTCCTGTCATAAATACTACACCTGCTAGACTTAACAATAAAACCTAACTATGGGTTGTGAGAACCTGCATGCAGGGACAAATTATGACTTCAGGAGGCTCGAACACACAATTGCACAATTAATGGCACACTTTGCTGGACACCAATATCGGAAGAAACTGACAGACGTCAAGCAAAATGATTCTGAACACAACAATATTATTTCACAACATTGCATGACATGATTTGTGGAGGAAATCCTGCAGTTGTGTTGATGTAAACAGAAGTCATTGGTATCCGAGGCTGATGTAAAAGGGACATAAAACGAGTTCATTTTTATTGGTGCCATTTGGTGCCACATAAACTACGTGCCAAGTAAGAAAATCACCAACATGAGTCCAGAAAGTGGGAGCAGCGAAGACTCCACCTGGACGTTGTCTCATTGTGTGCTAATTGTGTCTTTAACAACACTTTCCGGTGGTCGGGCAGATGTGGAGAAGGGAGTCTTCATGCTAATGGTCTTCCAGCGGGTCCATATATGAAGTACCTTGTTAAGCTAAGGTGGTCGATAGAGTTGACACTGTTTGTGTGTCCTCATTAGCTGCAGGATGTCCCTCAGTAGGAGAGGGGAGGTAAGGGGGCCCTCATCGATGATGAGGGTGTGCATGTGTGTGTGAGCAGTTGTGTGTGTGAACCATCACATTGATCGATCCCACTCATAATCTCCCATGACCCCCTAGGCAGCATGAATTACACCAGTGGGCAGTGTGTTCTGTGTGTGTGTGTGTGTTTGTGAGACTGAGAGAGTAGGAGGTGGGGGTCTCTATAATTACAGCAGATGGAGATAGTATCTGAGGGACCTGCACACAGGGGAAGCTGAGTGAGGGCAAGTGGATTAACTCGAGAGAGAGAAGAGGTGTGTGAAGGCAGAACAGTGAAGGAGTTTGTGAAATAAACTCGTTGCTCCGCTCTGCTTTACAAATATCAGGAACACTTGCCCCTTTGACAAAGGCTGGTCCAAATGCACAACGTAATCCCCTTTTTGACTTCTCATCTCTTAGATCATCCTGACATGTGAAAAGGAAGGAGGAAGGCAGGTGAAGATGAAAAGGTTTTTATATAACACAGTGAATTATTCACTTTGAAATGGTGTCACATTGCCTGTTTGCAGTTTAAAAGTACCCTGCGATGCATGAACAGAAGAATAATACCCAACACTTTATAGGTGATGCACTTCCGTCGGTAGTTAAAGGATATAATGTAGCAAAAGTGTCGCCACAGATCAGTAAGAGGGTAGAACGAATAAGACTGTTTTTCAATACAGGTTGGAAAAGGAATGATTTTTCATAATACAATACCCGGAAAACAATTGAAAATAAAAGACATATACTTTTAAACAATTTTATTCTTTCTTGGCGGCCCCGTACCAAATGGTTAACGGTCAGTAGGCTACCGGTCCGTGGCCTGGAGGTGGGGGACCTCTGATCTAAATGATGTAGTACTTCTCTTTAAACCGCAACAATTGCAACAAAGGATGAAATTATTGCTGCCATGAACTAAAATGACTCTCAATGGAGTGGATACCTCCGCCAAGGCCAAGCTGTCCTACTCATATTTGTGTCTTTTTTTTTATTATTATTATTTACTTCACTTTAAACCTTACACAAGACAGTTGTTTGGTTTTATTACCTGTCTATGTGAAATTATGATGTCGACTGTGAGATTTAATAGACATTAATGATCTTAACAAAAAGGTGCTGGAAGTGAATCCCCTCCAAAATGGAGCCAGTTCTTCCCATCCTCCCCCCTTGGTTCAAAAAGATTTGGCATCATTACATCGTAGGCAAAAAATCATTGATAGAAGTTACTTTTTGTGTTTTACTGTTACTTGGTAAACACAAACCATTCGTTTCTGAACTGCCTTTGTGTTTGTAATTTTTTAACACCAGAATAAACCATCTTTGGAGGAGAAGGTGGAGCCAAGGAGGAATGAGTGGTGGATCTATCTATTCCGACTGTCAGGTCGGTCTGTCAATCACACGTCGGCCACGCCCTAATTCAGACTCTATTGTTTGTGTGTGTCCCAAGTGAGACCGTAATTTAAAAAATGAATATCACCTTGTATTGAAGAAGATGTGCAACTAGTATTTGGGGCCATAAACTCACTGGAAAAACTCGAACTAGCCTAAATCATAGACATCTATACAAATGAACCAGTGGAGTCGCCCCCTGATGGGCATTAGATCGATTGCAGGTTTAAGATAATTACACATTGGTCTTATTTTTCATCCCCAGAATCTAAACCATCCATTTTTATACATAGCTTATGATAAAACTGCAGTGCAAAACATTTTAAAGTTCTGCTGATAGAAATTCACTCAAGCACCTAACATTAACAAGTTATAAAAAGAAAAAGAAAGAATGAATTAGATTGCAGAAAAGTCCCAACATCCAAAGCATCCAATTACAAATAAAGAGAGAAATTTAAGGTGAGAAATGTAACAAATACAGGCATAATGGAGAAATAAATTTATGTACACAAAGTTAACTTTATTCTCAGTAAGATCTGGTCTTATACCTCAGTCCTTCAACTCATCCTGTTAATTTTCCTGGGGAGGAAAAAGCTTGGATTTATATGGAGGTTGTCAAATAAAAGTCGGCTCATACATCAGACAAGATGACCTTAGCCTTGGTGACAGTCAGGACAGGATAGTGCGTCTATGGTTGTGCATTTGTGTGTTTCTTTGTATTCAGACACAAAACCATTGTTGCTTTGTGTGGCTGAGAGCATTCACACACTGAATGTGGCACAGCATCTTTTGTTACTTCCATGGCCACTCATTTCTACACAGCTACAGTGAATATGCAAATCCAAGTTAAGATAACGGTGAGCAAAAACCAGGAAGCTGTGGGGGTGTTAGGGGATATCCTCAGGTATAGGATTACACCGGCGGAAGATCATTATTGATCTACTCATGGAGCTGTCAGTCTCTGCTCAGCTACCAGGAGCAGGGTGACTGACAAGGGACGGGTTTGAATGGCCTGCAGCCAACCGGGAGGAGCCACTCTGTTGGATGGGCCGGGAAGATGGAGGAAGATTTAGAGAGGGATGATACAGGGGGATGTACGTAATTGATGATTGTTTCAGCAGTGGAGTGTTAGAGGGGAGAATGGGAGAGAGGCATACGGAGAAAAAGAGGGAGAGAGAGGCTGATGAATGGGAAATGGAGGAGAAATGGGCGACAGCGGAGAAAGGTGGCCGATGACAGTCCTCTCCTGGTGCAGAGAAGAATGCCCAGTTTTCATATTTTCACATGGAAACATTAAAATGCACACAGGCCTCTGGATGTCTCATGGTCTTTTGGGCAAGCTCACATCAGACCACCATCCAGATATCTTCCTGAGCCAGTGATTTAACGGTGCTGTATATTCATCTACGTACTATAACAGGAGAAAGAACCATTGTCAAGTTTCTAGAAAAATATACTGGCAACCTAATGGCCACTATTATGTGACACCCACTGCCCCAAACAAACTTTTCCCATACTAAAGCTCTGCAAAAACAATCATTAATTTTATATGAGCATCACAACACAATTCAACATGAGTCTTTCATCCATTAAGACCAATAAAAAATTGAAGCTCCATTCCTTCCGGGTGCACACAATAACAAGCTTCAGAAACTGAAACATCTTAATGGTTAGTTACATCTGTGCCTCATGAGATATATTTTTCCACATCACCGTATTTCCCTTTGACCTTGGATGACCAATTTGGTTCATCCAGAGATGCATCTGTGAAAGTGACGTGCCATCAGGTCAAACAAGGCAAGCTGGGAACTGCTCTCCCAAATCAAAGTCAGAAATGGGCAGAACAATCTCCTTTCCCATAAAGGAGAGAATGATGATGATGTTGATGATTTACTGCACATTTTTATGTATTGCGTATTGTCTCCAAAAACATGCACAACTTCGAGCCACTTTGTGGTACAATGATGTCGACCTTGCACCTTTCACCTGATGGTTTATTAGCTTTTTCTAATTATTTTGGTTACACTAATGTGACCTGAACTCAATTTGCTGTCAGGCTCTACAGTGTGAAATTAAATTTTTCATTCCTTTATGACACTTTTGAAAATGCCCCACTAATGAAGCAGAAGAGCTGAATTTAAATGGCAATTTTAATGGCATTGATTATGCTAATGAACAAATTTCACAAAACCGCTCCTCCTAATGAGTAGATGGTTGTCATTGGAGATGTCCTCACTTCTGAGCTTTTAGTAATATGCTGGCTGAATATCTACAAACAGCCAGATCTTTAAAACATCACATGGCTGCTACTGCAGATACAAAAATATGCAGAGATTGCAGATTGGATTTGGGAGAAATCGTTAGAGAACACTGCATTTTCAATGTCTGAGGACGCTAAACATTTTATATTATGACTATACACAGAAGGTGACACAGAAGGATATAAGAGACAAGGAAATGAACTACTGTGAGGGGAACAGTAAGGGAACAACATGGGCCAACTCCCAGTAACCATAGCTCTACTTTTTGGACAAGACAACAGAAGAAAAATTACAGAAAAGGAAGCTTGATCAATTTTTTGGGGGTGGGGTGGGGCATTATGGGTTGAACTGCTCTTTCCAATAATCTGGCTGCTTAGTTGGACACACACACTTTTTGGGGATAACGGCAAAGTTAAAACACAACACTGTAGGTGTACTGTTATTAACCATCAGATTAATGGCTGGTCCATTTAGGTGAGTGAACGAATTAAGGTAAGACAACCCCACACTGAACAGCCATCAATAATGTTATAAATGGCACCATGGCCACAGCATGGACATCTGTTTTTCATACGGTGCATTTTTAATACTGATCAATCTTTTTCTTCGTGGACTTGGACAGTACAAATGTAACTAATACCATTAATGGTGGTTCTGATTCATTTATGTGCAAGTTAGTGTGTAGTTGTTTGGCAGGCAGCATGTGGCGATACAGAGTAAGTGACAGATATTGGACTGTAGAGCTATAAATATGAAGTTATACTTATATATGCTATAAATTAATGGAGTACTTTTTAAAACACACAGTGGGTTCACTTAGAGAGCAGAGATGTACATTAGGCTAAATATGCAACTGACTTATTGGAAACTGTAATATCTGAAAGCATAAAACAAACATGTATCCAAACAAACATAATCAAACTAATCCCTTTCAGACATTCACTTGCGAGCAAAACAAACAAAAAGATTAGCCCATAAACATTAAAGTGAAAGAGACGTCTCACCCAGACAACTTTTAGTGTGGTATGATTGTTGGTGCCAGACATAGTAGTTTCTCCATTTCAGAAAACAGACGCTCTAATTGGATTTTCATGCACTAAAGTGTCTCGTTCCCTAAAAGAAAAACACACAGTTGGCTTCTCTGGGACTTTTATTGTATACATTTGTGTATATTATACAGGCAGGACATTTACATTTCAGGCATTTAGCTGATGCTTTTTCCCAGAGTGACTTACAGTGAGTGCAAGAGTAAAATGAGAGATAGGTATGATGTATTAAAAGGAATGACACCTAGTTCCCATCTGCAGAGTGTATGTGGTGTGTGTGTGTGTGTGTGTGTGTGTGCGGTTGTGTGTAAATCTAGTGTGTGTGTGTGTGTGTGTGTGTGTGTGTGTGTGTGTGTGTGTGTGTGTGTGTGTGTGTGTGTGCGGTTGTGTGTAAATCTAGTGTGTGTGATGCCTGCACTATCTCTAGTCTTCCGCTCTCAGAGAAGCACTTTAATCAACCAACATCTATTGATGGGTAACACTCGCTCTAGTAGAAATACACACGCAAACACACACACACACACACACATACATATATACAGAGAGATAGACTGGGATTAAGTTTCTTTTTCACACTTCTTTTATTCTTATGTTTCCTTCATTCAATGGATTTGTTTCTCCTTCTCCCGCACAAACATGCATATAAAGAGCACACAAACACACAGTGATTCCCCCGGAGTGCAGACACAGGCAGAAACAGTCACTCCGATATTATTAGACACTGCACTTTAGAAAGGCAGATGATTCATGCTTTTATTTGAGAACCATAAAACAATAAAGTATGATTGCCACGCCTGCTCCTGATGCAGCTTCCTGCAGCGAGACAAGGCAGAGGTCAATAAATGACAGCCTTGACTTCTGCTCACACATCACTCTCTGCCAAGTCAAATTCTCCATATACATCTGTACAGACACAACGAAAAAGGCTTTTAATAAAACACTGACAGACCTATTACACTAATGAGCCGTGGTATACACAGAAGTCACACATGGGAAACGGAGGGAAAAGTTTGTCACACTCCACAACACAGAGTTTGTTTGGTGCTTTGATGGACGGTAATAAGATGGATAAGATGAAAAATGGAAAGGCTGAAGAAAGTGTGAAGTGAGATTTGTAAATTTTGTCTCATTACACAGCACAAATATTCTGGGAAAAAAGGAAAGGAATGGGAAATTTTGCTGTTTAATCCCATGAAAAAAAAAAATTATTAACTCTTTGAAACACATGATGTTTCATGTCTACTATTACAATGTCTGCTAGAAACAAATAAAAAGAAAATACTAGATTAGGAAAACTTCCACTCACTAAAATCTGTGACAGGTTTAAAAACTCTGTTGGAAGTGTCCAAAAGGTGCCAACAAGAATCTGAAAAAATATTTAGTTAAATCTGAAAGTGACCTCGCAACATTTTTTCTTCTTTTTTTTTTTTTCATTCCTCGTACAACCACACAACAAGTGAAACTATATCCTGCGAAGAGGGCCTGTTGGTCTACAGCTCCCTCCATCTACACAGAGGCTGCTATCATCACCTCGCTCAGCGAGACTCTGAAGTCTCTGAAGTTTCTGATTTCTTCCGGTTACAAAGATGGAGGCGTCTCGGCAGTTACTATTTCCTGAACCCAACTCATCTTCAAAGTTTGCAATGAGTTTATGGTTTGATTGTGTTTTTTCCTCTTGAAGACATGTCCACTGAATGAAATTAACATCTACTTGTAGACTGTAAAGGAAGCAAGAAGTAACAAGTGCATTTAAAGTAGAAAGCCTTTTAAAGCCTGCTGTTATGGGTCATTTTAAGTATATACACTGTGTAATAATTTTTTTTCATGTAACATAAAATTGTACAAAAGTTAAACCATGGTGCATTTAAATGACTGCTTTCTCTGTGTTTTGACTTTTCTCCTCCAGCATGCATTATTTACAGGCAGCTGGTCACTGTCTGCCGCGCCTCAATGTGTCACCACCGTGCACAAGCACACACACAGAAATGCCCCTACTCCTGACACACACACAGACACACAAGCGACAGCGTGTCCCTGTCCCCTTGTCACACAACCTCTGGCCCCAACTCACTCTGTCCCTTTATCCTGCCACTTCACCAGCACCTCCTTCCTCTGTCTCTGTATTTGTGTGCGTGTCGATATACATGTCAGTGTGCACATTGATCTATGTGCATGTGTGTGTGTATTGGAGTGTGAGTGCGCACACCTCTCCCCTCTGAAATATGGCTGTGTCTGCCTGGTGTGTATATCTCTGGGCCTGTCCCTTCAGCAGAAAACCTTGGTCGCTGCTAATGGAAGAAGCAGCAACACAAATAGCTCAGACACACAGACACACACAACAGGTCAACGGCAAAATGAAAGAGCCAGTTAAATGACATCTGCAGAGGGTATTCATGCACTGATGATCAATGCTTCATCAAACCATAAAAGTCTTCACCTTTTGGAAGAACAAAATAAAAATTACATAGAACTAAAACATTAAAATTGTATCATTATAATCCATGTAAGTCAGCGGAGACGGCAATAACAACTAAATCTGCAAACTCCCAGTCTGGAATTCATTAAACTCCATTTTATCCACAGACACTGAAGCCACTGGGATGAACTGAATATCTGTAACTTGTAGCAGCAACACTGAAATATGTAATGACATCGACAAATAGACTGAATTTAGTGTGGAGCTGTGATGTTACGGCTGATATGAGCTCCAGTTACTGAGGTCAGTGTGTTGATACAGATCCAACATACGGGATCAGTGTATCCACAGCAGTTACTGTGAATAGTACAGAAAGATTTCTATTGATTTATTGTCCGAAATCTATTAAACTGCATGACCACAGAGGTTTGTTTTTTTGTTAACAGATTTGAATATAATTGTTAAACTCACATGAGCTTGTGGTATTAAAATTAAACTAATCTTTTTTCTGTAGATGACAAATGTTTAGTTAGTTAGTTTAGTTTTGTTTAGTTAGTTTTTTTTTTCCCTGCTGGAAAGAGAAGATACATGAAATCATTGGTCACACAAAGCATATGGACGACAGCGGTGGAGCGAACTATGGTCATTTTCGTAATATTCTTCCAGCACTGAAATGAAGTCAAATCCACTCAGCGTCATTGAAGCTGACCACAGGCACCGAAGAAAAAACACTGCAAACTTCTCAAGCCCATAAACGATGAATGATTTTCAGAAACAGTCAAAGCTGAATGGGGTTAGAGGGGGAGGGTCATCCAAATGGTCCATTTACCCCCCCTATACATGAAGGTTAAATTGAAGTACAAACTATAAAATGTCTGCAGATGTGTGTGTTTGTGTAATAGATCAGAGACCTGTCAATAATGACTGCTCTGTTGGCTGGTGCATGCTGGGACATTGGGTGATTTTCTTGAAATTAGATTTGTTAGTATACACATATGTTCTCTGACGCAGACTGACTGAAATCCGTAAAGGAGGATGTGTTAGTTTAACGAGTGTGAACAGAAACACATGCTCCTTTGTGTTGTCAGGCTGTTGGGACATCTTTATTCTGTCTTGCGTTGAACTCCAGCGACATCTAAAAAGTGGGTCATCCCTTTTTTCAAAGTGTAGCTGTGTTTCATTTCAGTGCAGGATTGACTTTTTCTTCACCGCATATATGTACTGTTCTCTCATTAGTGCCACTGGAGCTTGCCACAGCTTTGTTCAAGAGCACTTGACAGGTTACTGAGTGCAAGCATCTAATGAGAGCATTGCACAGTAATCTTCAATGTGTCACACAGGCTCTCTGGCAGCAGCAGCGATGACTAGAGGATGATTGTGGATTATGTAGAAAATGGACCCACTCAGGGAAAGTCCTCTCCAATCTCTCGCTCTCTTCTTGGAGTGGTCCGCAGCCTCATTGCCTGATGAAATCAATTATCATTTTCCTCAATCAGATCGCAGTGCAAATGGCGACGGAGAAACAACGAAAGACTCCCGTCTGCAAAGACTCTGAGCAAACGAAATCAAGGAACAATGAATTATTCCATTTGGAGAAGGAGAGTGACAGACAGCGATATGGGATATGTATAATGAAATGCAGACACTCACACACACACACACACACACACATCGAAGCTGTCAAGATATTGAACCGGAGAGGCCTGGGATACCTCCCATGGCTGCTTCAGAAACAGGATGTACCAATCAGCCCCAGGCAATTCTCTATGTGTGTTTGTGCATCTGTTTGTATCTGTTTGAGCTGCTTGTGCATGTCTTACATCCATGCCCACGCATCAGTGTCCAACAGATTGTGTGTTGTTTGCCATATTTTGGTGGGAAAAACAAAATTTGCTCAAATAAAACAATGAGTCTCTCTGCCGTTTTCATTATTCCTATGTTGTTACATTTCAGCAGTGCTAGAGGGAGCCCTCCTCCACTTCACCCACAGACAGCAGTTAAGGACCCAACCCCCACCTCCCCACAGCCCCAGCCCCCTACCTCAACACCTCCCATCAGCCTCCAGGCGGTCAACAAGGCCACTGGGCCAAGGCCAGTCCAGCCACAGAGATGGGCTCGGACACCCCAGGGGACCAGAGGGACCTACTGGGGCTTGAGCTGTGGTCAGCCACGGGGTGGGACAAAGAGCGAGGACACTGAATGCAACATGACCCTGTCACTCACTCTGAGAAGCAAAGAGAGCAAGTCCTGAAGAAGCAGGGCAAGGAGAGAAGGTTCAAGTAGAGGAGGGAAAATACAGAGGGAGAAAGATGAGGGGGGGAGTCAGACAAAGATTGAGAGCAAGACAGAGGTGCTCGCCAGGCTGAACGGCTCCATCAATACAGTAAAAGGACAGAAAAGAAAAAAGATTCAGGCCAGGAATTATTTTGGGTAAGTACAAAAAAGCTTCGCCACTTTGCAGATTGGGTGTTGAGTATAAAAACCCAAGGTCTAAAGCACGGCTGCAGTCTAGGCGCTGAAAAGCCATTCTCTGAATTCTGTTCTTTAAATGGCGAGAAATATTGATCTGGCTCAGCTGGCCCTGTAGTCCTCTGTGTGCGTGTGTGTCTGTGTGTGTGTGTGTGTGTGTGTGAGGCTTTGTCTTTTAGGACCCAGTGGGGGTGGCGGTGGGGTGTTACCATGGAGACAGCCTCACCCCACCACCCCACCACCCATTTCCACCATCCCAACGCACACACACACACATCCATACATGCACTACCCTGATCAAGGCTGTAAAGTACACACAGATAATAAACACACAGTTTAAGGCCTCTGGTCAAAAGATGTAGAAATCTCTGAAGGCGTTTCTAAACGTGTCATACTCCTGGACGTACAGATAAGGATACTGTGCCCTATGGCCACACACACACACACACACACACACACACACAGAGTAAGGTCCAGAGAAATACACAACTATGCTGAAAAAAAAAATGCAGAACACTAATGTGCGACAGACTCATCGCTCATCATTTCCTTTCAATTTACCCTCTTTGTCTCTTCCATCCTCAACACACCTCACACACACACACACACACACACACAATTTAGCTCTATGGCAAGAACATCCTGTACATTTCTTGAAGCGTTATTTACTTATGTGCACTTAGGCACATGAATGCAACAATCAGCACGATATTTTGGAGCTTACAAATACAAACTAGCTCTGCTGCACTAACACAAATGCAGTCACACACAGACACACACACCTGTCTTGTGAGAATGAGACATGAGGAAAGGAGATCAGAGTGGTTTACTGCCAGGTAACTGATATAAATACCCCTCATTACAATGGTGACAGAGGCTTCTTCTCTCCTCTGGCAAAATAGCATCATTAGGGATGTACACACACACACACACACACACACACACACACACACACACACACACAAACTAACACAATGATCCCAATAAATATAGAGCTACCTGCAGACAGACAAAGATGCACACTGACTTCGAACATAGATGCCAACGCAATTCCCAAATAAACAAATAAACGTGCACATACAAACGTATAAATACGGAGAACAGTGGGTTTTTTTTTGTTTATTCATTTTTTTCCTAAATCATGAAGATGATGCTGATAATGATAGATCACAGACCGCTTCATAGGGTCGTTATAAGGCAGGAAGTCGCAGTGCTAGCCGACACAGGGAGATCAATACGCCCAGGGTCAGTTACAATATTTAGGGTCACATGACTCCAGGACCAAAATAAATCAGGATGTGAAATATTGTGGAGTGGATGCCAGGGATGGGCCCAGGACTGAAATGAGTGGGAGGTGGAAGAAGGGGAGAAAAAAATGAGAGGAAGAGAGAAATAGGCAGCGTAAAAAAAAGCAAAAGATTAAAAATCACCCAGAAACATATTGTCTGTCGTCAGCTGGCTGGATGTAATTTAGGCCGAAGATTCACTAACATTTTACACACATTTTGAGCAAGTATGAAAGGTCCTATTTATTACTAAAAGTACAACATATAATTTCTGCAAATACAAAAAAAAAAAAAACTACCTGGCTCTGTATCCTCTCTGAAGGAGAAGATCCAGACAAACACATCATGGTTTTCAAAAATATTAAATAAATGTTTGTTTGTTTTGGTTTGTTGTTTGTTTGTTTGTTTTGGCATAATAATGCGGTAAAAAAAACTAACTGGATTAAATGCTGCAATGTTTTGTAATAATATTGAACGAAAAGTGGATAGTACCTGTATTGTGCATACGAAATGTATCCAAATATCAACCAAATATCAACACAATAGATCCTTTCCTGTAATGAAAAAAGTCAGTGGGCAGTTCTTTAAATGTAAAATAAACCTTATTAGATTGTTCAAAGAAAACACCTACTTCTACATATCGTAAACTCACTGAGCCCTCGATTGCTCCTCCGCCCGCACTTAGATTAGATCATGTCTCATTTATTAATTCTTCCAATGAGGAGATTTGGTGTTTTTCTGAGTAATGGTGCTGCCACCCAAATGGACACGATACACTACAGCAGAAGGGATAGACAGACGAGGAACAAAAGAGAGCAATTGTATTTGCTCTTTATAATAAAGCTTTTAAACTTTTAGCTGATTCAAACATCCCCCTCTTGTGTCTCCGAGCAGCAGGGGAAGTGGGTGAGGAGAGAGTGATAGATAGACCCGCAGATACGTCATTTAAGGCAAAAGCCAGAAAAGACAAAACTGCTGTTTAAGTCGTGGCTGTTAAGACTGTTTACAGACGCTGTGCTTCCCATTTGTCGTTGACTGATTGTTGATTCACTCCCCCCACAGAATTGTATTCATTTCTCTTTGGTATGCAGCAGCCAGCTCCAAACAAAAGACAGATTATCTTATAATAGACTCCTCTGATTCATGTGTGTGCGCGTGTGCGCATTTGTTCGTGTGTTTGCATGCAGGCGTGCGTCTCTGTTTGTGTGTGTTTGCGTAATTAATTGGTGATTCCTGGGCCTATTCAGAAGGAGCTGACCTTTGACCTTCTTAACAAGTAGCAGCTCCGCCCCCCCCCCCCCTCTGGCCCAGGGTCTCTCAATCTCACACTGTGTTAAAGGAAATTAGTCACACACTTAACCACGCACACCCTGCCCCTTTGTTAAGTGAGGCTTCATGGTTGCTTTAAACAGCTATCGTCCCCCTCCCAGGCAGCAGGCATGCTCAGGTTAAATATATAAGCCCTTCTAAGCACAAGAGATGAGCTCCTCCACCTTGGCCTGGGACCCTTTAAAAAAGAAAAAAGGGATGGGTCCTATTAACCCCCCCCCCACACACACACAAACTGCAAATCGTTTGTGGTGGCTCAGATTTTTATTTTTCACATGAGGGGGAATCTGCAATAACATTAAAAATCTAAAAAAGATGTCACTTCACAGCTTAAAGCTAAATCCAAATGGGAGCTGATGAGGTAAATAAGCAGCTTTTAGACAATTCATCTCACCAGGATATTCACCTCAGCGTCAATACTGAGAAACTAAAGTACAATACAATTAAAAGGACACTGCACCAGTTCTACACGTGGAGTTTAGATTCTTCATCTGTGAAAACAGTTGTCTGTCTCTGGGGACAGCTGGACAGAGGCTTCTCTTGGATTGTGTTGTGTTTATTCAGCATGGAGACAATATTCAGCAGCAATATAGAAAATTTAGGAGGCTTTATGGAGCATTTTGCACTTTTCCACCCAATCACAGCTCTGTGATTATCACAAGCTCTGGACATTTTTTGTTTTATTCTGAAAAATGCATCAGTAAATACACCACTGAGAATCTTTTAAGCTCTAACTTGTCATTAAAAAAGGTCAGTTGGTAAGTGGCTGAAAGAGACTAACAGAGTGAGGCTGAGGACAAAACATAATTTATTTACCAATCCACCTGTATGTATTTATACTCCTGCAATTTCTTTACAGCCAAACATTAGTTTCTCTGACAACTGTATGCAAAAACGAATAAAAAATTGTTACTTCACTGAATAAAATGTCTAACTGTCTCAAACCTATTTGTCATAGAGTTTCTGCATTAATCTAAAACATTTTTAGAGGAAATGAAGGTGACGCCAACTTCTGGGTTGACCTGCAGAGATACGTCATCTCTGCAGCACTCTGACAGGGACTAAAAGGCAGAGGAACTTGGCCTCTCCTGCATCGATTTTTACCATTAATCTCTCTCATTAGTGCTCCATCTTTAAGACGTATAGCACTGAATTAGGCCTCCCTTTAAATATATTAGCAGTAGTAATTGTTTGAATGCTGATCAGATCCACTCATGTCAAGACCGATTTACTTCTAAACTCGTCTAACTAAAAGTTGTGAAACGTGTGAATTTAACACCACAACATTTTCATGAGATACTTATTATCATACAGCCTCACTCATTCTTTTATTTTCATACAGCCATTCCCTTCGTCTTTGTGGCAGAGTCTGCAGTTTATTTTTTTTTTTACCTGTTTTACAATAAGTCAGCGGATTCAGTAGATTGAGAGTCAAGGTTGAGAGTTCAGAGTCATCGGGTTGTGTAAACGCTCTGTGGAACAACACAACAAGGCAAGAACTCCAGTGCCAGGAAAAAAACAGACTCAACAGCTTTTATTTGTACTGGAGTAAAATTTTACAAGTAATCTCTCTACCTTCATTCAAGTATCACAGCTGACAACTGATTCCACACAGCACTATAATACTGACAGCTCCTCTGGGATCTGTGGAGCCAATTAAACTGAGAAACATTTTTGAAAAGAAGATATGAGGCGAAAGTTTTTCATTATTCAATATAATCATCCTGCATTTGAATGACAGCAGTGTATGTGAGCTCCAAATGAAAATGTTCCAACTACCTGAAACATCTCAAGATGTGATTTTAGTACTAAAGCGGCTTCTCCATAATTTACAGCGCTGATTGAGAGGAAGAGAGGATTTGTCAATAAAAACATCACTAAGATCCAACTCAAACTCCACATGAAATTTTCTTTCCACTTTGGGCTTTTGAGGAAAATCATGCAGCAGGTAATGTTAGTGGTTTACAGCCATTTTAGATAATGTGTGTCTGTATCAGTGGTTTGATAATAAATCAGCATGAGTTTTTCTTAACTTTGAAACCGTGAAGAAATTAAATTACCCATTTAACTCCCCAAAAAATGACAGAGTTGACAGAACTATGTGTAACTGTATGTATCATATAATTTCACATATTTCACCATGTTTGTGACTTTATTAAATACAGCTGAGAGATGGCAATGAGGGAGGTTTAATGACAGTTTCCAGCTGGACTCCAATCAGAGATCCTTTGTCAGTTGAGTTGCAGAAAACTTAAAATATCAAAAATATTAGGTTGTGAGTTAAATGTTTCTTCTTCCATGCCCTGATTATATATAAAAAAAAAATACAACTAAGCCATCATCCAACAAATTTGGAGGAGATCCAGAGACACTGTTCACAAGGGAGACCCATGTATGAAATAAAAGCTGTGTGTGTGTGTGTGAGGATAATTATGCTAAATTCTGATCCCTGTGATTGAAAGTGTCTGCTGATTATTGATTTCCCACTGAGAAGTTCCTAAAAGTCTCACAGCTAATCCTGGCGGGCTGAACACGCTGTAGATAATGACGTGTAATGAGCTAATGACTTGCTGAAATATTTAGTAGAGCCTCAATAAGGTTGCACTATTAGAGGTGTGAGAGGTCATTAGAGGACTGTCTGAGGGACGGCCTTTCGATTAGTAACACCCTGGGCCCTCATCTCTGCTCACAGAGCTGCACACACACAGCCAGGTACATGCATGGGTAAAAGCATACACACCTATGCAGATGCACATACACACACTCATGGTCAAACATGCAAAAAAAAAGAGGCGTAGACAAAAAAGCATGACTATTAGTGTTTGGAGTTGGACCATTGATCGGTCAGCTTTTAAGAGAGTGACCTTTTGCAGAGGGCTCTACTGGCCTTGATAAATCTGATCTGGGGGCCATCTGTGTCTGGGTGGGAGCAGCCTCTCTTGGATGGGACCCCAGAGAGGAGAGGAGACGATAGAAGAGGGGAGGAGAGGAGCCGAAAGTGAAGGAGGAAAGAAGAGGCAGGAGGGGACAAGAAGAGACAGAGTGAGAGAGGAAAGGTCAAAGAGGGAAGAAAATTGAGGAGACAACGGGAGCAGAAATGCTAAGAAAATTTTGTTGAGATGGCAGGAGACAGGGGAAAAGAAAAATGAAAGGAAAGAGAAAAGGAAACAGTAGGAGAGAACTAGTTATTTTTTTCGTGCGGTCAACAAGTTGCTGGACATTGATTGTCAGTTCAATACGTGCGATAAGTCTCTGACCACACAGCAACCATGCAGTTAATACAGACTCATCTAATAGGCTATCAATGTAAACAGCTTAATTGCACAATGGCTATTGACAATACCTTTAAAAATCTCAAGACTTCGGGACAAGTTAATAGAGATCAGATTGTCTAAGCTGCAGCTTTCTAATGCTCAAATTGCAGCCGATCTGTTTCTAAATACGGGGAGTAAAGCGCTGTGAGCGCAAATTAATGCACTATTAGTCTGCACAGCCATCACTCCTCTCACATGTAGATATTGTTTCCAATACTATGGTGCTTTTAGAAGTAAACAGGAAAAGTAGCCATTGATTTTAAGATTGTCTGAAATATTTATCCTTTTTAATTAGCTGAAAACTGTTGAATAAATCAATTGTTCCTTTGCATTATTTTGTTGAGGTGTTGTTCCATTTGGCAAATCAATTATGTGAAATGTTAGAAGAAGTCATTTTTATAGTCTTCCTGCTCTCACAGACACTGAACCCCACCAGGACATACAATAAAAAAAACTATGAAGGGGATATTTTGTGCGTCTGGACACTTCTGGGTGAATACTAACCTCTTTAAGATGTATATTGTTGCAGTGCTGAGGAGCCAGAGCTTACTAGTATACCACATATGGACTTTTACTTACTTATTTAATTGAAAGACACTGATTCTGGCATTATATTATTTTAGATTTGATAGTCAGAAACTAAATAATGTATATTGTAAAGAATTAATGGGTTTAGTTTTCTATACCAGTCAGCATAGAAAGAATACTTGGACCTCAGCATCTTTGAAATTCACATGCAGGTCGCCCAGGTCATGGCTCTCCAATAAAACTTGGATCAAGGGCAACTGAAAACTCTCTCATCTCATTTTCTCTTGGATGATGAGCAAAACATATTCAAGTACCTATAGCCAAGTGCTGTTGTCCTACATACAGCTTTTATTGGTTGGACCTCAGAGAAATCCTGCACACGGCAACATTTTAAGAGGTTCATGTCTTTGCTTTCTTGCTGAAAGTCAAATGGGACGACTGATTTATAGCACTCCTGTCTACGTTTTATGGAAAACTAAATCAACTAAATCCAACCAATATGGAGATTGTAAACAAAGGGAAGCTGCAAGCCAAAGCCGCCGAGCACCAGTAACTAGCTATGCCTGTTTTGGTTAAACCTTACAAGAAAAGACGTGTAAAAGCTCACATAAGCTGGTTGACTTCTGGCTGTAGCCTTATATTGTGTCATTCTTGTCATGTTTGTCAAAGAAGAACAATTTCAAAAATGTCAAAGACTGTTTTATCACTTGGTGTATCCACAGTAGTGAAGATCTTCAGTGAGGGAAAAAAAAGTCATAAAATCACTTTTTCACTTTTATATGTAAGTCTGTGAGAGAAATTCATGAGAAACATCTTCTGCTTAACTTAAACAAATCAGCAGATCTTTGAGTGTGCTTCTAATTTGTGTTATTTTCACATCAAAGCCACATGTACCAAAGATAAGGCATGCGCGCACATATCAAAAACATACACACAAACATGCAGCAAACTCTAACCCTTTGACTAATGACAAAACCAGCATGTACTTTACAAACCATCCACACCTAGCGTACCTTCAAAACTTAACCTTAACACACATAGTCAGAGGTAAACACACACACACACACACATGCTCACACACACCATTACTCTTTCTTTCTCTCTATCTACTACGTTTAATTCCCTTTGGAAAAGACAGGTGCAAACGTTGATTGAGCCTGAGCCAGATTTAGCCCCAGCTCTCAGTGTGCGTCCAGCTGTACTCTCCAACCCACTGAGATCGATGTCCAGCCAGCCAGGCAGCCAGCAGGCAAGCAGCCAGTCAACCAGGCTGCAAACAGCGGGCAGAGGGGGCCTGCGGCTTTCCCCCAGCCCCAGATACAGCCGCGCTTCACTGGGCTCATTGGACAGGCCACAGCGGGGCATCACACAGTGCCAAGCCCAATCACTGCACCACTGATGCAGGATGTGCTGCAGGCAGGACGGGGAGGGGACCCCAGAAGCCTGCTGGACCTCCACCCATTTTCCCCTCACAGCTCCTGCTAAAACCACCTTTCCTCTGGGCACTCTCCCACTTTTCCTGCATCCTTCTCAACGCCTCCACCTCCATTGAACCCTCCCTCCCACCTCCTCTTTTCCCTTCCTCTCCTCGCTCCATCCATCTTGGAGCTACTTTGATTCAGGTCTCTCTCTTTTCCATCCTCCATCCTCCCAGCCCCAGCCGTTCTCCAGCCAACCACCGTTTCCTATTGATTTATTGATTGCTGTCTGCCTGTGGGAGAGCGGCCGCAGTCTCCCTCTGCTCTCCCCTGCATGGATTTGTCTTCCCTTTCCCCTCCTTTCTTCCCCTCTCTCTCTCTTCACCCTCTCAATCTCCCCATCGATGCAGTAGCACTGAAACATGAATTAGAGAAAGCAGGGGAGTCCAATTTACAGAGAGAAATCAGATTCACCTTCTCCTACGCTCACTCCCTCGTTCTTTCCCTTGCTGTCTTTCTCCTCCATTTTCTCAGGTCTTTTCTGTTTTTTGTTTTTGTTTGCCCACCTTGTCTGCTTCCCCATTTTCACTCTGATGCTGCTACATATGAGTTTTAATGCCAAAACACAACTAGAGGTGCTCACAAATTGATTAGTTTATCTTTAAGTCATAACGAGGAATCTTTTGAATTTAATTTGGTTGTTTGAACTTGTACTTTGCTGTAAAAAAAAATCTATAGTGACACTCCAACTTTGCTTAATATCCACTAATGGATTGGTGGATGCTGCAGGTATCGGCTTCAGGAGAAGGACAGGGAGCAAATGAATAAAATTCAAAACATCCATTCCCCCTTAAATTATTGACAGCTGCATTCACCAAAGTGATATCGACTTGGAAAGATTGAGTTTTGAACTGCTCTTAATTCTCTGAGACAAAGTTTTCTTTGCTCCATGTATGTTTATATCTTTTTCAGTGACAGAAGTACCTGTGGTGTCTTATTACATCTTTGTTTAATGTCAGGTTCAGTTGCATCCCAGAAATTCTATAATTCAACAACAACAACAACAAAGAGTCCCAGCAGGGGTGTGATGGGAAAGAAATTCAACCCAGGACTTATCTTCTGGTATCAGCCAAGGGATGGGTCGGGGGTTGGAGGGATGTTTGGGTCTGGTCCGTAAGCCCAGTCCCTGGACATAAGCAGTAAATGACAAATGACAAGGACACAGAAAAAAAATTCTAAAAAATGCAGGGATTTATTTTTGACAGCTTGTGTTCTAGGCCGAAGAGGGGCCTGGGCTTATTCACACTATCCTCTGAACTGCAGGTTAGTAAAGGGTACGGAGGAGAGCATCTGATTATCTGACCTCCAGGGTTAACTCCCAGCTCTCTGGCTTTTGAACAATGTAATCAGCTGTAATGGATGGACAGGCGGAATGACAGACAAAGAGAAAAGGGATGAGAGAGAACGGGACCCTCGATCAAATTGACCTTGTAATTTCAACAACAATATGCCACAAGAATGTCCCCATTACTCAGAGTTACTCCTGAAGCCTGTGGTTAACAGTTTTACTTGAAAAACTGAAGAGATCATAAATTAATAATAGCATGTTCAAACAAATTCCTGCACATGGCTATTAAAGGTAAAATTGGAAAATGTATGCTTTTTTAAAGACTTAAGTGCCCTGGCACATAACCATTCTTCTTCACTATGAGCTATGACAGCTACATGTCCTCCACAGAGAAAGATTTTACATGCATGCTCATAAAATACCATTAAAAACTAGGACAAGTAAAAAAGAAAATTAAAAGAACAATAATATCACGGATCAAGGACCTGAATAGCTCTTCCACAACTACCAGACCTGTCTTGACATACTCCTGTGGCCAGGGATGATTTGCCGGATATGATTCTTCATGTCGGCAAAATCCCAAATGGGAATGACAGGGTTGAGTCGGAGGGGGATGTTGAAAAAGACTACAGCTCTGGTACTGCTTCAACACACAGTGGTCTTTGTATTGATAAAATCCATACTCCTGAGATGCATCTGTGCGCGACAGGGAGCGTGAGATTAGTTTCCTGACTGGAACCTAGTTAATTCCACAGAGGAGAAGACACACCACACCTGAGGCCCTGGAAGATACACGGCACCGACAGGCCGACTACAGGGGCAGGGCGACCTATACACACACACGGACAGTGTGGACACACACTAAATGGCAAACAGAAACTATTGGGAGTAGCACAAATGTATGCACATGTAGCTGCACACACACACATGCATGCATGCACAGTCCCCCGGTCTGACGCCACCACCCCAGCAGGAGCAGGGGGGTTAGGTGTCTGCAGGCCAGAGAGTGGCAGCACAAGGACAGACGTCTCCTTGGCTGTCTGGCTGCCGACAGGTCTGATCGATCAATATGCCGACTCTCACTCTCTCGTTTTCCCTCTCTTCCCTCCTGTCTTCTCCCCCCATCTTTCTTTCCCCTCAATCTTTACCTCTCTGTGTTTATTTCCGATCACTGCCCACTGACTACTGACCTTATACGCCCCTATGAAGTGAACCTGACACTAGCCACAGAGGCCTCTCATATTTTTTGGACCAAACCCAAAATGCCCCTCTCTCTCCTCCATAGCTCATTAACCGTTAATCACTCACTCTCCCTGCTGCTTCATCACTCTCTCTCCTTCACGCACACACAAATGACAGAGTGTGTATTTAACACACTCAAGGCCTTCTTCCACCTGAGCCAGAGCAGCACAGAGTAAATCGATTAAAGATGATATTATTGACAGTAAAACCCAACTGAAGTGCTTGGAAAATAAACAAACTAAAATAAATTTGAATTAGTCTTTCTTCACACTGAGCAACATGAAGGAGGCACCCACAAAAACAACTGTGTTGTGAAAAACCTTCTGTACAGAGCCACTCTTCTTGGGTGCTCAGTGGGAGAAACACTCGACACAATGATGAAAGTATCTTTTGTAGCTTTTCTACACCTTTTGGCACAAATCATATCTACATGTCTTTAATGTAAGTATCTGTGATGTGCCTTTCTGTCTTTATTTAAGAAAGTCGTCCCATTGAGATCAAGAACAGCTTCCTCAATAGAGCCCTGACAGATGAAAGGAGGCCAAGGATATTGGAAAACATGAAGGGAATATGGGAGTTAACAACATGTGGAGGATAAGATCAGAGAGCTCATTCATGGGTGGTGAAAAAAGGCTTATCCTGTGGCCAAAATTTATTTGTAGTTCATATAAAGACATCTTGTTTTTGTTTGCTTAGTTTGACTGGACAGCACATGCTGTAACTAATAATTCATTATTATTAATTGTGCCTAGTATCACTTTTGCAATTATCTTTGCTGGTAAAATTAAAATGAATAAATTCACTTACAGTAGCGTTTAATAATTTAATGTTTCTCTTTTGTTCATTGAAGCATAAACTTTTTAAAGACTTTTAATCAGATCAGGCATGTCAGTGATTTATTTTCAACTGACACTGAAAGAAAGGTACCATCTAGCGAAGTGTAATGTGTGGGGTGTGTGTCTGTGTGTGGGTAGGGGTGGGGGCCAGGGGGGCTATTATGTGTGGTTAGGTGTCTATGATGGTTTTTGGGCATGACCTCACCCACTGAGGTGTGTTTGCCTGTCTCTAATCTCTTTTAAATGGGATGCCTCTCTTTCCCATCATTTGTTTTTTGGTTGTTTTTTTTTTTTTTTTTTGTGGCCCATGGGTAATAAATCTAATGGGCTAAACTTCTACTATATCTCATTGCTCTTTCTCAAAAAAAATAAATAAAAAATAAAAAAAAACTATGTGCTTTATGTTCCCCCGAACTTCGTTACACTGGGCCAGAAAGGAATGATTTCACGAGAAAATGTATATATCGGCTTTGATTTTTGTCTACTTTCTCGCAATATGGGCCTGCTTTAGTGGAATAAAAATTGATTTTTTTTAAGCTTTTTGTGCATTAGCTTTTAAATTTGAAATTGTATTTGGAGAACCTGTTTGTGATCAATGAGAGAAATCAAGATTTATAGCTGTGATGTAATATAGGAGGAACACCAACATCTCACTGTCTGAGATTGCTCTTATGTCCTGAAGTTGGACTATGTTGAGTGTCTGCTTCCTATCTATCTATCTGATGTTATTCTTTCATTTGCTTGCTTGATAATGTCTGTGAAGGTCCCTGATCTTATTGATCACAGTTGTAGATGTCTGAGGATGACACACTTCTCATTCAAAAGGCTTCTTTAGCTTTCACTGACAAATGAAGTGTTCCAGGTAGTTAACCTGTGATATCATTATCAAGATTATTGAGGGCACTTTGTTAGTGCACATATTGCAATAGTCGGAGTCTGAATCTAAGTTTGAACATTTGTTTGTGTGTGTGTTTTGTTTTTCTTTTGTATGGCTCCAAAAACTCTGACTCTTGTCCCTGACCTCTGACAGGGAATATCCTGCTGCTTGTGTGAAGTCAATGACCAGACTTGATTCTCAGGATATTGTTTGGAGTTTATATGGAAAAACAGCCATGGATGAGAGGTGGAACACATGTTAGTGTCCACAACCAAGTCTAGTTACCTTCAATAAAGACTCTTTTAGATATTTGCTTGTTCCAAACTGTTATGATTCTACTTCATCCTTTAAGAGGTAATTAGGTCATTGTAAAAGCTGTGAATTTGTTTTTTCTGATCTCCTTCTAATTATGCCACATCATCATTTTCATCATATGCCCTTTTATTTATTAGAAAGCTTCTCTAATTAATAGTTTTGATGTCCTGGCTGCCTGTCTCGAACTTCAGACAGCTTTCGTAAAGACTAGCAAGTGGCCTTTCACAAGAACACATAAAAATAGTATAATAAACAGCCTCGTAGACACACTTGAGCACACAAAAAAACACATATACACAAACTCTCACCCAATGTCCATGTCCCAGACTGTCCATTGTGTGTATATGCAACCTTGAAGAATCTTGAGGAGTGTTTTAAAAGCATGAAGGAGGTTCTAAGAGGGACACACAAACAAATACAGACACTAATGGCCTCACATTATCCATCAGCGGCAGGGGAGACACACACACACACACACACTTCACAGAGTCCTTTCTTCTGTATACTTTTTCAAGCGAGCCGAAGTACTTTTTTTGGTAGCTTAAGACTTATCTTAAGTAAGGTCAGAAAAAGTAACATTCTGTGCCAAGCACTACAAGCCCTTCCCCCAACACCCCCTTGGGCATTCTTCGTAAAATATGCAGTTTTAGTTCCAAACGAAATATTAATTCAGGTAAGCTAATATTGTATATCTAGAGTGAACAACCTTCAGCTTATTTTCACAGAATTCGCTACTGATTCTGGTAAAGTAAAATATATTGCACTTGTTTGATGTAGCGTGATCAAAGGCTTGCATTATAAGACCAGATTTTAGGTTATCTAGGTAACGTCAGGTTTAACTGGTCTTTCTGTGACAGTGCTTGCCTACTTACCAGGATAAATCACCATGGTAACTTCATGGTAGCCTGATCAGTGTAACTGATTAAAAACTGACGACAGCCTCTTCCAACTACTGGAATCATCATTTATAGGGGCCTAAAAGGAACGGAAGGAAAGGAAAGAAGAGTTCACAGGTAAGTGATGAATAATGACACTCAGATGACATTTATATAAATCACTTATTTCATTTTGTTTTTCATGTGTTCACTCTGGAAAAAAAAAGCAGACTTTCTCATCAAGGACAGTTTATCACAATAAATAATTGCACAGTAACTATAATAGCATCATTTGTCCTGAAAAGATGCTTTAATCTGACAGGACTCCTAACAGTAATGATGCTTTTACTCTCTTTTTCATCACTGCAGCACATGAGGAAATATTATGATGATAACAGGAAACAAAAACTAAACCCTCTGATGACGCTGACTAGAAGATCCACTCACTGTTAAACATTTCCATGATTATAATTGAACATTTCACAAAGACTAGGCTCATTAGACATGAGCTACTCCCTGCTCTGAGAGTAGAGTCTGATAGCTTGAAATTGTTCACATGTTCAGAATAGCAATTTTGGAACAATGTTCTGTTAAGTTAAATAAGATTAAAAAAAATCCTTGGTATGTTGAACTTGATCTGTGGCAGAGGCCTCAAATCTCTGCTGTATAATGAGCTTGATATTTTGCAGAGCTGTCCAAAGGTATTGTGAAGGTGTAATATCCAACCATGCATCGTGAAAAGTAGGGATAGTAACTAACTAAGCTATATATACCATCATGCATTTGTGCTCTTGCTGAAACACAAAACAGCATAGCAAAAAATAAATAAATAAATACCCACAAAGGGTAAAGGGTAAAGAAAAATGTTTTTCAATATTATTGATGAGATCACTGAACTCAGAAGTCCCTGGACAGTGTCTAAGGAGGCATGAACGACATTGGACACAGCACATGTGTTTGGTGGCCTGTGCCCGCCTGGAGCTGGTCCCAGAAATGTCTTTGTTTTTCATTATTCCTGTTTTTAAACAAAGCCTGGGACTTCCAAAGTGCACCGGAAAATGTAGCAGCTGCCTGAGACCAATAGGTGGCAGTAATGCGGCCGTTTAGATCTCAAACACCACCAAAGAGGAAGAAAATTTAGAACAAGTTCGCTCACTGACTTTAATGGAATTAACGAGAATGCAACAATAGATTCAATATTCAGGACGTGGAATATTTCTGCTAAGCATTTGTACATGTGTGGCTTCGTGGATGAATAAAACAGACAAAATGGAGGCGCGGACAGGCTGACTTCCGGCTTCAGGTGCTACAAAGGTAAGAGGTTTGGCTGTTTAGTGACGCTTTTTAATCGGAGATTTATGTTCCTGTAAAAGGACCCGCACCAATTCTGTTGTGAGGCTGCTAAACGTGTTGCTATCTTTGATTTAAAAAGAAAAAAATAGCTGTTTAGAAACGAAATGGGAATTTGTTTTGTGGATGTTGTTTGTTTGTTTTTACTTTTCGTTTTTGCGTCAGCTGTTTCTGCCCTTACCGTTGCGTCACGACGTGCCGCTCCTGTTGCCTAGAAACCGTCATAACGCAGAACTTTGTTGTTGTTGTTGTTGTTGTTGTTTTTTTCTTTCACAAAATTTGACGCTTTAAGGCCGTTGGTTTTAAAGACTATGCAGTTTGATGCAAAAACCTGACCGTTAAATTTTACTGTTTAATCCTCGGGCTTTATGTTTGGGGCTCTTGCCGCCATTTTACGCGCAATGAATCTTGGGATATGTTAAGACTCCTAAAACGGAAAACGAAGGAGGACAAACCGAGCAGGATTCGACTGTTTTCATACGCGGTAGGCCATAAATACACAATAGCACAATTTACGGTACAAAAGGTGTTTTGCATTTCACCGGAAACATAAACTGAAGTGGAAGCAATGAATGAAAAAATAGGCTGATTTTTATTTTTATTTTTTTTCTTCAGTTTCAAGTCTCAGCAAGTTTTCCCAAATGTAGATTGTCTAATGTAAGTTCATCAACAATTAGATTTTCCTTTCAGGCAGAATCAGAAGCGAGTGTGTGTGTGTGTGTATGTGTATATATGTATATGTATATGTATATGTATATATATATATATATATATATATATGACGCTTTAAGGCCGTTATATATATATATATATATATATATATATATATATATATATATATATATATATTAGAGCTGCAGGAAACTCACAATCTTAGGCTATGGCTGCATTCTCATATCATGTTTAGTGCAAGTGCTCTGAATCCCTATTAGAAAATGCAAAGTTAGCACAACTTGCATACTGTAGAACAACACTAACCCACTGTTTGCGATACACCAACTCAAAATTAACTAGAACTTTCCTTTTCAACTGAGAACACATATTTCAAAATTGGCCCCCATGTGGTAAAAAGACCGACATGAATCAGATAGTAAAAAGTTTAACAACAGCTTAACTAAGTCAGTGGAGGTTGTTTGTACAAGTCAAGTCTCATATTCTTATATTCTAGCCTTATTCCACGGAATATATCTAGCCGCACCTGTTTCACATCATGGTTCCAACATTTTGGTACAAAGAGCCCCTGGCCATATTATTTTCATGAGGCAATTTACACACCATGCTGTACCCCTGCAGTTACAGCTGTGTTAAGAATGGGCCACTGTTTTATGAATATTCAGGAGCAGACCCCACTGATGAGTTTTATACTTGATGTAGAGGGTTTGCTTTTTGTTGTTGTTGTTGTTGTTGTTGTTGTTGTTTTTGTTATACTCTGAGCTTCCCAGGCAGCACTTAAGTTGTTGGTTGTTGTTGCTTTTTAAATTGTTGCTGAGCCTTGTACCAAACAAACATGTTCTTTTAGGTGTGGTTTGTTGGCTGGGCTGTCTCTGTAGCCCTGCAGTGCTTATGGTGGTAACAGTGAACCGCAATATGGTGATATACATCTTTTTTTTTTTTTTTTTTTTTAGAAATTGCAGCTTCTGCACTTTGAACATTGCACTTTGCTGTAATGCAATTTTAATTATATTTCAGGTGGCAGGTGTTTTTTTTTTTTTTTTGGTTCATTGCTAGTTGTGAATCAGTACAAAACCACTGATCAAACTGTTCTTTGCATCATCCACATGTATGTGAATGTGCATGTTCATTGTGTCCTCAAACTCATTGTGGGTTTTAACTTTAATTAAGTTTGCCTCTGAACAACACGATTGCCAAGCTGTTAGTGTGCGCAGTATATACCCTGAATTTGCGAGCCCCTAGTTCGCTTCTAGGCCTGCTGGACTGTTTTCTGATTATCATTCCTTCCATTTGTTCCTTTTTCTGTTTCTTTAGTCATAAATAATGTAGGCATGAAGTGGCCAAGAAATGAAAAAATTGCCCAAACCGAAGGCCTTTAGCAATGTTTCATAAGCATACAGAGATAGCAGGAATAAAGACAGAGAGACAGGAGGAAAATACCAAAAAGAAGTGGAGTCTCTGGCGAGTTATGAGTTCAGCAGCTGAGCTGACCACAAACATAATCCCAGATATTGTCTGAACATCCATCGCTAGTACATACACTTGGTAGATTGGATGTTTGTTTTTGGGCCGAATAAACACAAACAGTCTAATGGTCTCTCTTTGTGCAATTGACACGAAGCAATAAATTCACATTGCTTGCTGTCTGAACAAGCCTTCTTCTAACAACAGCACATTTAAACAAGATGCTATATTTTTATATATCTTTGGCAACTGGGATCAACATAATTGAACTCAGGATGACTCTTATCCTAATTCCTTCCAGCCAGTATGCTGTATATTCACCATTCATCTGCACTGAAAGCCTCACTTTCCTTCATTACATCTTGTTGACCTGTTTTGAGTGTAACACAAGTCCAGTAATGACAAAAATCTTCTGGGAGATGTGAGATAGTGAGAATAGATTACAGTCTGCTCTTCTCAGTCACCGCAGGCAACAACTGGAAATACTGTCAGTGAGTCCTTAATCTGCTGGTTGTACGAGAGTTGCACAAAGGCAGAAAACTTCTTCATTTTAACCCCAGAATCATTACCTTTTTTTGAGCATACTCCCACTATTATCAAAAACATCCAAAATATAGGCTGTTGATGTCCACTTCTTTCAGTGGAGAAAAAAAAAATCAAATAAACAGATTTAAGTTGTGAGCGAAAAATTTTTCTTTGGCTTTTGTGTCTTCCAGTTTCTGTGTATGGATGTGTTGGCGTGTGTGCTTGTATAGTGGCTGCCTGCTAGGCTGAGACTGCTGTTGGTGATGGGGGACATTGATTTTTTTTTTCTCTCCCCCCTCTGTTTTCTCTGGGATTTTGACATAATAATAGCACCATGGAAACAAAGAAACTGCTTTGTGACAGAGGAAAACCTTTCATTTCAGCTGGAGTGAATGGCGGCTTGCCGCTGATAACAGCATGGGTAATCCCACCACCCCAGCTCCTCCCGACACCCCCACCACACACACACACACACACACTTACAGAAATACACATAGACATACACACATGTAAGGTACGACAAAGCACTCACATATAAGGTTAAGGTATGATTGCTGCACATGATTGTGAAAATAAACAACTCAAAGGTCCGTTTTCACTAAGCTGTGGCTCAGACACACAATCACAGCTATTATCAACCACTTGAGGAACAGATGTCAGTTGTAGGGTTGTTTCTTGTGTCACAGTTATACAGATGCATATATCTGGTGTTTGTTGGTGCAAAGATCTTATTATTTATCATAAAATCTTTTTTTTTTTTTTTTGGGGGGGGGGGTCGGTAATGTGGCTTCCTCTATGGTACCTGCAGAAGTTTAGCATTTCTTATTGCCTGTTAGTGAATCAATTAGGATAACATTTGATGGAAAGTCACACTAAATACTAAAGTGGCTCATAATGTTTTTGGAGTTTTATCATAATAATATGCCGGTTTAAAGTCTAAATCTACAAATATTTTTCTCTCCTGTGGAATCTAATTGTGCAATAATTAGTCTTATTGCTAGAAAATCTTTATTTTATGTTTTTCATTTGGTCGTAACTGAAAATATAGGCCTTTTCTTTTGATGCATTCAGGAGCAGAAATGGTGTGACTGACAGTTTGAAAAAATATGAATCAAGGAGATTTAGTTATCAGCTGTTTCTCTTGTGTTACTGTCAAAGATGTGTCAATGAATTTGGAAGACATGCCAGCGTTGATCTTCTGTTTTTCCTTTAACATTACCAAGTTTTAATTGTTCCTTTAACAAGTGAAAGCTCCCTCCACCCCATGTCGGAAATGTAAATTTTACATTGAGGACAGTTTCATTCCATTTAGGGATGATTTCGTAGTATTATTCCAAACTTCCTGCATCTGGAAAAATATCATCCTAATAGATAGCATGCAGTACAAACAGTGAAAGTCCAGAGTCAGATTGCTCTTCATTAAACGATTTGACCCCAAAGTATTAGATTTCAGAGATTCTATTGCATTTAGCATCTTTTCTATCATTATTGAGATGACGAGGGATCAAATCGATTCTGTGTCAAATTAACTTGAAGAACAACAGACTGCCAGGCTTTCTTTGAGCGTGTCTGTGTGTATTTGTATTTGTGTATGTGTGTGTATGTTTCCAGATGTGTTTTGCTGCCATTAAATGAAATTAACGTCTGTGTGCAGGCATGTGTGTCTTCAGATATACAGTTTACTTCAGTAGTGCTGTCTGTGTGTGTGTGTGTGTATGTGTGTGTCTGTCTGTCTGTCACTGGCTCTGTGTGTGCACATCTGCTGCAGCCTTCTGAGTTTATCACTATTGAGCTGTTGGTGAAATCTGAACAGCTCTTGTGAGAGGCATCTAACCCGAACCAGAACAGGCGGAGAGTGGTCAGTGGTCAGTGAGGACAGACAGTTAAAGGGACAATCTGCTCTAAAAATGTAAAACTCACCCTGCAAGTGTCCTGGAAGCAGGACTGAGGGCTTATTCCTCCAGGATGTGTATGCAGATGAGCCTCCGTTACATGCTCAGCGATGACTGCAGGAGGAGTCTTAATGTCTGAATTTACAGGAGTGCTAGGTCTGAAATGAGCTCAATATGAGAGAGTTTGAGATTTGAAAAAACACAGCATTTCTGAGAAACGTGGAGCACGTCAAAGCTTTCATTTCCTCAGAAGAACTGTGATCTCATTAATCAAAAAGCAAAACAGAGTGAGCCAACTTAGTGAAGTTAGTGAAGTGTAAATGCAAAACAAAGAGGAGACAGGACTTGACACTAAACCAAATCTTCATTCATTAGTATTTTGAGAAAAAATATTGGACAATTCATAAGCAGGGTTAGGGTTCGGGCATCAGTGTTCCCTCCAGCATTGTTTAATATTTCTCATTAATTGAGAGTCTTTTAACAGATTCAGTGTTATTTCATTGTGGTACAGTTTGTCAGCCGACCAACAATCAGTGAAGTTGGATTTCTTTTATGTGGCTCTTTTTTCATCTATGCCTAATAACTTTTGGCACAAACAGCGTTTTAGTTGGCTGATGGCAATGTCTTCATTCCTTAATAGTTCATTGTGGCAGTGTAAAAGAGCCTTGTGCGCGCTCAATTTGTGAGATTTATTGAGCAGAATCATGTGCACCTTATTCTGTATTCTCATTCCTGCTTTTATTCGTACAAATAGTCCACATAGTTTTGTGCATTTTGGTCCAGACCTCTGCTCTATGGTGGTGTCTGTAAACACAATTGTTCACACACATTTTTCACATTGTTCACATAATGATTTGCTGTTAGCAAATTGTCGCTACTCAAAATATAAAAATGTAATAAACAGATCTCATGTCCCAAACCTGAAAGATTAACAACAACATGGGTTAGCCCATCTTGGAGCCAGGGACGCTGAGACAGCATGGCATGTTAAACTAGTAGTTATAACCACTAGTTTTAACCTACATACCTTTTCTGTGGCCCACTCACAGTTATTTCCTAAAACTAAACACGGTATTTTTGGTAGGCATTGATCCGGCTGCAGGGATCAACATGATTATTTAGTCCAGCAGGATCAGTCTATGGGATCAAGAAGGAGCATGTCATCCTGTGCGATGATGTGGCTCATTGTTTTGAATAGTTTCCTGTGTCAGCCTTCAGCTGCACATGCAGTACTGGTTAGTAGGATCAGCTTCCATGTGATTTGTCGACAATAAGAGAATGAATGCTGTCACCAGACATACTGTTATATCTGTTACAAGTCTCAGCTAATTCCATGAACCTTAGTTTACATACTATAAGCTCCATGAACATGAATTAATGTACCTCAGATTTTGGTTTGCGCATCCATCCCTGCGGGAAGGTCTGGATGTTGTCGTGCATTCGCTGCATCTCGCTGCCCTGGCCTTTCGAGGATGACTCGTCTCATCAGAAGCCACTCACAGCTAAATGTCCCATCTGGTAACATTTCCACGTTTCTCCGCCTTAAATCAATAGCAATAATTTTGCTAAGACCCTTGTGTGCAAGCACACACACACACACACACACACACACACACACACACACACTCACTCACTCACTCAGAGACACAAGGACACATGCATAGGTCTATTTCTCTTTCTTTCTGCCTCCATTTAATTTGATAGCCATTTGTGTGGATCTCTGTCCTTTTAGCAATTAGCTTTGAATGTGTGCTTCAGTTTGAAACAAAACAATATGCCCATTCCTTGACTCGCACCGCATATCCCTCTCATATTCTGGTCTCTCGATTAAATTTATTGATCGTTTCCCCTCCAATATTCTTGATTTGTGGTTCTTTTTTTTTCTGAGCATTTTGGTTTTCCTACTATTCCATATACAGAGGTAATACTGCAAATGTACAGACGCCGACACACACATGCACCAGTCTCCATCTTAGCTCACTCCGGCTGCAGGTTGGGCTGTGTGATGGCCGACGCTGTTCTTCGAGGTGCAACACATCGATGCAGCTCGTGCAAACACACGTTAACACACAAGGTTAAATGCACATTTTCTCTCTTTTCTCCCTCTCTCTCTCTCTCTCTCTCTCTCTCTCTCTCTCTCTCTCTATCACATGCAAACACACTCGGCTGCGTGCTGTGATTGATTCTGGACCGATGGAGCCGAGGTAGCGGTGAGTGATGCTTCGTTATTAATGTATCCAGATGAGATAATTACTCAGCCCGTCTGCTCCTCCGTTGATCAGCCAGTTTGTTAAACACGCGTCGGGGATTATGATGTCAGACAGATTAAATGATCAATTACACACACACACACACACACACACACAGCAGAATACATGCTATCTCTGTGCATATAGACACAAGCAGGCTGTGGACAAGTGTGGATGTTGTGTGTGTGTGTGTGTGTGTGTGTGTGTGTGTTTATACTGTATGTGTGTTGGTCAGTGGCCGGTTGGTTGGGGGTCCTGGCTTCTGACCTTGAGCTCAGGGGTCAGGCAGCAGACGGCCAGCCAGCTGGACATTTCCATCTCAAAGACCCCGAGGACCCCTCAGCTCACACACACACACACACACACACACACACACACACGGCTCCTCTAAGTTCCCCACCCTCCTCTTACTTGTATCTCATTTTCTCCTGCTGTGGATGGTTTATGAGTGCGGAGAAGCTCCAGCCATTCATTTCTCCCTAACTGGGGGTCTAATGGAGAGGTCTACGCTGGAAACCTGAGCTCTCACTGAGTAATGAGCCGCCCTTTACTGTCCAGTGTGTGCGCGTGTAGGGTTGTGTGTGTTTCATCTGTGTGCGTGTGTGTGTGTGTGTGTGTGTGTGTGCGTGCGTGCATGCAATGCCTAGCTGGCTCTGTGCGTCCAGGCTCTGACCCTGTAAATGATGTCTCCCCTCCACTCATCCACAGTGGCTCTTTACTGCTAATAACCTCTGATCAGATCTTAGATGGCAGAGCCGTCCACTGGGCCTGGACTACCTCCAGTCCTGCAGCCTGCTAATACGCTCCAATCAACCGTGGGCTTCTCCATTGGAGGTTGATACACAGGGATCCATGGAAGAGAAGGGTCACGCCCAGCGCCCCCCACGTAGCCGCCCCACCAAATCCCCGCCAACTACCTCTGCCATCTCTGAAGGCACAGAGGGGCTGGGAGGTAGTGTAGTGTAGGGTAGGATGGGGTGGGGGGGGCTAAGCACTTCTCCACAGTCTAATGTGGTTAGGGCAGGACCGATCAGTCATCCCGACCAATACTAACCATGTCGCTGGGCCTCTCCTCCCATCTTTTCCACACAGGAGCCGCAGAGAGCAGCTCTGTACATTTACCTGCAATTAGATTTGCCTGAGTATCCTGCTGGGAGTGATGGAGGCCCCTCAGACACTGAGATGGCAACAACTTGTGTGTGTGTGTGTGTGTGTGTGTGTATATCCATACATATGTACATGTATGTATTGTGTGTTGTTAGATGCACATTTGGATTTGAATGTTGAATATATTTTTGTCTGTGTGTGTGTGTGTGTGTGTGTGTGTGTGTGTGTGTCAGCAGTAACATATTAAGGACCAGTGCTGCGTGGTGACAGCCCAGTAGTGTTTGCCTGGCCCTTTCCAAAGATGGTGTATGGATAATGATTTAACCATTGAAGATTAGTGATCAGACGAATACAATGGAGGAGCTGATAGCTGCCTCTGTCTGTTTGTTCAGTCTCTACTGGGAACAGAACAGATCACACACACACACACATAGTTACATTAGTATAATCCCCTGTCGCCAAGCTAAATACTTAACCGTGTACGCATACACAGGACACAGGAGCTCTGCTCTGTGTGTGCGTGTGTGTGCGCGCTCGTCCAGGTGACTGTGTGAACCTGCGCTGTGTAAACACATCTGCAGTTTCGGAGGGCGGCTCTCAGCCTCATCAGGATGCAGACACACAGATTCCATTCCCTTGTCCCTGAACCTCCTCTGTGCCCCCCCCCCCCCCCGTTGGTTTCCCTTCTCCTCTCCTCTCCAATCACCCCTTTCTTCACCTCCCCATGATTTACAGCTCCTTGCCCCTCCTCACACCTCGGCAGCACATTAAGAGCATTTAAACTCTGGACATTACTAAACAGGGATCTTTATGGAGCCAGTCCACACATCTAAAGCCCATTACAGCTACATCAAAGCAGGATAACAATGACTAATGAACAATAGATATCATGAGAGACTGTGCCAAATCAGTGTTCACTGTTAGTGAGACTGTGTGTGTGTGTGAATGAATGAATGAATGAATGAAAGAGCTACAGAGGCAATCATATTTCCATTATTTTTTTTTTCTCTCGTAAAATGTGTGTGTGTCAGGAATGTATGTCTCACATACACATTTATGTGGTTCTAGTTGTGTACCAGCTCTTTGATTGAACTAGTCAGCAAATACAGTGTTGTTTAAAGGGCACTTAAGTGTGTATCTTTGGCTGCACAGCGGGTTTAAACTTTGCTTTCTGAGTGTCTCATCTATAAGATCAGCAAACGTGCTGCATGGGGAACATTTATATCCACACACCACGAGCACATATAGTCTCATCCTGGATTAACACAACGGGATCCAGAGACATAAATAATATAATAACCTCAAACTCCAACTGGCAGCTTCAGTACTGAACTCTTCCTGTTGACCTAACAGCGCTGCCCTCGTCCCCTCTCTTGTTGAGTCTGTACATGTGTGGAGGTATTTCTGCCCCTGCACTGCAGCGTTTAACGGAGAAGGTGGAAGTGGCGTCCGTAATCCCATAATGGCAGGTACATGATGTCAGGGGGAACCCATGTAATCCTCTTTGAGATGCAGCTATCATTGTCCTTACCGCAGCCACTTTCCCTACTAATCCCTCCACTTCACCCCCTCCTCCCTGAAACAAACACAGAGACACAGAGTATATGCTCTGCTCATCACGCCATGCATAGTTAATCATGATTAACAGCAACATGTATGTTTTCAGCTTTGCCGTCAAATGAAAGAACTGGCATCAAAAACAGAAGTGGAGTTTTATGATCTAGCTAAATGATATAACCTGAAACGATATTTCTTCATAAACTGCTTGTTAAAGTTGAAGTGATGAAAAAGAGGCACATTTAATAGTATATGGCCAAATCCTGGACAAACTTCCCTCTCAGGCAAAGAGACATAAGGGCAATGTTAAATGACAGATTGGACAGCTGGAGGAGGAAAAACTAATACAATAAGAGATACTGCTGGCATCTGAAAGGTTGGCTCCCTATTTCATCATGAAAAATGTATAAATAATATTTTTATCAAATAAAACTTCATGTATAAACAAAAATGTCAGTGTTCCTTCTTTTCTAGCAACAATTTTGATTGATGGTTTATTTTAGTGAAGGTTATTTCTATTTGCTCGCAGAATTCATGTATCTGGGACTGTTTTCACTTTCTTTCACGCTGTAGTAGCCACCTCAGCCTCGTGAAGGGAACGTTGAAGTTGTGAGATACAGCTGTGGTTTGCGTGAGGAATTTCAGGTTTAAGAAACACTGACACCACACACCTTATGGCCCCATCAATGAAGTCTTTCTGTCTTTCAAACACAGAAATACACAACTACGGTCAAAGTTTCACGAACCTTCCAGCTGAGACTTGTGGCGCACAATGGTAAGCCCCTCGAAACCACACACACATACACACACACGCACAAAAGAAGAGTACAGTCTCTTGTTGACATAAAATATATAATCCTTCCCCTTTCTGAGATATAGATTTTCAGGCACAAGTAAAGGACAGCAATTCTTGACCTAACCACTGAGCGCCTTGTTAAATCTGCACACACTGTGTACTGCGCACACATCACTTTTAACAGGTGGAAGCTTGTTATTCAATATGACGCTTCCTGCTGAAAGGATGTTAACTGATCAAGAGGGACACTGCTGCATTATTAAAGTTTAAACAGACCTATCCACTACTGAGCTTTGCTGTTTCATGGTAAACTGTACACTGGATTTATACTTGTGTAAAGTCAGAGCAGCTACTTTTTATTTATTTTAGAATTAGCTTTTATTAAACCTCACTGCCTTCGTCATTTGAGTCATGTAAACGTTTAAAAACAGCTATAAAAAATACAGACTCAGGCCCGTTTTTATTTAATATAGATGTGAGTAAATGTATCACTTCATGTTAAATCTACTGTAATAGTGAACAAATACACATAAAGATATTGTTAATAAATGACTTGTCATACTAGTGAAATAAAGTAAAGTAGAATTTCAGTGCATTTCCATATTAATATAATTAATATATAAAACGCAGGTACTTAGATCTAAAACATTGTTTGCCAACAAAATAAATAATGCTAATTATGTACATCCAAGTTTGCATAATGCTGTACATCAAGTGCATTCTAAATAAAGATGTGAACCTTAATGGTGACAGCTCGTCTTGCGAAAATGAAGAACTCCATTTCAGTCGACTTCATAAATTTAATCAGTTAATCCTGATTCGTTTTGTGCAACAATAAAATCTGTCCAAGAACTGAAAGGGTCTATCTGGGTAAAACAAAGACTGCACCTTTTTCTTATTATTTACCTTTTTAATCCTGCCCCGCTGGTATCAGCCAGCCCACTGACCACCAAGCCCTTGGGCCGTAGGGTTGCCGACCTCTCACCCCTGACCCTGTCAGCTGGTCAAACTCTAACCCCGGGACAGATGGATAACGGACTCTATGCTTTATCTCGTTCTGACCACGCTCTCTTTCTCCTTGCCCTTGCCGTAGCCTTTCCTTTCACCTCTTGTTACCCTTCCTCTCTTTTTCCTTCATCTTCCCCATCCTGCTCTTGATTGCTTAAACTCCTGTCGCCACCTATGTGCTCACTTTCTGTGTTTCACCTTTTCCTCCCCCCTTCACTCCTCCCCTCGTCTACCACTCTTACACCCCCCTTCGCATATTTTGCCATTTCCATCTGTCTATGCTCAGGTGTTTCACCTCTGGAGTGTGTTTGTCACAGCTCTGTTGCACTTTAATATCGGATTGACTGTGCTGGAAAATATCGCAGCCTCTGACTATGAGCTACTTTCTTCAATTAAAATGACAGTTTTCATGAAGGGACAGTTATCTCAGGCCATTATTGAGCCCCACGTTATTCATTTCAGAGCAAGACAAGTGGTGACACTTGTCCTCAGTCTACAAAACACGTCATTTCTGGTGTAACGTGATTTCAGTCGTTAGGAAAATGAAATCAATAAAAGATTAAATATTAATACATTAACAATCCCGCTTCTGTGACTGTGCTGCGGGTTTCTCTCACTAATAAAAAGCTGTTTAAGCAAAGCAATGCTCCATCCACATCCTCGCATTTACATCTTATTCATCCTGCCAAAACAGTATTTTCGTGGCGTCTTGATAAAAATCTAGTTTTATCCTCGTCTGTGCGTGCGCAGCGTGTGCGTGTGCGTTAATACATGGGATCATTATAAACATTTATGCAGTAAAGGAGCCTCTCGTGCCAAAGGGGCTGACGCTCAGCGGATCGAACCTTTCGATTGATACTGAAACAATTTGCATACTGATTCTCTTTCAGTGCGCACGGATCCATAACAACACTGGCCGGCTATTCAAATGCGCCTGCAAAGAGAAAAGCGCAGAGAGAAGCGGCGGCGCCGGAGCAGGAAAACACAGGCTTATTATTTTATTTTGTTTCGTTTTATTCTTTCTTAGCCAGGAGGATCATTTCCCTTTGATTTGGAGACGGGAGAGACGCGTGCGGTGGCTGAGGATCTTTACCTGGTCAGGATTTGGGACGGACTCCTGCAGCTATGGAGGAAAGCTGGACGCCGGAGGAGGAGGTTGAGGGAGAGGGCGGGACGGGGGAGACGAGACGCGGAGGAAGCGAGGGCATCCTCGGCCGTTTGCGGGTCGGATGTGTCGGAGTTAAAGAGTTTATGTAAATGGTTGGCGGAGATCTGTCGCTTTGGGCTGCGCTGTTTGGGAGTGAGCTGTGAGAGCTGCGTGACACAGTCGGATCCTGCGGTAAAGTCCGAGGACCACAGTGTGTGCGGCGCGTCCGTGCGTGTGCGTGTGTGTGCAAATGTGCTCCGAAGAAGAGGAGTTTAAATGCAGACATTTCGCACCCTGGCACCCCGTGGAGAAAGGAGAAGTGGACAAAAGAGTGCAGTCCAAGTGTGACGCACAGCAGCTCACTGATACATGTGCAAACAAACTTACAGCAGCTGCGACACTTTTCAACCTGTAATTCCAGTTTATGGCCCAGAGGACACTTCCTAATCAAAGAGTCTTTACATCTTGTCATAATAATGCAGATCCGAGTCCGCAGTGAGCGACATTAGGACTGCTGCTCTGCGTGATGCAGCTCTGTGGACGTGCAGAGTCCAACTGCGGCATTTTATCACCCGGGATTGATATACCAAGACACAGACATCCCTGATTATAACCTGATTTGACTGATTAATTAATAAAATCTTGGTCAACTGCAGTTGTGCACGTAGGCGCGCACGACCTCAGGCTCAGGCTGAGCTGCTGAATTGATAAAAATGAACTCAGTTTAAATTCATATATCTGAAATAGATGAGTTTCTTCTGTGAGCCTGAGGTCGATTTACGCGCAAAGACTGTGCCAGAAAACGTGTTGTTGTGTTGGAAAGCAGCCCCACCCTGATGTTTATCAGGTGGGAAATTTGTATCTCGTTTGAATTGTAAAATATATATAATAATATTATATTATCATTATGATTTAGCTCAAATCTCGCGAGTAATGTCCAGTTTAAATTAGAAAATATTTACACTGGAATTAACATATCTGTATTTCTGAGGATAGTCTCCTAATTATCCCATATAAAAAAATAAATAAATTAAAACATGACTTGGGATAAAAGTAGAATAAATATAATAAGTGTATAAATAGCTGATAAATGTTGGCACAAAAAACAAACATTAAAAATATGATGCCACATTTTAATTATCACCAGAAATGTTAAAGGGCGTTTAAATGTATTAGTTATTTTAAGATTAAAATTTCTCCAAAGAGTTTTTTAACGCTGATTGAGCCGCAGTCTGGTGCAGTAAGTCATCTTTTTGATTTGAAGCACACATTTGGAGCAGCTCAGTGGGGCTGGTTTGGCTATCGTTGACACGGTTTTGTTGTCATAATTGGAGTCTCACCAAAGTTACAGGGAGTAATTGGGCGGCATATGGACACCTTAATGTAAGGTGATGCCTTATTAATTTCACATGAGTGCACGAATCAGAGCAAGTGACGCGGAATAACACAAGAGAAGAGGCAGTTGATTTACCCCTGAGCAAGGCAGCAGGGCCGGCATCTGCTGCTCGGCCATGATGGCATTTTTATTAATTATGGAAAAATAAAAAGGAAAATTCCTTAATCGAAGGGAAGGACGTTTAAGCCTTATTATTATTGTTGTTGTTATTATTATTATTATTGGTGTTGTTGGTGGAGGTGTATCTTATTCGTTCCTCTTTAGGTGCAGTTGTGATTTTAGTGGGAAAACTCAGACCGGTTCTTAAATGCTGTAATGCGGGATTAGAAGCTCTGAGAGGAGATGATCCCCTTTTAGTTCCTAATGTGATCTTGGTTTGTCATCTGCTAACTATTTCAGTGAAGGCGGGTTATTTTTTTTGTTTTTTTTTTTTTTACTTTACCTTAAAAATAAATTAAGACATATTAGAATAACTAATTGAAACTATTTTAATCTTAAATTTCTTTTCCTCTATACAGGCTATAGCAAATTTAAATAATCATCTTATACAAATAAATTAATTGGTAAGATAAATTTATATGTGTGCAAGTAAAATAAATTTAAAAACATCTCTTTATTCTGACAAATCAAATGCCTGAGCCTGATTTCTTTTAGGAACTATAATTTTATTCAGTATTGATCGGCGCTGTGTGGAGTGGTGTGTTTTCAAGGCCTATAGCCTCCTTCAAATATGCTGTAAAGGCCAGTCACCAACACTGCAATGCACATTTTTATGACGAGCCCAGAGAGGAATCATTTCATCATCTCCTCAAGTATTTTAACATTTAGGCTTTGTGTGTTTCTCTCTGATCTCCCTGGTCTTTTACTTTGAGGATGATTTGAGGATAAATCACAGAATAATTTTGCGAAGAAGCAATATTTATGGGACTCTGGAGCTAAAATGTGAACCAGTAAATTAGTTTACTGGTGCAAAAGGATAAAACAAGAGCAATGTGATTTATTTTCAAAAGGCTAATTCAATTTCCGGATGTATGCGCCCTCATATCATAAACGACCAAAACTCAAGAAGGCTCATTTGTAAAAGTTTAGTTTCTCCAAACGCCATTTAGCACAGGCTTATTCTTAAACAAGATGTAATTGTCATTTTCAACATCTATAACGCTCGCAACGCTGTGTCACTTTGCAGAGCTGCAGAAATATTGATCCACGGTCCTTCTCTGCGAGGCTTTTTATTGTTTCTGCTCGGATGTGCTGCGGTGGGTTTCACGGGAACGATGAGCCTGATAAATAATCAGCCATAGACACACAACCTCCAGGTGACTACTGCGTGGCACATGGGCCTGCGTTTTATTTACATAGATGTAAATAAATAAATATATCTGTATCTATATATACAGGGAATTTCTGTATATCCGTGGTCGGTGGTTCCCTGAATTGAACTCCAGTTGAAATGTATCACATCATCTTTTAGATGCTCGGAAAAGCCCTCACACTGCCTCATATTCTCTGCAAAGCAAATGTCACCGGCTCTTCAGGCTAAGTCAGCCTGTGCTCACTGACCGGCGCACACAGACACACACAGACATGGCAGGATATCGATCCCTCTGAGAATGTGCAGATGAGGTTTTGCTGCCATGTAAGTCCAAACCTTTTTGTTTTCATATCAGTCTGTATTTCTACGTGTCGTTAGTCTGTGTCTGCAGGGCAGATTAAAAGCACGCCAAACTGGCCTGCAAAAATAAATGTAATCATGTGAAACTTTAATGAGGATAATAGCGTGATTCCTGATATATTTTTTTTATTATTATTTTTTTTTTTTTTTTTTGTGTGTGTGTGTCTTATTTTATCTGTGCAGGCATCCCAGCGTTGATCTTAGTGATGCTGACTTGAAATGAATGATTATATTCCCAGTGCTTTTGTTTCCCTGTTGACAGACATGTCGTCCGTCTCTTAAAGTCCATTATGTCCACAGGACGACACGGTTGGACAGCCACACTTCGAGGAATTAGTGTCCTTTTGTCTCGACACACGTCACACACACGCCGTTGACATTGACTTCACATCAGAGACAGTTTAACTTCTCTCTCTCTGTCTCTCTCTCTCTTTTCTTTTATTTAACTCGTTCAGTCGAGCGTTGGCTCCATTGTGGGGGTGCCCTGACAGATGCGGGGCCCCTAGCACGTCCAGGACAGGGAAAAGTCTGAAAGGTTAATCTGTCCCCCCGCAGATGTTGGCTTTGGGAGTCTTGAAGCGTCACCTTTGACATGTCCCTCATTCAGCAGGGGGTCCAGCAGGACACTGACCGCTGCAAGCTGTCACCTCGGCCGGCTGAGGACGCCCTGAGCTACCGCTCTATTAGGCTAAACGGCCCCTGACATGTGAGTAGGAGTTGGGCTTTTATGAGGCTGCAGGTTTGGGGGACTTTGACACATCTTATGTGTCAGCATGTCGTGTCCTGTCTGGCCTTCAGGCTTTTATTGATGCTGTGAATATTTTCGATGTGAATTTGTTTTATTTGGACCAAAATAAAACTGTGTTTGAAGAAATTGTTTGTTTGTATATTTTTTTTTCTCTTGTGTTCACATTTTAATACTCGGTCTAATTGAATCCTAAACTTCAGGATTATATGTGCATGTGTTCAAATAGGACAAGCGTGTGTCCACACAAACACAAACACACACACACACACACACACTGTTGGGCTTGGTTCGTTAAGCCTAATGGTTGAACAATAGCCACATCTGCTCATCTTTTTCTATCAAAAGAGAAGGTACTACAATCTTCCTCGTTTGGTTAAACCGCCACATATTTGTCCTTTTTTTAAGTGGGGGGGGGGAGCTGAAGTGACTTCATAATAATTAAATATTATGAAATATATTAGTTATAACATAAATAACTTAAATCAATCGCTTTGTTCCTCTTTTCTCTTCCTGAATCTGTTGGAGGTTTTTGTTTTGTTTTGTTTTTTCTTTTCATCCCAGACCTCACTAGTTAAAAATCAACTCTAAATGAACCCGGAAGTTTACTTCATTTGCACTTAATCATTTAAGGAGGACTGAAGATAAAGGCTCATTACAGCTAATGGACTCAGCATTTTCCAAATAACATTCAACTGTGCGGTGTGAACTTTGGCTCCGTGGGATTTAACCAGAGATCCGAGTATTCAGAGAAGATGTTTAATCCACAGGCTGAATGTTAGTGATGGAGGAGCAGACGCTTTTAGCAGGTGGTTTGATGCCTCCCTTCCTTAATAAGGTACCTGACGTCACGGCAAGGGGGCGGCGCGTGTCCGTGCGTGTGTCCGAGAGAGAAAGAGAGAGAGAGCATGGGAGGAGATGGGCGACCGCACTGCGCATGTGCGGACAGTGATCTGTGCTGCGGTGGAAGAGCCGGAGACTCACAACTAGAGAGATGGCGCGGCACCCGACCGGAGCGCGAGGACAGCTGGTTGGCGGTGGGGGGGCTTGAATTGTAAAGAGAATCAGAAAAAAAATAATATATATTTATGTTTATATATCAAAGAGCCAGAAATATCAGGAAAAAACGGGCGATAGGGAAAAGGAAGTTTCCATTCTCCAAAACAGCATCAGAGGTAGGAGAATAATCAGATAGGTGAGAATAAGGAGGCTGCTGCGAGGAGGAGAAATAAGAAAACACGAAAGAAAATTGAACTTTACCGGACGAGGGGACTTCTGGACATCAGCTAACTCCGGTAGGTCAGATAGATGGTTTGTCCACAGCGCTGCCCGGATCATGAACGCACAGCTGTCGATGGAGAATATTGGCGACCTGCACGGAGTGAGCCATGAGTCCGTGGCCGGTCACGGAGAGCTGCTGAGTGGCCACAGTCCGCATTCCCGTCCGAGCCCCCGGGGTCTCGGCCACCGAGCTATGGGCATGGCGACCCTGCTAGACAGCGGAGACTATCACCCCAGCCACCCCGGACACCTGCATCCAGCCATCAGCATGTGCGAAGCCCCCCCCGGCATGAGTGCGAGCAGCACCTACACCACCCTAACCCCTCTGCAGCCCTTACCCCCCATCTCCACCGTCTCCGACAAGTTTCCCCCCCATCATCACCACCACCATCCGCATCATCCTCACCCCCATCCGCACCAGAGGATCCCCGGAAACGTCAGCGGCAGCTTCACATTGATGCGGGAGGACCGGAGTCTGGCGCCTATGAACAGTCTGTATCCCGCATATCATCACAAGGATCCCTGCATGGGCCAGAGCCTGTCCCCGTTGTCTGGCTCCGGTCTGGCCAGCATACACACGTCCCAGGCCGGCATCCCTCCCTACGCTCACCCCGGTGCCGCCATGCCTGGGGAGAAGATGCTCACCCCCAGCGGGTTCGAGGCTCACCACCCGGCCATGCTCGGCAGACACACGGAGCAGCACATGAGCTCCTCGGCGGGCATGGTACAAATCAACGGCCTCCACCACCACCCGCACGCCCACCTCGGCGCGCAGGGGCACGGCCAGGGGCTGGGGAACAGCCGGGAGCAGGCCTCCGGGCCCGGGCAGCAAGGGGCCGGCGGTGGAGGGGGTGGTGTTTCTGGGGGACAGATGGAGGAGGTGAATACCAAAGAGGTGGCGCAGAGGATCACCACGGAGCTAAAGCGCTACAGCATCCCTCAGGCCATCTTTGCCCAGCGGGTCCTGTGCAGGTCCCAGGGGACCCTGTCCGACCTGCTGAGAAACCCCAAGCCCTGGTCCAAGCTCAAGTCCGGCAGAGAGACCTTCCGCCGCATGTGGAAGTGGCTGCAGGAGCCTGAGTTCCAACGCATGAGCGCACTCAGGCTCGCAGGTGAGCGAAGCCTCGGTAAAGCTCCTTTTCTTTCTGCTTCATCTTCTGAATGTGGTCAGTGTGCTCGAGTTGACGCTTTAAAGGGGGAACACTGGGCTTGAAGTGACCTGAGCTTTTAGCTTTAGCTGAGAATTCAAACTGTAAACATGTGAAATCTCATCAGGGCAGCATTCAGGACAGCCCCCCCCCCCCTCCAGACTTATAGCTCTTTATCTAAATAACATGCAGCTCGACTTTGTGCAAGATGCTGAAAGTCAAATGAACCAGGACATGCTTGAAAGTTTGATGAACTCTTGTCTGTCTGGATAAGGACGGATTTTAGATAGAAGGTCTGTCAGTTCAACAGAAGGCTTTTATTCCGCGTGGAAATAATGTGGCAACTCGCTAAACCTGAAAATTGCTTCATCAAGTTGTTCAAAAGAGTTGTCTGATATTAATCCCCCCTTTTTGTGTTTCCATACTGATTTTCGGGTTTGTGTGAAACAAGTGCTCATGTCATTTTACCTCAAAGTATCGACCGCCTGGACTGTGAGGGTAAGCTGATCCTTCGCCCAGAAAATCGTTAGGAATGTGTTTATTTTGGTGAAGATGCAGCTGATCAGCCTTTTTGGTGTTGCCCTTGGTGTAAACAGACAGCGTGCGTGTGTGTGTGCGTTCAGCTGTGCTCGACTTCATTTAAATGTAAAATGAATCTGGAGTCAGTGGAGGATGAAATTGTAAAAATAAAAATTAGAATAGAATAGAACAGCCTGTTTATGTTTTGGTCATAATTTAACTCTGACTTTGTCTCAGGTGAGAATCCTAATCTTCAATTACTCACCCGAGTCAATTAAGGCGCGAAATAAGGCCCAAGTCACACGTGCACGATCACACACACACACACACACACACAAACAGACGCTGGAGGTTTTAATGCTTCTGTCCGTAATCACTGAACCACAAATGTACTTTTTTTTATTTTATAAAAAGTGAGGCTGTGGCTTCAACTTGGAAAGTGCGTGGATTTGCGTGTGCGCGCGCATGCTCGTGCACGAGCATAATCGCAATTGATTGCGTTTCAGTTTTCCCATCTGCTGCTGCTGCTGCTGAGTGTGTGTGAGTGTGTGAGAGTTTATGACAGGCTTTGGTAAATGGTTAGAAAGAAAAACATTTGCAGGCTGGATTTGGATTTTGACATTTAAATCATCAGTGTGATCAAACGACAGTCGAAATAACAGCCAGATCAAATGGCTGTTAATAAATATCCATGATCATTTACTTAACTTTGGGGATGAATTTTAATTTGTTGCTATTCAGAGAAAATAAGCATCTCAAGCCTGATTTTTCTTTTTCGTTTTCTTCTGTTACTTCACCTTTTTGGAAAAAAAAAACGCCATAGGTAAACGTCACAAATTCTCTGTTTAGAAATCAACTTTTAATACACATATAAATAAAGCTTTTTAAAAAAAACTGTCCGAAACTAAGTTGAGAGAGGAATATAAAAAAAAATACAGTTAAACAGAGAATTAATTTGAAGAGAATAGGCTGAACGCCATTTTATTGATCCGTTCGTTCCTATGTGAACTAGATGTGATACACTTATTGATTTCAGGCATCTGAAATTAATCTTCGGCCTCTTCTCCTTTTCCCACGTATTCAATTACCTATCTGAATTTTCCTGAATAAAATAAAACAGGACTCATTCAGAAGTGTCTGTTTACGTCGGTAAATCAGGTGTAGATGTGTTTTCAGTTTTTCTCTGGCTTTGAATAAATCGGTGGGGTGTTCAGCCATCCTCTGTTAGATCAGGAGGACAGCTCGGTGTTTCCAGTTGAATATTTGCAGCATTAGTCGTACAGAGGTCTGTTTGTTGTTCTCTTGTGCTCCCTGTGAGGTTATGAAATGCGGGACTGTCGTCTCAGTGTGTTAGTGTGTGGAGTTATCTGTGTGTTTGTAATCATTAGCAGGGAGCAGCAGCAGCAGCAGCGTGTGTGTGTGTGTGTGTGTGTGTGATTATCCCGATAACGAGGCCGTTGTTCTGTCCCCCCATGATCCTGGGAAAGCTGCCTCTCTGGCCGGGCCTCCTGTGCCGGGGCCGGGCCGCTGTGTGACTGTGTGCTGGCTCCTGCTGTCTGAGTGGCCTTCACTTCTTTACTGATTTATAGCGGTCTTTACACGAGGAGCTCTGGCTCTCTGTTAATATTTACCAGCGCTGGAGACACCGAGCTGCTCATACTCACCATTACACTCCAGTTTATGGCTGTATACGGACAGGACTGCACCGTGCTGAAGCAGGCGACACGGCCGAGAGTCTGCGTACAAATTAGGTCATAAAGTGGACTCCACACACGGCACTTTTCAACTGTTTGCTTTTCTAATTGTGTTTATGTTAATTTCTGCACATTTTTTAGCTAAATTTGGAAGGCGATGGCACAGGTACATAGAAAATGAATACAATTTCAAAGGAGCACTAAAACAAGAGCTATTAAGGCAAAATTGGATTCGATAGCTGTAGATAATTGAGTTTTATCGGCTCAAAACGTTTTAAGTGAAACGTTTAATTCGCTGGTGGCATGTAGAAGAACGGACCCGTTCTGGTTTAAGAATTGCTTTGTGGTTGGGAACCCCCCCAGAGTCCAAACTGGGCCTTTCTCCAGCAGCGCGCGTCTGCCCCCTCCTGGCCTCGTCCCACCGATCGGTCTATAAAGAAAACAATGCCGCCCTGGGGAGGTTGGACTCGGTCTCAAACTGTCTGCATTGAAGATCAGTCTCTGCGGTTCAGTTTGTCCTCCGAGGCGATCCGTCGCTTTCAGCACCGCGGACAGCTCACCTGATTCCTTCAGGTTTGTGGCCGTGTGCAAGACACATTAATCAGCCAACCCTCCTGTGAAATATCTGTTTCCATATTAGCTCTTCATGTTGTACAACTTTTTATCGATGATATTTGGAGGATTGTGGAAGAACCGTCCAGGTTAGGGTCGTTTCATTTGATGCAATTCTCAAGAATCTCCGAAAACATTGAGGCAATGTTGCAAACATCTGTGAAAGGAAACGTAGAAATGTTTTTGTGGGGAATCAGCAGTGGTGAGCTGATTTTGAAAAGGTCAGATAGTGGTATTGACTTTTGACAACAATAGAAAGGAAAGATAAAGACAGACCCCTCAGCTCAGGTGAGGTGGAGAATAATAATTCTCCGGTCAGTTGCAATAATGCTCGTTTATTCCAGGGTTTGGAAGATTCTCATACCAGTTTTGCTGCTCATGCCACAAATCCAGCTTCCACACAAGCAGACTTTGTTCTCTCATGCAAAACCTCCTTTTCTCTGTGTGTCTTTGTCCTGAACTCTCCACAGCATGTAAACGTAAGGAACAGGACCACGGCAGGAGCGAGCGAGGGAACGTCACCAAGAAGCCCCGGCTGGTGTTCACAGATGTGCAGCGGCGGACGCTCCACGCCATCTTCAAGGAGAACAAGCGTCCGTCCAAAGAGCTTCAGCTCACCATCGCTCAGCAGCTGGGCCTGGAGCTGGCCACAGTCAGCAACTTCTTTATGAACGCACGCCGCCGGAGCCTAGACAAGTGGGTGGATGATGGCTCCAGTCACTCAGCCAACTCTGGTCCTAACGCCTGCACCAAAGCCTAAAGATGGACTGATTTGACCAACTCATGGACTGACTCAACCTCGGTGGAAAAGCTTTAAAACTTAAGAGAAACAAAGATAAACTTAAAAAGACCTTGAAGCAACGTTTTGCCCTTAAACCTGTACTATATTGATATTTATAGTATCCAAAGATGAAAAAACAAACCAAAGACTTCTTGTTTGACCTGCTTTGAAATGTTTGTTTCAGCAACACATTTATGTGTAACATACTGCAAAAAGACTCTAATTTTGAACACCCCCCCCCCCTCACATACACACAGTCACTGGTCTCTAGCTTTACTATACCCCTTCTCACCTCCCAGCCAAGTATCAATCTGTCATTCACCATCCTTATCTTTAATCTGACTGGTTGGTTTTAATGATGGGTCCCCAAATGGAGGTTTAATCAGCCTTTTGGCAGTCTGATCTGCAGCTGTCCACACTTTTGAAGAACAGCCAGAATGTGGAGCTCCGGTGGGATTGGCCAATCAAGTTTAAAGAAAAAAAAAAAAAAAATCCTACAGGAGCGACCGGATTGTTGTACGACCTTGTTTGGATCGGTGGACTATCTGTCTGTCTGTCTGTCTGTCTCTCCAGCTGTCTGTCTTTATATCAAGCATCCCAGGCAGACAAGGGAATGCCCATGTGTAGACTGCTAACCCAGAAACCAGAATCTGAACCCTCAACCAAAACCAAGATCCCCTAATCTCAAACCCACATGGTAGTGCTTTCTTCCAACATGCTGAAGCATTGAATAATTAAAAAAAAGAGAGAGAAACCGAAGCCTGCTACACCCTGAAGCCTCTCATGCAGCTTAGAAATAAAACCACAAAATATGCCATGAAGTAAATTGACCAAAGAATATATTTTGTAGTTGATAATCTTAAGAGTATTTTTACCTCATTCCCTTCTTTACCTCACTGACTGTTAGTTTGGCGCCAAAGAAGACAATGTTACTGATTATGGTCCATCCAACATTTTGAGTCATATTTAAGTTTCTACTCTCTCTATATGGAAATAGTATATAACATAACCCTGAAAATGACCTGTTGACATTTGCCTTATAGATGCCTTTTTGAATCAAACAAAATATTCCAGCTTTATCTTCACAATCAGTCTATGTGAATGTTACTGTAAATGCTGTTTGTGATGGTTGATCATTACAGACGCAACATTTTCTGTAAATCTGCTTCTACAGGTTTAGCTCCAGTTTATATGTGCAAATGCCAGCAGCTGGCAACCCAAGTTCAGTCCTTTCTGTAGAACATTTTCTCTGCTAGGGTGAAAATACAAAGTGCTGGCTCTGTGTGTGGACTTGACACTATGAGGTAGGCAGATGGCCTTGGATTTTTTTTTTCTTCTTCTTCTTCTTCTTCTTTAATTTGAGGACAAACTGTATCACCACTCTAATAATAAGCATTCAGCATCGCCCCCGGTCACCCCCCGTTTGCACTTCACATGTATTTGATTTTATGTCCTCATCAGAGATGCCAGGTGTAGGGGATGATATCAATGATCAAATCAATTTCAGGTGCTTACACAGCAATGTCAGCTCGTCACCTGAATACGAAAGCACCCCAACCCTGCCTGTTGCCAATCCCTGGGCCCCACCCACCCCACCCCCTATCCTGCCTCCGCTCTCCTGGTAAGCTATGCATTTCAGCACTAGGAGGAAAGCACTACACAGGGCTGGCCCAGAGCAGCGTAGCATGAGAAGTATTAAGCTGGCCCCTTGCCATCATCCTCCTCATGGCCAGGGTTAGCAGCTCTACATTCATCAGCTCAAGCACTGAAGGAGAGGCGCGAGAGAGAGAAAGAGAGAGAGAGAGAGAGAGCTGCTTCTTCATCTCTGAGAGAAAAACCAAAAAAGATGACAAGAAACAAAAAAAAACAAAAAACAAACAAAAAAAAAATGTGTCAAGACCTGCTGATGTTTTATAGTGTGAACCAAAGATGCTACCTCACTCAAGTTCCATACGTGATTTCTATCACTTTGATGATACCAAAGATAACCAAAGATTTTTTCTCATTGCACGGCCTCTATGAGTGGTGTTAAAAGATGTTGTATGTCTCCCTCCAACATCCCCACCCCCCCACCCCATCTCCTTTGTTTCCCTCTCCCTCTCCCACCTGCACTCAACCCCATGCAACCCCCTGCTATGCTAGCTCTTGCTTCATCTGTGCTCTGATTACAGCTCCATAGATAGTCATGCTGATGTAGCTATAGGCAGACATACTGATCTAGCCATAGATACACACAGCAGCTGGCCATGCTGCTGGCCGTGGGGTACAGCCAACACACACACAGTCTGATCAGTCTCTGAACAAATATCCATTTCTATCACTTTTTTGGCAGAAAATGTAAATGCTGGCGTTGAGAGCAACTAATGATTGAAGTTTTAACAATACACTGTGTGGAGTACCCCACCGGAGTGCCGTTTCATTCTGGAGCTTGGCCTCCGTGGTGTGAATCTATAGCCTGATAATGTAGATCAGAAAGGTCAGACATCTTCATGTGACAGTAGGCAGACAAGCTGACATAGCCATGGGCAGAACTGTTGACTCAACTATAGGCAGACATGTTCCTGAAAGTAGAAGCAGACATGTTGCAATCTTTCTAAAACTCCCAGGACGAGTGCCTTGCTTGAACCAAAGTGTTAAACCGCTGTTGACCTCTCACCTTTGACTCTGTGAATACCTCAGCCTGTAGAAAGGCCACAACTGAAGAAACAAGGAAAAATTTTTATTTCTTTTTTTTTTTATTTTTTATTTTTATTAATCACACCGTGGTGCTTTCGCCAGCGCAACCATGCAATGAAAACATACCAAAGGAATTTCTGTTGTCCACTTCTACAGATGAAACCAAAGGTCTTTGTTTCTCCCTCCTCCCCTCCTTCCTGCCTCCCTCTTACCCCCCTCCCCCACCCCACCCCACCCCCACCCCCAACCCCAACCTTCCTCGTCTCTCTACTGTGTGTGGGAAGGTCCAGCACTCTGGCCGTGCATGTCTTTACCAATGTCTCTGAATACCTCATAGTAATGATTCCTTTGAGTTCTGCATTGAGGCGTCTATCTGTGAGTAAGGCAGAACTCCAGTTGTGTGGTAATTGTTATTGTTACTTCAAAAAGCTGTATGATTATCTATTTTGAAGGGGTTTTTTTGTTCATTTTTTTTTTCTTGGCAGAAGTGCTCTGTTTCAAGTCATGGACAACAAGTTTCAGGGTTGATGTATGAAACTTAACGGATGGAGGGAGAAGCGTATTTTTTATCAGACATTGGGTTATGCCAATATTATGATGGTAGACTATTGCTTTTACAGGGTAAAACCAACTGCTGTGATATTGTGTTCATATTTTCCCTTTTCTCTACTTCTGTGTTGTGATTTTAATTTAATTGCATTTTTGTATTGGTTAACCACTGCTTTAATTTATGCATTTGTAGAAATTCTAGATTTGTATATAGTAGGTTTTTGGAGAAAAAAAACAAACAAAAAGGACAGTTTTATGTTACAGCCTTATTTCCCACGCTTAGATAACAGGAGTAGTTTGTATTCCTCTTCAGCTAAATCCTAGCCGGCATTTCAATGTGTGTTTTAAACACTGCCAGAAACCCAGACAGTTGATTTGCCAATGCAGACAAAGTTATACAGGAGCTACTTTGTTGATCAGCTGGCAAAAAGCAGTGTGTATGTGTGTGCGTGTGTGTACGTGCATGCGTGCGTGCATGTGTGTGTGCGTGTATGTGTTTGTGTGTTTTCTATTCTTTTGACTTTTTAAAACAGTTATTTTATGGGTATTACTGCACATCCAAAGATTTTTAAAACAAACCAAAAATTGGAAAAAAAAATATGTATAATGTTGAAAAGCACTGGCATTTGTGAGGTAGACTTGTTGATTTTTGATTTGCCATTCGCACGGGTATAGAATGTAGAAGGCGTAGGGCTGTGTAGACAAGCTTACTCTACCATGTGGGGAATCTCCTGTTCAATGTACAATCTGAAGCATCTGAAAACGAGGGCTGCAAGTCCCACTCACTTTGCTGTCTCATACACAGAGTGAGGTGGAGTGCAGGCTGGGCAGCCGGTCTGCCAGGGGCTGTGCCACGGAGCTGGGTCTGTTTTTATTGCCGTGGCACTGCCGCCTCGCTCCATCTAGTATCTGTTCTTTTGGTACGTACTCGTGTAATGACTATGAGCAAAGTCTAATAAAACTGCAAAGAACCTTACAAAGGAATCAGTGTGTGAGTGTGTATGGGGACGATCATCTGGACTGCTCATCTCTTTCTCTGTCAGTGGATGATTGTGTGTGTGGTGTCATCTTCATGGATTTCTTTATTGTGTGTTTGTCCTGCTTCTTATATCTAGTGTGTATACATGTGTGTGGCTGAGTGGTGCGTAAGTCAACAGTACAACGGACTTCCTGCAGTTGTCAGAGGCCTGGCTGTTGATGCTGTTTCCTCTCAGTCATGCTCAGACAGCACAGAGTCTTCAGGGACTGAGGGCTATCAGCAAAATGCCCAGATTACATCAGCGTGTTATGCAGCCACAGAATTAAGAACGTGAATGTTTTTCAGAGAAAGTGAAGGTGCTTACATACTTACATACATAATAGCTGTACAGGCTGGTGTTAAAGAGGAATGAATGATGCGGTTTGGACCTGTTTTCTTATTTTCTGTTATTTATTTTGTCCATAAGGAGTTCCCATATGATGGGTAGTTTAGCTACAAGTCTCATAACAATACTGCGGCGCCTAAGACAATCATCTGGATCTCTTACGCTGGGGAACTAGTTTCTCACCCACAGAGGGGTGTCCTCCGGCTACTCATATACAAAGATGCTTGAAGGGTTTTGATAAACAAGCATAGTTGTTGTCATGGACATCTAGGAACAGGAACAGATTACAGTGGTAGTTCATCTTGCACTTGCATTTCAAAATGAAATCTCATTTTGCTCTTGTCAGCCTTGTGCTCTTGTCAACCTTAACCTTTTTCTTTAGACCTCCTTCATGACTCACAATACTTCCTCTGTTTTCTGTGTGTGTGTGTTTGTTCGTGTGTGTGCACGTGTGTTTGCAAAAGTGTGTGAGTACAATTGTGCACGTGTGTGTGTGTGAATGCCAGAGAGGCAATACTGTCAGTGTTACTCTCAAATGTATAACTCCATGTCTCATGACTTGATTTGTCATTGCTGTTTCCCAGGCTTTGCTACTGCTTTCTCAGTGCCGTGCAATATCATCTGTTGTGATTGCTAAGCAAATGAAAAAAGAAAGAAAATTGAGAAGCAAGTGATGATGTCATCCAGCTTTTTTCAGTGTTCAGATGTTTCAACATTTCTGTAGTCACAAAAAGTAGAAAATAAACTGTTGGTATTTCCAATTTCCGGATCCTGGCTCTTCTTATTGCATTGATATACTTGTGTGGGTGTGTGTAGAAGCGCGTGTATATTTTGTCTTCTCTTCCTCAGTCAGGAAAATTAAATCAATGAAACATCAAATCAGATAAGGAAGTAGAGGACGAGACGGGCAGGCACATGAGTCTGTGTCGGGAGGCAAGTTGAATGCAAATTATTTCCTTTCAGCCTCAGTGAGTCACTGAGGTGCAGATCTCAGCTCTACTCGGGCCTGTGGTCGGGCCAAAGGTTTGTCGAACATGAAAACACCTGGAGGAACATAAGACGCGTCAGCTCATGGTCCACCAAGTGAAGACTGATGAAAGATGAAGCAGTTAAGATGCAATCTTTTAATTTCAGGCCTTAGGCACAAATGTAAAGTAATAATACTTCTGACTGTGTGTGTGTGTGCATGTCCATGTGTCTCTGTTAAGGATTTACTGTGTATTTATGAAATTACATATCTAAAAGAAAGAAAGATAGATAAGCAATGTATTATTTGCTGCATTACTTGTTTTATGTCACTAGATGGAGCTGTGGCCTGGTTTTTCCCAAACAAGGAGTCCTCTGTATTGCAGCGTTTTGTTTACTTTTTAAAGGAAAATTTCGCACTAAAAATATTTTTCGATGATTTAGCAAGTTGTGATTGATATATGTGTTATTATACAGACTGCTTGACGTTTAAATCCACATTTATAATGAATGTAGATCTTCCTAAAAAAAATCCCCATGCTGCTCTAACATCAACAGGAAAATGATGGTGACAGGTATGGGAGTTGCCACTGTCAGGTTCAGATTTTATCTGTAATTGATCATTCCACTAAGTACTGTGTCAGCTCAATAAAACCAGAGAATTATGGCTGTGGTAAACTGTGCAACCAATCAAAAAGAATTGTGCACAATTCAAACGGCAGTGAATCTTTGCAAAGACGCTCTACACCAAGCACAACATTTTAATAACTGGAATTAAAGTCAATGAGGCCAGATTCCTTAGAAATAAGTCTGTATTCATTAAAACCACCCACATCTCTGCATCTTATCTCAAAATGACAATTACTGCTCTTTTTGTAGATTGGGACTTTTTTGGAGAATATTACTCTGGCATGTAGAACTGCAACTGAACACTATTTCAGTCTACTATACACTATCTTTAACATCTTTGGCTGCCGGTAACAGCCACCCATTGGGCCTGGACACATGCGTTTTAACGTGAGTCAGTGTTATCTCATGCTGAGCCAGAGTGGCTGATAAGCTTTCAGATGACCTGTTGCAAAGTGTAGTGTGTAACCAACAGCTGATTTTGTTTTTAAAAAACAATTGATTTCCAAAAGTACTTTGGTATGAGAGCAACCTTTGTAAAAATGTTTTCAGATAAAGGATGTTTGTATTATTATGGACTTTATAACCGTAAAATCTCTGAGTGGCTTGTCTCTGGTGTTAGAATCGGAAAGAAAATCCAATAGCCATAGAGAAAATAATTGGACAGGCATTTATTTTTCTTTAAGAAAAATGTCAACAATGCTGTTTTGTTATATATTTTTCAGGATCAATTCAAAATGTAACAACATTGGTGATAAAAACATTTTATATCCAACTCAACTCCACTCTGTGGAGCTTTTCTGTGTGCTGCAAACAATAACACACAAAGTGCAGCTGTCGAATAGATTTATGAAGTAATTTCTCGTTTCATCATTTTGGCTTTTAGCTTTGTTCAAAGCCCTCTCCTTTTTATTTGGCCAGTTTGTTCATTACAGTGGCCGGCCAAAACTGGGCAGTAGCTGGGGGATTTTTATTTTTAATGTAAAGTTGTAGCATGACTCACAAGTCATGGTGCAATAAAATGAATATCTAAAAGCAATCTTTGTTTGAGGCATTTGCCAGGTTTCATTTCTGTGGTCCAGTCAAGACTGTGTGTTAAAACATGTGACAGCGTGGACATACATGATCCAACAAAATAATTACTTGTCAACACTGTTGCCTACTTATTTTTTCTTTTAACTTCTTAAGAATCAATCCAAACTATAATAATACTGATGATGATAATTTTTTAGATCAAACTCAATACCATTAGCTGGAACTTTTTCTGGTGTGCAGCAAACAATAATACACAAAGTGTGGTGTGTCATTTCTAGTGCCATCAATTTGGCCTTTGCCTTTGTTCCAGGTTTAAGGTTAAAGAGGTTTAAACCAAGAACAACTCTCATTGTATCCTGTTTATTTGTTCCAAAGTGGCTGCCTGTGCTCATTAGAGCAGACTTAGATCTAAGTATTCACCTTAAGGTTCATTTTTGACTTAATTTGCTTTAAATTCTCTGTTACAGTGACTATCCATAGTGGGGTTGTTATTGCCGTGTACCTGACAATTATAAGACCATATCCAAGGCCACAGTCTTTGTTATGGTGTGTTTGTCAAGTACTATTTATTTCTGAGGCCCAGCCAGGACTTTATGATTCAACACATGACAGCATTGGTACACATGAGCCAGGCACTTATTGCACTATATATCGTTGACCATGAAGGAAAAAAATAAAATAAAATAAAAGTAATCATTTTCTTGAGTCGATGCAAAACATTATAATATTGATGCAGGTCATATTTTATATGAGACTTAAAACACATCAAACGTATTTATGTAGTGCCAAATCACAAAAATGTCAATTCAAGCCACTTTAAATACAGAATATGTCCAAACTAAACTCTCTGTGGAACGGAGTGGTCCAGGAGAAGTCACTCGTCTTGATGATGGAGAAGAACGGTGACGAGGAGCAACCTCCTTTAAGAGGAAGAACCGAGTTCAGGATGGGCAGCCATCTGCCTCCACAGCAGACGGAAAACATACACAAGTAAAGAGGATTAATAGCTGGTACCACTATACGTACATTAGCAAATGTAAGCATCAAGTAAAAATAACATATGGGTACAAAATATTGAGTTTATCTTTGACTTAATTTATCTTTTAATGAAATGTTTAACTCTTCATGACAGTGACGGCCATTTAATGTTGTAAAAAGTGTCTCACAAGACAAAACACTACAGTGACCATGTGGTGCATTTCTCCAGATTCAGTTTATTCCATCCAGGAAGGAACACACACACACACACACACACACACTATATTCCATCCAGTCAGGACTGTGTGATCCAACGTGTAACACACACACACACACACACACACACACACACACACACACACACACACACACACACACTAACCAGCTAAGACAGAACAAAATGTTCACTACGGAAAAAGACGAACGCTCACGTGCGCACGTGAACGCGCTCCGAATTCCGCTGACCAATGAGCGACGAGCTCGCGGAGAGTAAGTGCTCCGGGCCGCCGCTGCCGTCAACGACAGCCAACGGCGTGGGACGAACGCAGTGACCGGCTGTTGTCGTTTTTCTGTTTGTTAGTTTGTTACTTTGTCTGTTTGCTGCGTTAGTAAAGTGCATCACCCAGACAGGACGTGAAGTTTCGCTGGCGGCTCTTGAAGTTGGCGGTTGCTATGGCTGCGAGTTCATGCGAGGCTGAAGAGGGAAGTGACGAGCGCGGCTGTTGTTGGGACACGTGACTGGAGCTGCGCTGATCTGTTTTGACAAGCGGCGGAGAGGAAGAGAGGAGGGCCGGCCGACCGAGAGCATCACGACCGGGAGCACCCACCAGGAGCACCCACCGGGAGCACCCCTCCATCTGCGTTTCGCCTCAGTAATGTCGACCCGACAGCCTCGGTAGATCGGGGACCGCGGTGCCAACGGCTAAACGGCTACTGGCAATTTTAGCTAGCGCTCGCGGAAAGCAAAAAAAGGAGAAGGACAAACAAACAAACAAACAAAAAAAGAAAAACAAAGGTCAGCGAAGAGACTTTTGGCAAAGAGGGGGGAGGAGGAGGGGGGGACAAAAAAGTTTTAATGACGACCACAAAAAGGAAGTCGGCACAGGTGGCGGCGTCTGTCGATAAGTAGATGGCGACTGTTGGAGAGCCGAAGACGGGCAGAAAGCGGAGCATATCCGCCTGAGACCGTCCGGAAAACTGTTCGGTGATACGCTGAATTATGCTCGCGTCTTAACAACAACAACAACAACAACAACAACAACAGCAACAACAAGAAAGGGGGAAAAAAGCCGAGACCGTCAGGCAGTCGTCGGGGTCGGTGTTTGCAGCTGAGCTGGGGGCTACCTGCGGGATGTTTGCGTGGCTGTCGTCGCCCGCAGACGCCTGAGCTCCGCGGAGCCACCGGGTTAGTTGGTTCAGTTTGCGACCGAGCTAACGCTGCCGAGTTAGCAGGCAGGAGGGACTCTCTAATGCATCGCCATGTAACCACGATTTCAGGTGCTGTAATCTGAAGACTGGCGAGAGTCGACGGCTTGCTCGTCACATTACTGGTAGTCAGATCGGTTCGGCTCGCCAGCAAGCGGATTGTCAACTCCGGTACCGACTGCGATCAGCTGTCTTTGTGTTGGTCAGTTGGACAATACAGTGCGACTCGATGGACGCGTACAGTAGCATGCTAACAAAGCAATGCTTTGTTGTTGGATAGGGGCCGCTGGCACCGACACACGGGCTTCACAGCTGATATTACTGCTTCGTTAATACAGCAGGTCTCAGTCACCGAGGAGGAGGAGGAGGAGGTGGGGGGTTGGAGAGTGGGGGGGGGAGTGAACACCGTGGTGTTGCTGTGTGTGATAGAACAAGAGAAGACCCTGAAGGCCACCTGATGACACTGGACAACATGAAGCCCGAGCGAGGTACGTGGCGAACCAGAAACAACACAACACACACACACACACACGGATCTTTGAGGGGGGGGCTCGATGGTCAGTGAGTGGGGCAAAATATGCATTTTCAGCTTTTAAGTGGACTGACTGTACTCATTACCCCTGAGGGAAGAATCAGGCCAGGGAGTTATGTAACAGCTGGTCATCCTGGTCACTGGTTATGTGAATTAACAAAGCCTGACCCAAGTAAATGAGGACACTTACATACAACATACATTTGCTGCTCTAATTTTGAATGTTAACACAAACATCAGATGATTCTGTCGCCCCCCCCCCCACACACACGCACCACACACCTTTTTCCCCCTTTGCCTTAATGTTTAGCCTACACGCTCTTCTCACGCCAAAGACATCATTCTGTTTTCATTTGCTTATCTTTGACAGTCCCTTGCATAGGGATGCTGCAAAATGCTCTTGACACCCACCCTGTTGTGGAAATAAGGATCCTGCCTTATGCTCTGCAACCTGTTTACATGTCGCTGTGGCTGCAGCAAAGGGTAAATCGGAGGCGGAGGGGACACCCTTGTTTGTTTATGTGATTATAATAATATTACTATCCTATTAATTTATTCTGAAAGAGTCTGTTGATACCTATCTCTCTGCTGTGATACGTCATTAAGCATTGCATACGCTCAAAAGCTAAACGATTCACTCAATAATTGAATGGACATGGTTGTTTGTGATTCAAGGTATATTAGGCTTTCATTTGTTTCCAAGAAAACAATGGTAGCATACTTGAAGGTGTGAAGAACCTCTGTTCTCAGACATGATGAGATCAGCTGCAGTCAATCAGGGATAGTCTATTTGTTTGTATAGGTTATGAAACAGCAGTGAGGTTGCTGGCTGGTGTAGGTAGGATCCTCCTTAGAGCACAATATTCTGGTAATGGAACTCCTCAACACACAGTAAACACGTGCCCTATATGGGCCTAGACTTTTAACCCTAGCCTTGCCTTGCTTTCATGATCCTTTATATAGAAGCATTGGCCCCAGACTTGTATGTTATGTGGCTTGTCTGAGTACAGGGCACATTGACACTACAGTGTAATTATAGCCAAATAATGAAGCTTAAAATGCTGCATCTGCATATCTGATACTGGTTGAGACAATACCCCTCAAATTGGGCAATATTGAAATGTTTTAGAAACAGACACTCTTCATGTGTCCCTGCCTTTTATGAACAAAAAAACATAGCTGTTTGGCTGATGCACATGAGTGCAGTGCATCTGTTCTTCACCCTTCATGGATTGTCACCATGTCAGGTTGGCTTGCCCGCTGTCATGTTCCAATTGTGAGAGCTTGTGCCAGTAGAGGCTGCTCCACAGCAGTAGCTCCCTCTTTGACTGGCAGATACTGCGGTGCTATTGTTATTTGGAACATGCTGTACCATTCCTGTGGTGGAGATACCAGATTGCTTATAGGCCAGATGCCTTCCTTCTCCTGCCTCTCTCTTGTCTTTGCTCTCAGGGAGCAGGACTGCAGTGGCGAAAGCAGCTGTGTTTTTAGTAGCCTGGACCATATCAAGGCTGAGCTAAGCATAGATGATCTACTTGCAGTGCTCTTCACCCTCTAGGTTGAGACTTCTTAGGAGACCCTAACTAGAGTACGTTCAAGCAAAAGATTTGAACAAGTCCAGACATATGCATCTAAAACTAACACTCCTGTGTCAGGTCTCACAGGCAGTGACCTCCTGATCAGATTGGTGTGAAAAGTCAAGCTAAGGCTTTTGGGGGAGGGGCGGTGATGAGGCAGTATAATCACGACCTGGCCGCCCATATCTTGGCAAAAGTGACACTTTTTGCATATTAAGGGGACACTATGTGCACTTATTATGATATATGATATTGAAATCATCAGATCAGATCAGTGTTTGTACTGATGTTGACCTTAATAATCAGATCCCATATAAGCACAGTCTCTTAGTCACTGCTGTAAAAAAACAAATTCTCTAAGTCGCCTACAACAGTATTTTTTGAAGACATGTAATAGTTTATTATAATGATAAGAATATTTGTGGATGAATTTTCTCACAGACGCTGGGAAAGTGATGGCTTTTTTTATCGCCCTTTTTCCTTCCACCAGGAAGAATGCTCATAAGTCATTCAACACGATGATGGAGAGAAATTGAAAATTGAAAAACAAAAGGAGCTGGAATCAGTTTGGAGCCCTACATCAGCTATAAATCAAAGTTCAGGTCTCAGAGTTTGTATCAAGAGGAAGTAAACCGCATTAGTCTGTGTCTTCAATGGGTTCTGTGTTTCAACCAGGGGAATGTTCTCAGAAATACATGCAGCATCCATGTTTTTGTTATAATGCTAGAAAAAGAGCATTTATGTTACGCTCAGGGGCCTAAGTAGAGTTATCTGACCTGTTGTTTTTCTGAGTTCTGTGAGTCAGGATGGTGTGTGTGCGGGTGTGAGGAGAGAGTGAGTGAGTGAGTGTTACAGAGAGTACACAACAGATTGCTGTTGGCCTTAATAAGCGCTGTGCCGTTGAACCATGTGGCTCAACTGACAGCGTTTAACAGGTCTCATAAAGAGCAGCTATGGAAAACTGAGGACCTGTTTACACCAGTTGGCTAAAACAGAGCCTGCTGCATCAGGTTTCAAACTGTTTCAAATGACGCGTGGTTGTTCTGGAGTTGTGTTTTTGTTTAGTTTTTTTTTTTTTTTTTATCCCAAAAGACATCATTTTTATAATATGTCATTGTCCTTATATCCTTGATCCAAGATGACACTGGGATTGGTTTCACCTAAAAACAGGTTGCTTTGGCTCAACTGTGGCCCTTTTTTAATAACCAGATCAGTGAACAAGAAGACTTTACATAAGTTGGCCATATGAGGTCATATGGTGTCAGAGTAAAACTCTGACAATGGTCTGACGTAGTGCTTGCTCTGTAATGTCCTCAACCGCAGCTCTCAGTTTCTCCCTCTCTTGGACACATTTTAAACAATATACATAGTGATGACTTCAGAGCTAGTAATGTTGGAGGGGCTTATTCAGCTGGCACGGCTCAGAGCTGTGTTCTTGCTCCCTGTAATGTTATTTGGTGTGCTAGTATGGCAGTGCTTCCTGTTTGGAGACATTAGTCCCTGGAGGAAGAGTTGAATAATGTCCACCCCCACCCCGACACACACACACACACACACACAACTTACTCACTGCCTGCCTTCTGCCCTGTGCTCAGTAAGATTACAGCTGCCCTGAGATGTCCCAGACACATGGCGGCGGATCAGAGTATACACTCTCACTGATGAGAGACCCAGATAATGCAGAGTGACATACACTGTCCTGTACAGCACCTGCTTGGCCCTGTGTTGTCTTTGCCTCTTGTTGGCAGTGATTTACCCCATGTTGTAGCAGGAGGTCTCCACAACAGGTGCTCTCTTGTGTTTTACTCCCCTCACAGAGTTGAACTCCATCTGTATCCTATTGGCATGTTTTTTGGGAACATATCAACCAATACTGATTGAAAAGACTGTTTTTATACATCCCATCACTTTCCATCACTTCTTTGCATAGAAATTTTAAACTAATGTTGATTGTATATCGTAAAATACAGTGAATCAACGTTGATTTCCACATTCTAATAATTGAACCATGTTTTTTTTCCTCACTTAAAAATTTTATGTCTAGGCACACAGTTGTACAGTTGGAATTGATTCCATGAACTAGTTTAAGTTGACATAAGTGCTTTTCTGTATTACTTTTTCAACACAACACCACAACCATTTACTGACCCATCTCCCCTCAACATGGATATTGGACTCTCCATTGTACAGCGAGATTCATAGCTGCCTTTTGCAATGAATACCGATACTTTGCATTCGGCTATACTGGCCCCCAGAGTAATCAGCCTAAATCAATGCTGTTGTGACAGGTTGGACTTTAAGTAGCCTAGTCGCTGTATGGGATTGTGCACCCAGTTCTCCCAGTCTACTAACGCTCTTACATAACGCTGGAACATTTTATTTAGCACACCAGCCTTTAATCAGGACACATTTACAGAGTTAGACTATATGGATATACTATATATTATGTATAGTTTGCTTAAGGTCACTGAAGTCACAGTTAGCTGTTTCCTCACTTGCACACTCAGACATAAAACAAGTGTACATATTTATAGCATCTTCTCCGTATTAAGGCATGGCGTCAACAAGGTGTATGGACACAAAAATACACCACCCAGACTTAGAACTGGACTAGCTGAAGCAGCATGGGTCACGTTTCTGCTGCCAAGGTGCCACTGAGCCAGTGATGTCATTGTCTTTGTGTTCGTCACATCCGCCTGCCCCCGTCGTTCCTCAGAGCCAACCAGCACCCAGCACTGTAGGAACAGGAAGAGCCATCTGGACCTGTTGTTTTTTTCTTGGTGGGGGTGGTATTTTTGTGGGGATGATCTATCTTTCTTCCTTCTCTATAACAATTTGTGATTCTCTATTTCTGTCTGTCCTTCATGCATCAAGTTTGTCCTCGCCTGTATTACCTGTAAATGACTAGTATTGTTTCTTATGGTGTCTTTAGGTCTCATCAAACTCTGAATGAATTAGCTAAAATTAAAGGCGAAAGGGCTACTGAACAGGATTCGTACAGTATATATTTGGTTGTGTCAGCAAACGATTTAAATAACATTATATTATCTCAATGACCATGACCTAATTCAAGGTGTCTTCCATTTTGCGTCCTTGTCTCCACTGTCATCAAAATCTTTGATGTGAAATATCCACCGTAGATCTGTGTTGAGCTTTAAATGCTTGTTACAGAAACCACACAATACTGAAAATAACAGAAATTAATGAGTTTCTTTAAGTTTCTTAAAAGCATGTACATGTATAGCCTCTAACTCTGTGCCATATAAATACACAATTGATGCACCATCCAGACTTAGTGCTCTACTGACAGAAGCAGTAGGCCTATGGTTCATGTTATTGCTACCACTGAGCCAATGATATTTGCATAGGTGTATGTCTTCTATTCTGTGACCTCCATGAGCAGGGAAAACCCTGTACAGGTAACTCTGCCTGTCTTTGATGTTGAATCAACTTTCCTTCCCATCACTATGCTGGTCATACCCGTTTTATTTCACTCCCCTGTCATCTCTCTTCATCTCTTGATCTCTCTCTGAGTTCGCATCACAAAAAGCCCAACTATTGTAACACCTGATAATATTGAAAACAAACCTAGATCTGTCCAAAATAGTAAAAGGAAATACATCATAGAAGGGCCTGACAGAATTACCAGAAAGTTGATGCTCACTAAAGATATATCGCAAGCAAATGAGTCAAATTATTACATGTGGGAATCTTTGACTGTCTCACGATAGAACATGTCTAGGCTAATTGGTGACGATTGGGCTACAGCAAGGAATTGCGGCCCCTCCCACCCAGCTCCTAGACCAGACCAGACCAGACCAGACCAGACCAGAGACTGGACCCCTCCACAGACTAGAGACCAGACCAGACCAGACCAGACCAGACACCAGACCTCTGCAGAGACTAGAGACCAGACCAGACCAGACACCAGACCTCTCCAGAGACCAGACCAGACCAGACCAGAGGCCAGACACCTGCAGAGAGAAGAGACCAGACCAGAGACCGGACCCCTCCGAGACTAGAGACTAGACAAGCCTAGACGAGCCACCCTTCCATAGAAGAACTGGGAAAAAAAAGAAAAAAATATATATGTGGGAAAATTTTTAATGGAGTTTGAGTAATTGGGGTACTCTAAATCTTTGCCTTCAACGAGTACGGGGCCGGTTGAATCTCTCTTTCCTCCATTATTGTAGTTTCCTCATTGTTTTGGTGCTTACCGTGCATGTGTATCTTCTAGAACTGGCTCTCTGGTGACGTCAGGATGTCCCGCATCCAAAATGGAGGCAGACAGCCTGTGGATTTGTTTTATTTATTTTTTCAAATCGATTTTGGGACATTTTAAATCGATTCTGAATCGTAGTTAATGAGAATTGCGACTCTTATATGAATAATTCTTTGGAACACCCCTACAAATTATGTGTTTTTAGTAATCTGTAATGAGAAATAACTATGCTTCGATTTATTTATTTTTTTTTATATTTTTTATATACTTGCCGCTGTCGCCAAGTGCTGGCTCATGGGAGGATATGTGGGGTCTCTTTAAATAATTTTATAAAGAGCTTGATCCAGACCTGCTCTATATGTAAAGTGCCTTGATATAACTTTGTTATGATTTAGTGCTATACAAATAAAGATTTGATCAGCTTTGATTTATATTTCTTGAGTCAGTCCCTTTTAAAGCTAAATATCCAGATAGATATTTTTGATGAACATGATAAAGTTTGCTTATACCAGACATTGTATTAAAATATTACAAATCCTCACCATACAGAAATAAAGAACCACATTTTTTTTGTCAGATATCCCTGATTTATTTCAGTCGTTTAACGCTGATATTGACTGCCTAGATTGACTGGAGAGGCTGGAGCCCTTGTCAGGTTTTAGGTTCTGTTACCAGACACCACACATCTTTGGTTGCAAAGAGCGTTGCATAAGCAACACTTTAATCAGTTTCAGGTACCACTTACCTCTCATCTGTTGTTCTCATGATGACAGTGTGCTTTTTTTGGCCCAAAGGGGCCCATCGGAGATGTTTCAGAACTGAAATATCTAATACTAACATGAAGCAAGAACAAGCCAACTAGAAGTTAGGTTGGAAAAACATTCCTTTGTGAATTCAGGCTCAGAGCTATCACTGATACTAATTTATCAGAGGGAATCTAATACCGATTCTGATGGGATAATTGATCTATCCCTCATGTGACCTAATCTTTTTACGTAATGGAATCACAGATACACAAATGCCTACACAACCAGTATCCATTAACAGAGAGCACCTTGGGGGCTCATTGTGGAGGCGTTAAGCACATTGTTTATTAAAAACAATGTGAGATTAAGTTAATTTAAGACTCATCGTATTTATCCTCTTTCTTGTCCTCCATTGCCTCATCTCATCTCTTTCAGGTTGACCGTCAGCCTATGTAACTAAACTTGACTTTAAGAGGGTAGATCTTTGTGTTTGCTGACAAAAGCAGCCTCTAATTGACAAATAGGCCTACATGAAGCAGAACAATGAAAGGTAACAAACAGTCAAAAGCCTGGCCATTGAGGGCAGATTAGAGATCCAGTACATCTTTACCAAGAATATGGTGAGGGTTTTTTTCCAGTCATGTCAAGACTTTGACCTTGACTTTCCTGTCTCATGCGGTTATTTCCAGCCTCCAACCACCTCAATCTGCTTGTACCACAACTGACACACTTTTCACATGGTCCTTGGAGCTAAGCTGCTTTGGTTGTTCCATTTGGACTTCCCTTTGCTGAATTGGCATTGACAACATGGAGAGGTCAGAAGCCTCTGCATTCATGTTGGACAGGGTGGCTCGTGTTACAAAGAGAGAGAGGCTGGTCTGGCTGGTCTGCCCTACTGCCCTACTAACCCCCCCCCCCCCGACACACACACACACCCCAGCATTCAGCTCAAATGTTACCAATGGAGAGGACATGGATGTGTCACCAAATTCCAACTAGTAGTTAAAATGGTCTTCCCCTTCTTGCCAATGAACCTGAAATTTTTTTTAATTTTTATAAAGTACAAAACCTGACAGCTGGTTTTACAATAAAAGTGTGTAGACCAAGTGTGCATTGTGGATGCTAGATTAGGCAGCTCTGAATGACTGCTGGCTTGGCTGGGGCTTAGTAAGTCCCACTTTGACCACCTTGTCCAGTATTGCTGTACCTGCTCCGCTCCACTTACATAACAGGCATTAGTTGGACAATAGATTTCCAAAGGGCTGCTCTAGCCTGAAAAAAGGGAGCTTAGAGGCCAGCTACAATATATGCAAGCAAGGTAAAAAAGGGCAATATGGAGGACACTGGAAAGCTTAGGTGAGTTAGATGATCATTTTTGTGAAATCAGGACAGATGAGAACGAGGAATGTAATGTGAGGAAATGGTCCCTAACCCTAACCCTAACCCAATGGTTATATTTTTTAATCTCAAAAAAGTTTACAAGGTATAATATTTTTTCACCAACAGTATACTTGAAATTTATTTTAGCTTAATGCATTTATACCTGGTAGCTGCTCATTCCAGTCTGCATCTCAGCAACTCATCTAAATAATGGGGATTTACGTAAGTGTTTCTTAAGTTGTTGAACAGGCAGAGGGTGTACTGTATTTCTTTGCTTGTCTAAAATGTTGCAGTAGGTCCATCCAAGGGGATGTAGAGATATTCACACTATAAATAAATAAATAAATAAATATATTCAGTCAGATTCAAAGCCAAGACCAGCTCATTTTACTCATTCTAACTGGGTGTGAAATTGACTGGTGTCCTGCAGACTCTGCACTCCTTCATCCACCATTACCTAACCCTGATTGGCCTCTATTGTAACCAGAGCTTTCATCATACATCCTGACCTAATATTGTAAGAAGGTATGAACAGCAAGGGTGATTTTAGAGGGATTTGTCTGCATGGACTCAACAACAGTTCACAGCAACAAGTCAGCTATTGTATATTTCAGCTGAATGGCCTGTTAATGTTACACATACAACCATAGAGCTGCATATAGATAGCATAAGATGTAAGAAAATTATGTCCTGTTTTTTAATAAATTCATATTCACTTTTCATACTTTCAGCCACCAGCTTGACTACACCTTGGTAAGACTGACAGGAGTAATGGGCTTTTGGCACATTTTCACCTACTGGCATGGTGTACAGACAGGAATAGAGGCATGATAACGTGGAAGATGTTTTAATTAGCAGACATGATGCATCATCAGCCTTTAATGGCTTTTTCCACATGCAACTTGCACATAGCCTCCACATTGGCTAAGTTTTGTCTGTAAAGCACTTCTGCGTCATGATGAAAACTTTTTTCCCAGTGGCTCAGAGCTTGTTTACCATGTGACTTAATGAGTCTGCAAGTTGTTCAGCCTCTGAACAACAGCTCTGTTTGTGGTTGACAATAATGGGTGTTAGAGAGGGGGCAAGGTGGTTTGTAAGTCTGGGCGAGTCTGAGTGTGTGTATGTTTGTTCGCCGTGGGAGAATAATAGCAGCTGAATTCACTAAACAGAGGAAGGGTTCTCCTCAGCTGGAGCTGTACTGACGCCCCTCAGCCAATCAGGACTTGTTGCTATGTCTGCTCTGAATCTGCCCCTTTGTGTTCCAGAGTGGGAGAGAGGGACACTCACACACATGTCATAGAGCCCAAGCACAGTCTTGAAGGCACATCTCACTAAATCAAGTGGGAAGAATGTGGACAAGTATTGAGAAAGGCACAGTGAGTCTAAGTAACCACGTTCAACTTGACAATGGCTGTAGTTTATTTGTTAGATATTTAAAATATTTGAAATGTTTCAATCCAACACATGAAGTTAAACCCAGATGATCCTCTCAGCAAAAACATGGCAGCCTCTTGGCAGACTCAGGTTCCACTTCCACTGTTTTTTAATCTCATAAATTGTACAAAAACAGGAAAGGTGAGTTGGCAGTGACATGCAAGTCATGTTATAAAACACTATGGAAACACAGCTGGCTCTGTTATTATCATTGAAGTTCAACAAGGAGCCCTCTGCTACTTTACCATGCAACAAAAGTAAGGGAGTGACGTAAATACTCATAGACACAATCAGGGAAACATACACATCTACACTAGCACAAGAGAGCATTTGATCACATTAACAGCTTAACATGCAGAGCAGCGTCACTCTCAACGCACAATACATGGAAATGGTATTACAGTCCTACCACAGCAGACCCACCAACAAAAAGTCAAATGGAGTTAGCGCACAACACTGCACTGGCAGAGCACAACAGGAGAATTAACTGGCTACAGAGACTGATGTGTAACTGCAGCTGACTGTCACATAAAAGACGGATATGCAGCTCAAGCCTACACACAGACGTTCCTCAATCACTGTGACAGGAAATTTTAACCAAATGTCTCTGTTGCCTTGGCAACTCTTATCCCTTAATTTTTCTGAGCCTTTCTTCCCTGGACAACAGTTGTGATCGTTGATCACTGTTGAGCACCTCCCAGGACACTCAGCCAGGGGAGAAATCAGTGAGGCTATGTGTCCTTCCTCCTCTGACACAGCCTTTCATTTTTTAGCGTAAAAAGGAAAACAGATAGTTCTTGGATTTTCTGCAGGGCTGCTCAATTAATTGTGTCTTAAACTGTAGCTCAGTTTTTGCTTTCACAGAAAATTTTGCTTTATTGAAAACATTTAAATTCCCCACAGGTGTGTTGGATAAATGGATGTTTTGTTTGACTGTATCAATGTCAGTCTGTTTTACATCAGTAAATCAAAATTGCTGCAAGATAACTCAAATGTGCTAGCTTGTACAAGAATGGATTAGCTCTATTAGTATTAATTTAGTTGTCCAAACCTATTGTCCTCATATACCTGTTCACATATTTTCAACATAGAAATTGCGAGACCAGTTGTAGCAACTCATTGGTTGTGTGTAAATTATGGGACTCTGCAGTAACTGTGTGACCTGATTTTACTTCATTGTTCAGTTATTCAATCACAAAATATTGATGCCATGACACTGGCTCTGTTGGATGTTTAGACAGCAGCAATAAATTGTCTAGATTTGATTGGCTCCAGTTCTTTGTGGTTGGCCATCCTTTTATATTTAGCACAGTAAATCAAAAAATTGCTTGGATTGTATTTAAAGTGAAACATTTTTGGTAACAAACTGGTGAAATGTTACAATCCCTTCTAGAAATGTTACATAATCACTGCAGGTCCGGAATAGCTGATGATGTCATGGCAATGGAAAGTTTGAATGTGACAGTTGAGTGCTCTGCGTCTGCTTTATTGTAACCCTAACCCATGTTATTACATATTCATACATGCCGATTACAAGCTTTTGTACTGGCCTTTATGTTTTGCTCTTGTATATATTTGGACCCACAGTCTTGTGAGGCACTCATGGCAATAGAAAATGTGTATGGAGGACTGCAAGCAAGCACTCATAACCCTTCAGATGTATAGGGAAAGATGATGTACTTTAACTGGTCTTTCAGACCAGCTGGTCTCCAAATAAAGTGAGACTGCAGAGCAGGCCATGGAACAGAGAAGACGGCATCGCAAACAATTCCCATGGTGGTAGAAATGCAGTTGCCAGAGCTGCTGACACTTCAGATCCGCCACCTGCTTTGCTAACAGTACATTTGAGTATTTGAAATACTTCGCTATGTTCTTTATTAGTCTTGGGTTATCCACATAGTGGGCATCAGCCAACCTTCAAAAGCCCACCCCAGTGGTGGATTTTAAGAGAGCCCTCTTTGTAGTTGTTAGATAATCTATGAGCGTGATGTTTTGGGAAGGGTTAGATTAGTTAACTGGCTATAGTGTGTATCAATCAAAGTCAGCATTTAAGCGACTAACTTGTGCCTGCTGGAACTTTTCTCGTGATCTTGCAATTACTTTTATCACTCCATAGTGTATGACCACAGGCGGCTGCTGCAGAAGCCCTTTTTAAGATGGGTGCTGCTGGCAGACACCGTCACAAAGTCATCAGATACTTGATTGTGGGAACTTACACTTTGAAATCAGAGAGAGAAAAATAGAAAATGAGAGCTACCAAGTTGCATCTATATTTATCTCACCGGGGGCTGCAGTAAGGAGATTTAGCATGGAGGAACTGTGTAATCTCTCTTCCTGCCTCCATATAGACATTATAGAAATGCAGTTTTCTCTGTGTTCACAACTGCACAGTTCTTGGTGATTTAGAATCACATTTCCGTTACTCAGAATTGAATGTTTGTCTCTCATGAATAAAAGAAATGTCTCCAATCTTTTAGAGCACATGGAAATTTGACAAGTGCTGTGATGCACTGCTTAATTCGGTGCAGCAGCAGTCCATCATATCGTGTTCTGTGGTGACAGTTCAGTTGTTGCTGTGGAAATATGACAGAGCAGTATGAATTGTTTGAATGTTTTTTTGACTATCCTCTTCGAGTACATCAAAGGAGAATGACCTAATTTTTCAGTACAAGCACAGCAGAAGTTCTGTTAAATTTAGATTTGTTTCCTTTTCCTTCCCTCTTACCTATGCACAGTTGTAATATGAAGTGCTGTGTTTTACTCTACTAGTCAAGGCATGCTTTGCAGAAGGGATGTTGTGTATGAATGATGATACCACTGCATAAAGGTATACATAAGATGACATTTGGGATATCACATGGCCTTGATGTGTATTTGTATTTGCATGTTTGCTTTGGCCTAACCATATTTGAATTTGTTCACATTTCAAGGTCATGCCATTACAACATTACTTTTTTCCCTTGCAGTAAAATCTTATCTTAAATTTTTATGTGTTCAGCATTTTTAGTGAAGCAGTGACTAAAAACGTACAAATGCAGAAAAAAAAAAATTTCCTTCGACAAAATCTCTTCTTCTTCCAGCAGAGCACACAGAACCTTCACCGTTATGACCCACTGAGTTGCAGCTAGATATCATTGTGTGTTAAGCTGACACACCTCAGTGACCTCAGCACAGGCTGCACAGCTGCACAGGAGCTGCATGGAATTGCCCTTCACACACTGGCACACACAGACACACACAGACACATACACACTCGCTTGCTCCTGGAACACTGATTATCAAGAGTCTGCAGGTCCTTGAAAAATAAATTCAAATTAATGAAAAAAAAATAAAAAATAAAAAATCTCCTGATTCCTCAGAATCTTAAATACCCTCTGATATCCTGTCTGCTGCTTTTTCATCAGAAATGGGTCCAGTAATACAGACCTTTCCTCCCTTAGTTTTATTACTTATTCATCTTGAGAAAAGTGACTCGTCCCCACTGGAGCACTTAAGGTTTTTAGTGAGTTGCACAGGGGAAAGTCAACAGGAGCTGTGGACAGCTGGAGAGTTATTTATTTACCTCCACAACCAGTCTGAACGTTTAAACTGCAGCAAAGCAGTTACTGTTGCCTTGTAGCTTTCATTATGTTTTTGTTTTATCAGTGTTTCTCATCTCATTTAGTTTGAATATTAGACATGGAAATCTGGTATTGTAAAATTCTGTCTGACACATCTGTCGACCATAGTCTCTCTTGTATTGAAGACCTGTCTCACAAAAAGACTAATAACTTCCTATTGTGTAACTGGCAGTTTTTGCTTGAGGGGTGTGTTTTGAAGGTGGCATGGTGGTTAGTGCTGTCTCACCCTTGCTGCAAAGCCCTGGGGCCTTTCTGTGCCATGTTTCAATGTGCTCCCTGTACAAGCTTCTGTGCCTGGGTCTAATGCTAATTGTTGAGCATTGTTGTGAGCGTAAATGGTTGTCCCTGTATGTCAGCCCTGTGATGGACTGGTGACCTGACCAGGGTGAACCCCATCATGAATGTCAACTGGGATTGGTTTCAGCCCACTTAACACCCAAACAGATAAGCTGTATAGATAATAAATTGACAGATAGGTGTATTTTGTTGAACTTCAACTCAGATGATGCAACACATTAAAAAGTACAATGTTAACTGTAGCTATCTCAGTCAGACTTCTCTGGGACCTGTTTCTGTTTCTCATCCGATATCTGTCCCTGCTTTTCCCTTTGCTCTCTGCTGACTGTGAAACTTCTCCTGCCCCCCCAAAAAAGCAGAAGCAGAAATTCTAAAAATGACAATCAGCTGATGCAGATCTCATTTAATTTGCCTGTTTGTTTGTTTTTTCCTGCAAGATTTCAAAGATTTCCAAGAAATCCATGTCAACTGGAAACACTGTTACAATGACTTCCCTTTTTAATACGCTGTTGTTTCATCAAAAATCTGCCTGTAGACCATCTCACCGTCTCTCCCTCTTTGAATTATGTCTCATGTCTCCCTGGCTGTTACGCTGCAGTATTATCTCCCCAACACAGACACATGACTGAGGTATGAGGAAGGGCTAGAAAGACTCTAGCAGGGCTCTTTACTTCATTTGGCCACAAACAAATGACACATGTGGAGTGCAGCACCATCTGAGCCAAAGAGGATGGGAGTGGTTTTTGCCACTTTGGCTACTTCCACAGCATTCAAATTAACTGTGAGTTTATGTGTGTGTGTGTGTGTGCGCGCGTGTTTAAATGTGTATTTGAAGAGAGCAACACAGCTTCTGCTACAGGGACAGAGTCAGTCATGCAGGGATTGTGAGGCTGCAGTTCCTGGATTAATTGGTCATCTTTTCTGTATGTGTGCTTGTCTCTCTTTTTCTCCCTCTCCCTCTGTCTGTCTTTGCACCTTTGTTGTTAAAACAAACCACTGCATACACAATAGAAGCATTGATCCCAGAAACGCATACTGGCATTACAGGCTTCAGCAATGTTACTGCTACCACACAAAAGTGTGGCTTTGTGTTACTCAAAACGTAGAAAAGCATCAGATAAGCGGCACAAAACTGTTCATTTGCCTCTCTGATAGATTTTAGGTAATGATGAATCACACTATGCTGTGTGTCAGTGTGTAACACAATTTTAGCTATCAAGGCTGACCCCTCTACTGCTGTCCTGGGGGACTTTTTCCATCCCACATGATTCTATACTGATCTGTTGGCCAGAGGACACGAAGACAGCTGAGAGGTGTGTGTGTGTGTGTTTTTGTGTGCGCGCTCACATACAGGCCGAACCAGCTGATCTGTAGGCGTGAATCCAGCTGCACCCGGTGGCAGGCGGTCACAGGTCTAATAATAAGACGCCTGAATCCAAATCCGACCTGTTACATAATTCACATCGCACATTATTGGGGGATGGAGGAGGGGTCACACGCATGTTGAAAAGAGAAAGACCAGTGCTCCATTATATGTCATGTTTTTAGGTTTGGATCTGTGAAGTGGAGATTGCATCACCAAAGCCTCTTATTTCCAAACTGGACTTAAACCTGATTATGCTTTCCTTGATTGTAATGTTTTCTTTTTGTGTTTCTTAAGCTGTGAATGCAATCGGACAAGGAGAGAAGAAGGCAAGCAAGGAAGTGACAAACCTAAATTAATTCAGTCACGCAAATATAAATTGTTGGGAGATGGATTTCACATTTTAAAGGGCGGAGGGGCAGAAATGAATCAGTAACGGTCCAGTGGGAGGTGGGGGTGGGGGTTGAACATTGAACCCCGCTTGTAAGGCTTAATGATTGGCAAACAAAGTGGATTGTTACAGAAATTCACAAATTTGTACCAAAGGCAGGATTAGAGGGTGGTGATCTGCATTTAATGATTTTTCCCTATCTGAAACGGCAACTCCTCTTTCTTTTTTTTTTTTTTCTTCTTTAGTATCATTTTGTGTTATCATTGACATTTACATGGTAGAGTTCGCTCCTTTTGAGGACAGCATTTTACCAACTCAAGAACATCAACAGAATTAAAAGTTTTATCATCCCAATAGTACAGGCGAAGTTCATCCATGCGTTCATCTCCAGTAGATTTGATTACTGTGATGGTTTTCTGACCGGACTTCCCATAAGGAGCTACAGCTGCAGTTCATCCAGAACGTTGCTGCTAGAGTTTTAACCAGGACAAAGAGATCAGAGCACAAAACCCCAGTTTTAAAATCTTTACACTGGCTGCCAGTCACTCACAGAATAGATTTTAAAAGATTTTAAAACCCTGCTGCTAGTTTACAAATCACAGAACAGTTTGCGACCAGAATCCATTTTTGATATGTTTAGAGAATATAAACCTGGCAGGACTCTTAGATCCATGGACTGACTGAACATGGAGAAGCAGCATTTAGCTTTAATGCTGCAAATAAGTGGCACAAACTGCCAGTTGAGGTTGAATCAGCACCAAATGTTGATACTTTTAAATCCAGGTTAAGAATATTTCTTTTCTCATGTGCTTATGCAGGAAACCTGAACTGTACTTCTCTTAACATATCCAAACTGCAGCATATTCAATCATTTTAATTTAATTTTTAGGATTTTATGACAGATTTTATGCGTGTTACTGTTCTTACTTTTCTCTGTATATTCTCTGCTTGTATATAAAGCACGTTGAAGTGGTTTAGTGCATGATGTCCACTATATAAATAAACTTGCCTTGCCTTATATCTGTGTGAAGGTTACATCCTTTTCTGGCTTTTATCAGTTCTACTGCATTCTGGTCTCCTTCAAACTTCCATTTAGGCTATATTTCTTTGATTTGTATGCGTGTGAAAGTGTGTATGTGCGTGCGCGCACTTGCAGGCTTTATAGGAATGTCCTTTTCTAATATGGCAGCCTAAAGAATGACAGCTCTCATCTATATGTACACGAGGTGGGCCCCTTGACTAAATCGGCCATCACTAGTCCTTTGTTCTGCACTGCACATGTGCGTATATGTTCCTGTGTGTGTCTGTGTGCTTTGTATGTTTTCAGTGGCTTTGTATATTTTGTGGATGGTGAATTTGTTTATCATAGCTCTTGTTTTTTTGTGTTCCTTTGTGTTTTAGTTATGTATAGTGTTTCCTTTTAAACGTAAGTATTCCTGGAGTTGGTTTTCCTAGAAAGCAGCAATGTGACACCCTCTGTGTTCACATGATTGGGGCTCTGCGTGTGTGTCTCTGGAGGGGGTGTGGGTAGAACAGCCTTTCTCCGAGGCTCTTTTCCCCTTGCTCCATTAATCACAGTTTTGCTTCCCTCCCTTCACCTATCCCTGCTTCTTGCCTCCTTCACAATGTGTACCTTCCGTCCAAGTCCCCTGAGGGCATCATCCTTTCCCAGTTACCCCAGTCGTCAGGGTGTATTCCTTAACCACAGCTCACAGCTGTATGTCCACTACATTCAAAGGCTCAGGAATTAAACCTTATGACCTTGAATCTTGACCTTTGTCATATATTACTCCCTCCCTCAGGCCCCTAATGCTCTCTTGCTGTTGGTCTTTTTCTCCCTTTGTTTCTGATTCAAGCCCACAAAGAAAAGGAGGTTGTCCCTTAATATAGCTTCCCTCTCCATCTCTTTGACTCTGAACGTATTCAGCCTACAGCTGGCTAACAGACCTCCTTCTTCCCCTCCCTCCTTCGTCATGTTTTGTGTTGGAGTGCACCTTTCTCCACGTGCAGCAGCAGCTCAAAGGCATGTAGGAGGAGTTCCCTGAGAGGAATGTGCGTGACTGGCTGGCTGGCAGCAATACGTACACACACACACACACACACACACAGCTCACACTTCTGCAGAGCCAGCTTAGAGGGACTTTGTTCTTGCCAGGCCTGCCCTGAAGGGAGGAGGACAGTGTGTCTCTGTGTGTGTTTAGGGACCTGAGGACCTGACAGCATCAAAAGATCAAAACGTTAAAAAAATGCACATAGTTGTGACTCCTATCTAGATGAAGGCAGGCGGGGTGAGCCTTCCATTGTAATTCACTTATCTTCAGTACAGCTGAATTTTTTGCTTGTGGCCTGTCAAAAAAGAAAGCTACAATTGTCAGTGCTGCTGTGTATCAGCTGACCTCCTACGGGATTTTGGGAGTTTTCTCTGGAGGAGCACAGGAGATAGACAGCCAAGACAGGCTCCTCAGCCTTCTGCTAAAAATACCCCACTTTTGTTCTTAGCATCAATTATGACACAAACAGAGCAGGGTTGGTTAATGTTGCTGAGATAGGAGACATACTGATAAGTCACAACTACAGCTGAGGAACATTTGCCTAGTGAATAATATTGAAAGACAGTGGTTGAGTATGAACTGTAGTTCAAATGCGTCTTTCCACTTCAATATAACTGTAAATCTCATTATGGTATAGTCTGTTTTTCAGGGGTCAATGTTTGATTCAACCTGACTCTGTCCTGATACCCAGTTCAGCCCCACCCTAACACAAACTGTTTGAGCACTGGGTGGTGCAACAAAGCTTCCCTATTTCTGTCCTGTATTGTCCTCATATCTAGATGAGTTTTTGTTTATGAATACTCTGTGAGTCAGTATGAATGATGTTAATATCGGAATGTGTTTTTGTTAGAGTGGTTTAAGAGAGAGCAGACTGTGTGTGGCTTCACCCCTGAGATCAGCTGATGGGCAAGGTCTAAATATATTCCTTTGAAGCAGTCAAACTAGAAAATTTGTGTCATCCACTGCCTTCCCCCACACCCCTTCTCCAAACAGGCTTTTCTAGCCAAAGTTAATAGCAGCATCCACGTCAAGCACAAACATAAGGATTACCACACACAACACAAGTTTTATTTCCCCATCAATGTTCACAGCACAGAAAAAAAAATAGCAGTTTAAATACTTTTAGTCTAGTTTGTCACTTCTTTAAGTGAAAAGCAAAAAGCAGACACTGGACTTCTATTTGTTTGCCTTCCCCAGATGCAACGGAGGAGTTTTTCGAATACGATGCAGAGGAGTTCCTGGTGTTCCTGACCTTACTCATCACAGAGGGAAGGACACCAGAATATTCTGTGAAGGGCAGGACTGAGGGGCTGCACTGTCCACCAGCCCAGTCGGCCATGCCACCTCTTCACAAGCACGAATGCAGTGACAAACTGCCTCAGGTAGCACATGTGAACACACATTTGTTTACACATTCCTTATTGTCTTTTCCTCTGTAAATGTAAAAAATTTTTAAAAAAGCCAGTCAGTTCTGTTCATTTTACTTGAGGTTGTTGCTCTTTCATTTGAGTCATTCAACTCATGAACTGGGGCTTACATACCAAACAGTACAAATTGGTAATATTTTTTTTTAGTGATGGCATTTTTTCAGTATTACTTACTCAGCTTGAACAAAGTGTCCACCCCTCACTGTGTAAAATGCAATTCAGCAACACTACAGCTTCTGAAAAGACCAAAAAGTTGAATCCACATCACTTAAACTTTTTAACCATACACTAGAATAAAGATGGATGAAGCCTCAATGATGTCACCCGCACATCTCTAAAAAAGAGTTTTGAAATTTGGTGTTGGCTGCTCCACCCTCTCCATTTTGGCAGTGCCTGACTCCATCCAACATGTAGTTAGTATAAAACTGGAAGAAGAGAAGGGGCATGTGCTCAATCATTCAATGTATAATAATTTTGGCGAGCACACACGCCTGTTAACATCGTATGTGTGTGGTTGTTAATGACTGAGGGAAGACTAATTCATTCACTAGCTATTTGTCAAGTTATATCGAAGGCTAACTTTATCGTTTTGAGCTTATGAGTAATCCTTACATTGGGCTGATGTGAGGGTCAATTTAGTCCCATCTGCTCTTCCCCAAAATTTCAAGATGTTGTGTTTGCTAAGGACCGCTAACCTTCCACCTTTGTCTGCTGGTGTGTGTCCAGTGTCGGCAGGCAAGGCGAACCCGTTCAGAGGTGATCCTGCTTTGGAGGAACAGCATCCCCATCATGATCGAGGTCATGCTCCTGCCAGACTGTTGCTATGGCGATGAGTGCCCCCCAAGTGACCCCATCAGTGACCCAGTCATTAAACAAGATGCTCTGCTATTAGAGAGATGGATCCTGCAGCCAGTTCCAAGACAGTAAGACACACTCGTTATTTCAATCATGGTGACATTTCATATTTATACAAAATTCTATTCTGGCCAACATATTGTTTAAAGTTTGAAGTTTATAAGAAATACAGTATGTTGCACAGTGTTTCAAGCTGCTGCAGCTTCCATTCATCCATTACTGTCTTCAGTTTACGTTTTCAATGTGTTATTAAAAACAGACAGCCTGGGTCTCATTGTCAAGTACAGATAAAGACCATCAGTACATTTAGATTCTTTCATAGTTACCTCATTCAACAAAAAATTCTGGAAAGGGAAGGGGGTACCAAGTTTCTAAAACAGAAGAGACACCAATGCCACATCAAGGCACGGATGGGTTGCATGAGTAAAAGCTAAAATCGTGCTTAAACAGTGTGGAGATGAGCAAATGTACAATCTGGTACAGGTTCCACCAGCAGGTCTGAGCATGCACCATAATTGATAGTTGATACATGCTTTTATTGTTACAAAGGTGCAAAATTCAGATCATTAATAAACAGAAATGTTTACAAAGCATACAATAAGATCAAGCCTAAAAAAACTATTTGGAAGAACCATGAGGAAATTAAACTGAAAAAGCGAAACAATAGACTTGGCACTCGGAGGGTTAATTAGCCTGATTTTGGCCCAGTTTCCTACTCACATGTGTAGCAACAGGGAAGACTGCTTGAGAAAAACACACACACACACACACACACACAGATATTCCTGAACTGTGTTCTCATTAAACTAACATACTGGCACATTTCCACCTCTTTTAACCGTGTTTTTAATAGAAGCGGTGATCGTTTCATTGAAGAGAAGACCCTGCTGTTGGCTGTTCGCTCCTACGTCTTCTTTTCCCAGCTCAGCGCCTGGCTCAGCGCCTCCCATGGCATTGTCCCCAGAAACATCCTGTACAGGTCAGACATAGCACTCACTCAAGACACTGGTGGGTGGAAGGCTTTTTATTCAGGCTGTTGGAACAGATTATTAAAACTGCAGGAAACTTGATCTAAAGTTTGGTTATTTTAAAGTTTTAGAGGTAGGTGTAAATATATGTGCAATGTGGTTTAATAACTGAATTACAGGAAGAGAAGCTGAATATCCAGGGACTCTGATAATGCCTTGATATTTTAAGATTAAGATGAAACAATTTTCTGTTTATTCAATTTCTCTTTTTCAAACAGGATCAGTGCTGCTGATGAGGACTTGGTGTGGCAATTCTCCCAGCCGCCTTCAGAGCACATTTTCCCCGTCCCCAATGTATCCCAGAGTGTTGCACTGCAAGTTCGTGTCCAGTCACTCCCACGACAACCAACCTACCCCACCCTAGCCTGCAGCATCCATACTGGTCTGCCTCCACTTTACAGCAAGACCCACAGCCTCAGCCCAAACCTCAACAGCCATGGTGGCCTGCCCACCCTAAAAAAGAACCAGGACCCCAGCAAGGACAACCTCCTTCACAACTCTAACATATACAGCAAGAGCTCCAACTCCATGTCTGGCCTTCTGCTCAATGGATTGCCCATTCCCAATCTTCCCATTAACAATATCCCCATTAATAGCCTTCCTCACACAGCTGTGCCACCTCCCTACAGCAAGAAGAGCCAGGAGTCCAGTGAAAACCATGCGTATCAGAACGGAGAGCTTCCTCCGGTCAACATCCCCCAACGTCAAGGTTCACCACTGTTCCACAAATCCTCCCACTCCCCCACACCGTCTCGTTCCCCCTCTCCCCTTCCCACAAGTAAAACAGGGAAGTGGCTTTACTCTGCTCTCAACGGTTCACCCGATCCCATGCAAGTGGAGGACTATGGTTCTGGCACTAACAGCAATGAGCGGTCAAAGGGACCAATCCCTGAGCCACTGAGAGCCTTTAAGAATTTTTCCTTGGCTGAGCCACCCTGCTGCCCTTCCCCAAGGCCGAATGTAAATGAAACAAACCCCCTGATTGGATCCCTGCTGCAGGAGAGGCAGGAAGTTATTGCCCGCATCGCACAGAGGCTCAACTTCTGCGACCCCACAGCACCGCCAATCCCTCCTGGCCTTTTTGCTTCTGACAACCCTCCCAAAGCCATGTGGGGCAGTAACCACGATGACATAACTGCCAATAAGACCAAAGAGCCCGAGGGACCGCCCTATGAGTCTGTGGGGCGTGTATGGCCTAGTCCCTTCAACACACCTGTGACTGACACGTCTTTCAGCAAACGGGAGAGCACCTCTCCTAAACCTGCTGCCTGCAGGAAGCTGAAAATGACTGAAACAAGAGACAGAGAGGAGGAGAGGAATGGAGAGAAGGAGAGGGAGAGAGAGAAGGAGAGAGACAGGGAGAGGGAGAGAGACAGGGAGAGGGAGAGAGAGAGAGACAGGGAGAGGGAGAGGGAGAGAGACAGCTCCCTCATCGCCCAAGCAGTACAAGACATCACTAGACTCATCCAGGAGAGACTGTCTGTCCCATCCTTGTCCCCCAGGCACAGTAGAAGCAGCAGCCCTCTGCACCATACACACACAACAACAGTCACACACACGGTCCGCACATACTCGCACACTACACACATCCCCCAAGCCTCACACACTGCCACCAACGGCTATACGAATGGCCATATACCCAGCCACGAACCTCACAGAGGCAGCACACACACTGCTGCCCCGCATGCGCCTGTTTGCACAGACAAACCCCGAGCCGATCTGGGGACCGAATGCCATTCTCCCCGGGCCCAAAATGGTGCTCACTTCACACTTGATGAATCCTCATTCAAAGGCCAGTCCTACACACAGGCTGGTCAGCGTTTACGAACTCCCCCACAGGAAACGCTAGGAGTCAGGACATCCAGCAGCCATGAAATTCCCTCTGCCTCCCCCATCCTCGAAAATAGCCCAAGGAATGCCCAGATTTTTAGTTGGATTGGCAATGATGCCAGCCCAGCCATGAACTGTAACTTTAGCCACAACCACAGCAAGCCTCAGCCTCAGCCTCACCCTCACCCTCAGTCCCAGATGCAGATGCAAAACTGCTTGCAAGCCCAGGCCTCATCGCTCCAGGATGAGAACCAGGCACCTTCGGAGTCTGGATGTTCCCGTACCTCCAGTCCCGACATGACCCCGCCTCCTGCTGTACTGGTAAGGGACTTCTCATCTTAGCAGGTATTGATCATCCATATGGTTTTAAGTGGTCACCAATAAAGTCTACACCTATCCCAGTTGCCATGCTTTGTCACTCCCAAGAGGATATTTGTTTTAACTACATAATCAAGTGATCCCAAGAAATGTCTGTAACTTCTTAAAAATCTGCAAGTTGTTACTTCCACAATTTTTTTTGATGGGTTAAACAAACAAAATATGATTTGTTAATAGTGAGTTCATTTAAAAACAGACATGAGTATCAAACTACTTCTTAATTTAATTGGTAGACCTTTTTTTAAATGAAACAGTTATATGTGGTGCTGCAGTGATCATAAAAAGGGCATATGATCCAACAGAATATGATGTAATAAATACAGATGATTTACTTGTGGCTCAGTCTCTCTCCGTCTTTGTGCCCCAGCGTGCACACAGCCCCTCCCCTCTGCGTCCCTGCAACAGCTGGAAGAAACAAAATCGCCACTCACTAGACGCCACAGCAACCAAGGCCTTCCATCCCTGCACCGGCCTGCCACTGCTCTCCAGCCCTGTAAGACACAAGGACACACACAACCTCACACTCATTACCACATTCTTATATTGAGATACAGGCTTAAATACACACTCAGTCATGATTAATGGTCAGTGTCCATGCGGTTTTGTTCGTCATAACACCACGCTCACAACCCTTTATTTCTTGCCATATGAAGCATTACTCACACAATACTTTCATCAGGCTTGTGAAACACTCAGAATATCTGGCAGCAGCTTTTATTGCTGCTGTGCTACTGAGTATTTGCAGAGGTTAATGTCCACACAGAAACACACACACCAACACAGACAGGCAAAGGCAAGTGACTCATCTGTGCCTCATTGGCCAAAGAAAGTTGTTGTACTGACTTTGTGTTGATCAAGACGTGAAGTAATCTTACAGTTTCCTGTCCTCTGATCTGTCTCACTCACATATGAAAACACTAACATGTGTTCACACACTCATGGAAACTCTGTGGTTTCTCACTAGCACACAAGTTCACATTCACGTAGAATATGATCACATGTTGATACTATGAATGAATTTGATATTTTAAACGTGTTTCTCCATTCATTGAAAACTATTTGCACAGCTTCTGCTTTTAAATGTCTGTCATGTGGTCATAATCCTCTCAATTTGACATTCTGACAGAAAAAAAAACAAAGTTCCTGATTTAGTCTGTGATAGTGATTCAGTTTTTTCTTGGTTAGTTTATCATGTATTGTGTGTGTGGTGCAGGTTCCTCAGAGGAAAGCTCAAACAGGCTACTTTGACCTGAACACCTCTCTGGCTGGCTGTAAAGGTTTGCCCTGGGCCTCTGGGAAAAGGTACGCATTTCCTCACTTGGGATATCTGTTACTGTAGTTACACAGAGTGCTGCTCAGTTTGTCCACAAGAAGGAGGTCAGAGCAGTTTGACAGGTTAAATACAGTTTTATTTAATCACTGTTAAAGGACAAAAGATTTTTTTCTTCTTCACTTACCTCCCACATCATCTGTTGAGTATCGTACCATCTGGATCAAGTTACTCATACTGTTCAACGCCATTTTAAAACCTGCTTGTTCTTCTCACTTTGCAACATTTCAGCTGTTACTATATGCAACTGAAAGCAAGGGAAACTCATCTAACATAAATACTTGATAGTGTTCTATCACGTTTCAAGATAAAGCATTACCATAAGAGTTTTTTTTTTTACTTAACTGCCAGAATTATCAGAGATCTTTATTAGACAGAACTTTTGAGGCAGTTACATGCAATAGGATACAGAACAATAGAATGTAGAAGAACTGTTTGTGTGTGCAAAGATCAGACAATAGGAGTGTTGTTCTGTGTGGTAATGTTAGGTCACTCCTGTTCTTCTCACGCTGCCACCTGCTGAAGCTCTGCTGTACCATGACTGCATTCAGAATCACACGCTTTCAGCTTAAAATGGCAGACATGAGTGAGCTGGCTGTACATCCACAGAGCTCCATGGGTCTGCCTACACCAAGCAGATGTGGGTGGCAGCTCAGTGCTGCTTTTGAAAAAGCAGATGTTTATCTAAGTTTAACATTCAGGGTTCAAAGTTTCATTTCAACCACAGAACGAATTCTGGTCATTTTTCTCTAAAGCTTCCAAACATGGTTTTCACTTTTGTTATCTATTTAATCTGAAAGATGTCAGGATTATAAACCCTTAAGATGGCTGATGACGCTTTTGTTTAGACATAAACTTCAGTCTCACCCAGGGCACCGGCCTTTACCGACATACTAGGAATCTTTGTCAGGCAATCACCTCAGGATGCTGGTGCACACCCCATCCTGAGAGCAAGCTGATCAGGTCTGTGTCATTTATCGCTTCAGGGTGTGTCCAAAGAGAGAGGGGTACCAAGATGAGTCACAGCAGCTGTTCAGTGCCAGCGCTCCACCTGCCAGTCTCAGTCTGCTGGGAAACTTTGAGGTAAAATGAGCAAACACCCTGACAACCTTAGTCTTTTTCCATCTTAGCTCACTAAACAGACATAGTACTCACAAAGCGAAGAAGCTGTCCGCCCTTCTTCATTAAAGTGGAAAACAGAAAGCTTTATTTATTTATTAATTTTTTTTTTACCGTCTTACCTAAGAGCTTTGCTCATAGAATAAAAACTGAGTTTCTGCCATTTTCATCAATTGTCCTTGATGGAGATAAATCAGAGGTCAATGTAAAAATCATAAATGTGTTGTCTGAGAGAGGAATAAAAAGGATTTCTGTGTAAAACTGAACCCTGTTTCTTCAGGAGTGTGTGCTGAATTACCGCCTGGAGCCTTTAGGGACAGTGGAAGGTTTCACAGCGGAGGTGGGAGCCAGTGGGTCCTTCTGCCCCAGTCACCTGACCTTACCTGTGGACGTGTCATTCTACAGCGTCTCCGATGACAATGCTCCATCACCATATATGGTGAGATGTTTTTTTGTTGTTTTTTTTTTTACCTGCTCTATCTCGTTCTTTTTCTAGCCAACACATCATTTAACTGGTTATACGTTTTCTCACAGGGTGTGATCAACCTGGAGTCCCTGGGGAAAAGGGGCTACCGTGTACCTCCATCAGGAACCATTCAAGTGGTGAGGAAACTTCTTTTTATGTTGAATTGCGATAGACTATTTGGATTATGGTGAACAAAAGACTGAGAACAAAGAGTAGATTACCCCCAGTGGCCAAAAGACTGAGAGACCCCTAGTGGTTATAGAGGGATGCTTACAGTTCTACAGAGAAGCTTGATTGTGTTGCAGTCTTGAATGTTTTTGTTGTGATTATACATATGAATTTCATCGGTGCTTTCCTTCATATACTTTAATAACGTCATTCAGATCTTACATACAGTGTGATGTTCATTTCACATATCTAAACTGATGTCATGTTTTGTTTTGTTTTTTGTTATACCTGTCATGTATCACCCAGACCTTATTCAACCCCAACAAGACGGTGGTAAAGATGTTTGTTGTGATGTACGACCTACGAGCCATGCCAGCTGGACACCAGACCTTCTTACGCCAGAGGACCTTCTCTGTTCCCGTCCGCCGTGACACCAACAATCAGACCAGCAGGAAGCCCCTCACCCTGGGCCAGGGACGGACCTTGCGCTACCTCGTACATCTGAGGTTTCATTTTGTCATTTTGTTTCTATCCATCAACATAGACAATCCCCATGTCCCCTTATTCATCGTCTTTTTTTGTCTCTGCCTTCTATTCCAACAAAGGTTCCAGAGCTCTAAGTCTGGGAAGATCTACCTCCATAGGGACATCCGTCTGCTGTTTTCCAGGAAGTCCATGGAGGTGGACAGTGGTGCTGCCTATGAGCTCCAGTCCTTCACAGAGTCCCCAATCGACCCTCCGTTCTCTCCCCGCTGCTGAGGCCGGACTCCTTCCCTCCTCCTTTCCTCCAGGCAGGCACACTACCGAAGCTTCAATCACCTCAATGCCAGCGGTAGACTCTTACTCAGCCTATTAGGCTGTGGCTAGAATTTGAAAAGAGAAGAGATTTTGGGAGAGCATCCAAGAAGAGTCACCTGGCATGTGCCCAAAATCTTCAGTTTCATCCCTTCTGTCGCACAGAGCTGATAAAGGGACATTAGCAGCCTGGGGGGCCTGGTCGGAAATGAAACATTGTTCTTTAAGTGCACGGTTTTTGATCAGATAGGGGTCAAAGGTGATATTTATGAGGAATACTTCAGATCCTGTTCTCTTGTCAGATTATTGTTCCCCGTGTTGTGTGCAACAGGAGAGTTTAGAGAACAGTTTTTTTTTTTTTTTTTTTTTGTTTTTTTTTTTTACAGAAGCAGTTATACTGCTAATTTATCTAAAAAAAAAAAAAAAAAAAGTTTACTCGAACCAAATGTTGATTGGACTTTTACTCGACTCATTGAACATTTGAATAGCTAAATTAATTTCTATATAAATACAAGACCCTTTTAACGGTAAAAGGTTTTGTTTTAAATCTTTAAATGTTAGATTGATCGAACTGACGGTGAACTCAGCTTTGACCCTGTGTTTCCTGAGCCTGGAGCAGAGGGTGAACTGGGGTAGCAGGCTGTGCTACAACATCGTTCCCCTGTCCAAAAGAAAAACACATAGCATGGACCACTAACAAAGTCGAACAAGCAATCAAGCTCGATTCAACTGAAAGCATCACAGCAGAACATCAGAAGTGCACTGTGGATTTTTTTTCTCATTGTAACTGGAAATGAAACAGAAAATAGTAATATTCTAATACTTTTGTACTGTTACAGAACCACTTTATTGGAAGTGTCGCAATAGAAAAAATAATTTAGTTAGTGTTTACACATTCACTTTCAGTTTACTTATCATCAGTTTATTTAATATTTAAATTAATATTTCAGTTACTACTTGTGACGTCTGTCATGCTAAGATGATGTAGTGCAAACTGTATATCATAGTATGTATTTTTGACATTAATATTCAAATCTGGAAAAAAATATATCTATATATCTTCTAAAGCAAACTTGAGTTCTTCTCTGTCTCTGTTTTATTTTTTTTCCCAGCATGCTTCATGTTCTACCACTTCATCTCCGTACAGAAAGACCCTGGGTTGGGGAGAAATACTGTAGGGTGGGGTGAGGAGAACAGAACACAAGGGACTTCTGCTGTTATTCAGAAATTAAACATCTAAATGTCACACCCACTCTGTGAAAACAAAAGTGTCCCCTGATTTTAAGCTCAGTTAAAAAAGTCAGAAGTGCAAACGAGGAATGGTTTTGTTTATAAACGAGCTGGTCTGTTGTCTCTAACTGTATACTGGTCCACCATGAGTGCATGCAGACATTCAGGTCTATTCACTGTTTCAGGTGTTTTTATACAAATCAAGCACAATGTGATCAAAAACTACAAGTAGACTGTTAAAGAAACTATCTATTATGTGTTTTAATTATAAAAGGAAATAAAAAGTGCACACCATTTAAACAAAAACTGCCCCAAAAAGTTTGCCCAGTTTTGAAAAGAGGGGATTAATCTGTCAGATTTCTGTTTCTTTAACATCTCAAAGACTGGTACAGTAGGAAACTGAAAGATGGTACAAAACGATGGCCAAACCTAAATAAACTTGAATCATTCTGGTTTGACTGAGGAAACGATAATGACGAATATAATTCACTGAGCGTTTTATGAAAGCAGCAATAATAATTTAACCTCTAGTCCTATTTCAAATAAAACGTAATGGTTTAGAGTAGTTTTGTTTTTATTGCTGTCGTTTACACTACAGAGGATAAATAGTGGGGAAAGCCCAAACATTTGACTCTCGGACAATTTTATTTCTCAAACATATTTTCCTTAGATTAATAATGTCATGGTATGACTGCTACAGATACTAATCCCAAATGTGATAAAGCATTAAGTTATGTGGAAAAACTGCACGAACAATCAGTCATGAATTTGTGAGCTCACACAGAAACGCTCTGACTTGTTCTCCGGCTCTTGATGCTGGGCGGTGCAGTTTGACAGCAGCTACAGGGTGTAACACCTGCAACAGGCAACCGCACAGCAACTCACAACACTGAAAATAAGTGTTGGTCCTCTCTGAGCAGCCTGCGGCCCGTTCGTATGCATCATGAGGCTCTGATGCTCCTTCCCTTTCATTTGGCACAGCGAGAGCAAAGAAACCAACCGCAGTGTTCAGAAGACTGCACGAAGAAACACGTTTATAAAAAAAATAAAAATAAAAAAACAACGAGGAAAGAACTTAATCAGCGCAAACATCCGCCTGCGTGCAGATCTGAGGATTATTCAGCAGGAAGCTGGATTTGTGTTGCAGCACATGGATCTAACAGCTGATCGGTGCATTACGCAACCTAAATCCGACCCCCCCCCCCCAAAAAAAAGCCCCCCCAACTGCGAGTGCACGAGAACGGGAGTAGCTCCCGCACGTGAGCGCGCGCGGTGTCTCCGCATGTGACGTCGTACTTCTGGTGCGGGAGCGAGCGCTGCGCGGCGGCGTCGTGTGGGAGCGGAGAGCCGGAGCGGAGGAGCCGAGGATCAGTCCGACAAGAGAGCTGTTCTCCGGGGCCAGCACCGCGATCATCCAGACATGTCGGGGGACAACGAAGACACGCAGACGGCGGATGAGACCACGTTGGACGAGAAGGCACCTGTGTGTTTTGTTTTTTTTGTGTTGTTTTTGGCCGCAGAGGAAGCGACGCTGACTTTGTCATAGCTAACCTACTTAGCGTTAGCTCCGTGGCCCCCCGCGCTTATTGTTGACACATCCACCCAAAACGAGCACAAAGTCTGTGCTTATTTGTCAAATTGTGGCACGATATCGCGTTACCAGCTGCCCTTCTGAGGGTTAAAGCTGCTAACAAAACGAAACCCATCGGCTGTTTTTGTTTTTTTTGTGTGTGTGAATGTCGGATGCTAAGGTTAGCAGCTAACTGTCATGACATTCACTCAGCGGCAACAGTTAGCTGCGCTGCTAACGTTAGCACAGCCGTCTTATTCCCTGAAGACAAATGACATCCGATATTATCTCCGACTGACACCGAGCGGCTGTGGGGGGGTTCAGCATCCGACATGTTCAACACATCCACGGCTAACAGCGACGGTTAATGTGCGTTAATCCGGACCGGATGCCCTGCCCGGTAATCTGAGGCTGCTGGCTGCTGGCTGCATATTTAAACACCCGTGTTGTTCTGACCGGCTCTCATAAACACTGACAGGAAATCACTGTAGCCATATTTTCAGAAATGCCAACCACATTTTATAGGTAGATAATAAGTTTTGACGCTGCTGGCTGATATTTCACTGTGGGCCTGGAGGCATCTGGTTTATACAGTCTGTTGTTGTGCAAGCAGCATTGCTTTTTGAGCAAGAGGGTCTCACTGTAATCTCACTGTCATGCTTCTGCTTTTCTTCTTATTTTTTCTTTCTCTCAGGAGGTTCAGGACAAGGTGATCAGTCCTGAGAAGGCAGAGGAGGCCAAGCTTAAGGCCAGATATCCAAATTTAGGAAATAAACCCGGAGGCTCTGATCTGCTTCGCAAACGCCTCCAAAAGGGGGTGAGTTATCTTTTCTGTTTGTCTGCTAGTCAGTCAGACATCACATGAGGATCGCTCCCGTCTCTGTGGTGGCTATGTATGAATAAACTGAAGCTGTCTGATTAAACGATTTAATGTACGATTACTTGACTTTTTCACTTTAATCGATAAGAGACTATGTTTTTGGAAATGCCTTTCGATAAATCGCATTGCACACCATCAGGACAACATTTATTCATTTCATGTGCATGGCTTTAAATTGCTAGAGGTTTATCTCAGTGTGCAACCAAGAGTGAGCTGACGCTGGAATGAGCAGTACATTGCTCGAAGATTAGTAGACAATCAACAAACAATCGAATGTGAACAAACAGATGTCTATGTGAAGCGTTTTGCCTCAAGTGAGGTGTCATAAACACATTTATACTTTTAAAGGGTATTTGAACAGTTGGTTTTTATTCACATCTGTGAAAATCTGCTAACTCTGGTGGGAAACTGGTGAAGCACATTGTCTGTGTCCATGTGTTTGCACATGATGCAAAAAAAACAAGGGCCACTCATAAAAACTTTCTTTCAGAGCACAGTTAGCCAGAAGAATGTATTTTTCTTATTGAAGATACAATTATTACTATTTCTATGTACAAAGTTATTAGAATATGACTGTTCCAAATCCATTGCTCAGAGGTGCATTTGTCATTGTTTAAACTTCAAATGTCACGTCTCTCTACAGCAAAAGTACTTTGACTCAGGTGACTACAACATGGCTAAAGCGAAGATCAAGAACAAACAGTTGCCAACAGCAGCACCAGAGAAGACCGAGATCACAGGGGACCACATCCCCACCCCCCAGGACCTGCCCCAGAGGAAACCCTCTCTGGTGGCCAGTAAACTGGCAGGCTGATGGACACAGCCTCTATATCCTCTGCAGCACTTCCCAGCCCTAACCCTCTCCACTCAAGTCTCAGAGCTGTAACTTAACCTCTCCCATCCCCCCGTACAGTACCACCTGTCCCCAGTTTCTGCCCCCTCCCCAACAGCCTGGACCCCACCGAGCAAGAACCTCCACCTAGCCCTCAGTGAACTGGCTAGCTGATACCTTCAAGTCATTTTCGTTTTAGTTTCACCCAACTTGGTACCATTTCTACTGCCTCTTGTCCTTGTTTATGTTCCTTCTGTCACTGTCCCCTTACCTTTTCACGTTTCCTCTATTTTCTCATTACTTCAATGTAAGATACACTGAAAGACAGGACATCTAATGTGAGTTTGATGAGCGGACTGTCCTCTGTATGACGGATGGACGATGGATACCACAGTGTTTACTGGCAAGAGGCTAGAGCTGCGTCTTCTGTAGTTGAAGGGCTTTGGTAAAGACATCAGGATACCACCTTTTGTGTGTATGTGTGTGTGTGGGTGTATGTGTGTAATACGCATGCTTTTGTTCGGCACAGGGGCAGACATCAACCTTTTAGAAAGTTAAACAGCTGATTTGTATAATTCACTGTATGTCCTTATTCTAAATTTTGCTGTCAATATGCTTGAGTAATGGACTGAATATAGTAATCCAGAGGCCATGCTCAGTTTTCTTAATGCTTTGATTGTGAAACGTGGAAACACGAGGGGAAGCCATACTAAAGGACCACACATTTAAGCCTATAGTGAGATAAGGAACTGCATGTGTGACGCAGGGCTTCCCAAGGCAAACCTCACTGAGTTCCATTTGAATAAATTAAGGTGAACTGAACCAACATCCAAACAGATGCTGAAAACATCATCTGCAAAAAAAAAAAAAAGAAAGCTCTGGTTTGAAAATGTTAGATCGTTTATTGAAGACATCTTGAAACAAAGAACTTCCTTGAAGTGAGGAACAGTGGGGACACCGTTGCCCTTGTTCTGAAGTGTGGTGTTAAGTTTGCATTGTTTTTATGGTGTGCCATTCGTTTCAGCCTCCAGGGACGTTACAGTCCTTTCCCTTGGTCAAAACTTCTAGTTCCAAGTTGTCATGAATGAAGTATTACCATGCAGGAAGAGCGTGGTGGAGTATGTGGGACCTGAAAGCTTAACTTGTCAGAAGGGACCATTCTTTGTGCTGTGTGAGTAGAAAGCTATTGTTCAAAATGTACTTGGAGCAGAAGTTGACACTGGGAACAAAGAGTGTAATGAATCGTGTTCAGATCTGGAAAAAAAAAACTATACTCATAAGTTAAAGTAGTTTTATCTTTAAATTGTCCTTGGCCCTGTGTAGTGCTTTTGCAGGGTCCTTGCTGACTGGATGAAGTTTACCTGCAATGTGGTAAATCTAAGCTAGCACTACATCTGTCTGAGCTGTGCATGTATGTGGCTGCCCTGCTGTCACTTTGTGCCATTTTGTTTTGTAAATAAAATAGTTTTGCACAAATGTTTACCGGTTGTGTTGAAAAATTGCGTGTTTAAGGTGAAAATGTCTCAGAAAAGGTCTGACAGTACCTGCTCATCTTCATCTGTGTCTTTTTCGTGCCTCTGCCTGTGACAGGCTGAGCTCTCTGTCCAGCCAGCCGCCGGTAGAAACATTAAACTCATAGTGACCTCACAAAACAGACACACAACAAAAGTTTTGGTCCTGTGAATGTGACTGCCCAGTAACTCGTTAAAGGATTTGTCCCCTTGGTGCAAAGTATGAACTGATCAGGGTTTGGTTGTAAATGATGAAGGTTGTTGTGACCTTGTGCAATAAAATACTTAGCACAGAATTTCACACGTTATTCATGTAAACAGTCACATCTACAACTACTCTGAGGCACGTTTACAACTCATGGCATTCCAGCTTTCCCTCAGCTGGGTGAGGACACACAACTACTGTCTTAGAGTAAATAAAATTGTACATGTGGTAGAACAACTAGTTTTGTGGAAATTGTTAACATGGTTGTTATCGAGGGATGCAAAAAAAAAAAAAAGTCGGGGACTGTCAGAGGCATTAAGGGACACTGTAGCTGCGTTATACACATCCAGTCTGTCACAGCAAAAACATCATTCAGCGATGATTGCTTTATTGTATTAATATTTGTTGGGTTGTGTTATTAGGGAAAATAAAACTTTAGCTAATCGCAATTATTTTCTGAGAGCTACACTTTATGGAGGAAAGTACTGGGCCACACCTCTTAATCACTGAATTCAGGTGTTTCCTGTTCTGCTGAGTCAGTAACTGTTCCAACACCTCCTCTGACATTAGCATCAGCACAAAAACTGGGAGCTCTGTGGAGCGACCAATCGCACCTCTATCTGGCAGCCTGATGGATGAGTCTGAGAACATTAGCTCCTGTAAAGTCTGCTGGAGGTCTTTTTTTTTTTTTTTTCCCCAGGCTGGCCGAGGTCTCTTTTCTGTTTCCAGTGAAGAGAAATCTTAACACCTCAGCCTACTCAGACATTTTGGACGAGTCCATGAGCGCACAGTTTGGGGAAGGCCCTTCTCTGTCCATGTGGGTTGGTAGGTGAGTTCAGATGAGATAAACTTGTCTGTCAGGATTAGAGTTCAGTGCTCCTGCATCAGTGTCACATCAACAATGTTCTTCCTACAGACACACAGAGAAAGTCTTCTTGGAAGACGGAGGTTGTTGCAGCTGAGGCTGCACTTGGGCTGTAAGCTGCAGTGCTCAGCTAACAGTACGTCCAGGGCCGTTTCCAAGGGCCCCTCCAGCCACTAGGGGGCCCCACAGTGATGAATGGTCAGGCCGGTCGTTAATAAGCGAGAGGGAAGACGTAAGGGATGGAAACCATTTGTGTGTGTTAAACTGAACTGATCCCTTTTGATTTAAAGAAATAAGAATAAACTAATGAAAAGTTGTGGCTTCACTGTGGATCACCTGGGATTTGGAATCTGTCCGTTGTAGTTTGGCAAACTAAGGGCCCCGACAAAGCTAGAAACGGCCCTGAGTACGTCCTCAGGAGGCTTTTCACATGTGCGGTGCTGCGGAGGGCTGTCGGGCAGCTGGACAGCCGCCACAGAGCAGGCGTCACTAACCGTGGCAGAGAAAAGGCCCCTGAGAACGGGGCCCCGACAGAGGGGGACGTTCAGGGGCTCCTTCTGCTGTCATGGTAGACGGACAGGACCTTTATTCCCCGGCCACACATCTGTTCGTCTCCACGTAGACATGGGGCCTCAGACACTTCCTGCTGCTGCCCTGCGGCTGACTTCCTGTATGACCTCTGGACTGTTCACCTCCACATGACCGGCCTGACGGAAGACGTAACCTGCTAAATTTAAGATTCTTCAACGTCATTGTTCAAACAGTGACATTTACGTGCTCTCAGGAATGAAAGAAGGAGAAGGAAACATTTTGACACATCCCTCTGTGTTTCCATCACAATGAGGCAGGCCTGTTATGGACTGATCAGATGTGTTGAGTTGTGTTTTCGTATTAACTGAGCTGTGACGACAAATTCAACAAACATCAGAAGAAAACCACCAAAAGGGACAAAAACATTTATAGACGTGGTCATCATCAGAAGGTGGAGATAAGAAACGTCTGGAAATCCTGCCAGAGTTTTATCCTCTATCCATCAATCAATCAACCTCCCTTCCTCCCTCCTTTCCTCCTTTCCTTCCTTCCTTCCTTCCTCCTTTCCTTCCTCCCTCCCTCCCTTCCTTCCTCCCTCCCTCCCTCTCTTCCTCCATCCCTCCTTTCCTCCTCCTTTCCTTCCTCCCTCCCTCCCTCTCTTCCTCCCTCCTTTCCTTCCTTCCTTCCTCCTTTCCTTCCTCCCTCCCTCCCTCTCTTCCTCCTTTCCTTCCTCCCTCTCTTTCCTCATTCCCTCCCTCCCTTCCTTCCTCCCTCCCCCCCTCCATCCCTCCTTTCCTTCCTCCCTCCCTCCCTCTCGTCCTCCTTTCCTTCCTCCCTCTCTTCCTCCCTCTCTTTCCTCCTTCCCTCACTCCCTTCCTTCCTCCCTCCCTCCCTTCCTCTCTCTTTCCTTCCTGCCTTCCTTTCTTCCTCCCTCCCTCCCTCCCTCCCTCTTTTCCTTCTTCCCTCCCTCCTTTCCTCCCTCTTTTCCTTCCTCCCTCCCTCCTTTCCTTCCTTCCTCCCTCCTTTCCTTCCTCCCCCCCTCCTTTCCTTCCTCCTTCCTTCTCTTCCTTCCTCCCTCTCTTTCCTCCTTCCCTCACTCCCTTCCTTCCTCCCTCCCTCCCTTCCTCTCTCTTTCCTTCCTGCCTTCCTTTCTTCCTCCCTCCCTCCCTCCTTTCCTCCCTCTTTTCCTTCCTCCCTCCCTCCTTTCCTTCCTTCCTCCCTCCTTTCCTTCCTCCCCCCCTCCTTTCCTTCCTCCTTCCTTCTCTTCCTTCCTCCCTCCTTTCCTCCCTCCCTCCCTCCCTCCTTTCCTCCCTCCCTCCCTCCCTCCTTTCCTTCCTCCCTTCCTTCCCCCCTCCCTCCCTCCCTCCTTTCCTTCCTCCTTCCCTCTCTTCCTTCCTCCCTCCTTTCCTTCCTTCCTCCCTCCCTCCTTTCCTCCCTCCTTTCCTTCCTCCCTTCCTTCCCCCCTCCCTCCCTCCCTCCTTTCCTTCCTCCTTCCCTCTCTTCCTTCCTCCCTCCTTTCCTTCCTTCCTCCCTCCCTCCTTTCCTCCCTCCTTTCCTTCCTCACTCCCTCCTTTCCTTCCTCCCCTCCTCCATCCCTCCTTTCCTCCCTCCTTTCCTTCCTCCTTTCCTTCCTCCCTCCCTCCTTTCCTCCCTCCTTTCCTTCCTCCCTTCCTTCCTCCCTCCCTCCTTTCCTCCCTCACCCCCCCCCCCCCCCCCCCCCCCTCGTTGTTGGTGTACTGGCTCCCTTTGACCGGGTGGTGGTGCAGTTTTCCGGGCGGTGTTTGGCTGAATCATTTCATCCATCATACCCAGAATGCTCAGTGATCCCCGGAGCCCTGGGCCGCCCGGAGCTGTGTCCCCCCGGCTGTGATGGCGGCAGGAGGCTCGTCCTCAGCAGCGCAGATTTCAGCCTCCGCTTCATGAGCACACACACCGAGCCCGGAGCCCGGAGACCTGCCGGCCTTTCAGCCCACATCGGAGACGGCACGTAGCGAGTCAATCGCCATGGCAGCGTCGGAGCTATACACAAAGGTAACACACACACAAACAAACAAACAAACAGCAAAAACACAAAAACAAATGAACGTTTTTGGACGTGTAGCTGGATGCTAACGGCTAGCTCAACGGCTAAATAACGGTCCGAGCCGACGGACGGTCTTTGAAAGCTTTTTAATGGTCGAGCTGACGGACACTTTGGTTTCTCTAAAAAAAATGTCTAAATGAACATTTCTGTAATTAAAACGTTCAGTTCGGCGGATGTCGGCTTCAAATGAATGAAACATGAACAAGAAGAAGCTGTGAGATGTGTCTGAGGGGAGATGTGAAAACGCGACATGGTTTTTACACATGCATCGAAGGAAATGATGATTTTTGCCCTTTTTATTTGCTCATCTGTCACCTTGTTCCTTCTCCTAACCAAGAAATCTCCTTCCCTCGGGCCTCCATCGCCTCCCTCCTCCTCTTATTGGAAACAAGGGGGTTGGGACGATGCCGAGGCGGTGCCACCATCATGGAGGCTCGTTAAGAACAATATTTGGCTTCAGCCCAAACCCCAGCGTCTATATCTCCTTGTGTTAGTCTTTCACATCACTGTTGTTACTCGTCTCGGCTGTTTGACCCGAATATTTGGGCCGTGAGCCGAGCGATTCAGCTCCAGTGTCCGCTGGGAGATGCAGCGTCGGCCGCAGCATCCGGACAGTGCAGCATCCTTCCCCTTAGCATCCTTCCCCCTTAGCATCCTTCCCCTTAGCATCCTTCCCCTTAGCATCCTTCCCCCTTAGCATCCTTCCCCCTTAGCATCCTTCCCCTTAGCATCCTTCCCCCTTAGCATCTTTCCTCTGAGCATCCTTCCCCCTTAGCATCTTTCCTCTGAGCATCCTTCCCCCTTAGCATCCTTCCCCTTAGCATCCTTCCCCCTTAGCATCTTTCCTCTGAGCATCCTTCCCCCTTAGCATCCTTCCTCTGAGCATCCTTCCCCCTTAGCATCCTTCCCCCTTAGCATCCTTCCCCCTTAGCATCCTTCCCCCTTAGCATCCTTCCTCTGAGCATCCTTCCCCTTAGCATCCTTCCCCTTAGCATCCTTCCCCCTTAGCATCTTTCCTCTGAGCATCCTTCCCCCTTAGCATCCTTCCTCTGAGCATCCTTCCTCTGAGCATCCTTCCCCTTAGCATCCTTCCCCCTTAGCATCTTTCCTCTGAGCATCCTTCCCCCTTAGCATCCTTCCTCTGACCATCTTTCCCCCTTAGCGTTATTCCTCTGAGCATCGTGGATGATTAGACCAGTGGAGGCCCTGGCTCCTCCGGGAGGCTCTACATGTTACACTGAAGGCTCACAAGGTCATAGATGGTGATTCTGCTATTGTAGTATTTCTATATCCAATGCTGTTGTTGTGAAACTGGAAATAGTGTGTGTGTGTGTATATGTGTGTGTGTGAAAGGAAATGCGTCACCCACCCTCTCCTTGTTGACAGCTGGTGTGTTCAGGTTGATTAACTGTTGTGCTGGAGAAAAAAAAACATGTCAGTGTGTGTCCATTGCAGCTTAAATATTAATAAGTTTGCAGAAAATCCCTGCAGTGTATTCATGTCATCTGAAACACTACTCACCCAGTCCTACGGCTATAGAGCAAGCCCTTGCTGTCTTTAGGGCTATAGACAGGTGCTCAATGATGGTGTCTTAAAAGCAGATGACACCGATTTGAACCCTGTGTGAGCAAGTGGTCCATGCTAGCTCCCAGGGGGATGTTCACCAGTTAGGACTAATCTTCAGGTGAAAGAAAGACTCAAACTGAGCATTGCATTTAGCACTGAAACGGTTATTCAAGTTGTCAATGAGCTACAATTATTGTTTGTTTGAGGAAATTGATTTTATTTTATTTTTAATTTTTTTTCAGTGAACCCCCCCCCCAAAAAAAACAAAACAAAACAAAAAAGTCTGTTTTGTTTTTGTGGCCATCATTAATGATACATTTAATCATTTTCACATTTTTCCCATTGTGAAATGTTTCTGGTAGATGTGGTGGTGGCTTTAACTAAATGAAAGTAGTTCCGCACAGCTCAGGTTGCATTATAAATTTGCTAAAAAAAAAAAAAAAAAAAAAATACATATTTGGCTTTTGATTAAGTAACCCCCATGTGTGAAATTAAAACCAGCCACAACTCAGTTTTCATAGATTTTGTCTGAGGCTGGCAAATCTTTTGGCTCTGCCAGCAGATTTTTGCATCTTATACATCAGTTTCAGTGTGGTATTCCCTAAAGTAACTTGTTGGGTGTTAAATGGTTTTGAAAGGAGTAGGGAAAGTACGCGTCTGTGTGTGTGTGTAGCTCGGAAACATAAAGTTAGTATCTGCTTTGAATGGTAGAGTCTGTTTTAGAAGTCAGCCTCTGATGTCAGACCCCTCTCTGTGATTTCCTTTACCAGTGCAGGGGTGGGAAACACTCTGCCCTTTGTGTGTATGAGTCAGCCTTATAGAAGCTTATTCAGTGGGTTTGCGCTGTTTGCTTCAAAACACGCACGCACGCACGCACACTGGCCTCACTGATCTGACCACCACCAGTAGGAAAGAGGTGAAGCAGAGGTGAAGACTCTCTCATTAGACCCATGTTGGTCTGTTGGTCCACCTTAGCCAAATAAAGAGAAATCATGATCAAAACTATGGCCAGAGGTGGAAAAACAACGCTGGGTGACAAGAAGTAGAAATGGACTTTCCAGGAAAAGGAAATTATGTGTTTCTCCATTTGAAGATCAAGAGCTGGAAATGCTCTTCCACAAACAAGCTAGTTTAAGTTTAAAAATACACACTGCACTTGGTTTGATTGTTTTTCTTTACCGCAATAAGAACATGTACTTTATTTTCAGAATCATTAGATTCAGAATTAATTGAGAAACCTGAATTGAAAAACAAACATTTGTCTCTTCAGATTTCGGTGTTAACTTGATCATACCATTCGCATTCGACTTGTCTTTTTAGCACCTCAACATTTACGTTGTTCACAACGTACACAACAACAATCTTTTGTGACACGTTTTCCCTTCATAAAAATTGATGGATCTATGTTTTAAAAATTTCTCTTGGTCCTCTAGTTATTTTGATTAGATTTATATTAATTTTGCTATCCTAGTGGAAAGATGAAGATTTACTTGAGGACAGACTGGAGGCAAGTGTGTTCAACACATTGAAATCTGTAATAGCAGGCGATTTTTCATTAAGCACAGACCAATCACTTTGTATTGCACCTGTTGTCCCAGTGAGGAGGGTAAAGCACCTGCTGTTACATCATTGATTGGGGTGATGCCAGAAGCACAGTACGGTTGACCGTTTCAACCCAGCATAGATGCTACAGAGGCGGTTTTATAACTCAGTGAAAGATTTATTCATGAATGAAGAGAAGCAACATGGCTTTTAAGTCTGACCATCCAACTTGTGAAAACAAAACAATATGTACAACTTGGAAAGACATAATGATTTGAAGGAAGGATAAACATGGTAGAAAGCTGTGGTAATTTATTTTATTAAGAGTAACGGTAATAATAACAAAACACAATTTGTTATTTAAATACTTGTTACACATTAGCAGTTCATATAAATATCTCAGACTACTGGAGGCGCAACCTCCGTTGTATCAGTTGGAGAATTTTACATGATCTAATGCCAAGGATTTATTTTAGTTCTCCTCTGCCCTAATTTAGAGCATGTGCATTAGATCATTGACATAACTTGGTTAAAGTAAGTAAGTAAACAGACATGTCAAAGAAGAACCCTTTAAAAAAAGTGTTACAGCATCACAGTTATTTATGGAGATGATGGTGATGCTAATGCAATCATGAAAAAAAAAAAATATGTTATATAAGTTAAAATTTAAGTTAATGATTCTCAAATATCCCCAAAAATATTGTGTGTGTGTGTGTGTGTAGGAATGAGATCCAGCTTTAGCGCTTGTCCCCATGTCTGTAGGACAGTTGTTATTTGTTGCCATGCCAGTGGCTTGTGGGAAAGTCCTCTTTGCTCGCTCCAAGAGTCTGTGTGCTTCAGAGCTCATGTGATCGAGGAAGGAAGCCCGTGTATGTGATAGACAGCAGGGATGTCCAGTCATCTGTCAGTGGATGAGGAACTTTTGGGGAGCATCAGTGAACACTGCTTATGTCTGCAAACACAATGGGAAGATTTCATCCAGCAGCAAGCACCGGAGTTCAGCGCTTGATCAGTTAGTGTCTGCTCTTGAGCCGTGTGCGACTTGAGGCATCCAGAAAACCAGCAGACTCGTAGCATGAGCTAGAGGATCAATAAAGAGACGAGATGAACCGGGAGTTGGAATACATGTTTGTCGAAGTAAGGTTTTTTCTTAAGTGTTTAATTTCTAAACAGGCTTGGCTATTTTCCATCTTTAGCTTACATGCAGTTATTTAATGTGTGATCTTTAAGCCTTTTGGTCTTGACTTTGCTGTGGGCTGCTCAAGGCTGGGTTAACATGGAGCCCCAGACTTGACACACCCTTCCTCTGGATTTACCTCTGCAGAAAACAGTCAGGAAACTGAAATCAGTCAGAGGGTAAAATCTTTGGATTAGCAACAAGTTCTTGCCTCAGTCTAAATAACAAAGTCTTCACGCCGGCATGCGTAGGTACCTGGCTGTGTACTTATATCTCACTTGGCTCTTGTTGAGACTGCTACTACTTTCAGATCAACTTAGTGTTCTAAGGGTGGACCTAGTGTGCCTTTGCAGCTCAAGATGCAGCATTGAAAAAAGCATGTGAACATAGTGCCTCTTGTTGTATTTGATATTAAGATTTATACTGTTTCCCTGCTATAAATGCAAGTCAAGAGCTCAACTATTTGTCAACATTGTGTTCTCCCCTTGTCCCACTCTGATATATCGAACACAAGTGAGGGAGTCTGGTCTGATTAAACTAATGTGATTACTTGCAGGGTAGTAACAGAGCTTCTTAGTAAGAGACTCTGATCTTTGACCATCACTGCACATTGGCATGCTAGTTGTGCTAAGAGTCTACTAAGGGAACACCCCTGGGCTAAGTAAGGCCGTCAAGGGTCTTTCTGACCAAACTCTCCACCAAGGTTGAGGCCTCTAAATCTTGGCGTCATGCTGCGTCTGCCTAGCTGAGCAGAAAAACAGCAGATTCTCACATGAGTGGCATCATGTGACGAGGCTTCTGCAGACTGAGACTGCATTGACTGCTTTACTGAGAATATGTGCGCAAAACATTTTCCTTGCAGCTCTCCAGATGGTCTACCTTTGTGTCTTGTAAGAAAAATTTCATGTATTTCCACCTGACTCACTTTTATGATGCACCTTCCATGAACTTCCCTTAATTCTTCTTAATATTAAGAGCATTATTTTCCTCCTCAGTAGAGTCTGGTTTTATTCAGGGATTTTTCAACTACACCGACAGTGTAGTGGCCATGACGAAATCAGTTCAGTTTCAGTGGTAAAAAAGGGCACCTATCTTCTGGAATCAAAGCTTAAATGACACATATTTAAAGATAAATTGGACCACGAATGAAAGTGATCAGATTTATTCTAGCGGCCTGCATTACTAAGTAGGATAAAAAGCCTTTGAGGGTTCAGAGAAGGCACACCAGGCCAGAGGGACTCCAGTCCAAGAGTGAAAGCTCAGTATTAGCAGGGTGAAGTCTCTCTAATCTGCTGTTGACTTTGTGCAGATTTGTAAACACTTCTCCCTGCCCTGCAGTTAAACCCTACACCCCCCAGCAGTCACACACTGTAGATGCACAGACAGTTCACTGTACATGCACTCCCAGTGCCCTGATCTCTGTGACCTCAGTCTCAGGAGTGCTCTGACACTCAGCAGCAGCATCAAGGGCACATGAACACAGGCTGGGTGTACAGATAAAATGATAATCATTTAAAGAAACAATGAAAAGAGTATGTCAGCCATTTATATTCCAGTTCAGTATGTTATTATATTCAGATATAAACAGTCTTTAAGATTAATTTTGTGGCAAATGGCTTTGGATGGCTTTAATTTAATCTGGCATCTTCTATTAATTAACACATCACATTAACACGTATGCACCTATAGTTTCCACCATCTCCTTTCGGATGCCCACATTAATCCATGTCCATTGTATCTGTCTGTGGTTAATCATCTAAAGGAGAAGCTTTTGTCGTATTAGCAGTATAGCTAACCTCTAGCCATATGTGAATGCAATAAAATTGCGGTGTAGTTGACTGGAATAAGATTAGCTGTGTTAAACCCAGAGTTAGTGTAATCAGGTCCTGCTCCTTTCTCTCAGTTAAACCAGGATTAGCATCAGCGCAGCCTTGTACCTTCAGGAGCCACCCTTTCCTGCTCTGAACTGGCCTGCTTATAGCTACTGTAAGAGTAGGTAACTGTCAAGCAGGTACCATCTACCTTTTGCTATTTATGAGTTCTGATAATTATCAGAGTAATCATCTGTGGCACTGAAGCATTGCTTTGCAACTATTATTTTGATATTAAATTACTGTTGTCCTACAATTTGATCTGAATTGATTGATTCATTCATTCATCTTCTACTGCTTATCCATTTCTGGGTCTCGGGGGGTGCTGCAGCCAATCCTGGCTCACACTGGCCAAGGGCGGGGCCGACCTGGACAAGTTGCCAGTTCATCACAGGGCCAACAGACAGAGACCAACAACCCTTCAGACTTACAATAAGACCAATGGACAATTTAGAATCACTAATCAACCTAAACAAGATGTCCGCTCAGAAAGGCCCCAGGCCCGGGAACCAAATGGGCGACTTCCTTGCTGTGGGGCTACTGCGCTAACTACTATGCCACTGTGCTGCCCAATCTCCTAGTTATCACATTATAACCTGAGAAGTCTGTATTTTATACCAGTAATCTCCACTGATGCTGTTTTTACGTTGACCAGTCTTAAAATATGTTTTATGTGAGTCACTCAAACTCTAGCAGTCCTTACTGTCCTACTGTCCTACACTATCTACTGGGGGTGTGCCAAAACATCGATTCATACCTGGAGACCTATAAAATCTGTTTTATTTTTTCCTAAATTCTGTTTAAATTTCCCACATATTTTTTTTTCTTTCTTTTTTCCCAGTTTTTCTAAGGAGGGGTCAAGTCTTTCGTCTTATCTAGTCTCTACTCTCTGCAGGGGACCGGTCTCTGGTCTGATCTAGTCTCACGGGAGGTCCCGTCTCTGGTGTAGTCTGGTCTGGTCTAGTCTCTAGTCTCTGGTCTAGTCTCTACTGTCTGGTCTCTGGTCTAGTCTGGTCTAGTCTCTAGTCTCTGGAGGGATCCATTACTACATACATTACTCGTCACCAATTATCTTAGACGTTCAGATGCCCACCCCGTGAATCGAACGGCGTCATTCTTATTGCGGGGCTACAGCATTAACCACTGTTCCACTGTGCTGCTCAGGTCACAAGGTACATTTACATCAATTAACCTGGACATGTTCAGGTGCCCCCACTGGGAATTCACTACTACGTTCAAGTGACCACGTTCATTCATTCATTCATGGGTAGGGGGCCGTGCATTTTTAGTGACCCCCCTCGGAGCATTTTCCTGACATACATTCCTTTTTATTCCATAAAAAAAAAGGTTTATGCAAAATGTCAACGAGTTCTGTGTTATTCTGTGTCTATAATGAATTCAGTTTTTTTGTGATCACCAATTTTTATAGAGCCCTATTTACCGAATGCCCCAGAAGACCGAGCTTGAAATGAGCTTCACAGTGTGCAAGGTTTGCAAAGTGAGGATTAAGCACATAACATTGTGTATGTCAACATACATTTCAGGAGCATCTGTTACTGATGAGGTGCAGGTTGAAGCTGAAGGTGTTTGAATGTGTGCGCTCTCTCTCCTTATTGTATTAGTGATTAGTTTCCTATTGACAGCTGTATCAAGACAAATTACACAGAAATCATGTGACCCTTGGATCAGTGTGATCACTCCCAGTGCCCTGATTAAGAATAAATAAAACAGAAATATAAACCACTAATATTAGTCTCTTGTTGACATGCAGTTTCTGTACATGTGAAGGTGAGTTCAATATAGAGACATTTGGGTCATGTGACTTCTGATGCCACATGTGATTTCACTCATAACCCACTATCCTGATCCTTTGTCCATCCTTCTGTGGCAGACAGAGCGACTGCACTCTGACTCATCATATTATTCTCTGCAGCTTCCATTTTTTTCCAGCTGGTGTTTTCTAGTGGATGATGATGATGCCCTTGACGCATGTAAACAAGTGTGTGTGTGAGGTTGTGTTTCATTCTTCATCTCTACTTCGTTTTGTCAATTTAGGAGACTTTCTTGGTGTAAAAATATGACTTGTGTTGCTTTCTGTCTGTCTTTTCAGCCACTTCTCAGACACACAAGGAAGTAGAAAAGGATTGTGTTGATTGGCAGCATATTTCGGTGTTAACAAATTCAGGATAATCGTGTTTGACACCTAGTGGTGTGTGAAGTGTGTGTGTGTGTGTGTGTGTGTGAGGGAAAGAAAGGATGATCAACGGGAGCAGGAAGTGTGCCCAGTAATGCAGTGATCTGTCTGTGATGTGTGATACTGCTCAAAACTCACTGTTCCTATTTTTAGACTGCTCTCCTCCCTCTCCCTCTCCCTATGTCTATGTCCTCCTCTCTGTCTTTGTTGCTAGGAGGCTACTGCTGGTACAGTCTCCTGCAGGGACCAAAAAGGTGAAACCGCTTGCAAAATGGTGGGATGAGGAGAGGAAAAAGCAGCTATAAACATACTGTTCTCCTGTAGTTATAAATAGGTTTGGCTGATGGTTTTCTCATTTCTGTTTCCCCTTAGGTAGTTTGAAGAGTTTATAAATTGTCCAGTTTCACCCTGTACGACCGAATGAAATATAATTTACATGAGCTTTTCCTTGCTTTCATTTGTGTAAGCATCACACAGGATTCATTGTTTTTCATTGCTCCACCATACATGAGTATTTTCTAGATTTCTTCTAATGCATCCCTTCTGAAATTTTCCCTGAAATTCAGGCTGACACATTTGCCATTATATATGTGCCATCATTGATTGGACAATTTTGGAAGAGCAGCTTTTCCTAATGCCCTAATAAACTAGCTGTGGCAGTAATCGGAAGAGTTTAATTTAAAAAAACTTTAATTTGAGGAAAGAAGGATGTCTGAAATGAACAAGGTGTTTGACCTGACAGATATGTTGGTTTTACGCAATTATATGAGCAGGTGTGAGGTTGTGACCTTCGTTTTGACCAAGCTGGTCGTTTCCCCGGGTCTACCATACTGAGATATTCTTTCTGCAACTCTGTACATGCTCAGTGGGGTAACACTGGCTCTTTTGTCCTGATCTATTCTTCTGCGTCACCTCAACATCCCCATGCTGTCAAATCCTTCCATTCACAATCCACACATCCCTTCTGTGAGCTGAAGCCGGACAGAGCCGCAGCCTGACAGCAATTGCCTAATTAAGGCCAACATCTTTTCCATTTATATCAGGCCATGGTTAAATTGTATGCCTCTCATCAAGGCTAAATGTTTACTCCAATATATTCTTATCCATTAATATTTGACCTCGCCTTAGTGGACTTTATTAAGCTTTATTAAGCTTTGATAGTGCTGTTAGATTAAACCTCTTTTTGCTTGGGACCCTTGAGAATGCCCTCAAAGAACCCTGGGGGTCCCATGACCCCACTTTAAGCATGAATGGTATTTATTTTCTGATAATTTTTTTATTAAATAAGTCCATTGAAGTGGGCAAGTTATAACTTATCATTCTTAACTTTCACTCAGAGGCGAACCTAAACCACACTGCTCACCACCTAACCACACTGATCACACAGACCCTGTGTTTCGTGCTCCTGCAGGGTTGGAGAAAGAAAGAAATCTGACAGCCAGGGAGTTTGGTGGTGATGGACCTTCGAAGAAAAATATGTCAATAACACTTCCAGTAATGCACTGCATAATTATGAATAAAAACATACATAGATATATTAAAAACTATATAATTTCCTTGTCCTCTGAGAGGTTGTACCTCCCATCACACCACTCTAAATACTAAGAAGGAGAGACAGACAGACTGAGGGAGGGAGAGCAAGGGTTTATTTTACCATGATGGCATGATTCAGATGATCAGAGGTTAAGCAACACACCAAATAAACCTATTTTTCTGAGGCTGTACCTCTTTACAATGAAGCCTTTCTCTCTCAGCTCTCTGAAAAAGTTGCCTTCAGTTGTTTATGCAACATTACAAGAAGCAGTGAAATCATTTGTTCTCTTAGCTCATCGTCATGTGTTTTAGCTACCCAACTCTTCATGAGAGCGATATTATTCAGGCATTTCTACATTAGCGATTTCCTGCATATGTTCCATATATTCTGGTAATTTTACTGAATGTATCTCACAGTAAAGTGTAAATCCTCCTCCATGTTAAGATTATAACACATAAAGGTTTTAGACACAGTTTATAAATAATATTTTCTCATTTATGCCACACACATGATACAATATACACATGAAACAATTTAACCAGATAAAATCCATTCTGGTTCTGCCGTGCACACACATAGCCTTATGTAATGTCAAGGAAAAACATGGGTGCACCACATTCATCCACATTTGTGAGCCGGATTCCTCAGCCATGTGACAGGCTGTAGTGATCACTGTCTGTGATCAGCTGATTGCCTCCAGTCACAAGTCCTCAAAGGCTGAAGTGTGAGTGTGAATTTTGAGTTGGTCATAAATATCCACAACTGCATTTTTCAGTACTTATTAGCTACAACATGCTCAACAGTTTGTTCCCACAACCTGTCTGACCATTATGGGCCATGTGCTCATGGCCGTGGAAACACAGCCCATTGTCTTCTCTGAGGTCATCCTGTTTTAACTGAGAGAGGAACAAAGAATCTCCAAAAAAGGTTTTAGTTGCGTTGAAGTGGTGCAAACTTCAGTGAATAAGTCATCTGGATCTCTGGAAAACATCTCTTAAATCCATTCATTTTGGAAAACCAGGTGGAGAAAACTATCACAATGTCAGATAAATTCAACATTATTAAAGCATTTCAAACATATTATTCATATTAACAGAGGCGTTGTCAGCATAGAGAATAAACTGCACCAAGTAAAGAGTGGGGTTTTGGGTGGAAATGGAAAATGTCGACAACCCAGGCATTTGAATTGGTTTGCATTTTTCGAGTGTTATAAAGTTATTTTTAATATATTTTTTTTCTTTTCTTTGTCAGTGTGCACGGGTGTGGATCCCCGATGCAGAGGAGGTGTGGAAGTCTGCTGAGCTCACCAAGGATTACAAAAATGGCGACCCTTCCTTGCAGCTCTTGCTGGAAGATGGAACGGTGAGGATCTGTCTCTCCCTAGCGCTCTCTCTTTTTTTTTTTTTTTGCCCGCTGCTCTCAGCTTTTTGTTGCTTTCTCTCTGTCGCTCTCACAAAGACTCCTAAAAGCACAGCGTCTCATTAGTGGCTATTGATTTTACCATTAGCACTCTCCGCAGATGAGACGTGGTTACAAAGATGCCCCAAGGAGTATTTTTTATGTACAGCAGTGGATTCTATTCCTCAGTTCTCAATTCAAACACACTAGACATATTTCTAATGTCTAGCAATCCTTAAATGGCTGCTTGTTAATTAATGCAGGCCACAAGCCAAACCATTTGCCTTATTTCCCCTAGTGATTTCATCTTCATGTGATCATATGTAAATGCATCCAGTTGCAACTACCATGAAAGAGTTTTAGTTTTTTCTTCTTCTAATTCTATTTGTTTGGTTTACTGACTACAAATTAGCAGTTTTCACTGATATATGTTGGAAAATTGGAGCAGGTGGAGAGTAGGGGATGTATTTTTAATGGAGCTATGATTAGCCAGAACTTCCAACCTAGCTCAATCTCGGGACAAACAGAAAAATGTTTGGATGAAAAACAAGGCAGTTGTGAAGAAGGCTGAGAAGATCGTACAGCCTCATGATACGCAGGCTAATGTAAGTTGATATTTGCTGTTAAAGATAATCCAAACAATACACCTAATTAATCAGTCTAATAATCAGGTTACTGAATTAATAGTTTTGATTGCAGAATCACTAAAGTTTTGACAGAAGGGAACAAATCTAATAACAGTCAACACAAACAGCTTCAAACAAGTGACATTTTTGCATTTCAGCCATAGCAAATCACAGGGCTGTCTCATGATATTGCTTATAAACTATGTATGAAACACTATGAAATGCTGTATGAAATACTTGTAGAGGGTGTGTATCTGATTGATTTTCTTAAGGGTGGCTTCTCCACTGTTAGTCAGCCCCAGGCAGCCAGACCAGAGAAAAGGCAGCATCCTAACATGTTGAGGAGTTTACAGAAGCTCCAGAAGAAAGTGACTGGATTTAAATTATTTTAGGAGGAGGGAACCTTTACTCTTTTGATGTTAGCAGTAAAGAAGGCCATGTTTCTCACTCATCATTTGGTGAGTACAAATACAAAACATGGATTGTTGGTATAGTAATGCTGACTTTTGATCATTTGAATAAACATATTACAGTAGAGCAGATTTAGTACCATAGCTATACAAATTCTTGCAGATGCCATTAAAAGTATAATAAATCAGGACGCCTCTAATATAGTTTTGTCAGCCCTCAGATTGTTTTGTTTTTCATATGATGTATTACTTTTCAATGAGGGCTGCTCCATATGACATTATGGCAGATATTGTAATTATGAAGCGAGTCATGATTTCAGTTGTATGATCAATTTTTGCGTAGTATATTCATTGATATATATAAAAAAAAAAAAAAAAAGATTATGTGACTTGAATTTAGTCTGAAAATATAAACTGTGGAGTAAATGTTTGAATCAATATGTATAATGTGCATTTAGAGGGTCCAAACAGATCACTCTCATGATCTGCCACCTTTTGTTAATGTATGAATTAATAGTTTTGTGTAACTCTGCTTTACATCTCCTGTGTCACTGTTTTCCTGGACATCTGTAGAACATTGATCACAAGCTGGACCCCAAGACGAAGAACTTGCCATACCTGCGAAACCCTGACATCCTGGTGGGCGAAAATGACCTCACAGCTCTCAGCTATCTCCACGAGCCAGCCGTGCTACACAATCTCAAAGTTCGCTTCATCGATTCTAAGCTCATCTACACTTACTGTGGTAGGAAGGTTTTCTCAGCCATTTGATGAAGCACTGATGTATGAGGTCAAAATAACATGTATTTTTATTTATTTATTTTCAACGAACCTGATTTTTTTAAAAATCCTTTATTTAAGGAGTAAACAGTTAAGTTCCTCCATACCATACTAGTCAGCTGTGTAATCCACCAAAATTGATAATCTTATATGAAATTAGTGAAACTCTGCCTTAGTGTCTTTGATCTTCAGTAACTCAATGAACATATGCCATAAATCAAGCAGTGTTTATCTCCAGACAAAAATTTTATGCAATTTTTATTAAGTACATTAACAGTGACTGGTAAAATAAGCAGTACACTGTACTGACATTTAATTATTATATTTTAAGGAATCATTAGCATTAAATTCAGTAGGATAAATTAAAAGAATGAGATCAAATCAAATCAAATCGAATCAAATCAGATTTATTTGTATAGCGCCAAATCATAACAAAGTTACATCAAGACATTTTACATATAGCGCAGGTCTAGACCAAACTCTTTCTAAAATTATTTAAAGAGACCCAACAGATCCCCCGATGAGCAAGCACTTCGCGGCAGTGGCGAGGAAAAACTTCCTTTAAGAGGCAGAAACCTCAGGCAGAACCAGGCTCGGGGGGCGGCCATCTGCCTCGACTGCTTTAGATGTTTCAGTCTGATAATGGAACATATAATGGAAAATGGTTCATATATGTTATATTTTGATTATAATTTCTCCGCTGTCCCGCCACAGAGAAGAATAATGGAACGCTAGCTGTTTGACACAGTCCTAGTCAGCTGCTCATACCTTTTATCTGTGTCATAGGAATCGTTCTGGTGGCCATCAATCCGTATGAGACGCTGCCAATCTACGGGTCAGACATCATCAATGCCTACAGTGGTCAGAATATGGGAGACATGGACCCACATATCTTTGCTGTGGCAGAGGAGGCTTACAAACAGATGGCCAGGTTTGTGTGTGTGTGTGTGTGTGTGTGTGTGTGTGTGTGTGTGTGTGTGTGTGTGTGTGTGTGTGTGTGTGTGTGCGTGCGTGTGTGTGTGCGCATGTGTTACCTGAGTAGCTCTCGTTGTAGTCTCCATGTTGCTCAGCCCTCCCTCTCCCTTTGGGGTTTGTAGGTCAAATCTGTGACAGAAATAACCTCATGGTGGTCTCACTGTCACTCTCACTGTTTCATTCTTTTAAAAACACACACATTTCAATACTGGATTTACCTACAGGAGCCATTTATTAGATCAACAGTGGTAAATAGGATGGACTAGATGTGATTGAGCGAAAATCTCTCTTTATGTTTTTTTTTTTTTTTTTAAACAATTAAATGTATGGTGTGACAGCTTAATGTTGAATCTTGATTTTTGGCATCAGCTTGTATCTATTTTGAAGGTTTCCTTGGTTCCTTTGCCAAAATTAAAATTATTCATCTGTTGAATCTGGGGTCAGTTTTCCTCTTGCTACATCCAGAGAGTTTAGCTTTGATGCCATGTGTTCAATGGGGGCCCCATGCTGCTTGGAGATGGTCTTTATCTTTACTCTGCTTATGTTATTCCTTAGCTCCTCAGAAAACTCTCATTTATGCTTTCTCTTGTCCGTATTCACTGTGGCGCTCACAATGATACCACACAAGATTTTTCTTCATCTAATTAGACTGCATGACAGATAAGACTTGAAGGCGCCTCTAATTCCAATAGACGTCAATAGCATGTTTAAAATATCACAACTTTTAATCATTAGTACATGTCATCTTTGTGATGATAACTTCACAAAAATCATATCTTATGAGAAGGCATTCAGAGAAAGAGACACATTTATGAGACACTAGTTATTACTTCTAGCATCTGGAAGTTTATTCTACATTAAGGTGGCACAGCAGAAGGAAGCAGCATGAGGATTTCGTCCCACTTCTGGGGTTCATTAGGGGGTTTGGCTGCTGAGATATTAGCACACAGAGGAGCAGAGAGGTTATAAGGTGTGTTTGTCAGTACTAGCATCTAAACTGTAAAAGAGTCACTTTAAGGCAAGAAAAATTTGCTTCCAAAAGAAAAGTCACAATTTTCTCATTGCCTCACCTCAATGACTCCTGGGGTCAAAACTGTAATACTTGATATATTTCATTTTCATCCTGTCAGGGATGAGAGGAACCAATCGATCATTGTCAGTGGAGAGTCTGGAGCAGGAAAGACGGTATCAGCCAAATATGCTATGAGATACTTTGCTACAGTCAGCGGCTCTGCTAGCGAGGCCAATGTGGAGGAGAAAGTCTTGGCCTCCAACCCCATCATGGAGGTGAGGATTTGATGCTGACTTTCAATTGCTTAGCGTTTTGTCTTAAAGCTGGTTCCTACTGACATTTAAACTCTGCTGACTTTAGCAAAGAAGACATCACTACCTGGAAATATAAAGCAGACAACAAGTTTTAAACGGTCTAAACATTTCTTTCCAGTTTGTGTCATTGTTTCTAATCATCTTTCTTGTGATTAAACGATTTTTATCTGCTCACTTGATTTAACATGATTCAAATTTGTACAACATGTACGCTTAAAATTACAGGTCAAAGGATGAGATCCACATCGCACCTGTCATTTTACCCACCCCCACCTCGGGCTGCTCTCTTACTGTTATATCCCTAAGTGTGTTGTGTGTTTCATAGGGACAGGAGGGGTTGGAGACTTCATCTGTGCCCATATGCCACACCCACTCTTCCAACCTACTCCGCCTCCTGCCATCCCCCACCCACCCTGTCAGTCCTTTTCCAACCACTCAGTTTATATCATTCTCCTCCCAGCCTACACTTTCACCTCAAGCCAATCAGAGCTGAGCTCACAGAAATGAATAGGAAGCTTTCTTTCCTTGAAGTGATGTCACTTCGGCCTCTCAGCCTGGATCCAGAGGAGATGGTTGCGTCAGCCTTTTTGATATTGCAAAACCAATGTGCCTGTGTACGCAGGAGAGCAAATGTTTATTTGATGTGTTTGCCTGATTCAGAAATTGAAATACCTGCTCTGAATGACTCCCTGCCTGCAGAGAAAGACTGTCTTTGTCCTTAACTCAGCAATAACCATGTGTAGCTGGTGTGTGTGTGTGTGTTTGTATGTGTTTATACGAGGCCTCACTCTCCTACTGAGAATTCCTAGTAAGGTCATTGGTCAATATTGTAAATTGAACTAAGGCTGCGTGCTGCAGATAATTTACTTGCCAAAATATAGAGCAGTAGCTCAGCAGAAAATGTCTGCCAACTTATCACTTATCCAACTTATGTACAGAAGGACAGAGAAGAAATAAGACATGTTGATCCAGTGCAGACTGACCATAAATGAAGTGCAGCTTATTTCAGGTTATAACAAACAGTATGAGAAAATATTCCTGTAAGAGAAAAATTTATACCACTCACACATCGACCACCAGCAACCATTTAGCTTTGCACTGAATAGCCGTAACATCCAGAAACAGCTGGGCTGGCTCTGTCCAAAGTTAATCTTATTTGTTTATTCCAGACAGAAACATAAATACAATAAAGTCAATGTGTTGTGATTTTAGGGTTTTATTTCCCAGACTATGTCAGTAAGTCCTGGTTACAATAAGATGTCTGGCCAAGAAATAGAGGAATATAAGATATTGTTACCAGCACAGCTGGAGCATCCTGTTTCCAGTATTTATGCTAAGCTAAAATAATGAGCTGCTACTTCACAGACTTAAGAGTGGCCTACTTTCCTTAGTGAATTGTTTAAGACTCACATTAGCCCACACATTTCACTGTGATGATTGGTACTTTTTTCACCAGAGCATTTACAAATTGCTGTTCACAATGCTGTTGGTATTGTGGGACAACTGGAAGCACCCGCCAAATGAACATTTCTACACTTCCCATCATGCCAATCCCGTCAACACTCTCACAAAAGCATTTAATTTTTGTCCATCACTCAGGCTATTGGAAATGCGAAAACCACGAGAAATGACAACAGCAGTCGTTTTGGCAAATACATTGAGATTGGCTTCGACACCCGCTATCGCATTATTGGTGCCAACATGAGAACATATCTGCTGGAGAAATCACGAGTGGTCTTTCAGGTGAGCGCACAAAGTCACATTAAAGTTTGCATGAACACACGCACCTGACAAGTTTTGTACACATCTTGGATGTTGAACTCACTTTCACATTACATTCATTGCTTTACACATTGCAGTCAGTTAACCTTGCCTCCAGCATCACAGACAAATGAACAGAGATAACCCTTGTACCCATCTGCAACAGCAACTGAAGAGATTTGACAAATACACACAACATACACAACATGAATAGCTTTCACCTATATCCAGCTTCTGTTCACAGATGGCCATTTTTCAGCTCGTGCGGTTTGTCAGTCTTCTTAACAGTGACATTGATGTGTCCTTCAGCCACATTCCCTGTACCCCTGATCGCAAGTCTCCTTTTTGCCTCTAATGTCCCATGTGTATGTTCCTGAACACACTGTTCATGAGTACACATTGTTCTTAGGGTCATTTCCTACTCTGGTTTATTGCAGGATTAGTAACAGTGAGACTGAATCTAGCAACACACATATTTCACACACTAACACTGACTGACAGGCTTAACAACAGCATTACCCCTGTTGTAGTGATACAAAAGATCACTGAGAATATCTTAAATCTTCTCTTTGTTGGCTTCAGGACTTCACATGTATGAAGAGGTGCAGTCAGCCAGACACATTTACAGTCTCAGTTAACGTCACCAGTAGGACAAAAGTAGCACATATTAACTGTCAGTATAATCCTGGTGACCTTTTAAATTAGCAATAACTTTGTTCTTCACAAAGCAGGAGGACGCGTCCTTTTCAAAAGCCATCTGTCACACTGAGCTACAGCACTGGCCCCTCTTTGCTCTTCACCTACTTTTCTCTTTCTACACTGTCAGGATATATGTTTTAGCATTATGTTTTTTGTGTTGTTTTTTTTTTTGTTTGTTTGTTTTTTTGGGTGGGGGCCTTTATTCAGTTAGATTTGGTGGTTTGGTGGTTCTTTCATCCTTTTTTTCTGTCTCATCCTTACTCCCAAATTTTTGTCTTTGTCTTTTATATAGCCATAGATAAACACATAGATAACAGTTTCTATCATAGACCTTTATTGATTGTTTTGGGGTGTGTCTACTCACCAGTGGAGCGAGTAAGGTTGTATCAGCATTAAAAATATAGCTTTATGTTTTATCTCTGCACACGTACATGTTGATGCATACACTGCTGTTAAGGAAGGAGGAAGTTGGTAGAAAGGTGTGATAATGTTCCTGCTCACATTTTTCACATTCTTGGCTTAGATGCCACCTTTTCATAGGAGCACAATTAATAGTGTTTATGTTCTGTGTTTGGGTGCAGCAGCACAAATGTGGGACACAGGTAACAGGTTACATAATACCTTTATGTCTGGAGAAATGTGAGTGTGGTAAAGTAAAGATGACAGTCAAATCCACAGATGTGTCCTGAAACAAATGATAGAGTTGCCAACTGCTTTAGTTGAGCTTCTGGATATCAATTGTAAAACAGTTTCTGCACAATCCTGCCTGCTTTACAATTAGAGAAAAAGAGTGTAAGTCAACGCTTCTTTGATGAGAGTAGGTCCAAAAAAGTGTATGATAAACTGAACATGCTACAAGTCTACATTTAATGTTTATCCTATTCACACTTCCTTCCAGGCGGATGAGGAAAGGAATTATCATATCTTCTATCAGCTCTGTGCATCATCCCATCTCCCTGAGTTCAAGAATCTCAAGCTGAGTAAGTGTGACCAACAGACATGCACTTGTACATTCATCTTTTCCTGCATTCACACAACTGCAAGCAGTTACCAACGCAGTTGCTGAGAATCTCTCGAATGTGAATTAATTTGTAACTTTTTAAGTTTTTTCAAAACCAGCAAAAATTAAATGTATTTAATAAATTCTTTTTAATAAATTCTGATCACTGTAAGTATAAAATCTGATTGTAATGGCACCACACATTGGGAAAACTGCCATATCACTGAAAGTCCTTCATGTCAGTGTTTAGCTCTGCCAGGAGAAATAAAAAAATCCAGTTTAATTTACATTATTCCAAATGTTTGTATTTCAGGAAGAGCGCTATTTAAACTGCAACCCAAACTAGTTATGATCCTGCTGTGGGCCCAAGATAGAATCAGGGTATAAAACTGATGCTCCCCAACCCCCCCACTTCAGCGTCTCCAAAAAAAGACCAACAGCGATGTGTCTGAATAGAGCTGCCATTTATCAGTTCAGTTTAGATGCAGCAAACTCATTGACTCAGTGGTTGAACAGGCTCTTATACAGCTCCTGTGGCCCTGCACCTGCTCATCCTAGTCATGGGATAGACACATACAGACATACACACACACACACACACAGCTGCTGTCTTTTCCTCTCCTGCTGACTTCCTGGCTTAGTAAATGGCGTGGTTGTCACGGTCGTGTCAGTGCCTCTTGTTGCCAAGCAACAGGCCATGCCTTAATTCAGTGTAAAACACTGAAACAGTAAATAACATCTTTGTTACTCAGAAGTGCGTGGCTTTTATACCACCTACAAAGTCTTGATATGGCATCTGTGTTTGTGTGTTGTCTCAGTGGAATGAGCTTTTCTGTAAGTGAGGCACACAGTGGGAATGTGATTTTTAAAAACATAACTCTGTGTTGTCACAAGGTTGTTCTGCTGATAGTAAACATACCCATACCCCGAGGGAAAGTTGTGTTTTTGTCATAAATCCATGTCTATTTAGAAAAATCTTTGACCTTTAAAAAATTGTTGGGTGATTCTCCTGAAATTCCCTCAGTAGGACCAAAGAAATCAAAAGTGTTGTTATGGTTACATCCAAGGCAACCCAACTGTTAATAGTTGATTTTTGTTAAAATGGTGTCACCTAAAATAAATGTCCTTATTACAGTATTTTATGTCTTGAAGTGTAATCTGTACATGTTACTTTTGTATTCATAAGGGAGTTTGCATACGACTTTTGAACATTAATACTTTCTCTCTCTCAGGCAGTGCAAACGACTTCCTGTACACAAGGCAGGGCCGCAGCCCCGTCATCGATGGTGTGGACGACACCAAGGAGCTTTGCACCACTCGCCATGCCTTCACATTGCTCGGTAACACACACACTCTTGCCTTGGCGTGGAAGATTTGTAACAAATATAGAAAAAACTCACCTGCATGAAATGTTTGCATTAAATGTGGAGATCAATTAAGAATACAAAAAAAAAACCCAAAACTGAGGATTGGCTTTGTGTGATGAGGTTAAGACTGGGGTTGCAACGATAAATATTCATTGAGTCACAAATGTCTGTGTGTGTGTTTCTCTTTGCAGGTATTAATGAGTCCTATCAGATGGGTTTGTTCCAGGTTTTGGCTGCTATTCTTCATTTGGGAAATGTGGAAATAAAGGACAGAGACTCAGACAGCAGCCTCATTCCTGTGAGGATAATATCTATAATTCATTCCTGACTGTTAGTAAGATATGTGTAAACCAATAGCATAATATTTACAATTTTCCATTTATTCCATCAATTCTTCATCTCAAGTCTGATCTATTTCTGTTTTCTCTGTCTCAAACAGTAAAACAGCTTCCAAATGTTGACAACAGAAAGAGATAATGTTAAATTCTCTGTGATTAAAAAAAATAATAATAATAACATTAGTATTTTAGGCAGTCTGAAAACAATTGCTTTGTAGACAGGTATTATATTAATTATGAATGTTTTAGAGTCGACCACAGTAATCTTATGTACTTATTTACATTAACCTTATTAAAGTATTCACTGTGGGGTGATAAAGTGCCCTCTGCTACATCTTGGCAGGTAGCATTTAACAGCTGACTTTGTCAATTCTTTTCCTCGACTGAAGTTGGCAAGCTAACCAGCTTGACTGGGTCCTAACCGACCCTTTTCCAATAGCCACCTACGTAGCTTCTAATTTACCCTGTAAAATGTAGCCCGTCCAGTGGATGTATCATAACCTCTTATAATCTAAAAACAAGATTGGCTGAAGTTCATATGCAGCAACAATCACCACCACCCACCAACAGCAAGAAAGCAATGTTCAGCAGCACTGAAAACTTAAGGAGTATTTATGATGGTCTATGAGAGACAAGTGATGAAGCATATGGCAGTGATATAGTAATATCCAGGACCATTTATTTCATTTTTGTATCAACCTCCTGGTAATGATCAAAATCTGTGTCTTTAGCCCAACAATCGACACCTGATGGCGTTCTGTGAGCTGGTGGGCGTGAACTACCAGGACATGTCTCAGTGGCTGTGCCACAGGAAGCTGAAGACGGCCACAGAGACGTATATCAAGCCCCTACCTCGTCTGCAGGCCACAAACGCCCGTGATGCACTCTCCAAACATATCTATGCCAAGCTCTTCAATTGGATCGTAGAGCATGTTAACAAGGCTCTGATTACCAATATCAAACAGCACTCATTCATCGGTGTCCTCGACATCTATGGGTATGTCTGTGCATTTGCATTTGAGAAGCAAATTTACAGTAATGAAGTACATCTCATGTGCCCCCTAACCCAATGAACTGAAGTCGACCATTGGAAGTAATTTCTGGGGATATGTGAAACATTCATCTGGTTAACGCCATTGTAATTCTTCCTCACAAGGTTTGAGACATTTGAGATCAACAGCTTTGAACAGTTCTGCATCAACTATGCTAATGAGAAACTCCAGCAACAATTCAACATGGTGAGCCTCATGTCTTTTACCTGTGGGACAACACATGATGTTCACAGATGTGAGATATTAGTGTGTTCAATAAATGCAAGTGTACAGCTTAACCCCCAACTGTGAGTGTGTGTCTGTTCGCAGCATGTGTTCAAGCTGGAGCAGGAGGAGTACATGAAGGAGCAGATCCCCTGGACTCTGATTGACTTTTATGACAACCAGCCCTGCATCAACCTCATAGAAGCCAAGATGGGAATCCTGGACCTGCTGGACGAGGAGTGCAAAGTACCTCCCTTTTAATGTTTATACTGTCTTTAAATAAGACATGCATTGCCACAGCAGCGAGGAGTTGATGACTTATGACTGTTGATGCTGCACATTTAAACAAGGCTTGTTGATTTTACATGCACAACCATTTTCTTCTTTACATTTTAAACACATCAGATCCAAGTCTCTGACACCTTTGTGTACATTTCGACCTTGGTTTCAACCAAACAAGTGCTTCTTCTTTTTCACTTCCAGTTCACACACAGACTGAATGATTCTATTCATGCTAGTAAAATTAAAATATTGAGCACCTTCAGCTGAAAATCAGATAAGCTGACAGGTCTATCTGATTTATTTTTTTGGGGGTATGTGTTTGTTACAGTGTAACACAAGTGTCACAGACATGATGTTCAGGTGTTGGGTGACGTTTCAGCTGAATGAATTTAAAATAGTTAATGCAGTTGCATTAAAAATTTCAGCAGTGGTGTTAAGTGCAGAGTTCAAATCTGTACCTTTTACACATTCTTGAAATTGATATTCTTAGCTGATGCAGACTACCAACAATACTAACTAATCTTTCTGTGGCTGCTCTACCGCTGCAAGATATATAGACTGTTGACATTTGAGGTGGGGCCACATTAAACTTACTGATCGATCTGTGTAATTTTGAGCAGTTAACACTTTAGGTGTTTGTCTAAGTGCTCCCTCTGTCTCTTCTTCCTCCCAGATGCCCAAAGGTTCTGATGATTCTTGGGCCCAGAAACTGTACAACACCCATCTGAAGACCTGCTCCCTCTTTGAGAAGCCACGCATGTCCAATCGTGCCTTCATCATCCAACACTTCGCTGACAAGGTGGGCTTGAATGGCATGGTCTGTCTCACATCGTGCACAGCACAAGTAGCTTCATTCATCCATTTGGAATTCAAATTTTATTTATTAAAGTAACAGCACAGCAGATATTGTTTAGTATATTGTGTTGCAGTTTGCCTCTTCAGCTGCACAAACGACATTTAGGGACAGATTGGCTGCAGTGGCTGCTGCAGTGCTAGTGTGTGATATTTTTAGAGTAGATAGAGGGCAAAATTAGTTATTTAATTGTTTACATATGTTGGGTCTGTTGGGTCTCTTTAAATAAATTTATAAAGAGTTTGGTCTAGACCTGCTCTATATGTAAAGTGCCTTGATGTAACTTTGTTATGATTTGGCGCTATACAAACAAATCTGATTTGATTTGACATACAAAAAGGCACTTTTGCAATGAAGTGTTAAGTATGTCTATATCTGCACTGGTGTATTTTACATCAATGTTGTACATTTCATACGTTAAGGATTATTTTTCATTTCTGTTTTTAGATCCTTGCTCTAAGTTTACAGATAAATGGGTCAAGGACTGATGTAGGCTTTCCCATGAGGTTCCCTGTTAGTAAAACTGGATCAGATTCTGCCAAACATTTACAAGGATTGATCTATAAGACCCTCAATGTCACCTCCATTTGACTTCAAACAAAGGGATGAAAATATCATATTGTTTAGATAAAGGTTGTGACCACAAGACTGAAGTTTAATGCTGAATGGAGACTCTTGTTATTTGTGTTTTGTTGTCGTGTCTTGTTAAAACAACATCCAGTCGGTCATGGGGAAATAATTTAAGGTTGGCCTTTTCAAAGGAAGACTTTTAGAGACAGTCAAGAAAAGACAACAAATATTTTGCAGTTGTAACACAAGCTGTACTCTGTTTGTTGCTGTTGTTGTTTTTGAGCAGGTGGAGTATCAGTGTGAAGGTTTTCTGGAGAAGAACAAGGACACTGTGAATGAAGAACAGATCAATGTGCTGAAGGCCAGCAAGGTGAGGTGCACACACACACACACACACACACACACACACACACACACACACACACACACACACAAAAAAACCTACTTTACATTACAGTGTATACAGTGAGTCAAGAACAGATCCTACAGAAGCAGCATAGATAAAGAAACTGTGTGTGTCTGTGTATCTTGAAAAGAAGCCTGAAGCTTTAGCGCCTGGAGTCTGTAGGGGAAAAATAAGCTACTGTGTCCTGACTGCCTGAATGCTCAGGGAAGCAGCACCCTCCGCTGGCCATGCGAAAACATTTGGTCTCTCTAGGAGATTTACGATCACTGAGGCCCATTTTTTGTTTACAGACAACGGGCAAAAAATACACAAAGATACATTTTGCTTTATGCTTCCAAGTAATGCAACTTTATATGTGACACTCTGAGTGGGTTAGACTAGGTGTAGGGTCATGGGTAAAGCCCAGATAGGTCACCTTTTAAATGCTTGCTGATGTTTTGGCTGCAAACACAAACACACGCGGCCTGTGATGTAGTATGTTTGTCCAAATGCTCATGGTGACCTTGGCTGTTCTCTTATAGACTTCAGCAAGAGCAGAGCTGGGTAAGGGTTGAAATACTGTCTGCTCTAACCTCTAACATAACCACTTAACATATGCACACAGACACACAAACACACAACAATGCAACGTATAGTCTTATTTTGGCCATGAAGATCAGCGAGACTTAGACAAATTAGATTAAATTGTAATGACCTATCAGCGGGGTTTAGTCTAATTAAATTTCTTTAAAATCTCTGCCGAGCGGATCCCATCATTTGTTGTTAAAGAGGTTTCAACTTGTCAAAAGAAATTTGTTTTGCTGGAGTTCACCCACTGTTTTTTGCATCCTTTTTCTTAAACCACTCACAACAGTCAGAGAGCTACTCACAGTAACTGACATTACTTTATATTTCACCTTCAGCCTCTATTTCCATTACATTGTTATATAGCACAGGTGCAAACAACATGGTTGTAGACTATCCTGTTTTACTTAAATTAAAAGATGTTTGGTCAGGATGCAAATAATATTTCAGAATAAAAAAACAAGCAAAGGCTAACACACATTAGGATCATGATGTTGGTAATTTTTTCTATTTCCAGGATACCCTGACTGCTTTGTTCTGTCCGTGCAAAGCATCCAAGATAAAGCGGATGTTGTGTAAAACTTCTGTGCACTAAAAATTACATTTTCCAGCATCTAACAGTACTGCATACAGTACGCACAATGCTCAAAACGGCACTGGGTTCTGTGAGGCTCACATTAATAGATTAAAACATCTACTTTGTGTAGTCTAATCAGTAAAAACACACAAAACACACACTTGTGTGTAGCAGTATTTCACAGACACAGAGTTTTTAAAATATGCAAGCTTGCAATTCAGTGGCAATGCACCCCAAAGTGTTGGATCTGATAAAATGATCATCCCATCATGCTATTCCCATCACTGCACTGTACACCATCCTCATTAGTCTTGCCTGATTTTCTTTCCTTTTTGACCAGTAGACGTGTATTGTAATTTGTGATGGGGATGGTAAAGATTTTGAACTTTGGGTTTTTGGTTCCTGTGACCTTTCTTTTTAATGTCGTTGTGTTTTCTGTTGTCACTGTGTCTCCATATGTTGTCCATGTATGTTTGGTTCTGTCCTCATCATGACAACCCTTCCCTGCCAGCAGAAGGTAAACAGAGGCGTTCTTACAACGCTGGGTCGCCTGTAGCTCTTCTTTCAGCGCCTCTTTTTTTTTTTTAGCTTTTATCTTTCCTCCTTCCCATATCTCTCTTTGGCACTCACTTAACAGCACTGAGGAGATTGAAGTTCTGTGTGTGTATGTGCCTTTGTTTGCTGCATGGGGAGCACTAAAGGCGCTCTGAGAGGAGAAAAGGGGATTGCACATAAAAGAAAGGGATGAAGGAAGGAGAGCACTTTGTTTTTAGAGTGATGCTGCTTCATGATGGTGGCAAGAGATGCAGCATGGCAATGCTCTGAGCACAGCAGGAGGACCTGAAACTGCACAGATAACACAGGATCCTCCTTATATAACCTCAGTGTTATATGGAACATGACTAACGTGCGCTTTAATACATTTGCATAGTACATGATACTACTCATATCATATCATGGCATTATAATGCCATGCCAACATATATGACAACACCATACTATCATATATGATAATCCATAACCTTTTCATTATTTTATTGATTTATTGTAGCATTTTATAACTTTCTAACTGACTTGGTTTAACAAACACTAATCACCAAATTAAACATTTAATCACTCATAAGCTTCAGCTGTGAAATGGCTCTGTTTAATTAAGTCTCAAGTCAAATTGTCTCCACACTAGATTACTATGTCACTATGTTGAGGTTTATAGATCGAAAAAAAAAAAAAAAACCCATCAAAATTCAAAACATACTTGTCATCCTGCTTTGCCTGTGTCTACGCAGTAAGTAAGAAAAACCTACACGCATGGCATTAAGAAAAGACTGTTGGAGAGTGGATTTTTACCCATGTGTGAAGCTTTAATTCTTTATCCAGAGTGACATGCTTTGTCAATAATTCATTTCTCAGCTAATCAATATTGTCTGCAGTGTCTAAAACTTACTGTCAGCTAATCTGTTGCTGACTGAGATTTGGTCCTGATTCCAGTTTGACCTGCTGGTGGAGTTGTTCCAGGATGAGGAGAAAGCAACCAGTCCTACTGGTCAGGTCCCAGGGACTGGGGGCCGGACCCGACTCAGCATTAAACCTGACAAAGGCCGGGAAAGAAGCAGCAAAGAGCACAAGAAGACTGTCGGCTGCCAGGTTGACCATCTCTTTAGACTGACCCTGTAATAAAATGTAGATATAGATGCTTATCAGATTCATTTCACGCATATCATGCTGTAAGAAAAAGCCCATTATTTACTTCATTATCCACTCTGCAACTATAGCTTATGACTTTAAAGATAATTATCCAAAGCTGATCTTAAACTTGCACTTGGCTGATGATGATCTGTTTTATGTTAGTTTCGCAACTCTCTGCAAATGCTGATGGATACTTTGAATGCTACAACTCCACACTATGTCCGCTGTATCAAACCCAATGACTTCAAGTTGGCCTTCTCGTAAGTTCCCCTTCTATATTCTGCTGGTGGCGAAACCATAATTTCTTTGGAGTTGAATTATTCACTATGCTCAAGTCATTGTCTGAGTCATGCGACTGATTATCTGTCTGCAGGTTTGATCCTAAACGTGCAGTGCAGCAGCTCAGAGCCTGTGGTGTCCTGGAGACCATCCGTATCTCTGCTGCGGGTTTCCCATCCAGGTTCTGACACATTTCAAGAACTCTCCCTCCAAAAATGTCTTTGAGATAAATGCAATGCCGGGAATAAAAACCTCTAAATTGCAGCACAAATGATATGTTGTCACAGCAGAAGTATATTTCCTTGTTACCAGACAAGTGTTTGGAGTATGATTGTAAAATACTTAAGAAACATGTGTGTCACAGATGGACCTACCAGGAGTTCTTCAGCCGTTACAGAGTGTTGATGAAGCAGAAGGATGTGCTTCCTGACAGAAAGCTGACGTGCAAAAATGTTCTGGAGAAGTTGGTGCAGGTCAGATGTTGGAGTTTTTTTTATTGTCTTTTTAATGTTTTTATTTTCGTTTGAATTTTTTTTTTTTTTAATCAACAAGAAAATACCCAATTCATTGGATAAATTCTGTAATCTGGCGCAGCCTGGTTTTGCGTTTTCTTTCTGATTGCACAGTGCATGCAATTTGTCCTACCTCTAAGATCTACTCCTTCCTTCCCTTAGGACCAGGATAAATACCAGTTTGGTAAGACCAAGATCTTCTTCAGGGCTGGCCAGGTTGCATATCTGGAGAAGTTAAGGGCAGACAAGTTGCGAGCTGCTTGTATACGCATCCAGAAAACTATCCGCTGCTGGCTGGCACACAAAAAATATCAGCGCAAGCGCAAAGCTGCCATCACCATCCAGAGGTTCACCAGAGGATACCAGGCTCGCTGGTGAGTCAAGCCAACCTGATGTTCTCCCCCTTTCAGCCATTGAAAAAAGAATCACGTGCAAGGACATCCACTATGTTGGTTTTATAAGACAGTTCTGGATAAATTTATTGTGGCTTTGAGTAATATTGGCATTATAAATATGTGGTGATTGAGACAAGTCTCATGTCTCTCCTCAGTCTGGCCAAGTTCATGCGTCGCACTCAAGCAGCCACCATCATCCAGAAGTACCAGAGGATGTGTGTGGAGAGGAAACGCTACAGGCAAAAGCAGGCAGCTGCCCTGGCCATGCAGACGATGCTCAGAGCTTACATGGCCCGGCAGAAGTACCAGGCAGTAAGTCACACATCCCTGCAAAACATTCAGTAAGGTCTGGAAATATCCAGAGAATCCACTTGAATTCCTAGTAAACATGCTCTAATATGTCTCTGTACTTCTTTTACATTTTCTCTTTATGTAGCTACTGCGGGAGCACAAGGCTGTGATCATTCAGAAACATGTTCGTGGCTGGTTGGCTCGATGCTGGTACAAGCGCTGCCTTTACTCCATCGTCTACCTGCAGTGCTGTATCCGCAGGATGAGAGCCAGGCGCGAGTTGAAGAAGCTGAAGATCGAGGCCCGCTCAGTGGAGCACTTCAAGAAGCTCAACAAAGGCATGGAGAACAAGATCATGCAGCTACAGAGGAAGATCGACGAGCAGGTGAGATCTTGACTCTTTATCCCCAGTTATACTGTATATGTGTATATATATTCAAATAGACACGTTTATATTCTCATCTTGACATTTTCATTGAACTGTTTTTCCAGAGCAAGGAAAACCGGTCAATCAACGAGAGACTTGTTGGTTTGGAGAATTCCTACTCCGCAGAGAGCGAGCGGATGCGTGGCGAGTTGAGCCGACTGCGTGGGTTTGAGGAGGAGGCCAAGAACAAAACAAACCAGGTGACATCACTGCTGGAGGAGCTGGAGCATTTAAAGAAGGAGCTGAGCGCAACGCAACAGGAGAAGAAGACCATCGAGGACTGGGCACAGACATACCGGGACGAAATGGAAAAAGTAAGGCTGGCTCAGCGTCCACATCTGCACTCTTACCTGCTGCATTACTATACTGGTGTATCTAACCTTTTCTTAGGTCACTGCAATCTTTTGAATTACAAGGAGAAGTGAAAGGATGTGAAACGTTTTCTCTTTATCATCAATCACCTGGTACTCTCTCCTCTGACCGATGTTCAACCATTAAATTAAAAAAAGAAAATGGCTAAATTACTCCTATTATTAGAAACTCCCATAGTTCCCTGGAAGTGCACAGCTTGTCACCAAATGCTAAATTTGCATATAGATGTTATTGGCATCAGAGAAAAAACTCTTTCCCCCTATTTTAGGAGGCACATCGAACCAGGGGCGAAAAGGCATGTGGTGGGCTCAGGTGGCAGAGTTGCCCCTGGTCAGGTGAGCACAGGAGGTAGAGTAGTGAGCTAATGAGGTAGCAGCTGAACTCTGTGTGTACTCCGTGTGTTTTTGTTTAGTGTTCAGTGGTCTGTACTTCAGAGACCAGACATCTGCAAAGCAATCGAAATAGAGAAGAGAAACTATTTAAACATTTAGAAACTTCCCGTTCCCATTGTGTGCTGATCTCTAGAAGACAGTTCTTACCTCGACACTTCGTGAGATAAAACGTGTGTGTGTGTGTGTCATAGCAACTTGCTGATTTATTGAAACACAAAAGGAAATTGTCTTTGACCTCTCTCTTTAAGTCTCTCCCTTTAATCCAACAGTGAATTTAATTTTCTGTTTATCGTATTAATGATTATTTTCTCTCAGATCTGTAGTAACAGGACTCACTAACATTATGCTTATTATTATTATTATTATTATTATTATTATTATTAGATAAAAGATCAATAATATTTATTACTTATTATAGTCAACATGTAGACCATCAACATTTTACACACAATGTGACGGATGGATGTGTGTGCATGTGTGTAGATGGTCTCGGAGCTGAAGGACCAGAATGGCTCGCTGAAGAAAGAGAAGGACGACTTGAACAGGTTGATTCAGGAACAGAGTCAGCAGATGACAGGTATGCAAATATCACAACATAAATGAAACTCATTTTAGTCATGAAAACATTTAACTGTCTCTTAAGCCACACAATGTTTGTTTTTTCTAAGCTTCTTACTTCTTTGCCTGAACAGAGAAAATGGCCCGGGCAATAGCAGAGGAGACTCAGCAGCTGGAGACAGATCTGAACGAGGAGCGATCTCGCTACCAGAATCTCCTGTCAGAACACCTTCACCTCGAGGAGAAATACGACGACCTGAAGGAGGAGATGGCTCTTTCCTCGGTCAGATACACACACATAGCCATCATTACTTATGAGAGGTTTACTTTATTAATCTGCAATCATACACAGTCATCCTGCCATGTCCACCATTTCACTGTGGGGTTCTTCTTCATCAACAGCATGGAGAAATTAAATGCATTGCTCTCTAAATGGTTGATTCTCTTTTCAATATGAAGAACATCTCCAAGCCTGGCCACAGGAGAACAGATTCCACCCACAGCAGCAACGAATCAGAGTACACCTACAACTCAGAGTACGCCGAATTGGAAGAAGGTTCCCGTGCCGCAGAAGTAAGAATGGGGACATTAAATGTTGTCAGTTTTAATAAGAGGAATTATGCAAAGAAATGATTTTTGCTGTTACAACGTGGCTTCTGGCATAAAACATGCAGGGTTCAGTTCACACTGAACTTAGACTGAACCTGCCTGGTACTTATTACTGGGAAAATGCTCTGCTCACATTTCCCTGTCATGCAGGATGTGACACGAGGAATCGACACCTCACTGACCCTCAAGCTGCAGAAACGTCTTACAGAACTGGAACAAGAAAAGCAGTCACTGCGCAATGAACTGGAAAACAAAGAGGAGCAATTCCAGCGGGCTAGAGCCAGGGTACTGACTTTATTAAGTCACACTTAATGTTATTGGGCATATTCTAGAGTGTTAACACATGGTAAATGATCGTAAGCAAACAGTGCGCTTTAATATAATAAGATGCATTATGTTCATAATTTAAGTCCCATTAATGAGTAGAGAGATTTTGATATCTGAAGAAAGTGGCTTAAACGGCTTGGATTAGATTCCTGTTTTCCTCATTGTCATGTTTTGCCTCTTGTTTCAGGATGATGCAGAGTTTAAAAAGGCTCGTGGGGCTGAGCTAGAGTATGAATCTCTCAAGGTAAGTAAGAATAGGATAAAGTCAAAATTCAAAAAGGGTTTATTTAAAGCCATAAAACGTCAAATTCCCAAATTTTTCACATATTACTTTGCTGCAACCCCAACCCTTTTCACATCCCAGCGTCAGGAACTGGAGTCCGAGAACAAGAAGCTGAGACATGATCTGGCAGAGATGAGACAAAGCCTTCTGGGTGATGCAGCTACAGGTGCCGGGGCCCCAGGCTCCCCTGCTTATAAGGTGCTGCTGGACCAACTCAATTCTGCCTGTGAGGAACTGGAGGTTCGCAAGGAGGAGGTGCTGATCTTGCGCTCCCAGCTGGTCAGCCAAAAGGAGGCCATGCACCACAGGGTAAAGATGGCATTTCATCATCTATTAGTATTCATCCAACAACGCAGGCTCCATGGTCATCACATGGTGTAGTTATTTTTCTCACACAGGGTCCTTACTGTGGATGTTGGTCGATGTGCTGCTTTTTACGTCTACATGTTTTCACCCCAGTTTGTTTTGTTTTCTCTCATGGACTGAAGGACCAGTTTTAATATAGTCACTGATTTAATAATTTCCCTGTATTCTGTGTTTATGTACTCCAGGAAGAATAATTAAATCTAAGGCATCTTTTGTTATCTTAAATTCATGTTGATGTGTGCCATGTAGAGAAACAACAATCAAAATATTTTTGACTGACAGTGGAACAGATTGTCAGTCAATCTGTCACAGAATCACTAATCCATCCGCTCTGTATGTTGCAAATAATTTCACGCTCCCCTCTGTGTGTCTAACTGTCTCCACCTTCTCTCCTCCATCCATGCTTTCCCACAGGATGAGAAGGTACAGTTGAAAGACTGCATCATGCATAAAAATCTGACACTTTTCATTGTGTGTTGTGTCGTATGTCGTGTACATTATGGTGTACATTATCAGGAAAGAGAGCTGATCCAACAGTAAAAGTGTAAAAGCTCAATGCACGTTTTTTTATGTTCTAACTTAAAGCCACGGCAAAGAAAAATTAAACATATCTCATAAATAGATTTTTTTTTTTTTTTTTTAAATACTGGAAGCAACATCAGCTACAGTAGAATCAGCTACTGACACCAGATCAGCAGTTCTTACTCTCAGAGAATTGAAATGCAGACTCGTAATGCAGAATTGGCTGCAGTTTCAATTTCTCATCTGTCTCGTCCTTTGTCTGGGTGGATTAGTTTATGTATTATTTGTTTCATTGAACATTTCTGAGTTCTGTTCAGTGGTCTTTCCCCATTTAACAGGATTCAGTATTCTTTTCATTATCAAATGCAAATGCAAATCTTTGCATGTTGTATTTAAAATGATTAAATGGATATTTAGTGGATAAAAATTAAAAGATTTTTAAACAACAGAAAATGATTCATTATGTGGAAGTGTCATGCAGCTGTCACATGCCCAAAAACAATCCAAACGATCATAAATGACCTTTAGCCCATGTTACTCTCAGCAGCGTCCAGTTCATACATGCCCCTCTTATCTCTTGAACTGCTTTGATGTTTCCTGTAAATAGATGACTGTGCCATTTCATGGCTTGTCACTGGAAGCCTGAGGCTCCAGCTGGTTCATGATTGTCAGTGTAAAAGGACAGTCACAGCCAGCAGCTTTCCACTAAGGTTGTCAGGAAGTCATAAAGCACACACACACGCTGACTCCTCACAGCAGTTCAGATCAACACTAATGAACTCTTTGACTCTCTTTGTTCATACACCTAACCTGTATGAAAAGCCCCCCTCCATTATGTTGATTTTGTGGTTCCTGATGCAGCCTGGTAATTTCTAAATGTGGTGTTAATCTGTGTGTTTCATCGCCCTTTCTTTGTTGTCATTTTCTCCACCTTCTTTCTTCTTCTCTCTCTTTTCTAGGAGACCATGACGGAGCCGTCTGTCTTTGTTGAGGATGTGTCTAAACTGAAGGACGCTGATGAACTCAAACAAGCTTACATAGGCCTCAAAGATACCAACAGGTACTTTGTCACAGCCAGTGTACTCCTTATCTCCTTGTCTCCGTCTCCTTCAACCTTTTTTTTGTTCACTTTAATATCTTATGAAGTTGCAGTTGTACTGTAAATGTAATGTCTGTCTGAGTGGTGCATGTATTCGTACACGTGTGTGTGAACACCTTTTTGTCCCATGCAGATCTCCTAGGTTCATGCATAAGCCGCTGGAGGTCAGTGATCTTCTGAGTAGGCTCAGGTAACGGATAAGACGTGGCCTATGCATCATGGAGCAGAGCATGCATGGCCACGCTGTCACTGAACAGGGTTAAGAAATTTTTACAAATGATCTGACATGAGTGAATCTGAAACAGTGAATGGACGCTTGTGTAGCTTTGTGTGGCATTTTCTGCTATAACAGCATGAAGACTAATTAAAGTACCAATTGACAATTCTACAATTTAGATTTTTTTCTCATGCTTTAAAGTGTTTCTGCTTTTTTTAGTCTTAAACAAAGTTTTTAGGTTTGCATGTATTTCAATAGTTCATTAAGAAGGGCAGAGTCCTTTACTCGAGGATTAGACAACATAAATAAAATAACCAATAATATTGAGTTGCTTACAGCTATGGTGACTCTTTGGAGATCTTACTGAACTCCCTATTTACAGTGCATGCATGAAAGCATGGAAATATCTGAGCTTAAAGAGTTTTACCTTTCTCTTCTAGTTTAACTTTAGCAGCAGGTTTAATATTGTTTTAGAAGGCCTCGTCTCTTAGCTTTGTGGAATCAGTTTGGCATTAATACTGCTTGAAATAATCCTTTTACCGTATGTTTTTAATTATGTTTGTAAAAGCTGAGATGCACAGTAAAACATGAAGGATGTGTATGTGTTTACGCAATAAATAATTTTTGGTGGTCCCTGCCATGTTTCCCATTGGGATCTGAACAGTTGATTAAATCCACTTTGTGCTGTACCCTGTTGTGCTCAGCTCATCTGTACATGTTATGATACATATGGGACTGTAAACACAGCAGGCAATTATCAGCAGTTAATTTAAACATATTTTTCTATAAAATTGAACAGTAAAAAATGCTTTGCTATGCATCTCTAAGTTTTTCCCTCCCTCATCCTTCCCTGTTTCCATGATGCTTCACTTGTTGCACACAACCTTCTTTGCTTGCAGACTGACATCAGAGTTCAAACAGCAACACTTCCACTTGAACACTCCACATTTTACTTGTTTTTGTGTTGTTCACGGTCCCTTGTGCTGTGTCGGTCAGATCTGCTGCTCCAGACTTCCATAAGCTGAATGAGGATGGAGAGCTGTGGCTGGTTAATCAGGGCTTGAAGGAAACCATCAGGTGTTAGTGTGTTTCAAACAAAAGTGTGACGTTTGAGCATGACACTTTGCCTTTTCACAGGGAAGGATGTGTCCTGCTGGCTTTCTTCAATTTCATATTTTCTCCCTCTCTCAGTATCTCAACCACTTTACTTTGTCCAGCTGAACAGCTAGACGGTTATGTTATTAAGTCCCATCAAGCCTCTGCCATATATAAAATATGGCCCATGGCACAAGTCGAAACGATATGACTTCAGAGTTAAATAGCATGAAAAATTATAAGACTTATGTATATACAGAAAATATAGAATATAGAAGATTTCATTTATATGAAAAAGCAGCAGAATTTGTGTTCATCCTTCGCCCTTCAAACTAAGTAGTTTCACTAACTTTTAATTGTAGATTGCAACATGTTATACTTGAATACTAAACATCATCATCTTCTTTTGATGTGAGGAGTGAATTGGTTATGTTTAATCACTAACAGCTTACTTGCTCCAAACACAGTGACAAAGACTTTTTCGTTCCTGATACTCAAAGCTAACCCTAAGAATTTTTATCAAGCACTATTTGACTTGGATCTGATGATTCAAATCTTCAGCGCTTCATCTTAAACCTTTGTTTCTTATGACCGTGTACTATGTTGGTAAGATTCAGCTTTTAAAGAGTGTGAAGCTAAATGACACAGCAGAATAAGAAGAATATACAGAGAGGCTGCGCTCGAGGCTGCTGGTAGTATCTGCAGAGCATGCTGCTGTCCTGCATCACCACACTGTGGAGAAAACCTCCACTTTTTATCCCTCTCTTACTGTTTGCTGATTTTTTTTTTTCTCCTCTTCCCTGTTTATTCCTTCTTCTTCTGTGCTTTCCACACTTCACTGTCTGTTAATATTGACAAATATTCCCTCTCTCACTGAAACCTCTCTTTCTCTTTCTTGTCCCCACCATCTTACCCACCACATTCCTCTTCCACATCCTCCCATCTTCGCAGGTTACTGGAACACCAACTGCAAACTCAGAGGAGAGGTTACGATAATGAGGTGGAAGCGTTACGTGGTGAGCTGCAGAATGTCAAGGAGGAGAACAATCGTCAGCAGCAGCTCCTGGCACAAAACCTCCAACTGCCCCCAGAGGCCAGAATCGAAGCCAGTCTGCAGCATGAGATCACCCGGCTCACGAACGAGAACCTGGTACGAGCCGACGCAAACACATGCATGGACTCATACAGACACGCAGGCTGAGGAAAAGCTCATTGCATAGAGTCTGAGCAGTCTGAGCAACAATTTATACACAGAGGTAAAATCCCAAACATTCAGGTCAGCCTGTCAGTATGAAAACAGGATCAAAGTTAAGACATCAAAAAAGTTTGTAACAGTAACAGAAAAAGTCATCACTGACTGCCAAAGTAGAAAACTTTTTACAATAAAGGCTTTTAATGTTTAATGTTAAGATTTCAGGTTCTAATAGTCAAGATGTCCATGATTGATCCATCTGATGTAGCCAGCACTGAAACACACACACTCAAATCCAAGTGATACATAAAGTTGGAAGTCAATTTGACTTCATCGGTCCAAATCACACAAACCAAGTCTCTTCCTCGTGTTACACAAACATGATTATGAAGAGAGTATTTGGTCACTGGGCTTCACATTCAAAAACTGAAACGAACACTAATTTGTGTGGATGGTGTCCTGACAGGAACTCATGGCAGAGGATCCTACAGCATCCAGAGAGGCTCGAGTCATCATTTTACGACGGATGGTTGTATGTAGAAACAGGCGTGTTTCCCTTGACGCCTGTGTGTGTGTGTGTTGCGTGTGAACTAACTAAAGTTGTGTGTACTGAACGAAATTGAATTCAGCATCTCTCTAACACAGCAGAGCAGCTCTGCACTTTTTTCTCTTTCCTAACAGCCAGAGTCCTGCAACTTCCCTCTGATATGAAGTCAGCCCCGCAGCTTTCACGCTGATCTAACCCCCTGTCGCTTTTTTCACACAACTATGCCAAGATAAACCTGAATGAACTTCAGACACATCTCAGTTCTCTTAGAATTTAGAATGGTTTTTAATTCAGTTACTATCTCAGTGTATATGTTTTTATAAAAACAGTTGTTTATCCACACATATGAAATATTCTCTAATATTTAAATGCCACACTTTTTTTCCTACTCCTATGTAGAATCTGTACATTTGCAGAAATAAAGTGTAGATTTTTACCACTGGAGGGCAACAGTGTGGAGCTGAGTCAGAAGACGCTTGCACTTTCTCTTGACTTCTCTTTTTCTCTCGCCTTTTTATTTTTGTCTTCATCTCTCTCCATCACTTTGCCCTCTCATCTATTTCAGGATCTCATGGAGCAGCTGGAGAAGCAAGATCGAACCATCCGCAAGCTCAAGAAGCAGTTGAAGGTCTACTCCAAGAGGATCGGAGAGATGGGAGGTAGGGGGTTAAATCATTTATCAAAGGCTTGTTGAGAAAATAGAGCAGTTTGTGCTTCAATTGTTGTTGTCTTGTGTGTGTCCAGCCGGTCAAACTGAAGGCCAGACGTCTCCAGGACAGATGGTGGATGAGCCCATCCACCCCGTCAACATCCCCCGCAGGGAGAAAGACTTCCAAGGCATGTTGGAGTACAAGAAGGAGGATGAACTTAAACTGGTCAAGAACCTCATCTTGGGTAAGAAATGAGGAGTAAAAAATATATAAACTTTATCAAATTTCGTGAAGTCATTGAAAACCAAGTAATGATGCAGGACAGTGTTATGAGCTATGTTCACATTTGATCCAGTTTGAAAGTTAAAATGAACCAAGTGAGTTGTTTTTTTGTTTTTTTTAACTGAAAAACATCTCATTGTTGGTGCCATTCACCTAACTTGACCTTCATTCCTCCAGAACTGAAGCCTCGCGGTGTAGCAGTGAATCTGATCCCTGGTCTGCCAGCCTACATCCTGTTCATGTGTCTCAGACATGCTGACTATGTCAATGATGACCAGAAAGTCCGCACTCTGCTCACCTCAACCATCAACAGTATTAAGAAGATACTAAAGGTTTGTTTGAGTGTGTTTGTGTGTGTGTCATCTTGCAGTGGTCCTTATATGAATAGCAATAAGACTTTGGGGCTGGTCAGGTAATTCGGGTTTGAACATTTGTCCTTATCAGTCTGGACAGATCCTTGAATGTGCTTGCATCGTAAATGTGCTGCAGACTGTTAGCGATGTTTTCTCTGGCTGGGGTCAGTCAAACTGCTGAGTGTAATTAAGGTTAAAATAGTTTTCTGTAAGTTGCAGGATGTCTTGAGTTGGCGAGGCTCTGACTATAACCAGCAGGTTTACTGACCACATTGTCTTTTCTCTTCCTGCCAGAAACGAGGAGATGACTTTGAAACAGTTTCTTTCTGGTTGGCCAACACCTGTCGTTTCTTGCACTGTTTGAAACAGTACAGCGGAGATGAGGTGAGCCTGACTCATCATCATCAGCTATTTCTCTTGTTTTGTTTTTTTTAACCTTTTTGTTTTTTGATCATGAGTGAATAGCTAAAGATAGCTAAAATAGCTATCTTAAAAAGATAGCTAAAAAAAAAAATAGCTAAACAGAATTTCTAAAAACTGTTCACATAAACAGATAATTTATTAAAAATGTAAACTGATTGCATCATTTAGGTATAAACAATAGCAGTTTTGTTTTGTTTTGTTTTTTTAATCCCCCAAATCCCACCTTTTTGAAAGAATTCTGTGCTAAGTTTATCTGCTGGTGTCTGTCACAGGCTTTCATGAAGCACAACACATCAAGACAGAATGAACACTGTCTGTCCAACTTCGACCTGGCGGAATACAGACAGGTGATCAGTGACCTGGCCATCCAGATCTATCAGCAGCTGATCAAATGCATGGAGAATATCCTCCAACCCATGATAGGTGTGTACACGTGTGTATGACTCTGTGCTCATACAGTTTAAGGAAACTGTACATTTAAGAGAAATTATGACATTTTCTTACATGTATGATACAAATACTATTCACACATTCGTGTTCCTGCAGTCTCCGGCATGCTGGAACATGAGACCATCCAGGGCGTTTCAGGGGTCAAGCCCACCGGTCTCCGTAAGCGGACGTCCAGTATTGCAGATGAGGGCACCTACACCTTGGACTCCATCCTACGGCAGCTTAGCGCCTTCCACTCCACCATGTGTCAGCACGGCACCGACCCCGAGCTCATCAAGCAGGTGGTGAAGCAGCAGTTCTACATCATCGGCGCCGTCACCCTCAACAACCTGCTGCTGCGCAAAGACATGTGCTCCTGGAGCAAAGGCATGCAGATCAGGTGAGAGCTGCTGCTACTCAGAGACGAGCCGCAGTGAGCTGGTTGCAACTACTTCACCCCTAACCCCAACCCACTGTGTGTGTGTGTAGGTACAATGTGAGCCAGCTGGAGGAGTGGCTCAGAGACAAAGGTCTCATGACATGTGGAGCCAAAGAGACTCTGGAGCCGCTGATCCAGGCCGCTCAGCTGCTGCAGGTGAAGAAAAAGACCGATGAGGACGCTGAGGCCATCTGCTCGATGTGCCTGGCCCTGACGACTGCTCAGGTAAAACACCACAGTGTCCATAAATTCAATTAATGGACCACTTATTTGTTGGTAACTGTTGGCAAATACTGTGTTCTTACCCTGTTTGTGTTACTTTTCTTTCAGATTGTGAAGGTCTTGAACCTCTACACACCTGTCAATGAGTTTGAGGAGAGAGTTTCAATTGCGTTCATACGAACCATACAGGTAAAAAGTTTGAAGTTTGATTTGAATTAAAGCAAAGTGAATTTCAAACCAATTGCAGAAGCGTCATGCAGTTGTGCTATGATTCTACACTCCAAATTTCTGTAATTCAACCAAAATTTAAACAGTTCTCTTTTTTCTGGCATTTATTTATTTATTTTGACTATTTCTAACTCAGTCTTTTCTCTTTCACCATCCAGACTCGCTTGCGAGACCGATGTGAGAGTCCCCAGTTGTTGATGGACACAAAGATGATATATCCAGTCACCTTCCCGTTCAGCCCGTCCTCACTCGCCCTGGAAACCATCCAGATCCCCAGCTCACTGAACCTGGGGTTCCTCACTCGTGTCTAACCCGACACCCTGCAGAATATTTGTCTTAGTGGCCGCTGTTCAGTCACATGACACCCACTGACCCCAAAACCCCAGACACTGCAATCACGAGAGAAATACATGCATTTTCTGACCATCACAAACACTTAAAAAGTAGGATTTCTATTTACACTGTTTGATCGATTATATATGAAATATTTATCAAATAGTCTCCTCTTAATATTTAGACCTCTAAAATATCCCTAAATCTAAATCTGGACTCAAGCATCCATCAGTAGAGGACTGACATCCTCTGAACTTTGACATGCACGCCTACAATTATGTACACCTTCTCTCCAACGAAGAGGCCCAGAACCCAATGTCGCTGGTTTAAATCTGGCCGCCAAGTACCATAATCTGTCCCCTGCTTGTAAAATCGCCTGCCTGCCTCTTAGAGAAGCCACAGAACCAGGTCAATGTCTCCAGGGTCTGCCCTCGTGGTCTTGACCCTGGTTCGCCCAGCTCCTTCCCCCGTGTTTCAACTCGTGGTTATGATCGTCGTTCTTGTCATCGTCTTCTTCTCCGGTGAGAATATAGGTACCTATAGATGAGAGCAGGTCCTAATGTAGGGGCTGAGACCTCATGACAAGCAATAAGATGGCAATTTGAAGTGTAGATTGACGCGTTGGGTTTGTACTCCAAAATGAATTCCTCGTCTTCAGTACAAAACCAGATGAGTGCTAATGTTAGCTCTCTCTCTCCAGCAGACCAGGCTTGTTTCTGTACGCTGTCATTTTACTTGTCATCTGTACAATATTATTTATGCATATATAAATATATATAAATATGAATAATATTTATCATGTATTTTATTTATTGCTTTTTGCTCCGTCCCCTCTATCCATCGTTAAGATTAGAAGCTTTCTCTTTGCAGAAAAGGCGTCCAATATGAGGATGGGATTCAACATTTCATTTACCAGGATGAACAGCTTTGTAAAAGCAGTTTAGTTCCACCATAACAAGTTTACACTGATACCAGGTAAATTATATAGGATAGTTTAACAAGATTATCATTTGTTAGGCCTCTTAATATAAAAATGTCTCTCTGTCATATCTCCCTGCAGTGTAGCAGGGGTTTAACTGAGGAGGAATCTAGAAGGTACAAGGTTTGAACTCTGCTGAGGAGTTGACTCCGAGGATCTTTACTGTTTACAGCTACACATGTACACAACAGTAAAAACCCAGATCTATGTACACACAACACTGCTCACTGCCATGTCACGGTGGGCTTTTTCCCTCCAAACGCTTTCTTCTCTTCTTGTTTTCTCTAAACACAGCTCTCATCAGAGCTTTGAAAATTTTTCACTGTCGTCTATGCATAGTTATTTACTTCAGTCGTGTTATTTTCTTATCATCATGTGTTCGTAACAGTCGTGTCACTGGGCAGAATGGAGAGAAACAGTTTCTCTGAAGTTAGTTTTTGAGCGTTTTCTGGGGATCTATCCGGCACCATTCATTTCTCTGCTGTTATCTTCACAACGATGCTGAACTTTAACATTGTGCACCGATCTCCTGCCTGTCCATCCTCTATCTGCCGTCCTGCTATCCTGTCATCGGTTTTAGCCAAAGTACCAACATACAGATAGTTTTTTGTTTTTTTTGGGCGGGTTATTTTGTTTAGTTTTTTAAATTACACGGTGGTGTACAGCATGCGCTAATGCTATTACTGCTGGTACTGCTGCTGCTGCTGCTTGCCCCTCTTGCTGTCCCCATCGAACCTGCATGGGCTCAGCTTTATCAGCTGACCAGAAATTAACATGCATGCAAAATATTTTTCATATTAGAGAAACATTGGTGTAGGTGAGTCGTTGGATGAGCATCAGGGAATCTGCTCATACTTTTAGAAAACAGTCCTTTGTCTGTGGTAAAATTGTCATGGCAGCCTCGTGTTCATCCCCTTTGTTTGCTTACTTTATTTTTTTATTTATTTTTTTTGCCATTAGCTTTATAGAATAACCAAATTTGCCTCTCGCCCTCATGTGAACCTTATTTTGCCTAAAGACTTTATCTGTTAAAAATGAAATATTTTCTTTATTGTAAGGTGTTTACCCACATAGGAAACTGAATGGTCACCAAAACAGAACACAGTAACTCTTAATTCAAAATTTGTCTTCAGCTGCAACAAAGTAAGTGAGGAATGGAAAATATTTGTATGAAAGCCAGAGTAGTAAAAATGTTTTTAAAAAAGTGAAATATCTCAATGAACGACCACAAACAAGCCTCAGATGGAAACTAACAGCAAGTGGAATAAAGAAAGTTTTGTGTTGCACAAATGTTGGGACCATTTTAATCGATCTGCCTTTTGTTATATATTGTTTGGGTTTGTAGGTAGTTTGACGTAGGTCTTTGTAAAGAGTACATATCTGAAGAGAGGTGGTAACTGAAGGTATTAATTAAACATGAATGTTAATAATGTTAATGAAGTGTATCATGATTTTAGCTGCACATTGTGGACAAAGCCTTATATCTGAATTATTTGCTCTCTGAAGGACTTGCACACATTGTCATCATTGTGGCATTGTTTCTTTTCAGTCAATGCAGTTTTTTCCACTGTAAGATGAATATAAACTGTTAAATGTGATCATTTTTATGTTTAAGAGATGTCCTAGTTGGTTCGCTGTCAAAATGAACTCGAATGATTACAGAGGAAGTCGGATAAATAACAAATTTACAGACAGACTGTAAGAAGAAAACCTTCGCGCTTAAAAGTCTGCTTTTTTCTGTCTTTTCATTTCCATCTTTCCGCACAACTCTGGCCCTTGAGCTTCCTCTGCCACATTCCCTGTATGATTAGATGCTTCCTTTTTTCAAATGTTCTTGCTGTTTCATCAAAATGGTCAGTTAACACAAGCCGCAGGTAGGAAGACGGACTCTTGTAGGTATCGTGGCTGCAGCACCAGCCTTCACAGACTCAGACTCACCTTGTGGACTGATGTGTTGCCAGCGTAGAATAGGAAGGCCGTGCTGGTTTCAGAGGAGGAAAAAGCAGAAAGCAGGGCTGTGGCGCCTCTCGTCCCCGGGCTTCTCTTGACCTCTCGAGCAAATGTCATTTTGTTCACAGGAGGAGAGAGATGGCTGTATGATACATACATGTAGACATTATAAATGACCGTTGTTATTATCAGCTCTACCATTGATTGTGCCATTCGAGGAAAAAAAATAATAACTGTCAAAAACTGAAAAGTATCATCACCCCACTTGTTGTGGTACCGGTGTGTACATGCCAGTACTGAAATGTTTCCTCTTTACTCCCATGTGTACATTCAACAAATTGGACTGTTTGTAGTTTCTGGTAGCTGTGCTTAGTGAATGTGTTCACCGTTAAGAAATTAAGAAACTTGGAATAAATTGTCAAATCTGTAAAAGTAAAATAAAAGAATTCAGCACTATTGGATTGTCTGTAGGAGGTGATTTTTCCTTTTTGTTGTTATATTGTAATATGCAACACTGAGTGAATTTTTTTTATGTTTTATTATTTCTTATCCACAATGGGAAGTGGATCGGAGTGTGAATGTAACTGTCCACTCTCTACAGGGACGTCTGAAACATGGAGGTAAAAGCAGAGCAGAGTCACAGCTTAAACACTCTTCTAAGAAGCTTATAGTTCTCTGCCCGTCCCTCGTTGACAATCCTCTTCTCTGGAAAAACACAACTAGCTTCTCTGGGATAGATACCTGCTCTGCAGTAGGAAAAGAGAAGTCTTCTCCTGAGGTAAGATTTGTCATTCAGTTCATTCTTTCACTGTTTTAATCGATGTAAGAGACTTGTTGAAAAGTTCTGGTTTAGTTGGTGTATTAGAAAGGCTAAATATTTCTCAGTGTGTTATACAACCTACAACCAGGCATGTTTGGAAAAGTTTCAGCAAAAAACATAACTATCTGAATGTCATGAATTTCACTTACAAACATAAAATCTAACATGTATGTGTAAACAGAAAAACATTCATAGCTGGAGGTAAATATGACATAACATCACATAATCCACTCAGCTTAGAGTAATATTCACAACATGATCAACATGAGGACAAAAATGCAACAATCATTTTATTTTTGCTTTCTTTCTCTCTCTTAATAAGATTGACATTTACTGAATATAACTGTGTAAGCAATAAGGATTATTTAAGCAATTACAAACTACAAGTTTCTTCATCAAAAGCAGCAGCAGCATGTGATAAAATAAGATAAAATATGATTTGTTCGTTAAATAAACTGAGTGTTTGAGTGAGTGGTTCCCAGAATAGCTGTGCTGTCCTCTCCTCTGGAGCTCAGAGAAAGGATCAGCCCGACGTAGATTACCAGCTACTTAACTCCACAACCACACACTCACACTCACACGCACACAAGTGGTCACAACCTACCACAAAAGTCAAAAGACCCTCAATCAAGACAAAGAAACCTCCAACCTCTTGCTGAGCGGAGTGTCGTCATATTTGTAGTTGTGTTTACTGTGTTCTCTCCACAGGTGTGTTGGTGATCATCTGCAGCCATGTGTGACCAAACGTTCATGGCGGTCACTTTTGGCCCCTGCGACAGTTGTACAAACGCCCGTCCTCTGATGAACATCTACATCAAGAACGAGCCCATCAACTACTGCTCCTTCTGTGTGGAAATGGTGTGTGATCTTTTTGTTTCCTCTCACTTTCTCATCCTCAAACAGCTGCACACATTGAATTTAATTGCAAGCAGGATCAGCGTTTGCATGATGTAGTCTATATGGGCACACTGTAGCATGGATCCAACAGGAAGTTCTGGACTGTCCTGTACTCGCATGCCAGGTGATGGCAGCTCTCAAACAGTTCATAAAATATCTGTTGAACTGAAGACACCACTTGTCAACAGCAACTGTTGACATAAAATTGTATAAATATGACTCAAAACCTGCTAAATAAAGTCACACACACACACAGGACCTACAAGATACTGTTTTTCAACCTGTCTTTAAAGGCGCACATCAATAATAGTAACCAATTAGCTCAAAGGCTAATTCAACAATTTGCAGCATATTGACACAATACCTTTTAGAAATGCAATGACAAAAAAATTTCCTAACTGACTTCAGCACAATATTTCAATTTGACTTGCTCACTTTCTGACATTATTATTAAAAGAAATCAAAACAGAATTATAACAGAGGATAAAAGAGATGTATGTTGTCACCAGGCCCATGCATTCATGCAAACAGTTCAACAATGCATTGAAATATGTTGTGATGCATTATTATTGCCTGTAGTAATTACTGTTAATCAAACTGGTAACTATTACTGAGCTGCACCTTTAAAAACTGGTTAAAAAAGGCAAATGAATTCCCCAAAAACAGCTGGTCTCTGTAACATTCACTAGGTCTCATTCAAACAGGAATAAAAAGTAATTTTTTTGGGGAGGATACATAACAAAATAATTAAGTAACAGTAAAGAGTACAGTGATGATCAGGTGATTAGTGTGACGTATCCCTGTTGTTATTATTATCATTTACATCCTTACTGTGTGTGTGTATTTTGTTTTATTGTTTGCTCATGTCCAGCTCCGATTCATACGTCAAAACACAACCTCAACGTTGTTTTTAAACGTGCTATATAAATGGCGTTATTATTATTATTATCGTCCTATCAAAAAGAGATTTGTGATCAGTTGGAGTTGTGATTGTTTTATTTCATAAATGCAGCATATTTGCCTGTAAAAACACAAAAACAAAACAAAGGTAAATGAACTTTATTGACCGACGAATGGGAACATGCAGGAATCGAGTACTGAGGGGGCGTGGCATTCAGGAGGGGGCGTGGCGTTCAGGAGGGCGCGCGGCAGGTTGTCGGTCCCCTGGTCCGGCCGCATCAACCGTCGTGCTCGCGCACAATCTCACCTAACGGCTAACGGCTCAAACCGCCGTTTCCCCCGTTAACTGCCTGTGTCCCCCTGTCTTTGTCTCCCGGCTGTCCTCCCGCTGTCCCCCGGCTTTCTGCGGTTGTCCTCCGGTTGTCTCCGGCTGTCTCCCGGTTGTCCTCCCGCTGTCCTCCCGGCTGTCTCCCGGTTGTCCTCCCGGTTGTCCTCCCGCTGTCCTCCCGCTGTCCTCCCGGCTGTCTCCCGGTTGTCCTCCGGTTGTCCTCCGGCTGTCCTCCGGCTGTCTCCCGGCTGTCTCCCGGCTGTCCTCCGGCTGTCTCCCGGCTGTCCTCCGGCTGTCTCCCGGCTGTCTCCGGCTGTCCTCCGGCTGTCTCCCGGCTGTCTCCGGTTGTCCTCCCGGTTGTCCTCCCGCTGGCCTCCCGGCTGTCTCCCGGTTGTCCTCCCGGTTGTCCTCCCGCTGTCCTCCCGGCTGTCCTCCGGCTGTCCTCCGGCTGTCCCCGGTGAAGATGGCCTGTCAGGGGCTCCAGAAGGGGGAAACCCTGTCGAGCCTTCAGCTGGAGAGCGAGAGTCTGAAGAAGAAGCTGGAGGAGGAGAGGAACAAGCTGAACGACGTGGAGTGTAAGTGTCAACAACACCGACCAACAAACAGCTAACTGCTCTCTGCCAACATTCAAGAGCAGAAAATCTAATAAAAGCTGTTTAAAAGTGTCTTACTGAGCTCCCTGCCAACCACCAACTGTGGAGAATAACATAGTTATTTACTCCTCATTTGGTCTGTTTGTTGTTGTGTGGTGATTTATATGTAGATTATTAAAGCTGACATGGTGTGTGTGTGTGTGTGTGTGTGTTGGATACTTCAGTGCACCAGGTAGCTGAGAAGATTGAGGTGTTGGGTGCCCTTTCCATAAAGACCAGACGTGTGCTGAAAGGTCACGGGAACAAGGTGCTTTGTATGGACTGGTGCAAAGACAAACGTCGTGTAGTCAGCTCTTCACAGGTATACACACGTGATTCCTATTTGTGTGTGGTTTTAATTTGCCCAAGCATATTGGCAGCTCAACGTTTTTGTGTAATGCTGTTTTTCTTTCTCCAATACAGGATGGAAAAGTGATTGTCTGGGATGCGTTCACTCTTAATAAGGTAAAAGTTAGTCTGATAGGGTGGAAATAATAATAATAATAATGCTTTATGATACTTTTGACGGAAAAAACATAGTTTGGCATAGTTTTAAGCATCCTATAGCATCAAATGAACCTAACCATTCCTTTTTTCAAAGTATCTTTTGGGCTTTTTATGCCTTTATTTGGATAGTAAGTGGCAGAGAGGCTGACAGGAAACAGGGAGAGAAAGAGGAATGACCTGCAGCCTAAGTCTCGGGCCAGAACCCGGGTGCTGCGGTAACATGGTCTGTGCTCTAACCACTCAACCACCTGCACTGCCTAAAGTTACATTTTGGATTAGGGTCTTAATTCAATGACAGCAGGGAGAGGATTTATCCACAGTAATTGTATTTTTTTCTATTAACTTAAATATTTAAATAAGACAAAAGCAACATCTATAATTCCTTTATATTTTATTGTTTCAGCTTTATATCATATTTCTCCATCAATTTAGTCACACTGGTCAAGTGTTATTGCAAACAGGAAATCAGAATTACAAACCAAACACTTAACTAATCCATATTGATACATTTACCCAAAATACAGTAAATTAACAGTTCCAAAAGGTCAGTCTGAGCTCTTATGCTGCGACAGGACCGTCAGATGACTGATCTTCTGGTGTTTCGTGAGAACATCTGACGCCTTAGCTTCCATTTGTATCTCAGCAGAAGCATAACTGTATTTATACCTTGATCATGTCACATGTAAATCAAAAGGTTGAGTGTCGTGTCAGACTAAAAGGAACATCCCTGAACAGACAATCATGCAAAACTGTTTCCAGAAGCCTGGTTGCCCATTATAACCTCAGGCACGTCTCCACTCTGTTATCTGCAGCTCTGATTTTTATTTTCATGGTCAGATGCTCACGCACCATATGTGCTGGTGTTGGGCCATCCTAAACATGCTGTATATACTCCTCTGAGAGAGGGTGCAACATGGAAATGGAAATATCCCTTTAAAGATTATCTATCCATCTGTCCCCTGTAATGACTGTGGTGTGTTTGTGTGTGCGTCTTTGTGTGTGCCTGAGTGCACTTAAGTGGTAGCCAGGGTGGAGCAGACAGAACCACACTAAATGTAATCCCTACTAATTCTCACCACATCCAGATTTACTGCAGATGTGTAACTATGAATGTTATGTGTATGAGAATAGTTTTCTTATTATAGATAATACATTTTCATAGGAATAACAGCCAACACAATATGAATGTTTTTCTCTTTTTCATGCTTTGTGTGTCTGTCCATGTGTGTGTGTTTGCACCATCTGTTTTACAGGAGCATGGAATATCCCTACCATGTACATGGATCATGGCATGTGCATATGCTCCCTCAGGTTGTGCTGTGGCCTGTGGGTCAGTATGAACTTTTTTATCACATATATTTAATTGGCTGTTATTCTTTGACTCATATTCCGCTTGTCAAATATAGAAAATGTCACTCTTTACGGAAATAAAATATTTAGAGCCATTTTATTGCAGTTACTAGAGAAACTATTCTCACGAAAAAGGCTGACTGACCATAAATCCATCATTGATCAGTTTGGTTTCAGGTGGCTGGTTCAGATCCCCTCTGGAGGTCTGCTGTACATTGCACTTTGCTAAACCTGTGCATTGTGAGCTCAAAGTGCCTGGTGTGCTAGCATGCTGAAAAATGTCTGAGAGCTCCAGAGGAGCTTTATCATCTCTGATCTGAACTGGACTATAAGGATTGCTGACTCCTCTTTCAATTTAACTCACAACACAAGCAGAACTCAATGTCTTAAACAGGAATTAAGTTTGTTCAAGACTGTATAACTTTTAAGTTTCTCCCTTAAGGAGAAAATCCTTTTTTACAATTTTTACAGCTCCTTTAATTTCCGTTTCTTGTGAGACTTGTAGACAAATGCATCCAATGATAAATAGAGGATTTTAGCAGCAGAGCAGCACTGTGTTGTTCAAATGTCTGCAAGTGAGTAGTAACTTTACCATTAATATGGTTGGGGACTGATGCTGTTAGCAATATATTATAAATGATATTCTGAATTTAACTGCTGATGTTTTTACCTCCTCCAAAAGTGGGCTGGATAACAAGTGCTCAGTCATCCCACTGTCTCTGGATAAAAATGAGAACTTGGCTGCAAAGAGAAAGTCAGTGGCCATGCACACCAACTATGTATCAGGCTGCGCCTTCACCAACTCCGACATGCAGGTGAGCATCATTTTGTTGCCATGTGAGAAAAAACAGGGAGGAATAAGAGGCACACTATAACATCCCATTGTTTATGCAGAATTAAACTGTCATTTGTTCTAATAATTTATGGTCAGAATTTATTAATAAAACAGCAAATGTTGATTGATTCAGGGAAAGACTGAGTATTGTTATTGAGTATTGGCACATGGCTGTCCATGGGCACACTGCACTTGTGAGGTTGAGAATGTAAAGATGCAGCATCACTTCCTTTGTATGAGCACAAGCTTTTCCATTATAACATTTGTATTTTCTGAAGTATATCATTTCCTTAAGGACTTACATGATACATGCACAGTTTCATGCAGATCACACTCTCAGTTCAAATGTACAGTAAAAACATAATGTGACACAATGTTGTGTCATCAATAAATGCACCACCAGCAGCCAAATTGGGTTAAATTGCACAGATCCTCTCTTAAAATAAGAAATATACAAAAATACTTGTATTTTCAAATACTTGTTACAACTATGTTACAGTTGGGGCAAAATCAAAAGGAGAGCATAGAGGAAGCAACGCAGATCGCAGAGATATTTAGCTTTAATAATTTAGTCCATTTTGGCCCTCAGCAAAGCAAAGGAGCATAATGGGCTGGGAGGTAAGAGGAGGACAGGAAGGAAGACAAGAGAGGAGATGGATGGCAGGACTTAGGAGGGGGCAGAGAGGAGACTGAGGGGGTCCTCTATCCTGTGTTTATTAATAGATCCTGAGTGGGTTTTATCAAGAAAAGAGTGGAGCACGCTGACCTCGGGCCAGAACATTTAACACATAGACACACATGTTTTCTTCCTTTCTGTCACTCCATCTCTCACACATATGCGCTCTCATGCTGCATCTCCCACAAAGACACATTCATGTACATGAGGCCACTGTCACGCTCATAGCCTTCATACAATCACAACAGACCTTGAAGCACAAAGCTCTGGGCCACACTGAGAGCTGAGAAAGAGTGTTTATTATTCATTTCACCCTATAAGTATATAAAAGACTTCCCCTTTTTAGCATGCCTTAAAATATGCAAAAAGTATAGATAAGATTGGGCTGTGACATACATCTGTATGTGCGTGTGAGTATTTCCAGCTGAGACCATGTTGATGCAGCACAGTTACATGGAAGTGGTTACATGAAGGATCTGCTGTTGTCCTGACATTTGGTCTGGGAGGTTATTTGATTAAAGATATTTCCATTTACAACACTGTAAATGAAGAGCTGCTAGCTGATATTATGTAGCTGTTCATTAGAAGTTTAGAAGTTAAAATATTATTGCTCATCCGTAGATACTTGGCATAATTTAATTCAGAAACCCAGAGGAAAAGAAGGTTAAGTTTATTAAACAAGTTAGGTGCTTTGCAAATGCTTCTTCTGTCTATGGATATGAGCCATCAATGGGAGTAGAGCAGGAAGGCTGACATCAAGGATCAGAAGTGGTATGGTCCATTTTAGGGGTGTCTGACATTCTTCCAGCCATAAATATGAGAACTTATAAATTGTACAATCACAGGTAAGAATGATATATTAATACACATCCCCAAACCATTTTTCAGGATCTAATCATGGCATCAGACCCCCAATCTGCTGATTACAATTCTTCCCTGTAAAGTAAACATTCTCTTGTGCGCTAAGTTGATTAGCCCTCTGCAAATATTTTAATATGTGGTATCTGAATTAGGCTGATGCAAAGTCTCCGTTCAGTGAGGTTTCCGTCCGTGTGCCAGTAATTGTGGTTGACTGATAATTACATTCACGTTGAAACTGAAGCTGCCTCTCAGTGCCAGCAGGATGTGGTGTGTTTTTGTGCCTGAGGTCATCCAGCAGGAGCTCTCTAATCCACCAGCCAGCAGGGATCTCTGGTGTATGCATGAGTCCCTAAGTGCTCATAATCTGTTCGCATCAGAGGAACCGCTGACATTTTAACATTTTGTGTGCTTCTTCGTATGTGGGCACACAATGCAAAGGGAAAATTTAGAGTTGTGTTTGTGGTTTGGTGCTGACCTTTATCTTGTGTTGTACATACTGTATGTGTGTACATACATTTGCAAAAATTTGCATGTTCAGTAGCTTTAGTTCACCTTTAAGGCCAGTGTTGATGTCACAATGATCTCATGTCAGACACTGAGACTTAATTTAGATGAACTCAGATGTCTTTGCTTGAATGTTATTATTCTATCTTTAAAGCGATTTGACACCAATGTGTTTTTTGTATTTGTCTCTATATAGCCACCAGCAGTGCTGTTTCAGATGTGATTCAGCCTAGTTTCATGTTTATGCCCCGTCATTGTGCCAGGTTTCTGGCAGAATACAGAATTTACCTTAAGTCCCTCAGTGATATCACTCCTAAACTACCACACCAAGGCTGCATCTGAAGCAGTAGTTGGTTTCACAGCTCCTTTGTGAATAAGACTAGCACAGGAGATATTCCAGGATTTGAGTTCTAAACATGAACATCATTCATTTGAGTTATGAACATATACACTTCTTGTGCTTGTGCTAAAATAAGTTTAATATTTTTTTTTCTATTGACTGTTTTGTTTTTTTTTTGTCTATGCTGTGTGTGTCTGTGTGGGTGGGTGTATTTGCCCATGTGTATGCGTCTCTTAGCTCCTGACCTCCAGTGGTGATGGCACATGTGCCTTGTGGGATGTGGAGAGCGGGCAGCTGCTGCAGAGTTTCCACGGTCACTCAGCAGATGTCTTGTCTCTGGACATCGCACCATCTGAAACGGGAAACACTTTTGTCTCTGGGGTGAGGAGGCAAGAGCGAAGAGAGTTCTTTGTAATTCATGATGTCATGGGGGAAACCCCAGACATTCATGATTTTGATTTCTAATGAACTTTTAAAAACTTGAATGAATCAATTCAACAGAGCACCTGTTGTGTATCTGTGTGCATGTGTGTTTGTGTTATCAGGGCAGTGACAAGAGGGCCAATGTGTGGGACATGCGCTCTGGACAGAACATTCAGTCTTTTGAGAGCCACGAGTCTGACATCAACTGTGTGAAGTGAGTTCAACTCTCTGATAGAACAAAAGTCCACCACCTTTCTTTTATCTTCTCTAAAACAAAAACAACGTTGTTGACAGAGACGATCAGAAAACTAGCTGCGCTGCAAGGAAGAGAAGCAGTTTTGCTACTATTACAAAAGGAGACATAAGTAGAAAATATTAAATGGTAAATCATAAAAGCATATAATTAACCAAGGCGTTTACCCATGTGGCTGCATAACTGACCTCCAAGAAGACATCTGTAACTGTCCTTGTGTTTTTGCCCCTGCAACGGCAGCAGTCGCAGCTGGAGGCAATAATAATGATGTTTTCTGGTTGTCCATCTAGCAGTCCTGTTATTGTGAGCTCAGTAACACCATGAGGGATTTTCCTCAAATTTTGGTTTGTTCGCTGTAGAACAAGTGTTTATATTATTAGGTCAACAATAGCAGTGAAGCAACTGAATTTGCATGTAATTAATTTTAAAATGACTTTTAAATCAAAGTTTCCACACATTGTCTTTGCAGCCTAATCAAGTTCTTTGAAGCTCTGCTGGTATATTAATCAAAACTGTGCAATTAGTTGGATGTACTTTTGTTGCATGTATTTGAGTGTTTCATAGATTATTATTGAGTGTGCAAAATATCCATTAAAGTAAATGAGCTAATGATAATGTAAAATAATTTGTATGGTGTGTAGTGTTGTGTAGGATAATTCAGTATCAGCATGTTTCAGCTCTGTGATTTACTTCACACAGCAGAATGTATCAGTACTCAAAAATGATGCACTAACTACAAAATCAATAATGTTTCTTTCAAATAAAAAGCTCTGTGAATTTACAGAGTATCTTATTCCACCCTCGATCATGTGTCTCCAGGTATTATCCCAGTGGAGATGCTTTTGCTTCTGCTTCTGACGATGCCACAGTGAGTCACGTCATATTATCTGCTTGTGTGTTTGTGATTATTTTTCATGCCAGTATGTGCACTGTGCAATATTGGAAATTGAAATTCTTAGTGCTTTTGCAGAAAAAAGTAATGCTGAGTTATGAGGCTCCTTCTGAATCACATTCTGAACACATTTTTGGTTCGATGGTTATCTACACTGATGCACTTCTAACAGCAGAACACCAAACTGAAATAAGACTCATATATCTCAGTTGTTCCTTACTGAATTAATTTTTCTGCTTTAGCTGTTCATGATAACAACGTTTCAAATACTATTTATACAATATGGAACCTCATCCACAGACTGTGATTACTAATAAATTAGCTTTTTGTGTCCTATTTGCTGATGATTCTCAGTGCCGATTCTATGATTTGCGAGCTGATCGTGAAGTTGCCATCTACCAGAAGGACAGCATCATATTTGGTGCTTCCACTGTGGACTTCTCTATGAGTGGTAAGGAGTGAATATCAGATTAAAAGTGCTTCCTACATGAAAAGTTGACCTGTGTGGTAGATATAATGTAGTTTCTTAGTTCAAAAAACATTTAGAAAGTTTTACTCATCTGAGAAATTCTTTTAATATTTAATCTACATAAAACATTTTCAAGTGATTTAAGCAAAAAAAAAAAAAAAAGTTTGATGAGCCTGAATTTTTTTATTCATTCCAACTTCTCCTTATTCTAAAATTCCCCACATCACTTCCTCTTCTCTTTGTCTTTGCCTCCCAACATCAGGTCGCTTGCTTTTTGCTGGTTATAATGATTACACCATTAATGTCTGGGATGTTCTAAAGGGAACTCGTGCCTCCATCCTGTTTGGCCACGAGAACCGTATCAGCAGAGTCAGATTGTCACCTGACGGCACATCTCTTGCTTCTGCTTCCTGGGACAACACCTTACGGGTAAATCGGGGTTACCTCACTTTATCATTTTACGGTTTGGCTGTTGATTGTTGGATGTGTTTTTGAGATTTGGTAGACAGTAATATTAGCCTATACAATGCACCATTCCGTCTTAGTCATTTAAAGATGAAAAACGTTAGAATGTCATAAAAATTTGAATGCATAAAGCCTGATTATTTTAAAAAACTATTTTTATACTATAACATATTTTAATAATACAAATGCATAAATATAAGACTTAAATTATAACTCATTAAGTTAATTTCTATTTAAAAGTAAAGTTGAACTGGTATTAATTCCATTCAGGTATTGAAAAGGCCTATTTTCTAACCCCACAATGGCTTTTTCAAAAGCAAATTATGTCAACATTGATTAATATTAATCTTTTCTCTAACAAAAGTAGTTACAGCTTTACACTGAATGATTTTTTACATTGTGCCTACTTTTCTCTTACAGATTTGGGCCTAGCTGTTTTATGATGATGGCTGTGATCCATAAAAAAACAACACCAGCGCTGTGTGACTGCGAACATGGCACCTCCCTGTCTGTAACCTGCACAGAAACACAAAGACCTCTCCCTTTCCTCTCAATAGAAAGATGTCATTGTATCATAATTGTAGGATGGGTATTCATTTAAACAGACAGCTCAAATTGGGATTCTTATTGTGTTATTCATAGTTTGATGACTGCTAATTTCATAATTATATTGAGTATTTTTTGGGTGTTTTTGCCGATATAGTGGGAAATAATTATCAGTGTAAAAAGCCAAAATCAGCAGCGTGTGTCTGCTCTGCTATGTAGACTCGCAGACAAGGTTGTTGATCGTAAATTGTATACTCTGGATTTTTCTCCAGCCACTTCTCCTGAGTGAACCATACCTATCCAGGTTAAAGCTGTAAGTGCACGCAGTGTTATTGTTATTACTATTGTAGGTTGTATCATGATCACTCTAAAGAAGATGATTATATTTAACCTCAAAATTTTCTCATTTCAAAATACTTAAACCTCAACAAAGTGTAATAATAATAAAGAAGATTCTAAATAGTTTTTCTGTACATTTAGTCTCTTTTTATTCCCAGAACAGGGTTTCACACAGAGCTTTCCCACTTTTGCTCTGCACGAAACTCATTGTCAGGAACCCTCATGTGCAGGTGAAGCTATAAAGAAAACCTTTTTCCAAACCAGGTTAAGGTGTATGGACCTGTCTCTACATAAACAAAATACAACACAATGTTGAGACAGAGTTTTGCACTGCTTGTGCCACACAGGCTGTGTTTGACTCCTCCTCCCGACCACCACTACCAACTAAGGTTGACCTAGATTCAGTCCCAATGCCTGAAATTTGCATATTTGTTCTCTGTAGTACAGGAGAGCAATAGAAACAGGCATGATGAGACCTGATCACTGTTTCATTGTGGCCTTGGGATTTACTTAACTGACATTTGAGTCCTATAATTGTTGTTGTGAAACTAGAGCAAGGAAGTGAAAGTGCTTCTGTTGTGTCCCCTGGTCCTTAGAGACCCTTCTTTAGTTACACCGACTGCCACCAGGGGCGACTTTACTTCGTCCAAACAAATTTCTACAAGGCATGCTGGTGTGTTCTTTTTATCCAGGGATCCATGGTCTCCAATGTATATCTATAAGACCCAAAAATCTGTTAGCCCTCAAATCTTGCTTGTTCTTTGTGTTACCCAGGCCAGTAAAACATCTGGCCCTCATTCATTACGTCATTATTTCATGTAACAAAAATAAACTAAGCATTAATCTTCATTGCAACTGATTGAAGTGTTTAAAGATAGTGATATCTCTTTTTCCAGGTCAGTTTGAACTGAACTGTGAAATTAGGAAAAATACAGTTAGAACTAAAGTAATGTCAAAATTACATGTTTTGCTTGGCTAACCTTTGCACATTAGGATTTTATCTTGTGTTTAAAGTGTTTGTTCATTGATCTCTCTGGTTTCTCGAACTTACACATCTTTATTTTTTTGAACTTCTGATCAAAGTTCAGATCTTCTTAAACAAGTCATCACTTGAATTATCACACAAAATCCCCCAAGTGTTGAGAAAGTTCTTAAACAAATTACAGCTTTCTGATGAAAAACCTGTCAATGCTGTAGCAAGGTTACAGGAACTGTGGCACCTTTGTTCTTCCCCTGTGCTGATAAAAATCTGGAATATGAATATGAATATATCAGTATTTTAAAAATGTTCCAAAGAGACGATGTGAGCTTTACTGAAAACCTTTGAATTTTCAATTCGAGTTTATCAAATATATGTTTCCCAGGTGTTCATCACAACGAGGAGGCATCTGGAATTTAAGACATATAGCCAGTGCTTCTGTCTTTGTTTTTCTGTTTCTACTTTAACCAGAATTAAAGGTTTTCTGGAGTTCAAAGAGGGAAACACCCAGGGGGAAACACCGAGGAACCCTGTGATAAAAAATATAAGAGGCAAAGGGGAGTTGCCGCACCCGAAAAGTGGCCATAAACAGCTCATACACTTGTAAGTCTGCGATCCATTCTTCTTCTAAGACATATGATGTCACTTCACTTTCACTTCCTCACTGTGTTGACTGTGGTGGCCCAAGGTGAGACTGTTTTCGTCACGAGGGAAGCCAAATCAAAACCACATGCTGTTGCCTGATCAAAACCTGTGGTGAACCATGTGAGAAGAAAAAGTCAAAGTTACTTGGAATAGTAATTAAAGCTGAACGTGAACCTGTTGAGCATCAGTGCTTATAATATATATTCCTTTAAGTCAGCCAGGATCACGTCAGTCCCACAGGCCGGAGCTGCACATGAATTAAAAGGTGGTTTATTTTTCCACATACAACTCCAATGAATTACTATCATTCGTTTTTTTTTCCTTATTTGGTCAAAGTATTTAATAAATTAAATTAATTAAATAAAATGTAAGTACATATAAAAAAATACTTCCAAAGAGCTCAGGGTGATATCTTGAGTTATTTTGTGTTTTCACCTTTGGTTTAAATTCACCATTTATTTAATATCAGTATTTAGTATATAATCTCTGACAGTGCAGCCACTAATATTAGATTATTTATGAATTTGTTTAAGGGAAAGCTGCGGGTTTTGTTTTTCTTCTTGGCTTTAATAGAACGATGACTCTAAGAAAAACAAAATTAATTTTCCTAGCGGTACTTTCGTTGGGCTTTTTTGTGTGTGTGTGTGTCTGTGTGTGTTTTCCGCAGGGGCCGCGCAGCGTGGTGACGTCACAGCCAGTGGGCGGAGCCAGACGATAAACGTACGGTCAAGCTGAGGGGGGAAGCTGAGAGTGCGCGTGCCGACGTCCTCCTTCCGCCGTCCGTGAGCGCAGAGAGCCGTCTGATATCGCTGGGAGGGTAAGCGGCTTTCTTTGGCCACATCGGCCCTAAAAACGAGTGCTGTCCGTCTGGAAGTCTGTTATTTTTCTTGTTGTTGTTGTTCGGTGAATACAATTCCGGGGTGTTTGTGTGTGTGTGTCGCTGTGAAAACGCGTCCTCTCCGCCGCTCCAGTCGTTCCTTTGTGTCCTCCATTACTCCGGTGACAGACCAACGGTCGCTGCCGACAGGCGACAAGTCCGCCGCCGTGTAGCCTCCCCCCACAGCCCGGGACGGAGCTTTTTGTGTGTTTCGTTTGTGTTTATTTATTTTATTTTTTTTTTAATTAGCGGCAGCACCGTCCGGTTTCAGTAACCGACGGAGCCGTTAAGATTATGGTGATGATCGGAGTCCGAACTTCACACAGTGACCTTGAACGCACCAGGAGAGAAATCTAGACTTTACGTTACATTTCTTAAAATAATAATATTAATAATGAAAGATAAAGTGGTGAAACTGCCTGGTATTCACGTCAGGTTTGGTAAGGAAAGCTGGTGCTAACGAACAAAGATGCTGATTCACACAGTACTATAAGCAAAATTCAATTGGAAATAGTTTTTTGGTTTTAAAAAAGCAAAACAATATGTACTATAGTTCATACAACCTGATTTAATTAATAAAATAATAACCCCACAAAAAAGTGCTCTCAAATCTTATTTGTAAGGTTTTAAAATGCTTAAAGAGAGAAATCTCATTTTCACGGCATTAGGAAGCGTTTTAAACTCAAAATCAAGGAGCTCAGCTTGCAAATACACCAATAAGGTCCTTTTAAGTAGTTAATGGATCAGGATTTAATCAACAGACCTGACCAGAACATGGACTGGATTATTAAGTCCTGGATTTTTAGTGCATAGAAAGAAAAACATTGTGAAATGCTGCCTGGTTTATGTGAAATCAATGAAGTCAAATTTAATAGGGCAAACAAAAAAAAGCCATGTTTGCTGTTCTTCATACAGTCTGATTTAATTAACGAAAACTATATCCTCTCCCCTTCTACAGAAAATGTCATGTGGGGTGTGGAAAGAGACCTTGGTTGTGGCAGAGGACTACCTATACCTTTGCTGCACAAAGCCACAGCCAGCACCCCCACCTCCCAGCGAATCAGCCGCTGCCATGAGGACCGTGGCCCAGGACATGGAGGCGCAGCACCAGGCTCGCTTCCACTCCCTTGTTCAGACCTTCCTGAAGCAGTCTGGGCAGGACCCCTGTGGCAGCCTCAGGAAGGTGATGGAGGAGCTGGTGGGAGATGGACACTTGAACTGGGGGAGGGTGGTTTCCATTTTCACCTTTACTGGGGTGCTGGCCAGACAGCTGCTGGAGCAGAGTGGCATGAATCCGGGGCTGGACCCTGGGAAAAAACTGGGACAGGGGCCTGGACTCTGCAGGGGACTGGCGGAGACCATAGCTGATTACCTGGGAGAGGAGAAGAAAGACTGGCTGCTGGAGAATGATGGATGGGTAAGTTATAACAACATGTCTGCTCTGAAGCTCTGACTGAGTCACACACAACCACAATGCAAAAACTGTGGACAGTTTAAAAAAAAAAAATCCCCTTAAAAGATATTTTGAACTACTTGGAATGGAAATCACCCAGTGTGATATGAATGTTCATTTCAAGCCTCCTTATACATATTTAGAGCTTTGTGTAAAATGTGGTTTTAAATATGGCCAGGTTAGAGTTCAGATCTAGTCTTTCTGACTTTGTTGTTGTCCAGAGAGCATTCAGAAGTGTCTCGTGGCAGCTGTGATTATAGGAGGAATGTGTGCTTCAACGCAACAGTGTAAATTCAGGGCCCTGATCACACAATGCCGGGGTTTGGATTTAGAAGCTTTGTTGTCAGGCGGTCTTGAACTGAAGGCTTGTAGAGCCACAGGAAATCAAAAGGACAGAGATAAATTTAAACCTGCTCAGTGGTTTATTTACTGGAAAAACTTGATGGATAGTTATGATGGCTTCTGGGTACACTATAGTCCGGGGCCTCACCAAAATGAACACGCCTACATTGAATGTCTGCTTTTGTGAATGGACTCGCCTTGGCTCTCTCCCAAACACCCGTGTAAACACACGCACCCACACCCACCCCTCCTTTCTTCAGCCAGCAGCTGGTTTCAACAGACGCACAACCAGCTCAGCCAGATGGACTTTGTAGTAACAGTCAAAGCTTCAGTGTGTTGAGTTTGGCAGGGGCGACTCTGAAAGGTAGCCTGGTATGACGAGAAAAACAGGCAGCTGTAAAGCAGCGGAGCACCTGGTGCAGAGAGCAGGTGCACTCGCTGGTTCAACGTGTGGTTTCAGTCTGAAAACACGATGGAAGAAATGCAGCACCTGGCCCCCCACTTTTCTACATTTCACTAACTTCACCTGCAGTTTTCTAATGGCCTGTTTTTCTGCTGAAACAGGTTGGCACTTTGACAGTGTTCTAGTTTGTTTTTAACTTTGAAGAACTGCACTGCTGTTACATTTTTCAGAAACTGCAGATATCAGCAGCATCGGAATAAATTTCAGTGTTGGTGGAGAAACACAGAGCTGTCAGAGACTGCGACACGTTTACAAAATACATTGCATAATTGCCCACAGCCGTCAATTAGGCAAACGCTTCCTTGAAGACTTTTGGCAGCTAATATTTGCTCTGTAATGATCTGAAGCTTTCAGTCTATGGTGGGAAATTGAATGTTAATAGATAGTTTCAGGCTCTCAACCATTTTAATTTCCTTTTTCCCGCAGGAGGGATTCTGTAAGTTCTCTCAAAGTGCCAGAGAGGTGAGTCAGGACTCGTCAATGAAGACGGCGCTGTTTGCTGCTGCTGGCGTGGGCCTCGCTGGACTCACCTTCCTCCTGGTACGCTAGTTCAGACTTCTATGTCCATAATGCGTCTTCATCTATGTTCTCATTTCATTTGGCACAATTATGTAGACATTTGAATTTGATCATTGATGCTGCAACAGGCTTAAATCTGTAGTGAATTCAGGGTTGTGATCATCAACTGAATGTTTGCACATACTTGGCAATTCCCCCCCCCCCATACACACACACACTGATATTTTGTTACTTGCTCCTTAAGATTGTAAAAATAATCTCAATGCCTTCGTAATTTTTGGAGTGAGCGACAGCTTTATAACTGAAGCACAGAATCAATTAGCTCTCAATGTTTATATTTTCAGCTGTGCAGCTAGAAAAATTGACTTTGACATCTTTGAGTTTGATTTAAAAATTCTCAGCTGCCTTTTATTCACGTGTTTACCTGAGTTGTGTATGTGGTATAGTACTATGCCTGTGTACAATGTATAAATTAATATATTATATTTATATGAAATGAAACTGTCAGGCAGTGGCCCTTTTCTAACCGACCCACAGCTGATTCAGTTGTTTCATTGTTTTCTGTCCTACCCTTATGTGAAATGTATGATTTATCTGGTCGACGGAGCTGGCGACCACACAACGGTGCTATGTTATGAAATGTTTCTCATATCAGTCTACAAAAAAACCAGGGACCAATTTGATTTTAGATGCTTTGCTGTTAGAACAAACCGTTGCTCTGGCATTTCCACTCTCCAGATCTTATATTTTTACATTGTTTTGTTTTATTTATTTGTCTGTCTTTATAATAAAAACAAAAATGATGGATCAGTGTGTGATTCTGTGATTAGTTCCACTCTAATCTTTTTTTTTTTTTTTTTACCACCATTAAGATTTTCTTCTCCTCTCGTGCAGACATATTGTCATAAATAAATTATGGTCTGCTGTCTGTGTCCATGCTGGAGTTCAGACATCTGACAGCAGGGAGGGAAAAAGTGTAGCAGGTCCTGAATCTGAGAGTAAAGGTTTTCTACAGATGATGTGATGTATTAAGACGCAGTAGGAATCTGTCAAATACTAAATTTGTGTCGTCATAAAATGTAACTTAAATTATCACCCAAAAAAAAAAAGAGGTTTTAATGATGATGCACCAACATACACAAAATCATATTTTATCCAAATTTTAATCATTTAAACTTAGATGTCACTTATTTTGTATTTCATTCTAGGATTCATCGGATTCATCATTTAAAATTTGATTATTTAGGTGACAGAAACCAAATGCTTCTGAGGACGTGGTTAAACCCTGAGACAGTTTCACATCAATCAACCGCCAATGTTGAGTTTGATGTGACTTCAGTACAACACCACATTTCAGGGGAAGTGTTTCCTTCACTGCTGTTTCTCAGCTAAAGAGCAGCTACTAGTTGTATCAGTCAAACAGGCTGAAAATCACGTGGAATGAGCCGATCGGCAGTCGATCCTTCATATTTTAATGCATTTCTAAGAAAAGCTTTTTTTGGTTGGTTACATTCTTCACATCTGAATCAGAGAAAATTATTCATCCCAACTGGAAAGTATCAAGAAAAATACAGATATGAAACAAGATTATATGTTAAACTCTGATAGAATTTTTAAAGTGTCCAACACTGAAAGACTAACCAGAGAAGGAATTCTCCGATTAGTCTGCAGAAGCAGGTAGAAGCTGTACATTCATCATACCAATCTTCTGGTCAGATAATGGCATTTCCCAAAAAACATCAGGCTATCCTTTTAAATTCACAACAAACCTTTGAGCCTACACAAGCAGAGAAACGGCCAATATTAATGATTACTTGGTAGAGTGAAATTCCACCCCCCCCCCCGCATTTAAAAGTAAATACATCTAAGTAGACTTATGATGAGAAGAGCAGCTCTCAGGCCGCAGACCACTGAAAGGCTTCTGGACTTGTATCGTGTACACACAACACGTTTCCATGTTTTTCAGTGTGGACATTCATAAACAGAAGGACAGATCAGTGTCTGGGTCTTCAGAAACTGGTCTCATCATCGTGTCGTCTCTGTCTGGATTCACACTGCACACAGAACATGGTAACATCTTCTGGGGTCAGATTTTAGTGAAACCACATGTCACTAACAGTGTGAATACAGATATTATTTCCTCCTCCGTCCTCTACTGGAGAGCACATTTCTTCTTTTTCTTTGATGTTTTCTCTGGTTTTTCTTCTTTGTCAATCATCTCACTCACTTGTTTCTTTATCTGGACACATGAAACAAAAAGAAATTCAAACTAAATAAATGACCAGCAGCAAACCCCCCCCCCCCCCCAAAAAAAAAACAAAAAAAAAACAACAACACCACCTGACTGAAGATAAATTGGCACAATTTCTCCTGACTTGTCCGTCAGTGCCAAGAAAAGCCTCAGATGATTTGAAATATACCAAATTAAAATGAATTTTCATATTTACGTCATTCACTTTCCTAAATAAACATGAATTCCTGATGTGATCGGTGATTCAGGAAGAACAAAATGATGTGATACTAAAATAGACAGTGACTGTGTGTAACAACCTCCTAAAATATGTGGGTGTGTCTAAACCTCAGCTGAGTCACTGCTGAGGAGAAACTCAGCTGTAGCTGAGATGAATGTGATGTGCTGATTTAGTCTGTCACAGCAGTTGTTGTTTTTTTTAACAATCGAATCGGCTCACTGACCATTTCGCTGTCCGGAAACGATCCCGTCTCCAGCTTGGAGAAGATGAGCTGACCGTTCACTGACACCTCAAAGCTGTCTGTGTCGGAGGAGAAGGTGGTTAAAGATGAAATTGAAAAGCTGTTCACATCCATTCATCTTGTTGACTTTTTAGTTTTGTATTCACATCATCTAACTACTGCGAACTGTGCATCAGAGTGTCCTGCACTGAAAGAGGAAGCTGTGTAACCCAGACAGAGACGGAAGTTGACACTGAGAAAGCCAAAGAGAAACCAAATCATCTGAATTCAAGATGTACCATCAAAATAAAGACAATAAACATCTGAGTTTTCTTTTTTGTAATAATTAACATAGAGCCAGAAGGTTTAGAGTCTAAATGTATTTTTTTTGTCACAGTTTGTATGTAAATGAGACTCATCACAGCATTAAAACACATCCCGGATCAGCTCACCTGGTCTCCCCTGAGCTCCCTTCACTCGCACCCCAGGAACCTGGTACAGGGTACCGGATAGTTCCTGGTAGCGGTATGAGTAACTTCATCCTTTACTACAAGACAAAACATGAAGTGACAGCACGTTAGTAAACAAACTACTTTACTCATTCTTCTCTAAATTTAATTCTTTTTAATGACGCAGAACTCCTCAGTGGGCTAAATGTTGACAGTTTCTATGCAGATAAAGGCAAATGTGATGAATTTATATTATTAAACTTACATCTACAGTACTGTACATTAATTTCTACTTTCTATTTGAGCTATTTCTGCAGAATAAGTTCTCCACAGCACGTCTGAACTACGAGATCAGTCACGAAAGAATGAATTTAACAACTTACCAGTATTCAACAATGACAGTCACCATCGTTGCAGCCGGTGTAAATAAAGCTGTGTGAGCTGAAAGTGTCGGTCCGAAACGAGCTGCACAGACTGCAGCATCATGATCAAACTACTCCAATTTATAGGCCACACCCAGAGCACGGCGCATATTTTAATATAAACACTTCCTGACGAGCCGCCGCTTTAGTTTTGGGACGGTAACTTCCCTCCCGATGTGTCGCAGCTTCAGTCGATCAGTCGGCTGTCCCGCAGTATTTCCACAGACTAACTCCGAACCTAAAGCCAAACTCGTTTCTTCTTCTCCTTCTCTCTTTTGCAAAGAAACTTTCCAAAGACGTTTGCTTCTTATTCATTTTGCTAGCTTGTGTGGTTTAATTTTAGCGGTAGCGCGTCACGTGGCCGAGACGAGCGTCTTCAGTCGCGTCACTGGTGCGTCATAAACGGATGTGACGGAGAGAATCGGCAATTTTTTCAAAATAAAACATCGCCCAGACTCTGAAATAATGTGTTATTTATTGTTTGAGGCCCGGAGGTTTGGGACAGCAGGACAGCAGGAGGCAGATCCTCCACTGAAACTCTGAGAAGTGAGACAACCTCCTCAGCTGCAGCTGAACAACCTGCCCATGTGTTCAGTTTAACGTCCATTCAACACAAAGAAAAAACACAAAATCTTCACATTAAACCACCAGCAAATATTTCTGCTTTAAAGTTACACAATTACCAAAACAGATGCTGACTGATGATCGACTGCCATTCTACAGAGTAAAATCTTTAACATATTAACGTGGAGTTGAGATACTTTACAGAACAACTGCTGTTTCTTCCTCACAACCTGCAAAAAAAAAAAAAAAAAAAAAAAAAATATATATATATATATACGCATAATAATAATAAAATAAAAAAATTTGTTTGATTTCAGGCCACAGATAACCACGATTTAGACCTGAGTGATGTTGCTAGAGCTTTTTAATAACATTTTATTTGTTTAAAACGATATCCAGTACAAAATGTATACAGTAATACCCTTAGGTCTGTCAGTTCCCCTGAATAAAATATTTTAATCTGTTCAGCTCATGCCAGATAACAGTATCTATAAGATACACTAGATCGCTCATACAATAGTTGATGACAAAGATATAGCAATAGTACCTTTGTAACAATAAAAACTCAGCAATATTTTGGTGGACACACTTTCAATACAATAAAATTACATACATTGCTCTGTAAAAGTTGCATTGCAATCTGCCCATATTTTACAAGATTTTCAAATTTGTGTATATTTTCTTAAACTAAAGAGACAAAAAAAAGGAAAAAATGTTGTGATACAAGTCTTTATACATTTATAAAAATGATCTGGTGGCGAACTGCACTGCTGCAGCGGCTGAATCTCAGCAGACCTTCCTCTGTGAAGCTGCTGTAACAGATGGACAATGCACTTAGATTTGTTCTTTGTTTTTACTTCTTTTTAGTTAAAACAAGGCAACTTCTCAAACTTCAAAATAAATAATAAACCCCTCTGCAACAATATTGTACCTGTCAATATATCCAGTTCATATATATCAATGCTGTATGTATATTTTCATAAATGTGTACAAAATGTGTTTAAAAACCCCCCGTGTATGTGCTACAGAACAGAAAGGGTTTGCTAAGATATTCGGATTCTGTGCGACACAGCATTTTGGTGGGAGCAAAATAAAAACAAACATGTCAGTTTGCATGCATTGGTTTCCATGGAAACACAGATGTGATTTTTCCAGTTGATTTGTTGCACCTTTCTGCTCCTTGGCTTTGACTAAAATCAAAACAGAATAGTGCCACCTTGTTATCGTGTCTCCCTCTGGCATAAACTGATCACAGCATCAGTCTCATTGATTGACGGGACTCCTTGACTCCTCCCCCTGGGTTGGGGGGGTCATCCTGTGGGAACGTGACCTTATCTGGTGTGTATTCGTTCCTCTTCAGATCTGACCACCGAGAGGAAAAGCAGGAAATTACGGACTAGATTTTAAAATTCAAATCAAGGAACTAAAATTCACAAACAAATTATTCTCCAGATTTTGAGGACTGTTTTTTGTCACAGGAAAAAAAAAACAGCTACTGAAAATGTCTCACCTGGAAGTTTGAGTTTCCGACAGCAGGAGTTACAATGGTGCTTTGCACGGAAGTTTCTGATGGCGTCATCTCCCAGGTTGGCCGGCCCAAAGATCATATCGTAGGATCTGCAGTCACACAGAAATGATTCAGAGCAGACGAAGGGAGTCGGTAAAGTTGAAAGGAGAACCTTTGAGGAAAACCTTGACCCAAATGTAATCAGTTTATATTAGGTCTTATATTTATAAGTTTATATAAGTTTATATTAGAACTTCATAAGTCGTTACTGAGATTAAGCGTTGTGTGATCTCACCCCTTTTCGCCGCTCTTTATGACCGATGGATCCGTCAAAATCTCTCCAACACCTACAGAGTTACAAACCATTGTAACCATTATTAGTTTCATTATCAGAGGTCAGAGACCGTCTGGTGTCCTGTGTGCTGAGAGCCTTTACCCTGCAGGTCGAGCACCAGCAGCTCTCCACGGGTGTACTCGTACGTCCAGTGGCTGAAGGCCAGCATGGTTTCCTCCAGGAGGTTGGTGGGGACAATCTCGTCCCCGTTGTTGTTGTTGAACTTCCTGAACTCCCCGGTGATGCACTCCTCGATGGCGAACCACTGTCCAGCAGAGTGACAGTAGAGCAGAAACACCTCCAGGAACCTGGATGACAGACAGCTTCGATTTTAGCAACTACCGATGAGAGCAGGCGGCCAAAAAAAAAAAAATAAAATAAAAACAAACAAAAAAAAAAACAAAACAGCCAGCTGACCTGACATCTATCAGCCGTACTGTAAATTGTCACACCTGATATGACCTCCTGTCATATCAGTGAGGTATGCAAACTTTGTCTAGCACACATGGAAATGTTAGCTTCGATATAACCAATATAGACCTTACATAATAATTCTAATCATAAAAACTTCACTGTTTACCTCGGTGAATATGGAATTGTCTTCGGCCGAACTTGATTGAAGGCAAATGTCAGCTTCTGTGCGGCTCGCTGTTGTTGGATTTCCTGGAGTGGAGGGAAATGGAAAGGTTACCACAGATTTTGCATTCGGCCCCAAACAAGTGACCATAGCAACTTTCACAATGAGATATGTGTGCATGTTTTTGTGAATGAGAGATTCTTGAAGTTGTGTGTTTTTATTTTTTTTATTTATTTATTTTTCTTTAAACATAAATCTTGAAGATGGCAGCCACAGTCCAACTGCCTGCAGAAATATGTTTTATGGTAATGACGCTCTGCTTTACATTTGGTGATAAGCTCTCTAAAAGCTGCTGCTGCTGCTAGAAGTTTGGGTTGATCAAAAACAAACATTGGTGCATTTGCTCCTGATCCTTCTTTCCTCGTACACGTGCAGAAATCAAACCTGACTGCGTTAACTGCCTTTTATCGCAGCCACAGAAATTGTGCTTTTCCATTGTCTATGCTTCTTATCCATCAGGGTCGTGGGGGGGCGGAGCCTGTACAGGCTGTCCGTCCATTACAGGGTCAACACACAGAGACAAATAAGAGACAACCTAGTGTGCAACTGAAGAGTGTATTTGTGTTTCCTACCCTGAGACAAAGGTGCAGCACAGTGTCGTCCTTGTAGATGCTCTGCCAGGTTTGGACCACCTCAGGCAGGAAGGACTTGACGATATACAGGTGTCCTGGTTTCAGGATGTCGTACTCAGACCAAGTGCAGAGCACCTTGAGGGCCCGTCTGAGTCCTCCGCCCATTTCCTCCTTGCTGAGAAACTCGATTTTAGCAGAGAGGCCCCGCTGGGCCCAGGAAGACATGCTGTTGTTGATGGTGTTGGGGGAACTCTCCTCCAGACGGTACACGGTCACCGGCTCGCCTGAAGGAAACGACAGCAGGAGGCTGAGTTAGGAGTTAAAAACATTTATGGTTTTAAATCAAATCTTGTCTTTGGGCTCAGATTTATGTCTCTTTTTAATTCTTTGTGGTCAAAAACAGAGACACAGTAAGGTCAATAAAAAGCATGACAGGTTTTGTCAGGGAGGTAAGAAGAGCACTTCTTTTTTTTTTTTGGTTATTTCCTCCACCAGTAACTGACTTGTTCACACCTGACAGTTTTAACTTTGGCAAAGAGTCAGTTTCTCAGAGCCATGAACTAACCTCAATCAGCCTCTAACATGATTGAAGTCAGAACTGAGGCCTCATTTCTGTTTTCAGTTTTATTTTTAAGCCAGCGCTGAGCTGATACAGTCCTGGCGTGACGGCTGATTCACTCTGTTTGTTGATGAGAAGGGACTTTTTATAGACCTTTTTTTTTTTTTTTACTGGTCCGCAGTTAATGATTGTTTTTTTTCAGCTACAAAAGCTAAAGCTGCTTGAAGGTTAGAAATGCAGTTTAATTGAAATTGAGGTCAGATTAAATTTATGTGATTATGTCATAAAGCAGCATATCATATTGATGAGAAAACTAGAAAAATCTGTATAAAAACCAAACTGCAGCTAGTTGAGGCTCCTTAGCATTTACATAAAATTTCCCTCTCTTGTCATTGAATCTTGAACCTGTATATAATATTAAGACCATGTTGATTTTCGCTGCATTTCTAATACATACTATATAGTGGATTAGTTACAACTGTACAGCAATAACCTGGATCACATGACCCAAAGGCTTTTCCCCTTTGTCGTTATTTAACTGAATCTTTTCAAACACTATTTGACTATCACCATAGTTCCTCTTTAGAATGGAGATGTAAAGAAACCACAAAAACAAATCAAAACAAAAATAAAACCCCCCACCACACCTACACTTTGCTTCAGTACTGTGTTAACTATTGAAGGACAAACAGCTGCAGGACTGAGCGGGGAAAAGCAACGCAGAAACTACGTCATCTGACTCCGCACTCGCCAACCTCCTTCTGCTTTCACTTGCTCTCTTGTGATCTGTGGCGTGAGGGAATTCACCGTGATCCAGACTCACCTCTAGGGGGCACGGGAGTGAAAGGGATGCTCTGGGACAACCGCATCAAGTTGTTTCGTTCAACAGCTACAGGAGGAAAAGTGCATAAATAAATAAAGATAAATGTTCAAACAGCAGCAGCAGAGAAGATAACTTAAACTCTACAGACAATACAATCTTTAAATATAATTAACGTGATCATGTCTCACCTGAGTACTGGTAACTTTCTAAGGGCTTGAATGGTGAGCCAATAGCTACAGAGAAAACACAATGGTTGTTAATTTTCGCACAAAGACCTTTTGCACATTTTTTTTTTTTTTGAAAGACTCTTTTTTACAGCCTAAAGTAACCTGGTAAAACTGTCTTTTTAATCCCGGCAACATCACACATAATAAATATCTGGTTTTCTGTTATTGATAAAAGCAAAAGGAAAAAAAGCAGGAAATAGTCACATTGGAAATATTTTGCATTTTTGAATTGAGAAATTACTGAAGTAAATCATGAAAACAAATGTATTGTTAGAGCAGATGCTTAATGATTACGTTTCTGTGCACAACAGTTTCAGCTGTAAATGAGAGTGAAGGTATTTGTTGCACATGAATGATATTTGGTTGTTTTGTTCAGACACTGTTTGTTACTTACAGTCCTTTCTGGCTCCCAGGTGGGTGTGTCGTGGCGGGTAGAGAGAAACTGCAGCTGTGACCACAGAAGAAGAGAAACAGTGAAGCTTTCCCCAGTCTGGTATTTGACATTCTGGTCCTGATGGACTACATCATAAAAGTTTCTCAAAACAGTTTTAACTTTGCATCAGGACTATAAGCAAATACAGCGTCTGAAAGACTTTAAATAGCTAATAGATTTTTCAAATCAATGTTCCTATAAATTCTCTCATATTGTGTGACTTGGTTTAAAATAAATTTAAGGAAAGGAATCAAACAATTTACAGCAATTAGGGAGAAATTTCATGTAAAAATAGATTTGAATGATGCTGATATTCCTTAGGGCTATGGTGACGCCTGCCATTCAGGAGGACACAGTAATGCAAAGAAACTGAAAAGGTCAAAGGTCACTTTCCAAACATGTAGCCATGCAAACAATGCACGACCAGCTGATCCAGACAGACAACAAAGCGTGAAACTACACTTATCTTACCACTTAGTGTGTCTTCGCCAGGGGCTCGCCTGAAAGACAGCCAGACAACCAGAGATAAGGCATCAAACAACACAACAGGTTACAGACATACACTACAGACACTGTGCTGTGCATTTACAAAGTGAAACTAATAAAACAACACCTGACCTCTGTCTGTTTAAAAAAGAAAAAGAAAAAAAAAGTAAAGTCTAAGCAATTTATGTCTAATTTAAAGTTCCCTTTAAAAGGGTAGTGACATTAGTGTTTGTGTGTGTGTGTCCATGCGTGTGTGTGTGTGTGTGTGTGTGTGTGTGTGTGTGTGCGCGCACTTACAGGCTGCTGGCTTGGGCTGATTTGACCTGAACTCTTTCCTGGTGGAGACATGAGGTTGTTTAACGATCCCGACAGCAGAGTAAATGAAGTTTCGACTTTGCAGTCATGAAAGTTCTTACCAGAACTGCAGCCCTCGGGTCTTCATGGATGAGGATGTCTTCAGCTGACACTCTGCTTCTGTCCTTCTTTGTTAGAGCTACAGAAACACAACAAACAATCAACAACCATCAAGTGGTCAGTCGATTGTGGCGATCTGAGAGCTGCACTGACATAAAGAAGAAAATAATTTTTTTGCAGAAAAATTGAGATCATTGTGATCTTACTGGAGTTGGGGTTTAGAAAAGCTGGATTTCTGTCAAACTCTGGGAAGCCAGCGTAGGAATTGACAGCCCTGATGAGACCATGACCTTCAGGCTGAATCTGTGGCCATAAAAACAGAGAGAGAGGTAACTAAATATTCCAAAGCTCAGACTGCACAGATGCAGTAGACAAGAGTTAACGCCATATATAAATTCATGATGTGGCTGGTTTCCTGCTGCATTTTAGGATGGTAATAAAAGTAGAACCTCTTAATAATAGTGGGGACCCCTCAAAATAAATCTAAACTAGATGCCACTTTCAATGACCAATCAAAGAAGGGAGCTCTTCTACTCATTTAAAACTTGTGAAAAGAACAGAAAAATACAGTCAGTCACAAACAGCTACTAATGTGAAGATCAAGAACTATTGCAGAACTACACACAAGGCTGAGCTTAGGTAATAACAAACAGACATACATCTTATGTAATAGAGCCTCATGTTGTTCATTTAAAGTTTGTATAGTCACTTCTGCTAAAAGATCATTGACTCATTTTGATGTGACAAAAAATACAGACTACTAAATGTAGAACATCACATCTCAGAGAAGAAGTAACATTTTTAAACTGAAAGGAACTTTAAGTGTCTGATCATCAATGAGTCAAAATGTTCAAATGAAGACAAATGTGACAACAACAAAAACAAAAAAATAAATAATATATTTTTTTCATATTGATATAACTGACTGAGAAAATGATGTAGCTTGAGGGAGAAAAAAAATAAAAACATAAGCACACCTGTGATCTGGCCTGTGTGGCCGGACTCTGCTGCCTACTGGAGGTGGAGATGTCTTTGGGTGGAGACTGCTGGAGATCCAAACTGTCTTTATGTCCTGCAACCAGAAAAGGTTGCCATTCAACATGAGCATTTCAATTTAAAGGATGCCAATCTATTACCAAAATAAATAAAACACAAATTTCTCCCCATTCATCACAAGATGAGTAAATGTGCTTCCTGATCAGGTGAAATGACCAACACCCCAACAGTAAATCACAGTTTCAACAGTTGATTCTTTAGAAAAAAACTTTGTCCCACACCTCCACCTGCCAAACGCACTGTTAATGACTGGGCTGAAAACTAGGCAGTCAACATCCCTTGACCTGAAACCACCAAGGAACATAGAAAAAGCAAGATGGACGAAAAGGGTCCAGACAGAACAGAATAAGGGGAAAAAGCAGCAGTCAAAGATCGACGGGGATCCTGATCTGTGAGACGGACAGGCCCGAGCACCCGGCAGACCAAGCCCTCGACTGAAAATCAAACCTCTCGTCCTCTTTGGCTTTCTCGCCATGCTCCTCTTCTCAAGCGGGACTTCTGACCCACTCTGAAATTCACAGCAGGACTCTGGCTCCATTGACTCAATCTGTTCCCTGTTCCTTCGTCTGCGGGGCCTCCTGGGAACCACTGCAGGTCCATCAGCACAACTTGGCTGGACCCCATGTGTGGAGATGTGGCCCCCTGGGGATCCAGCTTCAGGAGCCGGTGGGGACTGAGTGTCTGGACTCTGTCTACTCAGAAAGCCTGATCTGCCTTCATCATCACAGAACGCCTCGTTCACGTACCCCCAGCTCAGCGTCCTCTCCCCCCCTCCTATTGCTACGCTGTGCTTGTTCTCGGGCCTCACAGTGCAAGCAGGTAAGCAGGCAGCCCGAGCAGAGCTCGAAGTTGAGACGACAACCACAGTAGGATACACACACACACGCTTCTCATCCTCCTCTTTCATCTTCTCATCAACACCAGATTCACCTTCAGTCTCATACTCACCCACAAATGCACCAAACTCTACAGTGGTGCTATCGGGCTGGTGCGGCTGCTGGTAGAGCCCAGCCAGAGCGAGCTCCGGGTGGCTGGAGCCGCTGGGCTGGGACGGGGTGCTGCTGATGTGGAACTGAGCCCCAAGAGAGGGTACGTTGGGCAGGCTGGATGGGGAGTCGGAAAGGCCCGGGTCTTGTGGACGGGTCAGTTTACTCTGGGTGAGAGAGTGGCCTCGGAGGCGCAGCTCCGTGGGGGAAATGGCCACAGCACTTTGGAGAAAGGCACTGGAGCAGGCACTGCCTGAGGAGCCAGCCTCTGCAGCAAGGTGCCCGAGCCCAAACAACTCCCTCCTCTCTGGACTCAATGCTGGGTTCAGGTTGGGGTCCAGCCCCAGTCCTGCCCCAGGGCTGGGCCCAACTCTCCGAATACATTCTGTCCCAGTCCCTCCCCCAATTCCAACAAGAGAATCTGCTATGTCGACCCCTGTCTCGGGGAAAGAGGAGCCGAAGTACGGTCCCACGCTGCGTTTTCCTATCACAGACGATTTGGAGTGGGGGCCGGTGTCTGCAGCCACAGGGGCGATGCTGGGGACCACGTTCTTAGACAGGCTGAGCTCCCGTGTGATCTGATTGTGGACCTTGCTGGCCTCTGATGCCCTCTGAGCAGTGAGAGTCTTCAGAGTGTCCACAGTCAGGGCTGACAGGTCCTGCAGGTGGCCAATTTGAGAATCCAAAGTATGCAAAGAACGTTTTATAAAGTTCACCTTGTTTCCAACTTCCCTCAGCTGCAAAGACATCGTCTCAACTCTGGAAATGCAAATAAACAAATAAATAAATGAAAAATTAAAATTGCTTCAGTTAGCTCACGGCCCACAGTTCTGCTCTTGTTGCCAACAATTATTGAGAATTCACTCTATGTACATTTCAAATAGCTTCGTTTTGTAAAAACTTTGTACTCTATGAAAGAGGATAGCCCCACCTTTCTGAGGTAAGACGTATGCGTTCCTCGCTCCCAGAGTGGAACTGATCATCTTTTTCATGAAAGTATGTTTCCACACACTGCTCCTCAAAATCATGAAGCTTCTTTTGGTCTTCCTCTGTGAGAAACAGCTCTAAAAGAGTGTGGATTAAAGACGACGTTAGAATAGAAGCCCCAAAGGAAAGCAGAGACTTATCACTGTTGGAGAATTTTGAATATTTGAATAGTTTGGTTTTCAAAAAATAAACTTTTGGTGACTACATTAGCAGTGGTGTAATGAGCCTGTATGAAAACCATCATGGAAAAATTTGCTTTAATAAAAATGTAAAATAAAAACAGGAAACGAAAGATTGGGAAAAGAGTCAAGTCACCTGGGAATCAAACCATGCTCCCATAATAATACATCATGTGCCTTATTCACTCAGCTGAGTATTTATCAGCCTTTGCCGTCACTAACTGAATGACATCGAGGGATTTTCTTTGTGTGACAGTGTAACAAAAATAATCACTCACATAACTGAACACTAGTCAAATGTCAACAGTGCACTGTAAGTCTCAGTCATGGTGACGATTTTACAGTAAAACTTGAGTGAGTAAAAAATGATGCACAATGAGCAAAAATGCAAAGCACCCAATGCTAATCACAGCATTTGAATTTACATTGGCTGCGAGCCGAATTATTTTTGAAACCAACATATAATCCTACATTTGACAGAAGGCTCTGTGGTAACAAGTTATACAATCAGTTAGCATCAGAAGTTAGCATATCAAAGACGACAACAGTAGGGTGGACATACTTGGTCCGTAGGTATTCTCCTTCTTCCTCTTTCTGCACATACAGAAGAGGGAGTAGATGTGGCACAGAAGGATGAAGGGAGGAGGGAGGACAGGCTTTTCATGGTAGGCCATGATGAAATGGTAGCGCTGGTACTTCCACACCAGATTAGAAATGGACTTCACTTGTATGTACACATTGCTGGAAAATTAGTGCACAGAAACAGCGGTCAGGATTAACCCTTATTAGGAGACTAGTGAGAACATGGATACCCTCTTTTTTTTCCTGGAGCAACAGCAGAATTCACTTACTTGAAGAAGGCGATGAGGAGGTTGACCATTAGTATATACTGTACAAAGAGGTAGACAGCTTGGAGGAGAGGAGTCAGCCACACTCCTGCCGCACACAGCGTCTTTACTTCACTGTTATTGGCACACACTGCGAAGAAGAATAAGAAATTAGCTTCTCATTGTGACATCACACATGCTGTTGTGATTCTGGATGAGGGATATTTCATCTTTGTCAAAACAAAAGCCTTCAATTTGTTTCTCTCAGATTTAACCATTTCCCACGACCAGCTCAAGGTCACAAGTGATACACCACGTGATGAATTTGAATGGACCACCTTCAGGTGGTTTTACCCCCTGTGGGAAGCCGATGTTGTAGTGGAGCAAACTGCCCCGCTCTCCCAAAAGAAGCCTACTTCTGCCTGTGAGCGTGGTTGCATTTCAGGGGATGTGAGGGGGAATAATGATTTGACTGTTGTGAGTTTGATTTCCAGAGCTGGTTGCAAGTGAAAATCAAATGTTGCGCCATTGTAAGAAACTTCAAATTAAATTGTTCTTATCCCCATAATCATTTCTACCATCCTCATCTTCCTTACCATCGATTTCATAGGCATAAACTTCACCATACATCATCCAGTATGGTTGGAAGACCACATCTTTAGCCAGTGTCCAGCTGGGCTCCTCATGTGGGTACAGAATAGCTTTCCTGGGTACACCGTAGCTCAGCAGGACTATTGCCATGATTACCACGATATAAAACATGTTGGCCACCTGAAATACACAACACACATAATTTAACATTTGAGTAAAAAAAAATGTAAACCAAAAGGTTTCTCTAGGCACATGTTTACTCTGGGGATTCTCCTGTCCTTTTGTTTGTTCTGGTGTCACCTGATTCAAAGCAAGGGTTGATTTTGGGTATTGGCAAAATAAAATAATAACACTAATAATATTAAGATGTCTCTTCATTGAAATCCCCAGGGCGGTCACTTTGAAGCACTGACAGTGACATAACAGTTATAATGGAAACTCGACTGTCTTCTAACTAAATAAATTTCACTTAAAGGAGTTCCATATTTCAGAAAATACTTCTGCTTGTTTGCTCATCTTAACAGAAACGGAGAAAACAGGAGAAAAGAGCTAATCTGGTTTTATCAAATGTTTATTATTATATTTCTAACGCATCACAATATAAAAGAAGTACTTGCTATTTTCACATTTCTGCTTTCCTACTGCCTTAAACATATTAAGTCATATTTTGGTCAAATAAAGTAAAGCAAAAAAAAAGTTAGCGGCACTGTTGAGAGAATTATTTTAATTTTCGGTTGAATGAAAAACTTTTTTCTTGTTGTTTTCCCAAAATGTCAAACTAAATAAAAGAATATCAGCCAGATTTAAATCATTTCATCCAATACTGTCTTGAAGGAAAGCTATGAAATGAATTAAGGTAATGTACATTTACAAAAATACAATGGAACACAGCGCATGGTGAAAAGTTTGTGTTGTTGTACATACACACACAATACCTGGTTAAGGCTTGTAGATGCTTAATGCTGTTTGAATTTGAGAGTTTTAAATTATTAAATGGAAACATGAATAGTAATACGACAAATTAATGAATGCACAAAAAATTTAGCAACGTTTTTTGAGCATTCGTCTCTAATAATTCGTTTGAACTACAAAACAAAGGGAGGCAAGTATCCAAATTTTTGTGTGTTCCGGCCATAAAATAATCACACACACACAGTTACTTCCTTTAATTGGTTCTGCACCTCTGACCATAATTTGAACACAGTTCAGGAAAAGTTACTGCTGTTCAGGCACTTTAAAGATTATGAGACCTGGGGCCAGATTTAAGAATCCTGCTGTGTCGTCTGTGTCTGGCACACAATAATAGTAATAATAATAACGACTATATCTGACAGGCTCACTGGCCTGGAGCCACCATTTGGCTCTAAGAGAAATGCCCTCTGCACGCATCTTCCTGAATATTCCTAGAAAGCAGTCCTGTCACTGATGCATCATTATTAAAAACACACTCCCAAGTGCTATGAATGTAAATCCCACCAAAAAGGTTTATGGTGATTTTAAAGTATATTTTAAAAAACAAAAGAACTCACCATTTTGGCAATCATCATGACATACGGCCCAGCTTGCTGGTTCACAGCCAGGATATCGAGGAGTCGCACATACCAGAAGATGATATTCAGACAGTAAACTGTCCTGCCAGGGACAAAGGCATCACCTCCAGCCAACCTCAGGCCAAAGCCAATAAAAAAGATCAAAATGGCCAGAAAGTCGGACACGTTAAAATAGTCGCTGAACCACACCTTTATCTTCTGGCTTATTTTTCCTGCTTCAGACATGAACATCTGAGGGGAAAAAGGGGAGAATTGAAATGATGGTGAGGAGATTAATCAGTTCAGTCTGAGTCAACAGAGTACCTGGTATCTACTGGCGTCTCACTGCCACGTGAATAAATGTACTGTGCTCACCAACTATAAATCTAAAAGCCAAGCACTTGCGCTCGCAGATCAGTGTAACACATCGGTTCCACATACCTCTCGAATTTTTTCAATGGCAGAGGTGAAGATGTAGAGGATGACCACCCACTCCTGAGGAGACGGCATGTGTGGCATTTTCACCAGGACCACATATGAGTAGACCATCAAAAAACCCAGGTAGAAGAGCTGAGAGGAGGAGACACATGGGCAAACTGATTAAAAAAAAACACTAAAAGATTCACTCTCCTAATTTTTTCTTTCATTTTCCCAAATTCATAAATGGTGAATGTGGGAAATCTAGATTTATTACGTACAGGGTCTGTTGGCTGTACTGTAGATGACAACTGAAATGAATGAAATGTTAGAGCCACTATATTCAGACAATTAAAGAGGGGCTTCCCCTTTCTAAAATATTTTGAGTCGGGGTCAGTTGAGGCCCATCTGATGGAGTTGAAGCTCAACCTTTTAAACCGTTTGACATTCCACTGAGCCTCTGAGCTCTCAGAGCTCCACTGGTGGTTAGCTGTGTGGATGAGGACTGTGTGAGGTCCTCTGTCGTCTCTAGTGAAATTCACTGTTCCCAACAAAAGCCTATCCTCAGAAGGAAGGCGTAGGCGTCTTAAAGGGATTATAAAAAAAAAACAAAACAGTTTTTAACCAGTTGAGAGTTAAAGCACCCATTATCAATACGTTTACACAACCAATTGATTTAATGTGTTTTAATGTGACTTTGGTTGCTCATAGTTTTATCTGCTTGATTTTGCAGCACATTAGTTTAATGGTACTTCAGGCTTGACAGAAAAAGACAAATTTCATTCATTCATTCATTCATTTCTGGCCAAAAACGGCAGTAACAAAACTAAAAAAAAAAAAAAAGGTGTTGCACAAGACAAAAACAGTCTGTCACTGCTACATGGACGGCATTCAAATTTTAAACAAATTAGAGCATTCTGCTCCCCAGAGGAAGAATCCTACTGACTTTGGTGATCAGACTTTCTCAGTTTGTGGCATAAACTGACTACTTAAGATTTAACAGTTCCTTTGAGCAACTTAGTGCTATTGAAAACGATTGTTGCTATTTTCCCTGCTGACACTTAGAAAACCATACGACTGTCAACGAGGACATGAGCTCTGAAACTGAAGGCTCTTTGGATCGACCACAAAAAGACTGTGGGAAAGGTTGGAAATAACCGGACAGCACAACTTGAATTAGGGCAACCATTTTCAAAAATTGGTGAACCTTGACATGCTGGCTGTAAAGTGTTGGGGGGGGGGAGGACAAAAAAAAAAAAAAAAAAAAAAAACACCCTTCTCTAATGGCCAAGTGATTGCCACAGTTCTGCAGCAATGTGTTGAAACCGGGATGGAAGCAGGTACAGCAGATGTAGATAAGCTTGGGCCCGGGATATATAACAGTGTAGCGGTTTCAGTGATGTTATCAGTGCCTCTCAGTCCTGAGCAGCCCGAAAAACAGCCTTGTCCAGGGAAGCAAATACAACCCCCCCAATGACAGCTCCCAGGTTCCTGAGAACTGGCCTCAGGCTTGTGTATATAAATAAACATAGCCCACTCAACTGCTGGAGAGGAGACTGAAACTGATGGGTGAGCACAGAATTCAGTCAGGGAAAAATTCTGATTCTACCCACGAACCAGACAACAAATATAACTCGCACGTTATCAAGGTGTCATTACCAGATTTGTGTTATAGATTGGGAAGTGTTGTGTGAATGTGTTCCCTGGACTTTCTCGTGAAGAGGTTATGTGATAAAATCAGGCAGACATTTATTGCTAATATACTCAGAGAGTGTGCGTTTCTATTATTAGTATCACATCACTTTCTGCATGAGGTGTGTGATAAGCCTGCACTTTGTCCCCTGCACTGTTGCCAGGACACATAATCAGCCACGGTCTGAATCTGAACATCTCAGGTCCATATTTGCAAGTGAAGGTAAAATGGTTTCATCAACTGCTGATTAGATGCAGTAATGGAAGTTTTGTGGACCATGCAGGTGGAAAGACAGGTTGGCTTGGGGATGAGATACTACTCCAGGGTACAGGGATTCTCTGCAGGTCCCAGAGCCCCAAGACTTGTATGGTTGGATGGACAAAGAGGTAAAATGTCCTCTTCTATAATCTCCATACCGTGTTGGACCAGAACTTGACAATGGGAGCGTGGTAGAAGGCATATATCTTCCTGGTTAAGGGCAGCTTCCTGGGGCGTACGTGTGTCTCCATGTCATTTTTTGCCTCCACATGGTCCTGGGATCGGGCCTCCTTAAACACATCCTATAGGGAGGTTAAGAAAGTCCCAGTAAGCCAACAGAAGATCAGTTTGGTAGAGAGAGAAAATGACTAAATTTATCACAGAATCCAAATAAGCAAAATTATGGTTTTTCGTCTTTCAGACTTGTGTTGTCTTTATCTATTCACAGATATGTGGTAACTTATTTTTACAGATTCAGAAAAAGAAGAAGTGTAAGAAAATAAAGTAAATCCAATCCAACCATTTGAATGTCTTCAGGCATGTTCTGAAAGTTGTTTTCGCTGTCCTCCATAGTTATCTGGTGGTCGTCCTGACTCTGTGGGATGTGAGCCATCTCAGCCTTTGACTTGTACTCCAGCAGTAGGATGGCCGGAGGAACCAGGATACTGAGAATCACCTGAACAGACAAACACTCATATGGGTGGATGCTCCTATATTTACCAAGTGACTCCTCGCGAGTACCAATATTGACTAATCCCATGTTTTTATTGTGTAAGCCTAAATCTAACAAGAAAGAAGAAATGACAACTATTCTGATAAGATTACACATCCAAAGTGTATTTTGTGCTTCATTAGTCATCAGGATGACGACTTCTACTTTTCGAACCTCAGCAGCTGCTGGAAACGGGAAGCAAAGCCGTTTCCATCAGTAAGATTACCTCAGCTTTTTGTCTTGTTACCAAAAAACAAAATCAAATGGAACATGAACCTTGTACCAGGAGTTCTTGCGCATATTCAGCCGTCCCATCCACATGTCTGACAGCAGCATCTGGGTGCACGTATGAGCCACAAAGGGCCGTAGGTGTGAGGAGACAGCCAGCTTCAAACAGGTGGAATTGCTCCAGTTCTTCAGCTCGTAGGTCAGGAGCTTCATGGCCATGGTCTCATCCTGCCTAAACGACTGCTCCAGCAGGTCCACTGCTAACGTCCCAAACTCACTACAAGACACCGACACAATCAGAACAGCTTCTACTTTGACTTTCTGAAAGGTTTTATAAAGCGTTTGACACATCACAAAGCCGCAGGGGAGCTCACTTTGAATACTCCTTGAGCTCCTCCGATGTGTCGTCCACCACGTCGCTCTTCTTGGCCTCGTAGCCCATCGACCTGCAGAGTTTACAGGCCACCAGCGCCTTTGCCATGTTTTCCTCTCCGTGCTGCCAGAAGAATAGTGACATTTTCTGCCTCTTCATCAACACAGCCCACACCAGGAGCTCATTGAAAGGGTAGGGAAACCTTCGTGTTTCCGGGTCATCTATGTCCACAATCTCTTCTTTGCTCCTCTTTTTATTCTGCTCTGCGGAAGACTCCAGCTAGAAGGAGAAGGAAGGAACATCAAGGAAAAGATACAGATACAGAGACCTCATGTTTAGAAATATGAAGGAAGCTCCAATCTAAAGGAAGCCATGCTCTTCTCAGTGAACAGTGGAGTTTACTTTGGGTTTGTACGGCTGTGCAGTCTTGATGAAGTGATTGTGCCTCGTCTTCTCCTTCTTGTCAGCCTGCATGCTGAAAGACTCGTGATTTTTCCTCAAATGGGAACCATGACCTGCTGTGTTGCGCCCAGACCTCTGTGCAAAAGAAGAAAACAACTTCAGACTTCACACCACATTGAAAGGAAAACAATTATTGGTGTAATGTATGAAATGTTAGTGCAGTTAGGTTTAGGGTTGTTTCTGTTTCATCAGATTTATTTAAACAGCTATTGAGGTCAAGACACTGCAACTGACCCTATTGTTGCCATGGAGATTGTTGTAAATGATTCGGAAGCGTTTCCTGGTGTAGTTGCACCTGTAAGTCCCGCCCATCAGGTACTCAATAACTAAACCCACATCAATCAAAGTGATTTTGTAGTTTGGAGGCAGATGACTCTGTAAGAGGGCACCGAAACAAAATAGTGAATGTGACTGAAAAGACTCAGATGAACATCAAAAGATTAAATGATGAAGTGGATTGGCCACCTGTTTCACGTCTCTAACCAGGTGGAGCAGAGTTGGGTTGTTGGGAGATTGTTTCTAAAACAGGAAGAGACAGAAAAATTTACAACATGCAAACACAAATCTACAAGTGGGTGAGCATGTTTTATGATGGTACCGTGTTGTAGAGTTCCTCCAAGCGACTGATTGTCAGGAACCGGTGCATGCTGACGCCATTTTCTATGAGTAACTTGACAAAATCCACCCTGTCCATCACAAGTGCATCCAGCATTGCCTGCTCCAAAGAGTTGACCTGAACAAACAAAGATAAACACGCCAATATAAAGCTCATTTTCACAGCAAACAAATAAAATGAGGGGGAAGACAAAAAGCATATGGTCAAATTACCCGACAAACCCCACACAGAACAATATAAATAAATATCTATATGTGCATTCATGTAAGAGCCCCAAGTTTGAAAAAGTAAATAAATAAATAAAATAAAAAAATAAACAAGCACTGATGGTAGCTTATGAGGACAGTTGTAATTGGGTTCATGTTACAGTCAAGACAAGCAACTCTTGGCAGCCTGCCCGAGTCAAGTCCCCTGGCTCCTCAGATTGAAGATCAAGACTCTGGGGTCATTTTGTCCAAAGACCAAAGGTCAGGAACTAAAGCTGGACAAAGCAAACATCCCAGAAATCTGACTGACACACACACTTACCAGGAGTTGCTGTCCATACACAAACACATGATTCTTGGCAATGTCTACACGGTCCCAGGCCAGAGTCAGGACCAGCTGATCAAAGGCTGATGCATTTGTGCCTGAAACACAGAGGTAGAACAATGTGTTTAAAAAAAATAATAAATTCATATATATACACACACACCCACACCCACACCCACACACACACACACACACACACACACACAAACAGATATTAATTCCCAGGGAAGTCAAGCCTCATTAACTGTGTACTTCCCGTTAGCCAGCTAGCAGGATTAGAGGGGGTTGGTAGAGCAGGGCCAGGGCAGTAATACAGTCAATTACACACTAATACAGCAGCAGAGCAGATTAGACTATATCGTAAATCCCTGTTCACTCTACTGCTCACTTCTACAGTAATCTGCCTGATTGTCTTCCAGGATCCATCTCAATCAAATGATCATTATAGTTTCACACAGAATTGATCATGTGGATGTCAAATAGTAACTTCTATGACATTTTGATTTGACTAAGTAAATTCTATGTATAGCTTCAGCCAGATGATGTATTTTACCTTTATGGCCAGCTTTTAACAATAACTGTATAACTTCCAGTTATTACACTTCAAGCTTCCCATTTAAAATCTCATGGGCTAAATTAATTGTATCATTAGGAGACTGGAAATTTTTTTTGCAGTCTCCTATTCTTTAAAGGACTTGAGTGCTTTTGAACACCAGGGTCCTTTTGGAGAAGAGTTACTGTTTCACTGTGATGAAGGCACCTTTGGCAGACAAATATTTGCTTGAGTGGGCATTTTCAGCCATGTTCTTCACTTTGTCTTCTGAAGGTCTGAACCCGTTTCTCCAGAAAATCGATCATCTGCAGTCACTTACAAATTCCTGGCTTTTGTCTAGATTAACTGAAAGGAGAGTGAGCAACGTCCTTTGTGGTCTGTTTGCTGAAACACCCATGTTTCAGGGAAAAAATTTGTTCTGCGCTTGAAATGAGAAATGCCTCTGCTCAACAATAGCAGATCAGTGTGTTTAAATTTTTTCTTTTCCCCCAACTTGATCTTGAACAGACTGCAGAGGAAGACTAAGGAATTGGACTGAGAGGCACCCAGCTCAGTGACTGACAGTTTTAGAATAAGGGGGCCCTGTGAACGAGAGCAACACGATCTCCTCAGGAACAGAGAGAGGCGGGCACATGGAGCGGGAAACGCTGTTCTCAAAGCATATCTATATCAGAGTGAAAACATTACAAAGAGTTGAAGACCTAGTCTCCCAGTGCCAACAAGCGCAGACCGAATCAACCTTATGTGACTTTGACTTTCAGTATTAAAGAGGCCGGGTGGTGCTGGTAGTGGTGGTGGTGTGATAGAGCTACTAACCTTGGAGTAAAGCCCTCAGGATGGCTACATCAATGTCCTGGTGCTCCTCGGAGCTGATGTGAAACACAGTGATCTATTTCCCAAGAAACAAGACAACAAGTACTGACATGTTTGAAGAGTTTGCAACACGATACATCACTTTATGAAAACTGACAGTGGAAGCAACAGCTAGTGAGAGTGATGTCTGAAGCTGTCATTGAGGGTTAAATGGGTTCAATTATTTCAAAGCTGGTCTATTTTCTCAGACTTACTTTATTTTTGGATTGTTGAAATTGAATAACTGGAACATGATGGCATGCTTATGTAGCTGCTGCTTTTTAGCGTCAGTGAAATTACTGTAAACAAAAAAATGGGGGTTTACCAGTTCTTTGCTCTTCATGCACTCCATCAGAGTCTGAAAGAGATGGATGGCATCACTCTGACTGAAGTTGAAGGTTTTCTTGATGGTTGCAATGATGTCCGTCTCCACGCCATCAGGAAGGCCGCTGTCGAGGAATTACAGAACAACATGGTTACAGTCACACCGGTCAAACACACTGTGATTCTTTACAGGTTTCTGCCAACCACCTGCCTGTCTAACGCTTCAGAAACACACTAAACACTGATTCCTCTGAAATTTTTCTGTATAAGAGCATCATCGCCCTTGAAATCAAAGCATTCCTTTGCCAATACACAACAGTATGTTTTTCCTTTGTATCTGTGCTGTGGTCAATTGATTCATCTCTTTACCGGAAATAAATTTAATGGATTTATCTGTTTCTGCTTCCCTCTTAGATAACAGCAGCACTGAAATGTTGTTTATTTCCACTGGTTAAACTTGGATCACTGTCTCGAGGTGTTTTTACAGGAGGATGGGGGCAGATTTCAGTTTCACAGACGTACATTAACAGATTCTAGTCGTGTTTGTGTTATGGTCTAAACATTTTATGGCAGCATGCGCTAATTTCAGGCTGATTAAACCTGTCAGCAGGTTACCTTTAACTGCTCTGGGCCAAAAGGGCAAACTACCTTATCCCAGTCATAAACAGACTGCGCTCGGTGAGGGAAAATAAAATCTTCTACCTTAAAACAAGTCATTTGTAACCTATATTTACTCGCCAGTCTTGGCAAGAGGTCCAGCCATTATTGTGTTTACAAGATAAGAGATCGTAATACGCCTTCTGAACACTTACTTTCCAGAGCAAAGTGACGCATTGGAAAGTGACGAACGAGTTAGTTCTAGCAGCACATTCAGCACATGAAAAGAAGCGACGGAATAGAAGATGCTTCCCACCGCTGGCATTTGTTGAACTATTGGCACTGATAAGTTAATGGCTCTTGGTGCTGATGTTTGCTAACAAGGGGAAAAACCTCCAAATAGGTTCTGTGTCAGTTTTTTTTTTTTTTTAAACCACACATCTCAATATTTAATCACACACTTTTAAATCTTCACCTGGCTCAATTATTCCTCATTCTTTCCCTCTTTTCTATCACTTATCAACTAGTGTTGACTAAAAATATCAATGTATATCTACTATCTTTGTCAAAGCAAACCCCCTGCTCTCTGTGTCTGTGTTAGTTTGTGGATTTGTCCTACCCTCCCTCCTCAGTCTGCTTATGAACATAGGCCAATATGTCAGCAGCACGGCCGGTTCCCTCACACACCACCACCGGGACAGGGGGGCTTTCCTGAAGGTACTCCAGCACAGTCAGGATCACGTTGGGACCGCCCTCAAAGATCAGGGCCACAACAGGAACTCCCTGACCAATACCTACCAGGGCAAAGAAAATTAGATTAAGTTTGGGTTTAAGCGGCATTACTCTGCTGCAGCTCCACCCAAGTAAGAGTTTTGGAGAGATAATGCCAAACTCTTTGCTATCGCCGAGTTCTCACAGGGCAAAGGCAAACTGACCCTTTAACATGATTATATCTTTGGGGTTCAGATCTATCTGAACAGCGTGTCTCAGTATATAGTTCTATATGTATAGGTGTGTGTGTGTGTGTGTGTGTGTGTGTGTGTGTGTGTGCGTGTATATATATATATATATATGTATGTAGTATACACACATGTATCCATTAGTATATATTTTTTTACATATGAAAAGGTACAACACAACTGAAAATGTATCAAATTAACCAAAAAAAAAAAATTATATGTGAATACTTTAATATAGGTTTGATATCCAGATCACTGAGGTTTAGCGTGTTGTGTTTTTTTTTTATTTATTTGTTTGTTTTTGCTTACGTGCATGTATTTTCTGGAGGTTGATGTGCTTCTCCAGGTCCCGCCGCAATTTGACCTCAGCACCGTACTTGCCCACCGTCCCATCATCCACCAGGAGGAAATGGGAGTGCAGATTGTTGAGAACATTTAGTTTGCTGAGAGGATTCAGCAGTGTCTGATACGGAGCGATAATCTGTGGTGTGGATTTCAGGAAGTGATAGCAGTCAGAAGAAACAAAAAAATAAAAAAAATAATAAAAAAAAGACTTCTGCACCTTTGCAAAACATGCAGAAATTTCCGACCGCAAATAACATTATGAGAGTTATGCCTTACATCTCTGCCAATGAGATCGTTCCTGTTTTCAATGACTCCCCAGGGTGCGATCCCGATAGTGCAAATTTTCTTTGAAGATCTGGAACAGTGCTCTTTGAGAGCATCTCCTACATGTTTTGCAACACCTTTGGGAAGAATGCAGAGAAATCTATTAATAAACTTTTTATGATCACATATTTATTTATTTATTTAGTTATTTATTTATTTCCACTTAAGATAAGTGTGAGTGGAATTTAAACATGAAACTGGCCCCTTAATTTATACATTTTATAGATTTATGAACAGTAAAAGTATGAAAGGCATTATAGAGCCAATTAACAAGTCATGAAAAAGAAACCCAGAACATCCATGAGCAAGATACCACCTACATGGTGAGCCCACCACGAGTGCATTATTCCTGGAGATGTTTGTGAACCACAATCCTCAGTTAATGGACCTCATGGATTCAGCAATAATTTGTGAGCCAGGAGACCATCCCAACTGGCCAAGATGCCAGAGAGGCATTAAAGTAATCACTGGTGTGGGTAATTGACCCTGTGAGTAATGATTTAAACACTATGATCAGACCACACCATCTTAAGGCCACGCTGTGGCTGCAGACACACCTCGGCCACCACGCACAGCCAAATGACACGCTTAGAGCCCGGTATTACAACTTCTGCAACATCAGCGCATCGAACTGACAGTGGCTGTTTGTGCACAGTGAGGGTGTAGGTGAGTGTTTGACGAATCTTCAATTAATATTTTTCAAGGTGAAAGCAAAAGTTATTTGATGACCACATCTCTTCAGTTGTTCAAGTCGTTTTTCTTCGATTCATTACAAGCTGTTTACGTAGTTGAGCAAATGACATATCTAGATCAGGTAGATCTATTTTAATTTATGAAATTATCTGTTTCTGCTATGATGATATAAATTTAATTCAAACAAAGATGCAAACAAATGCAACAAATTGCAGAAAACCTGGCAATGAAAATATTGTCCAGCTATAGAACCACAGTACCAGCATTTTCAGACCAGCCGTATGAAGTCAACAGAAAGTGAAAGAAACATCTGTTTCAAAATGAAGGTGTAAAAAAGAGATCACGGACCATGCACCAGCCCAAAAGGTACTTCAGCTGCAAATATGTGTGTGGAACTTAGCTAAATGGACCTGGACACGCACTGCAATGCCCAGAACAACAAATGCAGCTACAGTACAAACTGAAACATGGACTTTCCCATCACTTTCCTTTCCTGTAGGTGGCACAGTCTTGACACTTGTGGAACTGGTTTCACATTGAGCTGACAGCTCACACCTGGAGCATGACTAACATGAATCTCTTTTTAAGAGAGAAAGAGGACAGTCCCTTGACGTGTTTTGCAATTAACAGTCTGGTTTCAAAAACAGTTGAGGTTGTTGTGGGGGGAAAGAGAAATAACTTTTGAAGTGGCTAATGTGACCGTTGGTGTACAATACATTCTGCTATATTTCTGCAGAAAAATTGCAAAGTTCCCAAGAAGAAATTTGATAACTTTCCATGAGATCCAGCCCTGTAAATTCAGTAGTACATTAGGACGTAGACTTTTAGGGGAACTTTGCACTTTCAAAAATCTTTGTCCAACTACATACCTGTGTTGACACCTCCGGTGAGAATCCAGGCCCCCGTAGTGACTGCAGCTTTGATGAGGCCCTTGCCCACCACTTGCTTGATGCGTGGGTGCAAATCAAAGTTTTGAACTCCTCCATGGACAGAGATGAGGATCTTGGGAAGCTCCATGTGCCACTCCTTCAGCATGAGACGGAGGATGCTTTCTGGCCGCGAGTCGTGGGACAGACGTACATACTGCCCATGTTGGCACAGATCCAAGGGTAAGCATGTTCATGTTGACACACACATACACGCACACATAAAGAACGTAAAACACACTTTAACTGATCCACAAACCGGTTCTGGGATTGTAATGTGGAAATGACAGACTGGGCTCAAATACAAGAACAGAGTTAATATTTTGTTTGCTTTAACAATTTCATACTGTTCACCTTTAATATTGGGGAGAAACTTTGCTCAACAAGTACAAAATCACATTAAACTAAATTTTATTAATAGGAATGAGCACATACACCTTTTTTCACATGAAAAACATAACCTCTGCCAGAGAAGACTCTGCCCTCCTACCTTGGCTCTGTATGAGTGAGACCCTCCCTGGAAGTTGATGACACCATAGGCGTCAGTGGGGCTTGCCTCTGTATGTTTTTCCACTGACCACTCCTCCAGTTCGGGCAGGTTGGAGTTTTCACCCAACTTCACGTCTGAGTATTTTGTAGCCAAGCTGGCTGTGAAGCCAACATGCTGCCGCACCAGCCGCCCACAGCAGCACCTTTAGAGAGAGCACAATTATGATAAGTGATAGAGAAGTCAAGTACTTCATCAACTCCATTTAGTCCAGTCAGCTTAAGCAGAGCAAAATACATAATGAGGAAATTTTTAGCAAAAATAACTTAAAGTATCAGTAAACAATTGTTCTGAAAAGCAGAACAATTAAAAAATAGAGAGCTGAAAGAAGTTATGTGGGGGCCGAGCCGCTCAGCAGGCTAGAAACATGTCATTAAGTCGAGGCCGCGGTTGTAAGCACTGAAAGCAACTTCTGTGTCAGTAATTAAAGGTTGGCTGGGATATTATCTGATTTCTGCTGTGACAGACAAAACGCTGTAGAAGATCAAACCTCCATGTGCAAACTTTTGTGAGGTCTCAATGTTATCTTAGCCAATTTAAAATTTTTGAACTTCAATTTTGAAGCTTGGACAACAGTTGTTAAGAGGTAGCAAAGACACACTTGAAAATCAGCGTGGTGGCCTTATCAATTAGTGTGACAGGACCGGATGCTGGGTTGCATTTCCAGAAATATATAGAGTCCATGGACAAACTTCCGTTTTCATCCCCATTTCAAAGGTTGCTCAGATTTGGTCACCCATCTTGCCACTTACGGATTGGTCGGAACAACCTCAACTTAGACCTGCTGGTGGCACTAGAGTGCTTAGGGCACATTAATGCCACCTGGTGAAAAACACAGAGTCCTCCCAACCAGTTGGCAAAATTTCAAAACCTTTCACCAATTGGTCCTGTACCCCCCCACCAAACCCCAGCGCACCCCACGGCAGAAGAATATAAAGAAAAACAATAAGAAAAGGCAAAATTACAGTGTGGTGATCTGCTGACCCCATCTAGACAAGATTTCATTTACAAAACCGGCATTAATGAAATGACTTCTTTGGGAAAAAGCTTAAGATGTTGACTTTTGTATCTCTGATACACTTGAAACTGTTTCAAAGGATTCTCATAAAAAAAGCAAAGCACAACAACAGTAAAAGCTTAATATTCGGCTAAGCCAACTAAGGTTAGCTACTGTTATGTCAATTAGCTAAATCCAATCATACGTAATTTCAGTTGATTAACTTGTTCGTTGTGGCCTTGAAATGAGAGGCAAATACATAAAAAAAAATTCAATTGGTAGACTAAAAGAGATATATATATATATATATATATATATATATATATATATATATATATATATATATATATATATATATATATTACAGTAAACTGCAAAATGTGCCATGTGAAAACAAAAAGTTGAGGCAGCTTAGACAACAGCAACACTACTTTTCAACATGCAGATGTCCAAAAAAGATTTTAAAAATAAAAAAAGATTCATTTCATAAATTACATCTACATTGCACTATAATCTGAAAATCCAAACAATGAGCCATAAATACTGACTTGAAACTTTCTTGTGCACTCAACTTCTTTCATTGCGTCAGGGGAGATTATGCATCCTGACACACAAAGCCTGGAAGTTAATTGTTTCCTGTAAAGGAGCGCCGCTGCTCAGAGGAGTTACACTTAAAATGATTTTCCTGCAGGCATTTTCTGATTAAGAGTAACCGCTTATCTTAGTTTCTTTCTGCATAATCCTGTCAGGTCACTGAACTTGAGTGAAAGACCAAACATGTACTCACCGGACCAGCTGCTGGCAAATCTGGCATCCTGGAAGGCATCTACAAGGGAATTCACATCAACATTATTCAATCACTAATCTGAATATAAATAATTCCAAATACATGTGAGGGACATTTTCAACGTAAAAAGATCATTTTCAACTGTCCCAAGTGGGAAGGAAGTTCCTGGTAGACAAAACAGTTTGAAGACAAAGAGGAAAATTATCAATCAGCTGGACAAGCAGCCCAGTTAAACTGACATTTAACCGAGAGTGAGTTATGAAACCTGTTGAAAGGACACGTTTTGATCACAGCCACATCCAGGCCTGTGTTCACTTACATCTTTGAATAATCTACAAGCAGCAGCACATTTCGTAGTTAGTGGAGAAAGGCCAGTTGCAAATAATTGATGTAAAAGAAAACACAGGAAAAAGAGTCACCCCTTATCGTTGTGAGTGTATAAGAAGAAAGGAAGCAACATTTTGGAAAGTGTGACTAAAAGCGGAAATGGCTTACACATAAGCACTTAAATACTTAAAGAGTAAATTGTGTGTAAATAAAAAAAAAACAAAACAAAACAAAACAATAATTTTACCCAGATGTTTACTCATAAATGGATGACCATTTCTACCATGTGCTCTTTAAATCTGTGTACGTCATTGCATCTTATTGGACTTCATGCAAAGCCAATAAGGAACCCTCCATACACCTTTAACCCTGCTTTGTAAAATTCTTGCCAGACTACAGAAACATCCTGCCTCATTTCACTGAAGAACAACATCCATATCAGTTCTTTACATTCACAAAAAAACAATTATAAAAATCACACTGAATCAAATAAAGGGATGGTGAGTCAGGTTAAAAAAAAAAAAAAAAAATTCAGCCTTCCAAAATTAAGGGAGTGATAAGAAATTAATAGGATATTGAATTCCTAGAAAAGGTAGATAATATGATACAAAGGTCCACTGGTTTTCTCCCTTTTATGACTATATAATTACAATAACAGACATAAACACTGAAATTATGAAGAAACAGACTCATTTACTCTTAGCAGAGTAGTGGTTAGAGTTTGAGGTGACATTAAAAACACACACACATAAACACACATACACACAGAGCATACAATTACCCGGTTTCCATGGCTATCAGCACAAGGCACATACCTGTGGGGGTCCTTCGACACTGGAAGTATGTACACACATTCCCTTTTGGTGAAAGTGCTTTCTATCCAGGGTTTCTGGGACTGTGAACAAAGAGTGAAAACGCGTGTGAGTTAAGGACGGAAGCAGATGTTTGCGTTTACGTTTATGTATTCAAGCTGCTTGGCAAGCATCATACACATTCAATGTGTTGACTCAGTTGACCCTTAGTGTTACAAACAATGCTCCACTGTATAGTAAGTGAATGTTTGAACATGATTACTGACATTGAAGATATTGCATTTTCAAAAAGATGTGGATTAACATGAATAGGTAAGTGCCCTTCTTTTCCTCTTTTCTTTGTAAATAATGAACTCCAAATTTTATAAAAAGGGCAAGTGGGGGTTTGTAAACACTTATGCCAGGATTTAGTACTTGAAAAGGTCAATCAAAAGGTATTCAAAGTCTTAATAGAATTTTTTTTTTTTTTTTTTTTATTGTAAATGTGAAATTAGGGAAACTATAATTCATCAGCTACAAGTGTTGTATCAGATAATTCTGTAAGATATAATAACAAATTATCTGACTCTATGTTGCCATTTTATCAAAACAAGGATTTATGTCACAGGAATTTTCAATTACTGCCTCATTCCTCACAGTTCCTCCCGTCCAGTTCAGAGGGGACCAACAAGTGATTAACAACATTAATCCCTCCCAGCACAAAGAGGGAAACCTGCAAACGCCATCATCAGCTTTACCACATAGAGGTTAAACCATTCCCCAAACTCAAACTTATAAAACAGCCAGCGCTGGAAATGGTGGGACACAGACAGTTACAACGTGCCAGTACCTGAAAATGAGCCTTGCCAGCAGACAAATGCACAAAAATATGGTCTGTGATAACTGATAAATCTATAAATGCATATATCCCTAAACCTAGAATGAAATCTAGATTCCACGTTTTTTTTTTTTTTACAAAAAAATTTGTGGTTTTTATGGAAACAAACAGACAAACAGGTCAGCCCATTGCTCGACCAGAGAGAGTGAGCCACCGAGTGCATACCTGGACGTCCTCCTCTTCATCTCTGTGTTTAAGGGCTTTGTACAGGAACATACCAAGGCTCCTTTATGCATCTCCCGAACAAACCTCAGTCACCACAGCCTCCCTTGAGTGCGGGATCATCAGCAGCAAATCACAATGTTTCTCTCTGTATCTGAAGTACTGCACGCTGTTTCCATACAGGTTTCAAAGTCTACAGTGATGCTGTTAGCATACAGATCCGGCCCGGGTTAAAAGCTGAGTGATCAGTGAGAGGTTGCAGCCTCCAAACTCCATCCACTGTTAATCTGTAAGAAGCCACTCGGGGGGCAGATGAATGTGTCTGAGACAAACTAGATATTATACTTAGACTGGAGAGAAAGAGACGAGGGAGGTGGAGGTGTGCGAGAGGATTAGTGGATGGGCAGAGGCTTCAATGATATATACCTAGTTGTCTACTGTAGACACACCAACAACCGTGATTCATGCTGCGCACACAAAACCTCTCCAAACAACTTTCTGACCCCTCACTTACACTACAGGAGGCCTCCTTTATTTTGAAACACATTTCCAAGAAAACCGACATTAAAAAAAAGATGTCTAGATCAGAACAAGGACAGGCCATCTATGGGCTGGCCATAACAAAGCTCCTTTCAGACAGGCAGCTTGCAACATATGTTCATATATATTGTTTTGGCCATCACACTGAAGTCTCTTATAAGAAAACTTTTTTTTACATCAGATGCATCCGTCACATCATAAAAAGTGATGTGATGGAACCATCTAGGGAACTGATAAATTATTGTTTTTAGTTGAAATTGAATTATCGAACATTTATTTGGTAATTAAATTGGTTTAGACTGTTACAGTGTTTAAATAGAGCTTGTGTTTACAAGTTAAAAAAAGTTTAAATGTACTATGGCTTGGACGAGGCCGTGATGTGAAAATGCTTCATGAAGGTGAAAATTATGATCTCCACAGTGGGAATTACCATCCCTTTCAATTAGGATTTATGTTGTGAGTGTCTCTTGCCCTGAACAGTTAACCACACAGTGTAGACAAACCCTCAATCATCAAAACCACCCATTTAGAAATGAAAACAAGTGAGTCCTTGATAATAATCCTTAAATCCTCAAAAATGTCCATTCACAATTCAAAAACAATAAAAGTGAAAAAGTTACATTTTACGATAACGAATCGTTGCTGTCGAAGCAGCAAACACTGACTCGGAAACTCGTCTCACCATCTGCAAAGCTCTAAAAATGAAGTTAGTTTCACCTTTGCCCCTAATTTTCAATCTTATGCTAAACTAAGGTAAATGTCCTCTTAGTCCATGCAAGAAAGTGAGCATAAATTAGCTCTTAAAAATGTCTGTATTTGAAGATGCAGACTTTTCACATGTAGTCATTTTCTCTGAGTACAAAATGGTACATTATATTCACTTCTTGTACATTGTATAAAAATCTTGAAGGTTGTGACTGCATAATGTACACTTCATGGTGGTTTAGTGTGTATAATTAGGGCCCAGCCAGTAGCCCAGCCAGGCAAAAGCATCTAATGGTGTTAATTACTAGGTTTGGTTCCCACCTGCCAATTAGTAATAACTAACAATAATTCCATTGCTTCTTAATGTATCCATTTAATTTCATGCCAGAGCCCTCAGTGGAAAACACGCAGCAATAGTTAAATGTTGAGTTTATTCTGTGTTAATCAAGAATTTTTGCACTACAGTACACCGACATGTTCTTTGACTTATGTGTGACTGGAGTACCGTTTTCATTGTGCTGCACTGATGACGCAGAGAAGGTCACCAACTCTTCAGTGCCCTCTTTTAGTAACTCGATCAGCGTCTGGTGATATCCAACTGCCTGCATGGTGAGTCAGTGTTTGCAGGAGCAGAGACAGGTGTGAGGCACACCTTTCGACCTCAGGAATGGCCCTGATGTTTTTCTGAGGAATGTCTCCAACAGAAACACCGCTGTTGTCTTGAGCCAACAATGTGTTAATGAGTTAGATAGAGCAGGACTGTGCACTGCTAACCTGTAACCATAGTACCTGAGAATGTCAGGCAACAAAAGACTCCAGCACTTCAGAGCCCCTGCCAAAAACACACACACACAAAAAAAAAAAAAACCCACACACACACACACACTTCCTCCCTCCCTCCCTCTTCCTCTCTGGCTTCTCTGTCTGCGCTCCAGCTCTTATGATTACTATGTTCCTGTAGGAAATTCAACCCAACACCTTTCCATCCCATTCAGTTCAACAAGGTCGGATGCTGTGCACTTCTTTATGGGTATGTGTATGTAGTACTTGTGTGCGTGTGTGTCATGTTCATCTGCAGCAACACGTTTGTGGAAATGCATTCGTTTTTAATGTAGTGATGCTACTTTGACAACATACTGTCGGTTTAATCTTCCTAAGGTCACCCCTGAACGCACAATACAAGTACACCGTGCACTCAGAAACATGCTAACTGAGCTCTTCCTTTCCTTTTCCTCCTTCTTCCCCAACAATGTAACAAGGTTGGCTGATCAGCCCATCATTCCTCTGGCCCTTCCTGACGTAATATGGGGTGAGATAACATCTGGCTTAGCAATTCTATTACCCATTAGAAAGAGTGGAGGTTATGAGGTCAGCACTTTAGTCTGAGCAGTAGCCAAACAGAAGAGTGGTTCTCAGAGAAGTAGAACAAAATCATTTTGGTGGTTATTTTTTTTCCCCTCATTTTACTTAACAAATTGACATCCAAGTGCTGCGGCTGTTATTCAGCTTCCAGGAGTTTTAATCTTTTGTAATGGAAGACTAAATAAAAACATTTGGGTTAGAGGCAAATAGAAGCGCAGCAACTGTCTCACACTTTTAATTTAATTATTAGTTTAATACGTTTTATAACAACTGCGATGGAACCACTGGTTATATAGTGATAGTGAAGGGGACAGACACAGAACTGGGGCATTCTTCACGGTACAGTGAACTCAGGCTCCTGCCTTGAGATTTTTCCATGCCATATCTTTAATTCCTCACTGCTGCTTCTCTTTGGATTAAGTCACATCACAGGGGAACTGCAGTTGTACCACATGAATACAAAAAGACAAATATCAAGATAAACACAAATATTTTAGAACACCATTTAATTAGGGCTGATTCATTGATTAATTCTTTAATCAACCAACAGAAGATAATCTGCAGTAAATTTGATCATTAAATTGTTTAAACAACATTTCCAAGCAAAACTGTCACTATACTGTGCTTTTTTGATTTGCTGAGGTAACAGGTCTAATAGAAAGATGTATCACAGGCTGAATCACTTATCAGTCCTTGCTCCATCTTAGTTGTTCCAAGATTAAGGCCTATAAATGTTAACTGGAAGACAATCATTGGAGCCATTAGATAGGATTAATACTGTCATGAGACCAAAGTGTGACTGTGCTCTTGCTCTCACACTTCTGCCCCTTAGGACTAGCTGTAAAAGACAGCACAGCATGTGCTGAGTCCATGCTGGTATGCCACCCTGAGTTCTACCTCCAAGCAGCTGTACAACCTTATAATGTAAATCATGTGATTACTTCTCTTCTCAACATCTGGCCCTCATGGTTATTTGAGCCTGTGAAAACCAAGTTAGAGCAGCCTTAGGTTAGGATTACAGCAGCAAGAACATTGGCAGGTTGCTGCTTTTAAACACGCTCTGCCTCGCTATAAAGAAGTATAAACACGCACATTTCTATTTGCACATACAAGAACTTCAGCATGAGAAGTAAAATATGCATTAAATGCTCTTTGGAGGTTGCAGAGGGCAAGCGCGTCAGCTGATGCCTGACCACGAGCTACAACTCCGCAGAGCGAGGGGCAGATCCATTCATAAAAAATCACCAAAATAAAACCGACTCACTTTTTTTCCTTTCTGAAAACCCAGTTAAAGGCCTTTGGAAAAACTTTAGTCATCTTCAAATGGGTTTGTACATTTGGTACAAATGGATTAGACCGTGAGATAACAGGGCTCAAAGGGGCATGCCACAGTCACTCTGCCACAGGCTGAAACATGAAAGCAGTTCCACACACACGCACGCAAACTAAGTACACAGAACACACACGCTCTCGTAGCGCTACAGTCTATTCTGGAGCACAACAAAGTGATGCAAGACCATTTTTCCCCAGCTCACGAAGGGCTAAAGCCCAAGCTGATGACTAGTTCAACCATTCATCATTACATAAGAGACTGTGACTTGCAATAATAAAGCTCTATTACCGACTGGCGATACAGATCAAATCATTTCTCCTACTGTGATGAGCCATCTTAAATTCAAATTATGCAGAGCAGTCTGACATTAACAGGGCTCCTCATCCAGGGGTAAGCTGGAGCATGTGACCAGTTCAGCCCAGCACTGTGGGAAATAACACAGTTCTGCACTGAGGCTAAAGGCTGCTCCAAATTCCAGATGAACCAACTCAAACACAGTTGAGAGGAGAGAGAGCGTTATATGGGCTGTATCAACAAATCAATACCATGAGGGATGATTATATATCATCTGAGCTCCTGTAACGATATTTTACTCAGCTTATGTGCGGCAGGACATATAAAATGTGTTAAATAATTCTGCTCGCTTTGTTAAGCCTGATGTTATCACATCCAGATTATTAATAGGGTTTCCTTTTGCCATTTGCCAAGTTTCTGGGAGACAAGAGATTATGAATTATTTGTCAAACTGGTTTTGCTGCAGCATCACCCCCTTTGGGCTCTCAAAGCCCATGAGCAAAATTAGAAATAGGAATAACCTTTGGCAGTTTTTTAGTGGGTGTGGAAATGATTATTATCATATACAACAGAATGGTTCTCTGCAAGTTCCCCACCCCTGATCTGAAGCATGACAATCAGTTGATATTGTCATTATTACACAGCGCCAACACACTGTGTGGTCAAACGTGACTCATACGTTTGGCAACATGTCATCTTCTCCTCACATTCAGTCTGAGCGTCTTGGTTTGTTTGTGGGGGTAGAAACAGACAGGAAATTCTCGTTGGGGGAGAAAGAATGAGAGGCCATGCCTGTCACGAAGAGGAAAAGGGAGAAATTACAAGTTATGTCAATTCACTGAAGTTGCGGAGGCTCTTCTGCTGCAGGCCTGATCCCCCCCAGGGAGCTGAAAGGAGTCAGGAGGGGGCGGAAAAGATGCTGAAGGAAAGTCGGAGATAACAAACGCACCATTTGAACAAACAAAGCGTCAGTTCAGGCGGACTTGGCAGCCGTGGAGGGGGGGGGCGCATTGACCTGTTACTGGCAATGACAGCGTGTCTTGTCAGACATCAGAGACAGCTGGCAGAAACGTGTCTCAAACAAGTGCCATCTGCTCGGAAATACCCCCCAACTCTCCCTTCATATCTTTAATATCTGCCCGATGTGTGAAGGTCCGACCAGCCCGGAGGAGCGCTCTCCTCTGACGGCTAACGGCTAGTTAGCATCGGTACACATATTTAGCATTTAGCGCTAGCCACCTAGCTACTTAGCCTGCTAACCGTCCGCCCGTACGTGTGTGTGTGTGTGTGTGTGATTTTAGTGGTGGTGGTGGTGGTGGTGGTGGGGGGGGGGGATTAAGATCGTCCGTGTGTCACAGCGTAAACTTTACTTATCACACCCGACATTAAACATCCCTTAGCCCGGCAGTAAAGCTAACGCCGCCGGGCTGTCGGCTGGGTGCCCTGACAGGCAGGACGCGGCATGTACCGGGGAAGGTGGAGGGAGGGGGGGGGGGAGAGAGAGAGAAAGAGAGGGGGGAGTAAAGACAAGGATGTCCTACCAGTCAAAAAAAATAACAACAAAATAAAATCGATCAGTCACGATGATCACAAGCGCCAAATGTACCCCTCACTTCACCCGCCGCCGCCCCAGCCGGACCATCCGGGACCACGTACCATTCTCTTCACCGTTGAGACTCAGGAAGAGCTGCGTCGTGGCCTTTATCCATCTATCGGCGGTGCTCTCGGTTGGCCTTGGGAGGAAAGCCCGGTGGACGTTGGAGAGATCCGCTTCGGCTGCAGCTCCAACGGAAGGTTGCTTTTTCATAATTGTGCGACTCCGGACTGACGCTGCGTGACGAGCCGGCTGAGTCAGCCGGCGCTGCGTCACGTGACCGGGGCGGGGCCAGCGGCCACACGTGAGCCGTGTTTGAACCTCGGGTGCACACAAACCCTAACCCGACCGAGCGAGGCACGATGTCTGCTCCTGTCCCACTCATCCAGGGCAGCCTGCTGAGTCATAGATCTGCTCTGTAGAAACACTTCTTTAGATATATGTGTATATATATATATATGTGTGTGTGTGTGTGTGTGTGTGTGTGTATTTTGGTTGTAGGCACTGTATCTTGCCCTGACCACTTTTTACACCACCTCCATAGCACCTCCAGGGCATAAATTATGCTCTCTATCTTGTACTTCTTTGTACTTCTTGGTTTTTTTTTTTTTTTTTTTTTTTGCAGTGTTCACTGTCACAACGGTGATTTATTTTTTTTTGGTAGATCTATCTATCTATTATAAAAATATATGTCATCTAGATATAAACCCAAATACCCCCCATGGTACAGTGAAGTCAGACTCCTGCCTTGTAATTTTTCCATGCCACAACTTTTAATTCTTCACTGCTGTTTCTCTTTGAATGAAGTCACGTCATTATTTTGTGATTTGCTGAGGCCACGTCTCCATTTGTTTCTCTGGGTGCTGTATAAAATAAAGGTTGGGCTGCAAATTCATTCAACAAGAGGGGATGACTAACCCTAACCCTAACCCTAACCCTTTTCTTTTTTTGTTTTTTTTTGTTTTACAGCTTTCAAAAGTACACAGGGCAAAAACGTTGGCCCTGTGTAAATTGGTGAATTCCCCTGCTACACTAACGCTGCACATACAGCGTAATAAAGCACCTACTGAGGTTTATCATTTCATAAAGTACATTATGTTAAATACAATGGAGGAGAAAGAATTGTGCTAGATTGACAAATCAATACCACGAGGGGATGTAAGATTAATCTTACAAACCAAAACACAAATACTGCAGAATAATTCTGCTCAATTTGTTAAGCCAATGATAAATGTTGACATTGTTGGCAATGTAACATTCAGATTATCAATTGTTTTTCCTTTTGACATTGTGATGGATTGGATGAGACAATAAATGATAAGTCTTTTCACCATTTAAATCAACAAAATTTTTTAAAAAAAGGATTTTTTTTCTTTGCATGGATGAGCTATTTGTAACTTTTTGCTGCTACTACTTTTTTTATTGTTTACTTAGCGTCAGGAATTAGCCATCTTAGGTGCTTATATGTCTGTCTTTATTTGTTGTACCTGTGCACTTTACCATCTACTTTTAGTGTCAGAAATGTCTCATCTTGTCTCACCGTGGGATACTGAGAAACGTCATTTTGATTGCTTTGTATGTCTGGCACATGTGAAGAATTGACAATAAAGCTGACTGACTTTTTTTTTTTATCTACTGCAACAGGACACAAACCGGGCAGAAAAATGCAGGAGCTTTGAATAGATTTTGTTCATTTAATATAAGGCAATCAAAGAAATCTCATCATACAAACAGATTACACAGAAAACCCAAAGTTATTAAAATGTGTCATATTTTAACTACAACAAATTTAAACCCAATTCCCAATCCTACCCACAATGAAACAGCCGTCAAACTAAATATTATAAAGTGCTTTCTCATTTTGTTTAATAATTATCACCAAGGCAGTCATTAGTTGCACACGGACCTAACAAACATTTCAGGCACTCAAACAAGCATTTTAATCATTTAAAACAGGTTTGTTCCATTTACATATTTATTTACTTTCTAACTGTTCACTGCTGTTGAAATGAAGCCAAAATGTTTTAAGAAGGAGGTGCTTGATAACATGTTTCCTTTCTTTGCCAATGTGATATTTAAATGTATAAAAAATATCCAGAAGTTGGGTCTGTGCAGTACACTGAAAATCAGCATATTTCTCCTCCTACGGTTCGGTCAGTTCTTCCCTCTAAAGAGAAAATGAAATGACAAGTTAGTATTTCTTCGATTTAATATTTTAGTTCAATGAATACCCAAAAGACAAAGACAGAGTCACTTGGAGAGTTTAGCTTGTAAGGCAAGCTGCATTACAACGGCAGATAAGGACTATTGCAGTGTTTCCCCTAGGATTTTTTCCTGCAACAGGGGCTGACGATTATATATGACACTTGACTGGCAACTGAACTTTGAAATGGAACCCATTCATTCACAAGACACAATAAAGTTTTATACAAATTAATTCAAATAGGCCAATATTTTCTTGATTCTTTAGTGTCCTTGATAGTAGATCAAATATTTTAGGTTTATGAAAAGAGACAAAACATTAGGTCCTTTTTCACCTGGATAAATAAAGGCTAAGTAAAAAATAAAAAACCCTAACCCTAACCCATGAATAGAAATAGGTAAATATATCCTTTTAACATAGCATAACATACATAATACTCTCCTCTGGACACTATTGTTACCTGACTAGCATTATCTTCATCCTCTGTTTCCTTTCTCATTTTAGAGAAGTGTTTTAACAAGCTCATCTGAAAACGGAATCATCATGGCATATAGATTCGCCAGGCACAATTGACTTAAGATACGTTAAATAACATTAGTTTGCCATCAATATTACTTGTAAAATTTATTACAAGTCATCTTCAGCAAATTAAAATCTAAATTTTTCTAAGATGATTTATTGTCCTGTTCTTCACAATGACACTGACTGTCCATCTTTCATTTAATAGTGGTGGACTGCTTAGAGGAAACACTATATAGTCGACAAACACCAAAACACAAAGAAAGAATATCCATGCCACAGCTGCATTCCAAGCTACTACATGCAGACAACAACAAGAAAACATTGGTACTACAAAGAAAAAGTTATTGATTCCCACTGCTTGGAAGAGCGATGCGAAAAGAAAGGAAATGATAAAACAAACTGCAGAAATAAAGAGATACGGTTAATGGTACTCCAGTCCACTGTGGAGTGTGGCGGAGAAGTTCCTTAGACAGATCTGGAGGTAATTGTTAATCAACTTGAGACACCTAGTGGTCAGTTGAGGCAAAACTGTGTGTCCAAACTTCTCCCAAGTTCTTTCTATTTTTATAATGACGACCATGGAAATTAGGAGTTAAAATGTCGAAATAAAAAAGGGGATTAAAAAGGAAACGACTGCATCAAGCAATAATGTAAAAAAATAAGATACGGGTCTGGAAGCACACCTGGCAATAAAGGCTCCCTGGATGAGTCCAAGACCTGTCAAAGACGAACGCAAGTCAGAATTTTATCTTTTTACACACACACGCAGACATAGTTGTAGTCTATGTTGTATCTTGTGTTCAGAAAGTAGGTTTAGTTATCAGGACCACAGTACAGTAAGTAAGATGCTCTTGCGTTATGCTATGCACAGGCAAACTGGTATTATAGCCATGAAAGTGTTATTCATGTTAGTAAATATTACAGTATCCTCCCTAATTTGCAGCAAGCAGAGTACTTCAGGTTTTGGAAGAGTGCTCTGTTGACTTTGGTTTCAGGACTTATGGATGAACAGATTGAGTTTATGAAACGGACAAAAAAGGAAGGGCATTCTTCAGAAATGAGGAGGTGTCATCAAGCACCACTAATTTCCCAAACGTATGTAAAAGGCATTACAAGTCCCTCTCTGGTCCACTGACCTCATAAGTAGTTCCTGCCCAGAACTGCTTCAGCTCTCCTCGGCATGCAGCCACCACAGTTGATGTTATTAGGGTGAAGGGCACCAGGTAGAGTAGAGCAGGCTGACCCATTCCTGACAGTAGCATCACAGCGAATGTCAGGATCATTCCCAGCAGATAGGCTACAGGGGAAAAAGAGAGGCAAACAAAAACAAAAATTAAACTCAATCATTCCCACCATGCACAGTCCCAATCAGAGCATGAATGTTAAACTTTTAAACACAGAGGAACTGCTACAGAGTCATTTTAATGCATTTGCAAAAATAGGATATATTTGGATGTAATTCGCTTAAATCTAAAAAGGTACAAACTCACTCCACACTAAAATAATATGTAATAATAAAACAGGCTTAACAATCACAATGACTTGTAAAAACTGTGTAGTTTAAGTTGCCATTTACTGTTTCAGCTTAATAACTCTAAACCAGATGTTACGTTTGTATGTGGTAATGCAAATTAATCCAACAATTGTTAAGGTGGGAGTCACCTATACAGCAGCTGACAAAGTAGATCTTCTTGCTACTGTTAATCCAAACATCAAACCTGCTGCAGTAGGCCACAAGCAAACCTGTTGGATAAAGACAAATATAGTGGGTGAGTCATACATCTCACTACAAATATTTAACCTTCCTCAGCTTGTCTCAGCTGACACATGCACCTCTATCCACCTACAAACAGTTTGCACAAGGAAAAGGGTGTGTGATGCATCCCTAATGAAGTTACAACCTCACCTGGAACAATGATATCGCCGTAACCCAGGATGGAGAACTGCATCCCACACAGGTTCTGAGCCCAAGCTGAGAATCGCGGGACACGCATCACCACTGGCAGCTGAGAAAATACAACATTTTTGATGTTTTTTTTTTTTTTTTGACAGCAAAGCTTTGAGTGAGCTGTCTTCAATCTGGCTGCCATGTCTACTTCATAATAACCTCCCAAAGCTGTGGAGATTTTCTATCTCAGCTATTTGGCTCATCTCTGTACTTAAAAGCTGCATGAACTTAGTTTTATTCATGCTTTAATTTTGCTTGGTTAATGTTACAGTAATGCAGTAAAAACATTTAATTTAATGTTTTACTCTAACTGAAGGTGATTACAATACATTTTTCCTTAACATGGAAACTTGAGGACACTTGAGGACAAGTTATTTTTACAATGTTGTTGATTAACATTGACAAAAGGTGTAAAACAATGAAGTAATTTAGTTACAATAAGTCAAAATCTCTCTCACACACACAAACACTCAATGCTTCTACACAGGTGAAGTGCATGCCAATAAGGCTGAACTGATTCTGATTTGGTCAAAGTGACAAGGTGTCCTGATGCAAGACACTGAACCCCATGAGAGATTTTGGTTCAAGATTTTAGGCAGTGTTCTTTATTGCCATCAGCCGAACCGACTGAGGGAATATCTTTTGGGAAATTGGAGTTCATTACTCCAGTAGAGTTCAAAGACTTAGAAATAGCAAAGCTATTTTGGTGGCACATGGTGGCCAATATATTTATGTGAATACAATGTGCTTATTTACTTCATGACATATGTCAGCTGTAAAACCTCAAAGTACAGTTCTGCTCACGACAATCTATGGGAGACCAAACCATTTACAATCCCTTCCCACCCTCCTCAGCATGCAACACTGAAGAAAGGATTGGATGAGTAACAATTCAAGCCTTACTTTCTCAGAGGGAGCCTGGGGTTCAGCTGGGACCTCCACCATGTTACCTTGTGTCTACGACAGAGCCCACACAACCCCAGCACACAGTTAGTCAATCAGTCCATCAGTGCCCTCAAGGCATCAACAATCAAGCGAAGCAGATCAGCCGGGATGTTAATAAAGCTGGAGAAAACTAGGGATGGGGAATTTTGCCAGATTTAACTTTGACCTTTTTTCCCTTGAGAATGATAAACCTCCTCACTGCTTTTCTGGTACATTTATTGCAAATTTCCCCATTGTGGGACAAATAAAGGAATATCTTATCTCATTCCTTCACTCAACTTATTCATTTTCATTCAGATTATACCAATTAAGTAGCGAATTGGAATTTCTCATTGCACTGAGCTATTTTATTTTCTACTCATCATCATTTTAGATATTAAACCAATGTAAAAGGCAATTACTGGTTTATTATTTATTTATTATTATTATTTTTTATTTTATTTTTTTTTTCAAAAATTTAAAATCTTGTTGTCAAAGACACTTAAAGCAGTGAAAGGAACTGTGTTTACTTTGACATATGAATATTTGGCCAATGCATTAAAATGCAATTTGGTGGAATTTGGGTTAGTTATTCAAGTGGACTTACCTTCTCCCCAGATGCTGGACCCAGGGCAACCTGCACCATAATACTAACCCCATCCTGTTGAAAGAGGAAGATCATTAGAATTTATATCAGAGCTGTTGTGTATCAGAGTGGTGAAACAAAGAAATAAAAGCCAGCAATTCTGGAGAATGGAATTAAAACCATCTCCATTATAGATCAGAAATAATTAACAAGTAGGCAAAAAAAACAAAAATAAATATTCCCATACCTTGGTGAGGAAAGGCGTAATGAAAACGAAGAAAACATCATACACAAGCAGGAGGCTCAGTAGAATCACGCAGATCTGCAAGAATGGAAAAAAAAAGACAATGGGATGGTGGGTGACTAAATATAAACAAATAAAAGTTAATGGAAGTAACAGTTCCCTTTATGCCTAGCAAACTGCAAGGACCATTCAAGCAAAAGATGACAAAAGCGGTACCTTGAAATTGGATAGAGAAATAGTTTTCATGAAGTTGAGGCAGAATGCAATGCCAAGGAGGTCCTGCAAGATCCAGATCCATCTGAAAGAACACAGGAAGCTCTTTTACCATTTGTTTTAACCTACGTTTGTGTGTCAACTTAGGTTTGCTGGATATAGCAGAGAAAATGTACCTAGTTACATTCCATGAGTAACAACGAAAGAAAGCCACGATTTAGTCCTTAGCAGCATTCACCAGCTTCAGATAACTTGAAAAGATTTTCCTAAAAATATCATCAGCAAGTGGCCAAGTTCTTGAGTGTGAAAATCAGACTAATTAGGTTAGAGGCTTTAAGTGGCTAATTTCCTGCAATACAACAATGCCTGGTAGCGGCACAAGCACCAATTAGTGCAAAAGTTTGACGGAGAGACTGATAATGGTTGTGTATTTTGTGCAACATGAAGGTACCTTTCTTCATTTCTGTAGACTCCCCAGACCACAGCAATGCTAATACACACAGCAGCCAGTATGATAGACCTCACTGAGAAGTTCCAATTTCGGATAGAGAAGCTGGAAAAAGATGCAACCACCAAATAAACAAAGGCTTTCAGCAGCCAGGGTGTGATTCAGAGACAGAAACAGTTAGGAGGAGTTTGGGGGAAACAACATGGAACTTAGTCCCACTGTGACCTCAAGTATGTCTTGTTTATAAAGGGAAATAGTTACTCTATTTATGGAAAAAAGTAAAACATTTACACACATTTATATATAAGTAGGACAAACATCTATTCAACTGCTATTTCATCTTAATTAACCATGTCTGAAGATGTTAAATCAGAATTTTCTTATGGTGTATTTGTGTCTGTGTTGAAAGAGGGTGGCTCATACCTTATGGTGCCACAGCCAATTTTTTCCATCACTGCATCAAGACAGCTGAACAGCGCAGAGGCAGATGCCAGGCAGAATATGGCAATGATGATGTAAACTGAGGGGAAAAAACAAAAAAGAGATTGATTCAACAAAACAAGGATAACATTTCTTCCTTCAATACTGGCTGTTTTTCATCAGACTCACCAAGGACATTGTAGAAATAGTACATGAGGACCAGCATCCCACACATCATGGCAACAAAGACAACCACTTTGAGGGGAGAGTACAGGAAAAGTTCTCCACTGTCTGCTTTGCTTTCTCCACCTCCACCCTCTGTCACGCCACTGTTCAACCGATCTCTGCCACAAACAGATCAACATCTAAATTGTCCGCAATTAGTGCTACCTCACAATGAGGGAGCTCATTTGCAACAATAATTATGACATTTTAACTGCCTGTAATAACTGGGTGATACCTGCACTATTTCATCTGTCCTTGTGATTCTCTACTTTACAAACTAACCCAAAAGTAACCCCTGATGGGGATGCAACATGAATAAAGGAGCCCTTCTAGAGAAATAGGGGGGGGGGGGCTTAGATCCGGGAGACACACGATACACCTGTGTAACAGACACTCTCCTGCTGTAGGAAATAAACAAGACAATCAATGTTTTTCCCTTTTCCTTTTTTCCAGAACCTTTACTGGTGCTCTATACTGTTTATAAAATTGAGCAACCAAACCAACATATTGCTGCAACTTTTGTTTCAAATGACAGTAATTCAATGAGTGAAATGTTGGTCTGAAAATAAGCATCATAGTTTACTAAGAACTGGAGGTGACATGTAATTTGATACGAGACGGGCCACCTCATTATTCCCTATTCAGGAAAACCTGAATAGGGAATAATATATATAAAAATCTATAAATATAAATAACAGGTTCACTACATACCAAATATTTAAACAATGGGTTTCTGTCACATTCACTCCTGTCTTAATGTGTCAAAGTATTACATTTACAGTTCTGCACATTAATGCAAATGTAGTATCTCACCTCTCACATGCCCCACTCCAGTAGCCACCCAATACAATTGTGACCATGGAAATCAGTAAGATAACAGCAATGCTTGGATCAATTTTTGAGTGAGGTGGAGCATACAGTTTCACCAGCATCCCTTCACCAAACTCCTGAAGTCAAACAAAAAGTTTCATGAAATTGACCTCAACAAAGACAGTGGTAATAAGACCAAATACTATGACCAGAAAAAAATCTGTCTGTCTGACCTTTTGTGCTTCCAGGAAGTCCCTGTTCCGCATGAGAGCCAGAGGTATATGCACTTTCGCATAGTCCGAGTCATTAGCTGATGGAATGATCTGTGAACCAGAGTTGTTTATAGATGCAGCTGGATCAGCTGAGAGTGATTTAACTAGTCTTCAGTGAGATCATTGTCAGTTATGCTTGGTATATTGTCAACATATAAACAAAAGATGACTCATTTCACATGGAAAAGAAATTATATATTTAGCAGGAATCTCCCCACTCCAACACCACTAATGTTTCACTTCCTCATATTAGAATCACTTCTGCCTGTGAAACTTAAATGCTACACAGGGATAGCAATACTATACCAATCATGTAATAGCAGTTCTCTTACCAATGGGATGGTGCTGGCAATGAGCAAAGTTGTAGCTCCAAGGCTCTGGGCAACCAGAGCCTTCTGGCTAAAACTACAGTTACCCCTCCTCACCACCAACGCTTTGCCTTTTACTACGTCTGGACTGATCCCTGAGCCATTACACAGCAAAGAGGAGGTCATATTCATCAACGGATACTGTATCTGTAAAAAATGCATAAATATGTCATTAAACACTGTCAGGGCTTTTCTCATCATTGGAATAGTGTAGTCATAGTGTGAACAGACTCTCTAGTTTCAGTCCTCCACAGGCCAATGAAAAGCAACTTTACTTTCCTGTACTGATATTCAGAAAAGGATTGCGGGGTTTTGTTTTGTTTTTATACATCTGAAAAACTTACAGCATCATCAAGGGTTTGTGACAGAGGGGTCCAGGATTGATTATTGACAATGCAGTACTTCCTGTCTAAACCTCCAGCTGAAATCTGTAGAACAGCTTCTTGGCAGTATATCTGTTGAGATAAATAAAAATAAATAAAAACATTTTATTCTATGAAGTGACTTCAAAACATTTAAGACAATACCAGACCCAGAAAAGTGTGCTAAGCATGAGCAGAAACTGACAGACTCATCTGACCAGACATAACTCTTGCAGATGCATCCTGACACTACCAACAACAAGCAGTGACACATTTTCTGCGATCAATAAATCATTCCTGTTCCCTTTATGACACTATGAAAACTTCCTTAAAATTTTAAGAGGAGGGCGGAGACATCGCCATATCTCCATTTATAACTCTAAATAAGTAGGCAACATTGTGTTTTGGTGGTTTGTGACTGTGGTGTAATTATATGTCATATTAATGTCACAGTAACTAAGTTCAAGAGCTCATTTGGTAACAGCTTGGCTCGGCTAACAGTGATGCTAGCGTTAGCTTACTAGCACCAACTGTTTGTCTCGTTGAATATCGAACAACTCCATTTCACATACAGCCATTATCTTACTGAATTAACGTAACACCAAAGATATAACCCAATTTATCTCCAGCTCTCTTAAATGATGTGTTTTTCGACAGTAAGACATATCCGACCCGTTAACTGCTAACAGAGCACTAGTACAGTTTCGGTTCTAATCTTTGAACAACATACCTGCGATACCGTGAAAATCACCGACAAAATACCGACTTTGACAGCTGATTCCATTGTGGCAACATTCGCTTTTTCCCAGAGACTCGAAGCATCAACATTAATGAACTTCTATATGGCACGACGACACTTTTCCCACCACTAGATTAGCCGTATCTTCGCAGCAGCTGTGTAGCTTTTAGCCTCTGGCTGGTACTTCCGTATTGGCTCGTGACTCATTTTGACCTCATGAACAATTTCAGTTTAATCTCACCGCGTCTCCACGGCAACACAATATGGCGTCGACCCTGTACGGGGACCTGTTTAGCTCGCTTCTTTACTTTGTGCTGCTGCCACGTTTAAATTAGTCAAAGGTTTACTTAATAATTAGAATAACTTATTGTATAAAAGATTCATTTTTCAATAATACAAACGTTAAAATTACACAGAAATATAATAAAATTAAAAGTATGCATAAAAAAAGCAATTAGGGCCCATCGCCCATTGTTTCATTTAAGGGCCTGAAATTATTTTTAATCTTATGAATGAATTCTTAAATTGAGCAATTTTTTAAATATTTTATTTTAAATATGTTACAAAAGATGCTGTTTGTAAATACAATTGACTATTCTATTTACAGTATGCATAGCCATTAATATAAAAAAGATGACATATAATCAATAATAAAAAATACAAAATGACCGATCAGAACTCAGCTATTGATCGACCATTTAACATTTTAGTATTTTAGACAGTAAAGACTGTAAAAACTGTAAATAATCTCTGAAAATTCTTCTTATCTACATTAAATCACATATTGACTTCACTTTTTGTTGAATGGGAATGTTGTTCTTGGTTTCCACCATAAATAATAATAATAATAATAATAATACATTCAACCTTGTTTTGTAAAAAATAAACAAATAAATAAATGAAAAATATATCCACCATTTGTGGAAGTACAAAATCAACAATTGGACCTTACCATCTATTCTCCTCAGAATTAAATCAGTTCATTTGATTTAAATCAAAAATGATTGTTTAATTGATTTTATTTAATAACTAAAGTACAGAAATACTTCTATTACACACACAAATGAATTTCAGAAAATACATCTATTAAATCAATTGTTGCATATCATATATTAATGCCTTGCGAATAATCACAAATAACAAAACAGAAAATCTGGCATCACTGAAAAATATTTTCACAGTCAGCCTTTTTACTACTGCTGATGCTAGTTGGTGTAAAGTCATCCTGCAGTGATTAATCTTCCGATACATCACTCTTGAAAGAGGTCGAGCTTCGGGAAAAGCCCTCTCCACCCTGGATGTGACTCTCAGCATCACTGTGCGCCATTCTAGGAAAGCACAACACAACCACAGACAACTGTGAAAACTCAAAAGTAGGTGCTGGACAGTCTACATCAGCTGCAATAACATCTACATGTTTTGATTTCCCATGGGTAAATGGCTAATTTAAACATGTCCCTTCTTGAAGTTTTTGAGGTCTGCGAGTCATGCACTAGTTGCAAACGAAAGTGAAAAGAAACTGTAACCATCTCGTATATCACCTCCTCGTGTTTGCGTCTTGCTCCTCCATATCTTCTATTTCATTTATGGACAGTTGGTTAATAAGTGCCACACAAAGACAGTTTCCCCAAACATTGACAACAGTGTTGCAACGACCTCTGAAAGTCAAGAATCACAACTATTACTACACAAGTAATATATAAAATATGCTTCTACTTTATAATGCTTTTTATTTGACATTAACTCCTTACAATAACATACATTAACATATATTTCTCCTTACAGTTGACAGAATCGGAATTAGAAAAAGCAGCTTAAGTGATCTCTGCCAAAATGATTTGTTAGAGACTTGTGAATTGCAGCTTTTGAATTTCAGGTTAAACTTACAGCAGCAATTTCACTAGCAACAAAATGGCAGCTTCTTTCGCAGGAACACCAACTGCACTCAAAACAAAGAGGGTGGTTGCTGCTCCCGTTCGTGGGATCCCCACTCCTCTTAGGGTGGAGATCACTGCTGTCACTCTGCAGAAAAAACCCAAAAGAAGTAAGTGTGATATATTTCTTAGGTTGCAACCTCTTAGTGCCCTGTCACGCATTTTAAAAACAAGCTAATACGGACATTAATTATATGATCTAGCATTATTTCTCTAATTTTCGATAGCAGATAGACAGACAGTTAGATTTACCCAAGGGTGATTAACTCGCTTAAATCCAGACTGATTTGGTTGAGTTGGGCAATGAAGATTGCTGCCACCACCTCATAAAGGGCTGTTCCATTCATGTTAACATTGATCCCAATGGACAGCATGAAGCGTGTGATTTTGCGGTTGATTCTGTTTCCCTGATCACAGCATCGGAAAGTGTGTGGCAAAACAGCAGAGCTGCAAGAAACAAATAAATAATCACATTAATCAATAAAGATGGATCATAAACAGACAGCCCTAAAACAGCTTCTTACCTGAATGATGTTTGCAGCACAGTCCATAATGCAGGAGAAACGTCTTTGAAAACCACCCAGGGGTTAGATCTCACAATCAAAAGATAGACCCCTGGGAGAAGTACTGCTCCATGGATTATCTGCCTGAAACAGAGCGTTCAGTACTGACACTGATCACTGAAGTGAGCAGAGGTGGGCTATTATTAAATTCATACTATGAACTACTACTGCTATCACTATGAGGATCAGAAATGTAGCCAGACACAGAAATAAAATGCCATTTTGATAGAGCTATCCTGATCAAGATGGGAATACCCAAGAAGAACCACAGCCATGAAGTATCCCAGTGGGTACACACTTTCCCAGTCTTGAAGCTCGACAATATGACTTATTATCATGAACATTAACCCTATTGGAAGGTACCTGGAGAGCAGAAAACAGAATAATAATAAGAATAAATAGCTCAGTAATTTAAGAACAGGACATAAAAAATTATCAAACATTACAGACAGTTGTGAAATTACTATTATAACAATTTGAACCAAAACAACCAACAACAACAACAAAAAGCAAAACAAACAATAATAATTCTAATAATAATTTCATAAATTCACCCAACTCACACCTCACTGGATATTTGCTATATTTCTCTAAATAATGATGGCAATAATGAATGAATGAATGAATATTGAAATGTGTTATTCTATTTATTCTCCTTAAAACACTTAAAAAAATATAATCACACAACGATCAACTGTCATGATGTTTTACTTTACCACTCAATCAAGTGAACCACATATTTTGTGGCATTATTGAGGATGTCAAAGATGTCCACAAAGGCGTTCCTTCTCGCGTCCATATCTTTCAGAATCAGACCAAACACAAGGGAGCACACAATCAGGCCCAGTGTATTGGCCCCGTCAACATAGTTACCCACCAATACCACCTCAGTGTGAGTTTCATTCTGAAACAAAATCAAAAACTCAATCAACATGTTGGTTTTCAAACAACTACATTACTTATTACTGTATATGTTCACTCTTGATCATGTTTGAAGAGAAAGACTTACTGTTTCTAGGCTAGAATTTGGCTCAGTTTCATGTTCTATCATCACCCTGTCAGTCCGGTACTAGGGAAGAAAAATGGGATGACATACATAATAAATTACATTTATCCTTCATGGAAAGCATATAAATGTGTGGTGTAAATAGCATATCTGAGTTAGAAACATACCTGTTGAAAGCACGCCTGAATCAGATTCTGCGGCACCATGTTTCTATAATAGATAAAGTCTCATGCTACCTCCAATTGATGAGTACAATATAAGTCCATTTGTAAATGTTGATATCGCTTTCGCTTACCTTACTAGGTCCAATATGGAGTCGACAGCAAAGGGATTTCTTGCCTCTTCCATCTCAACGACCCCTGGCTCCAACAGCACTACGAGCACTAGGCCTAAAACAAATACGCAGAGGTTGACAGGCAAGGAAAAAATGTGTGAAAAAATTGTTTCAATAGTGCTTAACAAAACAGATGTTGAAAACTAGCAAATGCGTTAAACTCTAGAAATGTGGAAGATCACATAATTTTAAGATAAACATGACAGTTGGTGACGATTACACAATTACAGTATATAAAACTTAACAAATATTTTATACAAGAAAAGGAGCCTCAGAAAAATTACAATCATATGCTTGTGTACAGGAAAGGGTGCAAAAGTGAAAAGAAACCGAAATGTGTTGTTTGAATGTGATAACCTATTTCTCTTACCTATAGTGACAGATATAACAGTAGCTGAGGCAAAGCACAGTGTCATATTCCTAGCCAATTTTTCAGGGATGTCAACCTTCTGAGAAGCACCTACCCCCCCACAAAAGAAAGTATGAGCACCTATAATGATCATATAACCATCACCAGAGTCTCTGATGAGACTTTTTGTAACACGAGTACGATCAAATTATTTGTTTATATTTTTCTGCGTTATTCTAAACAATCAGTCATCATTGGCGCTACTTTCAAATAATAAGGTGAGTATTTCTTAAAAGGTAAGGTGTTAGAAGTCCTTTCTTAATAGGGAGACATTTTGACAAACTCAAGTCTTTTTAAATCATGTACTGTAGAAACTGGAGAACAATAAAACAGGAATGATGGATGTTTGCCCTGATGCAGTGTGTTCAGCTCTCACATCTTAAAGCTCTAAAACCACCACTTGGAATTTTGTATGCTGTGTGTGTCACTTCAAAAACCTGCTATAAAAAGGAAAAATACACATTCAGCCTACCTGTTATCACAGTGGTCACAATCAGAGGAACAGAAACCAACTGAAACATCCTTGTGAGTATTTCTCCAGGAAATCCAATGTACAATATGTCCTGGTCTGAAAGAGGGATGAAGATCTTGACAACTAAGCCAATGCCAAGCCCTGTGCGAAAATAAATATAACAAATAAAAATTTTTAAAATTAGTGAGAATGGGAATAAAAGGAAAACAAGTCAAAGCTTAAATTAATTTCATAGAAGGGCTTTCATATGCTATCACACATAGGCATTGTTCAAAAACATGGCCCCAACAAATTAAAATTGGATTTGAAGCACCAATCCAACACCTAATCCTTTGCTGTTATTCATAAAAACAAGAAGAGTCTCCAATGACTCCTGATGAATTACTCCAGTTAACAAGGCTGCTTGAAGGGTTGTGTCTTTTGATACTCAAAATCGATTATCATTGATTTTGAACACATGGATCTATTTGAATTATACAGGTGAGAGCCAGCGGAATCATAACCAAGGTAGCTTAGTTAATCATCTGACCAATTTTAAGTTATCTATACCCAGGTAACTATTTTATCCAACCCAGTCATCCCTGTGATGGCAATAACCCAACATGAACCTAAACTAGAAGGAGTGAAATAGTATAGAATGGGAAATACTTAATTAATCCCCTATCAAGGAAATTAATCTATCCAGAAACTGACACATACATCACATAACAGATGAAGAAAACATCAATAAAACCCGAATTATTATTATTATTATTATTATGACAAACTGCCACAGACTAATCCAACTCAGTGGTGGCAAAGACACGCCGCTAATCGAGGACGTAGAGACGCCATGTTTTAAACAACCGAGTCACGTGATCATGCTTCGGCCCGTTACCCAGGCAACAGTTGTTAGCTAAACAACCGCGGACGTTGATGTTGTTTAGCTAGTTTTGCTGCATCTATGTGGCGTAATCATTACAGAAACATTTTGAAAACAATGAACTTAATTCAGCATTATTATTTTCTCTAAATTTACCGAGTAAAACTCCGGTTAGATTAGAAATCGAAAATATATTCCGGGAAACCCAGTCCCGGTATTTACTGCTCCTTCCGTCTCCGGTGGCGTCCTCACATTCCTCCATTTTCCCGGCAGTTTTAACAAAAAGAAATGTGGATCTAGACGACCGTCAAAATGCTCCGAGCCGAGCTTCAGACCACCGACAGAAACCGGCAGACTGTGTGTCGGTCATCGGGAGAAATGTGAAGTTACTTCGGTTCAAAAACAAAACTGACAGAACTCTGAGGCGGAAGTAAGGCAGTCACGTGATCCGAGAAGGCGGAAAAACAGTTCTGCTTTAAAAACAAATTAAAAATAGAAATAAAATAAAAATACTGATTTTTATACAATAATTTTATATAATAATAATAAAGTAATTCCCAAAAAATATATAGGCACAAACCCAGACCTATTAAATACTTTTATGAAGCAATTGCTGTAATATTTTGGATATGAAGATATTTCTGTTTCACGGATTAATAAATTACAGATTAAACATGCTGTAGTAAAGTTTTGTCGTGTTTTAGCCTTAATCTTTGAATTAAATTCTGTTTTGGCATCATCATTCAGACAAATACTTTATGACTGCCCTACATGATTATTCAGACTCAATTTTTATTGACTTTGCACCCAGCGTCAAATCAGCCCTTTAAAACCTTTTGTAGCCAGGGATTTAACAGGTGTCGCATATTTTTATTTATTATATAAACCCAACACAAAATGAAAGTATTAATTAACTGTTATACCAGGAGAAACTGAAAGAATTAGCAGCTAAAAAAGGCTAAACAGCTTGCCAGTTATTGTTAATTCCATTTAAGACGTTATTAATTTTTCATTTTTTTGCCAAACTTAGCATCTAACATTAAACTTCTTTGCTCATATGTCCCATTTATTTTACAGCATTTATTTAATGAATCGAACTTCAATTTCTCCTCAAAGAACAAATAGTTTGGGAAAAACTTTCAATCTTTCAATCCAGGGGTTAATTTTAATTTTCCTTTTTGTCAGAGGATCTGTATTACTATATGAGTGATGTTATAACATAATGCAGGCTTGCAGTGTTGAGTAATATTCTCCTTTTTGAGCCATTCTTTTCACTGTTCATGACCTCCATATTCTGCCAGTTGCCATTTTACTTTTGGTTGAGTAGCCTTGCTAATGTATGATTCAGGTTTCATGTGGTCTATGATGTCATCAGTACACACTTCAGTAGCAGTCTGCAAATTATCCAGCCAGACTGTTTGACCACGATGTAATCACATGCTTGTTGAACCAGGCATTTATTTAATCAGTTTCACATTACTTCCATATGTCTTTTTGATGGTGAGTTGTAAATATTAAAAATCTACACATTTTCTGTGCTATAAGATGGATATGACATTCACATAGTCTTGGGGCTTTTTATGGGTTAAATTTAAAGTGTTGGCAACAAATGTGGAAATGTTCACAACTCCTTTGACTTGCATATTGTATATATATTTTCTCAAAACTGTATCTATATATACATGGGTTAGTAAGAAATCTGAATGTGTAACAGATGATTGCAATCTTCACAGTATGGCAGAGAAATCTAAAACTCATATGGTGGCATATGGTGATGGGTTTTCAAGTGCACATTGAGACTTCCTGGCTTAGCCCCAAAGCTTCACAGCAGCAGAACCTGAGATAAACACAGCAGCTGCTTTGCCTCATGCGACCCTGACCTGCATATCCAGCTGCTGCAGTATGGCTTAGCGTTTTTTATTTAAATCTGCCACTTTAAAATCAGTCATCATTTAAATCAGTTCATTTCAGTAGTTTATTGTCATTGCTCACAGAAGAAGATACTGTCTGAGCCATCTCGGACCCCATGTAGCTACATACACGCAACCATACAACCCAGAGGGAAAAAAATCACCCTTAAACTGCATACCACAGCATTTAGATGCAGATTGTCATGTTGTGTGCACAGTTCATTTTAAGTCAGTTTTTGCCGTCACACCTATTGATCTATGCAGAGATATTTTGCCATAATTTACTCTGACAAGTCGGAAGTAAATCTGCAGTGAAATTTCTCTCATGCACTGGTATGCAAACTATGTTTACAAAAGGAATTTACATCAAACTTTGACAAATTTTCTTACAATTTCTCTAAAATTGAATTTAAATTTTTAAATTTATCATGTTTTTTTGTATCTTATCAATGATAGCATATGACTTGAAATTAAAACGACTCCAATAAAAAAATAACCTCTTAATGAGATCTATAATTAAATAAGATTACTGTGGACCACAGCACACTTCAGGTGGCAGTGACAGACGGTAATTTCTCATCTTCTCCTGGCTTCCAGCTCAGCAGCTTTCCATTTACACTATTCTCAGAGCATCTTCCACAAAGACTGTTGGGGGACTGTTTTGTCATGATATTTCCCTGTCAGCTATTATTAATAATTATTATGAAAGACTGTAATTAACTTTCATTTTGGTTACAAAATCTTGTACAAATCTGTATCAAGATGTAAATAATATAAATATGCAGACATATAGATATTATTAGGGATTTCAAATTAAAGCATTTTATCTAACTCTATAACTCTTTATGAGAAATTACCCTTTAATGTAACTTGATTAAATGCTCATTTGCTTTCTTTCCGCATAATTTTATTTAACAAATGCTTCAATGGCTCTACTTCCTTTGTCAAGCTTAAAAACACAACTGAATGAAATCCACCGTTGTGTTGTGACGCACCTCACGTGGAAGGGCTCATAATGACCGAAACAGGAAGATGCTGGCAAATAACCTGTTTTGGGTCAGCATGCCATCCCTTCCTGGCTGTAACTTGATCACCACATAATTATCCTAAATTGAAACCAGGGAAATTAATCCATCGCACCAAATCACAGGACATCCGGCAGCATGAACACAAGGCCAACACAAGTCAAGGAGACCAAGTACTGCTTTTTACAGTAACTTACAAGTAGATTCATAGCCCTAGTAAAGTCAGTTATATCATATTAAAATGCTTGGATATTGTTTCTTATAGCATCTTAAGTGTTTATGCTCTGTATTCTATATAATTGTTGATTTGTTTGTCCTCTCTTGTGAATAATCATAATGGCATCACAGTGAAGTTTACAGGATTGTAAAACATCCTGTAAAAAGTCTTGCAGAGACTTAGATGCTCAAAATGTCTTTTATTCTTCTCAACTGAATATAAAAATCTGCAGACAGAATAATTTTCCCTCGCATGGCCTCAACTCAAGCAGTTGAACAATCCAACCACACACCAGAAGCCTTGAGTTTCCTTTGACTCAGCCAAACTTCATCTCTTGGTCAACACCCCAGCCCATGTTTTTCTGTGCAGGAAATCATTTGGACGATGACGCCTTACCAATAATAAACTATCTAACCCATGAAGGCCCCAGATTCAAACTACTGCAGTGCTCAGATTTATTCATGTGACACTTCATTTTCTGGACAAATCTCTCACTCACTTCCCTCAGCTCTGACCAATTACCACAGGGGACGCAGACTCTTCCCTAAAATAACCAAAATGATAATAAAATATCTGAACCTGAATGCTTCAATCCGATTTAGAGCTGTTTATTTTAACAAATTATTTATTATTATTATTATTATTAGTTTGGTGACCAAATGTTGCAGTAACCTGGCTCTGAATGTTTACTTATTTCTTTAATAAAATGAGAGGAATGCAGACAGAAACAGCTCATCCATCCTCAGGAACTTCACCAATTACTCATCGGAACAGGATCATAATCCATCGTTGGCCTTTCAATACAAAACAAAAATCAACAAAGAGATTCATTACACATGGCACTACTTTTGTGTGCAGACACCATTCAAAAAATATCTTCACAACAAAATACCCAAATCAAATTTGTTGGCATGTTCATTACATTTGTGATAAATGGCTTTATGTCACTTTCAACAGCAATGAGAAAAATTCAACTTGATACTTTTTATATAAGGGAATCCATCAACCAATGACAGCTGCAATTTATCAGTCTTGATAACGTGTAAATGCGTCTTCACTGTTGTTTCAGTTTCTCATACTGGGTCATTTTACATTCTTACATTTGAAGGTGGAGGAATGTGTGGCGAGAAGTTGACAGGCTACTGTAATTAATCCCTGTCACATCTCTTCCTTTGCTTAAACCTGTGTTCAAATTTCAGGGAGACATTACCATGGTAACAGAGCCCAGCAGTTAGATTTAGTTGGACGTGTTCATCAAAATCTCTTCAAGCATTTCATTTGGCAAAGTTAACTGATTTCAGGGGGCAATCACTGCCAGTAAAACACATTTGAACAGAAATATCAGCCCTGCGTGGGACTATTTCTGCGAACAAGCTAATGGAAATCTGCTCCGGAATGATTTATTTCTGTGTATTAATACAAAGCTGGTCAGCGACGCAAGCGGGGGGGGCTATTTCATAATCAGGGCCAGTCACCTCCTGGTGCCTGCCTATGGCAATTGCTCCTGGCTAAGAAGAAGTCTGACGTTTTATACTTTCAAAAACTCTTACCCCATCCTAATTTTGATGCGATGTTAAGTTCAGATTTCAATGAGTCATGTGGGCAAAGAGGCTGCTTTCTCCACATGCTTGCATCTGACAGACTTGTTTACATTCCCAGCCTTAGTGATTCCTATTTTTTCAGCAGCTCTGTGTCTCAGCTACCTGTGTCCCAGCTCATAACGTGAGGGCCACCTCTTAGTGTAGACCTTTGCACAGGATTACCTGAGCAAATTGCATGGAAGATTTCGTTAATTAGTTAATTTACGGGGAAGCTTCTCTGTGTAAAGATTCCACTAACGGGGTCACAAGACAACGTAATGGGTGCAGAACTAATTAAATGATGGAGTTGGGTTAAAAACTCCCTGATTGCTGTGCTGGACACATGGACTGAGTGCTCCAACATCAGCACAGAAGCCAAAAAACCTTTTGGAAGTCCTCAGTATGAGACTGACTGCTTGAAGGAATGTCAGTATGTGGCTGTTTTTCCTCCAGTTCATTCAAAAATAATATCCTGGTTAAAACAACTCCAGGTTTAAAATCAACTAATGTGTGGTGGCAGTGTTTTTGGTTTTTGTGGAATTTAAACCTACAATATATGTTTGTTTTAAAGTCACATCCAGAAAACGTAGAACTGACTGTGTAATTCTCTTCAATGTATGTATGACAACTAAATATTACTTCCTCTCTGTGTGCCACTCCTGTAGAGTGGATTTTGCGTTGATGGACAATTAGTGCCTTCCATGTTTAAAGGTACATGGACAGTGCAGGTGTGTACGTGGAAAGTGAGCACTATGTCCAAAATTGAAAATTTCAAATTTAATTTGTAATGATAGAAAAGCTTGGACCTACTGGACACAGTTTCCGTGCACCGCCTACAACTCCACACTTACACCACCAAACCTGCAACACAGATTTAAGAATGTCAGGAGTCTCGTCACTGAATCTCCCATTTGCAAAATAAATATTAACAGCTACCATGTCAACAGATAAAATCCCTGATTAAAAATTCTTTAATTTCAGACTGACAGGTTTTACATTCAAGGTTTGAATGCTTTCTGCTCTTAGTCTAGTTGAAAATGATCATTTTAGAGCCAAAATAATCATAATCATTTTGGGAAATGAATATACAGAATAAAAAATGAAGCCTAACAAAAGCATATGAAAATTGGACAGGACTTACCACTATAAATCTTTTTGGGTGTATCTGTTGCAAGCAGGATGACAGACCTATTAGAGAAAAAATATTTAATCTAATTTTGCTCAACGTAGTTTGTAGATTGATGTAATTGTATTAATTTATGTGTGGGGTATGGTTTGCTGTATTCTGTGATGTATTTGTGCAGATGTGTGAGTTTTTGTGTGGATTTGCTGTATTTTGTCTGTGTGGACTTACCCCAGGAAGACTAGCTGGCATGTTATGTCCGCTAATGAGGATCCAAAATAAAAATTAAAAATTAAAAAAGTAGACAGTGTTTCAATTAATCATAACTAGGTCTCACAAACATAACAAGACAAAAACATATTTAAGACAGTATCAAGGATCAGCAACAACACAGCTGCTTTGAATGTTTCTTTAAAAACGTGGCTCCCCTGCTCAAATAAATACCCGTGACATGGCTCTCTGACGGCCACACTGGCCCTGGGCCCCTGGAGCCGCGATAAAAACAGAAGGAAACGGCACAAAAGGCCGACAGTGGCTGATTATGAACCACCGCGGGTCAAACGGAAAATTAGCTACTGACTGTTAGCATTGCTGTTAGCTGGGCAGCTGAAAAGCGAGTAAAATATACATCAACAAGACAAAAAACAAAACACAGGAAATGCTGCCTATTTGAACACACGCATGAATAACAGTACTGTATTTAGTTATTCTGCGATTGTGGCCTCTAGCTTTGGAGATGCAAGTTTGTAGTTGTGCGGGAAATCCAATCCGGCAGTTTTCACACCTGTGTTAGTTCAACTTTCTGCTCTGGATGAACAAAAACTGTCATTTCAGTCGCCTCCTATTATTAAAAAAGAAGTTAGTGTATTCAGCTTTTCTTAAAAACCAACTAAGACGTCCTCAGAGGAAACATGATGTTAATGTGTTGTATCCATTAACCTCATTTTTTGTATATTCAGCATTGAACAGTTTTTACACACTGACTTGTCACTTATAATGTATTTATCCCAGGCATTCAATCACTAAATTAAAAATCCTACTCTTCTTCTTTTTTTTTTTTAATATGTAATAACCTTAATGTGTGAATATGCAGATTAGGTCAGACCACGCCCCCCAGCCTCTCCCTATCTGGCGCTGATTGGTGTGAACATTAAGGTGGAGCGGATGCAGAGCTCACAGTGATCACCATCAGAGGAGGAGCTGCACAGATGTGTTTCTAAATTTACATCATCCCACCTTTGGAAAACTAACTGACACGGATGTGCGGTGATTTTTTTTTTTTTTTTTTTTTTAAGTCATTTGGATCACAAAGCCGCGCAAAAGGCTCAAACCGCAGCCTCCACTGCACATGAAGGTAAGCGTGTTGCGTTCAAGTGCTGCCTGCAGGTTACAGACTGGACCTTTGGCCATCGGTCCCCCCATCTGCAGATCTGGAGGCTCATTTGTTGTCATGAACTAATTAGGCTGTAGTTCTATAATCCCTCAGTGTCTCACCTCACATCAGTCTAATGTGTGTGTGTGGGAATCAGGACATGCAACAAAGTAAAACGTTGTCATTTGTGCCGAAGGACTTTTTGAGATATTCAGTGAAAATAAATCATAGAAAATCACCTCTGGATCCACACACTCAGCTAAATGTCATGAGATACTGGGAAGTACCGTTTTGGGTTTGATCAGTGGATTATGATATGAAAATGTTTAGTTTAGTAATAATTTTGATAAATCGTCCCCCCGTCGAAACAAAAAAGATTGAAGAAATAAGAAAACCCAGAACAAAACAATGACAGAGAGAGAGAGAGAGAGAGAGAGAGAGGGAGGGAGAGAGCATGATTGTGTGTTGAAATCTGCTTAAACGATCTGTGGAGTATTCATAATAACACAATCATTATTTACACAAAGTTTCTCCAACATTTCCCATCTATAAAAATTATTTATTTTAAAATCAGAGGATGGTGAAGACAGAAATAAATTACAGACTCGGTGAGTCCTGTGAGGTGAATGAATGAATTTATTTATATTTTAATCAATATGATAATAATTTGGTCTTTTAAATCCAGATAGTGGATATTGAGTTGTGTATGTTCATTAAACCGGCATCCCAGCTCAGCTTGGCTGTGCAGGTGTGGTCACGACATCAGTTCAGTAAAACAGAGGCTGCCTATAACTTGTTGGATAAAATTGAACCAAAGAGGGTCCATTTGGTTTCAAATTCAAAAGACAGAAACATAAAGATGATTTTTGCTTGTTGCATTTTATTGGGAGACAATTTTGGTCCCAAAGGTTCACAGTGACTGAAAAAATCTTTCCTGTGTGCAGGTTGTGGATGAGAATTTCTATTCCATGCACACGAGCAGAAGTCTAGTAGATATTTGCACTGGATTCATATTTTTCACATCCCCGACAGTTTGCTTGCTACATTCTTCCACCTCACTGATTTATAAGGCGAATGAGGCTCCCATATATTACTTCCTCTTGATGAGCCACTGTGTTATTCATTCATGTTGATGTTTGTGGTTCTCCTGTGACGTCACAGCGCTCCACACCCACTTCAGGGCCCTGACTCATCTGTTCTTACCTGATTGATTCTCTTCATATTTGTTAACAGTGGCTCATCGTGGTGAATGAGCATGTTGGCTCCTCTGCCAAGCTCAGAAAATGGACTCCCCTCAGTGTGACTCTGCAGTGACCATGTACCTCCTGATGGCAGACTGCCCGCTGAACACCACCTGCAACTGCTCTTCTCTCCAACACAACTGGACCGGAAGTGGCGACACGCTGGATCTGCCCACGTTCACCACTGCAGCCAAAGTCAGAGTGATCATTACCTTCATTCTCTGTGCCGTATCGGCCTTCTGCAACCTGGCCGTGCTGCAGGCGGCACACAGCGATGGGAAACGCAAATCCCACGTCAGGGTGCTGATAATCAACCTGACGGTGGCAGATCTCCTGGTGACTTTCATCGTGATGCCCGTGGACGCGGTGTGGAACATCACAGTCCAGTGGCTTGCCGGGGACTTTGCCTGCAGGCTCCTGATGTTTCTCAAACTGCAGGCGATGTACTCGTGCGCCTTCGTCACTGTGGTGATCAGTTTGGACAGACAGTCGGCCATCCTCAACCCTCTGGCTATCAACAAGGCCAGGAAGAAGAACAGGATCATGCTGTCTGTGGCGTGGGGCATGAGCACCGTGCTGTCGGTCCCTCAGGTGAGGTCATGTGGCAGGGCTGATGAAGTATTGTGTTTACAGAGAAACATGGCCAGCTTCTATATTTGGGTCCGTTGTGATTCCAATAAATCAATTTTGTAAAAAGAGAAGAGAAACACGAGGAAATGTGGGCAGTGAAGTACCAAAGTTAACCGCAGTACAGCGGCCATAGAATTAATGTATTCATATCATTAGTGTTGTATTTGCAGCTTAATACCTCTCTGTTGTGAATCATTTTCACCAATTAGATTGACTTACTGCCCAGCACACTCACACACATTCCAGTTTATCCTTTTTCCTCTCACCGTGTGTCTCATAGTGTGTTTTTTAAGAGCAACCACAAACACTCGGTTGTGGTTCTTTTCCAGGAAATATATCTTGCTATCCACAAATGCATGAAATTGGTGGCAAAACAAAATTATAATGAATGAGCTAAAAAAAAAAAAAAAGTCATATCAAACAATTCTGTAAAAAATGTCAATGCAACCTGTGCTGAGAGGATGAACAGACCTAAAATCAACAGAACGCATTTCCACTCATCACTGATCAAACACTCGCAAACAGCATCTGCATCATCAAATATCTCCACAAGGAGGAGGGGAAAATATGAGTGACGACATGGCGACTGAACACATGCAGTCGGAACAATCAGCGTTACTTCACGTGCCTGAAGACGACTCACAGAATATTCTTTCTTTTCCTCCTTAGCTATTCCTTTTTCACAACGTGACCATCGACCATCCTGAGCACTTCACTCAGTGCACAACACGTGGAAGTTTTCCCATTCACTGGCATGAAACGGCCTACAACATGTTCACCTTTTCCTGTCTGTTCCTGCTGCCGCTGGTCATCATGATCACCTGCTACACAAGGATCTTCTGTGAGATCTCCAAACGACTGAAAACAGATAACTGTGAGTCTAAACTCAGTTTTTTATGAGGGACAAGCTGCTGCTGTACATTATTTTCACCCTTTTATTCATGAAAACTGGGCTGATAGGTTCAAAAGAACATAACTATGATTCTCAACAGTACGGCCTCATCACATCAAAAGCGGTTTACCCGAATTACAACAGAATGAACTTGTGTGCTTGTATGAGATATCGTCCGTCTGAATTTCTACAGTGGAGGTGGGTGGACTCTCATTTTGTGGCGTCCACGCAGAAGAAGAAGGTTCAAAATCTGAACAGCAGCATCTCCTTGCAGCTGTGTTGACTCAGGATAATCCACAGACTCCAACATGCACAGCTTTCATTAAATAGATCACTTTCGGCAGAGTAGAGGGGATTATGGTGTTCGACTATCTCAACAACGATTAAATGAACCAACATCGTTATTCACAGTCATGAATCCTGATGACTGTGAGATCCATGACTGTTCCTTAAGTACCACCATCCACTGACTTTCTTTGGCTTTATTGTTAAATATCTTGAGAACTATTGCACGATCTGCCATTAGAATTCATTCATATCTTATTGGGGTTAGTGGATTAAATTTAATCACAATAATTATCCCTGAACTAAATATCAATTTCTGACATTTCCATCAGTCTCAGCTATTGTTTTAGTGTTTATCAGCTAGTTTCCACTTTCCACTGCATATTTACACTCTGACCAAAGATCAGATGAAATCAAGAAACATTTTAGCTCGTTGCAGCAAAGGCATTTGACTAATAATTTAGTATCAAAGCTTGGCAGCAGTGAGCCACTCATTATCTGCAACATATTACATAACACATGTATTATTTATAATTATCAAGCCCTTTTTCTGATATGTACATTTTGGTTTTTTTGTTCTGCCTCCAGCATCCTCCAATGAAGTACAGTTACGCTGTTCGAAGAATAACATCCCCAGAGCTCGGATGAGGACTCTAAAAATGAGTATTGTAATCGTCCTGTCTTTTATTATCTGCTGGACTCCGTACTACCTGCTCGGACTCTGGTACTGGTTCTTCCCAGAAGACCTGGAGGGGAAAGTCTCCCATTCCTTGACACACATCCTGTTCATCTTTGGCCTCGTCAATGCCTGCCTGGACCCCGTCATTTACGGCCTGTTTACCATTCACTTCCGGAAGGGCCTCCGGAGGTATTACTGCAACGCTGCCACGACGGCATCTGACCTGGACACAAACACGGTTATAACTGGATCGTTCACGTGCGCTGCCACTGCTTTACCACTGAAGAGACAGGTGAGCCCTACCGGCCAGGAGACATTCATCTTGTGTAGTGATAATCACAGCAAAGCAGAGTCAGTGTCACAAGGGAGCAGCTTTCTAATTGTGGACACTGACGCAGAGAGAGATCAAAACCACTCGAGCCCTGAGAGCATCATATGAGGAGCAGGCGAACGATTCCTGGTGGTTTTTACTTCTGTTCTGTAACTATGTAGCCTGATTTATTAACTGTCTAGCTGTGTAATCTGATGGATCACATGTTCCTGGATCACAATGTGTCATTTTGGCTTACTTAAAACAAAAAGTTGTAGGTGGCTTGTTTGTGTGGTCAGTGAATTGTGATTCATTGTCATCTTACATTAAATGTATTTATCGGGATGAGTATTGTGAATCGGATGCTGTTGGCAATCTTCTGTGGCAAATTTACCCGTCAGGTGAGAAATTTATTAATAAAGCAGCAAATGTAACTATGTAAACTGTTCCACAGCAATTCTGAGCAATCTTAGCATAGATCTCTAATGGAGACACCATCTTTGTCCTAATTTGTAGCTGTCGGCTCCCTGAGGGGGCGGCTGCCTGTAATCAGAGATGAGTCATAACACCTAAGTGGAAAGGCCACTTCTACCCTGGAATTGTGGGTAACTTTGAAATGATCAGCTCTTGGCTCTTAGGGACAGAAAATGGATATTTAATGTTTTGTTCAGAACAAAAAAACAAATGACACATGGGGGTTCAAATGCAGCGACTGTAGCATCTTATCGGCCCACTGAAAACCATCAATCAAGCTTCTTTTCTTGTTTTATAAAAGAAATGACGTACTGTAGCTGTAATTGTCGATGTAATAACAGCTGTATTTCAGCCATCTGTGACTAATGTAGAAGATCTCAGACGCCACTTTTTACCAACTACATTCACACACACATGAACTTTCCCTGAATATGAAATTCACCAAATAAATTAGAGATAACTACAGTGTGCCAGGAAAGCACGGCGGCGTAGTGATTAGCACTGTTGCCCCACAACAAAAAGGTTGCGTGTTCGGTTCCCGGCCTGGGGCCTTTCTATGTGGAGTTTGCATGTTCTCCTCGTGCCTGCGTGGGTTTCCTCCGACCGTCCAAAGACATGCATGTCTGGGTTAATTGGTGACTCTAAATTGTCTGTAGGTCTGAGTGTGTGTGAGTGGTTGTTCATCTCAGTCTGTCTCTGTGATGGACTGACGACCTGTCCAGGGTGTAGCCGGCTCTCAGAGCTTCATATTTACCATATAAGTACAATTTATCAGGTCTAATAATAATAATTATTATAATAATGCCAAGCTCCTTTTTCAGCTTATTCTAAATGTCATCATTGATCGATGTTAAGTCTATGTTCAACGTTTTGCCTTTGTTTTACTGTATTGTTGCTTTATCTGATGGCACTTTGTAACTCTATTTTGAAAAGTGCTATAAAATAATAATAATAATATTAACAATGGTGAAGAGCAAAACATTCAACTACAGTATAAACAACAGCAACAAGAAAGAAGGTTTAAAGTCTCTTGCTCAATAAAAGTACACAGTTCCATACAGAGCATTGTTTCATTGTTCCTTGAGCTTTTTTTTGGCCCCAGGAAAAACCTGATGATGACAGTGACGGATGCCCGGGTCTTTGAATAAGTCTCTCAATTATCTCTGATACTTTGGCAACAGTACTTTAGAAAGTCAAATTTTCTTTCAAGCTGAAATTAAAACAGGTGTCAGCATCAGTTTTCTTTCACAGAGATGCCACGCAATAATATGATCCAACAGTGCAGATCAATGTCCAAAAAGAGCAGCACGTTCTGCCACCAGTTGAAGCTCAGGGAAGGAGCCGACCAGAAATAACGCTGCAGAGGAACATTAAATTTGTGACTCACTTGTCTCATCCAAGTGAGAAAGCAACAAAATAGTATGTGAAAATAATGAAGTAATTTCAATTTTGAAGGCCTTTTGTTGAAGAGAGACAGAGAATCTGTGCTTCTTAGGTTCAATTATATGTGAAAAATGGAGACTGGTGGAAGCAATTTAAGCAAATCAATTAATTTATGAACATAAACGGCATGAGGTTTTTTTTTTTCTTTTGTAGGTGCACATAAAACAATACCACTTCTTTTGTTACAAAACTACTTCATCTAAAACTTTACAAAAAACAAAATGGATTTTTTTTTAAGACTGGTCTATGATGAAATAGTAACGCAGAAAATCTCTTTTGTCATTTTTTTTTGTCTTCTGACATTAAAAACACAACATATAAAACATTCAACGACCCCAAAGGCAGCAGCCCAGCCCTAATGAGCCTGAACACACTCATCCTTATAAAATACACATTAGAGATGGCGGCTAGCAACCACAATAATGTTGTCTAATGTTGTCTTTTCTCTTCTCTATTCTTACCCTACTCGACAAACTGGCATCACCTCAGTGTTTTAATTCACTACTACGTGAATGATACATTACCATATGGTTGTTTGCAAGAGTTCAGTTTGCTACTGCTCAGCTGTGTCCTTGTTGTGCCATCACTGCTTCCTGCAGCTCCTTCCATGTTTGTGTGAAAGCTCTGCTCCTTGCATCGGCAGACAGTGCTCTTCACATGAAAACAAAGGAAACGCACACACAAGGTTAATATTCAAATATGAAATGATTGTAGTTTACAGAGGCATAAAAGTGCAAAGTCCACAAACCTTTGCTGAAGGTAGCGGTCGCAGGTTTCCTCTAGAGTGATGTAGCTCAGCGTTTTTTGTCGCTGTGGGGAGTCTGAAGGTGAAACAACATACTTCTGAAGGCTGTCAGACTCTCCAAAATGAAAGATGAAAAGCTGACTCTGGCTGTATTCTTGTGAAGATGGCCTGTAGCTGGTATCCTGATCACCTGTATGACACGTTACTTTGGTTGTGTATCATCTCTATGCACATATCCACTTTCATCTGAACCTATATTGAAGGTCACACTCCTCGAGAAGATCAGCAGTAACTCCATTATCAATATTTTTCCCCTGAACTTGATAAAACCAAAGCCTCGGGTATAATGAAAAACAAAGCAAATATTTGTTTTTGGATTTACCTCGTATGAACAGAATTCTCCGTTTACTGTTCAGAGCATAAACAGGGCTGCAGGGAGTTGCAATGGAATGAGTTTTTGGAGGAATTAAAGTGCACAAAGTTTGCTTGTTGAGGACATCATGGAGGAAAATTTTTCCATTTCTTTGCACCCGAAGGACCTAGTTTTGCCAAAGGAGATTAAAATGATGATATTATCAGGATTAATGCTTTTGAATTCTTTTTATAAATGAACTTCATTGTTCTTACTAAGCTCCGCAGGGTTGGCACTGATACAATGACAGTTGGCAGGTCCCCAGTGTCCTTTGGGCTGTAGTGTTAGAGGGAATTAAGTGTGCTGCTGATTTTTTTAAATACAATATGACTGCATGTAATTCACTCAGGTAACCTGTCAGTGAGCAGCGTTATGCGGGACTGTCTCCCTCGTCCTGTGTTGATAGTATGGATTGCTCCACTTTTACAAGCAACCAAAAGATGCACTTCTTCTGTGTTAAAAGACTGGGTATCATCTCCAGACACAGGCCAGTCATCCACAAACTGCATCCTGGAGATGACACAGTCTGCTGCTGAAATTAAGACGACAGAAAAAGGAGCCCCTGTGGGAAAGACAAGAAAATGAAAGAGAGAATAAAACAGGCCATTATTAACATAATATATTCCCCCAAGCCTTCAACACTTATGCAGCCCCTTTTGAATTTCAACTTTACTCTTTTGACGCAATCACCTATACACAAGCTCATTTCACCCAGAGAAGATCGCAATTTCACCTATTTTGTGACTAACCAAATCTCATGAACGCATGTGAAGGTTGGGGTGTAGATCCATTGGTAAATAATTAGAACTAAACTCATTCAATGCCACAAAGTTTATATCATATATAGTACTGCTGTACAAATAAGTGTGAGCATTCAAGTACAAATTTTTGCATTATATTAGACTCTTGTGAAATGTAACAAACACTGTCAATGACCATGAGCACTTATTAATAAAACCATTTAAAAAAACCACTCAGATATGCTGAAACAAGGGTGAAGGCAGTATAAGCAAATAAGAAGTGAGTCAGCCAGAAATAATATTGGCCATAAGGATCTGCTAGACACACCGTAAGACATGCTCACCAGATTGTCTGTCCCAGATACACACCAAAGCACTATCAAGTCCAAGAGCTATGTATTGGGTGCATCTAGTAACAGCAGAGCAGAGGATTTTCTTTGTGTTTGGCCAAAACAAATAAGGAACGGGCTCAACATCTGCTTAAAAAACAAAAATAAAACATGGATCACAACATGTTTTCCAGTGGCTTTCAGCAATACATAATAAATGAAAAAACATGGTAGACAAAAAAATTCACAATGAACATAACAGGGTGCGGTTATCAGCATCTAATTAAACAGTCTACCTGGTTTGAAATTTCGAGCTTTATGCAGCTGATACTGAAGAAGATTATGACTGTCACTCCACCATACACAGAATGCAACAGGAGATTCTGCTCAGAAAAGGTCAGACATTAAAAGCATACTGACAGGAGCAGAGCATGTCACTGCTGGCTAGAAAGTAGTGACTGAATGATTATGAGAGATAAAATCCATCAGAGAAATCAGCAGGGCTACACCCTCAAGGCTGCCAACCTGGCATTTGTGAAAGGTTTTCCACTGAAATATACCAAATTTACAATTCATTATTTTTAAAATTACCAAATAATTACAAACCTGGCTGTGACCTTATCTTTAAGTCTCCAGGAAACTGACCACAAGGCAGAAGAAAATGCACAGTGCAACATCTGAAAAACAGATAAAACCACCAAAGAGTCCACATAACTGTGAGAAATCTGCATTTACATGAAATGGTTCATCAGGAACTGATCCTGGGCATGATGTCACAGCCCTGGATTTAGTTGAATTATATTTCTTTCTGTATGCTTCTGGATGTCTCTGTCACCCTGGTCTGTCTGTGCTAGTTGGTTGGTTGTATGTATTTATATGTGCAGCTGCCTCTCCCTGCTTCTGGCAGCTTTTGACATGATGGCCCTCTAGCCCTCAATCAAATACTATCACACATTCCCAGATTGTTAAACCCCTCAACATAGACTCAATCCTGGACTTAACTCAATTTCACTCGAACTGCTGCCTGCTAACCAACCCTACAATCTCTTCACCTTCCGTTTCCAGTTCCTTGGACTTCAGATATATCTCATTATTCCAGTCTGCCTGTCCCTACCATAACCCTTTCCCCTCTGACTTGCCTACAACTCTCACCTATCATCGCCTACAGTACCTCAGCCCAACCCCATTCATCCATCTTCCTTCAACATTCTCACACCAGTGCTGCTTGAGTCTTTGTGTTTGCGTCTTGGTCCAGATAAATAATTACAAACGTCCCACAATTTTGGTTATATAATATAATATATAATATATAAATAAAAAATTACTTTAAAAACACATAATTAATTATAATGTGATAAAATTGCCAGCTCAGTTGGGAGATATTTCTGAGAGATACTCATTTTATATGCACAAACTTTATCATACCTTTGGCTTTCGTGTGTTTTTTCTTCATCTGATTTAAAAGAATGTGTCTCTAATTTGCAATTCTTGGTGAGAATGTCCAAAGCCAAATAGTGCATCAGAAAGTCTGTTGTCTGCACCTCATCTGGACCTTCCATTTCTGTCCCTGCAGAATGCCACAAACAGGACACAACTGGACATTTTCGCAGAGATAGATCTGATTGTACAATAAATACGTTGACAAAACATTTTACCTTCTGGAATTTCTGGTGGCTTAATTTTAGTTACCACTGACAGTGGAGTCCATTTCAAATCCACGTCTTCATTACAATTTGATTCCTGAAGATTCAAGACAAACACCAATAAAATAGAGTCCTATCATAATCCTTCTCAATTTACTCATGATTTGATTTCAATAACATGAAAAAAGTTAAAAAATGCTCCTGCTAATATGAATAACAAAGAAGGGGGACCTTTTTCTGCCAGTGATGTGCTCAAAGACACTTAATGAAATGTGTACATCAGCAGCAAGTCTTTCTGTTTTCTTGTCATTACCAGTTATCATCTGTTCAAATATTTCTTGTCCTCTCCCCTTTCTGCATTAATTTATTTAATGATGCAATATATATATATTTTTTTAAATATTGGTTAGTTGATAAACACATTTAAAATTAATAATATTGAATTCTCTAATATTAAACTACAGAACAATACCTGGATATGTGACACTGCCATCTCTAACTCTTTCAGCCAGGCTTCAGAGGGGAAGCGATACACTTCGAGCCAAACAGCACTATTACCTAATAGAAGATATTAAATTCATGTTGCTCAATATTCAAATATTAAGTAGTCTTCAAGCAAAAGCACCAAGAAACAAGTCCTTACTTACAGCTGATTGCTGCAACTCCATAGTATCCACCTTGAGATAGTTCGAAAGTCAAACAAATGCTCCTTTTGTTGACATTTTCCTGATATTGACAGAAGTTTTTTAATCTCTTGTTAAAAAATATATTTCAGTAAATGAAAAAAATCAAACCTTTATGCAACAAAGATTCTTGTGATGTTTCAGAGAATAACTATTACACTAGATTTATATTCAACCTGATAAAATATGCACAGTTAATATGCAGGTTCAATAACTGTTAAATACGTTTTTGAGGGAGTAAATTAAAGTACGAGAAGATCCAGCTAAAGACATGAATGATAAAATACAATAACAAATGTCAATACGCACCATGCTGTTCACAGTGCTGAGCAGGTGAATGCTGTCACAGTGATAAGCAAAGACTCGGGCAACACCTGCAGTGAAATATGATTGCAGCTGGTGTTACCATGATGATGATGACAATAGGTGTTTCTGGAGGCTCTGAAAACCTCTACTAGATTTCCAGTTTTACCACCTCTTTTCTCTTGTTTGTTATTTATTCATTTGTTTTGCTGTTTGAGTGTAATACACAACCTGAGAGCAGTCAATCTAGAAATATCTAACAACTTAGAGATCCATAAAGAGAATTGAAGTTGGCTCATCAGAGGGATAGAACCCACCCATATCATCAATAGTTGCAAGCAGATAGGTCTTCTCGGTTATTCTGCTCATCTGAATAGACGTTATTTCCAGTCTGTCCTCCAGCCGCTCTGCGACACAGGTCAGAGAAGATACACACCACACAGACAAGCCGTGAGCGTGGCCCAGACTGAGGTACATGCCATCCTCCGAGCATGCAAGACAGTTGGTGCTCTCTGGAAGCTAATGGATAGGCGAAACAATCAAAAATGAATACCAAATATTTCCTTCAGTAATCACCCATCTTTTCATTCAATGAACGCTTTGTTCCCATTAACAGAGTGAGAAGGAAGGATTGTCCAATCCATATATGCGTCTCACAAATACTCTTCACTTGATTTAAAAAAAGTAACATGCATGTCAAGCTGTGAGCTCTGTACCTTTGTTGCACTGGACGGTCTCAAAGTTTCCAACCTTGAGTTCTCTGTCTCACAAGCTGCTTCCATTTCTGGGGTCATATACATAAAAACATGCTAATAAACGTAGTAAACAAACATGGTGTCGAATTCTCTGCAAAGTAACAGACACGGACATTGCAGCAAAGGTGAGAATGGCCCTAATAATGTCTGCATGTGGAGGAGGAATGTAACGTTATCACCAAACAACAATAACAATAACAACAAATACAACTGAAGCTAATGAAGCGTTAGCAGTTAGCTAACGCTGAAACTGATAGCAAGACATGAATCCAAAGCTCACCACGAGCCCGAGCACGTGGGCCGGAGGGGAGCGACCTTCGGTCAGAAAGTAAAAGAAAATCTTTTTCAAAAGCTTCGTGAATGTCTTTAAATTCACCTTCATGTGGACAAAGTTGGAGAAAGTGACGCCGGGAGCGACGGACGACGATAATGGTGTCACGGTGGTCATGACGACGGCGTCTCCTTGGGCTCACTGTTGCCAGGGCAACCTGAGCTTCACGTCAACGTCGTCAATTGTTTGATTTTTAAATTAAATGATTTTATTTTATTTTTAACTTCCAAGCAAATAAAAACAAAACAATAATTCGCCAATTTTTAAACTCAGTCAACAATCAAAATGGACAACAGTGGTGACAGATGTAACACACACACACACACACACCAGGTATCACGTTCTTTGGAAATGGATTTATCAGGATATTGCTTATTAAATATATTTTTCTAAAATCATTAGGAACAGCTGATGGTCCTTTGAATAAACATGCATGTCTAATAGTCTGTAGCATTTGTAAAAGTATGTTTATTGCGATTAACATAGACTCTTAAAGCGTTACAAATAAAGCAAATGAAAATGTTAATAATTATATCATAAATAATATCGGTATGATCTTCAGTAAACAAAATGCTTCACTATAAAAGAGCAAATAATTTTCACTAAGCTTCATCCAGGTTTCTCATCCTGTCATCAGGATCACAGCCGTCAACACAAACAGGTCAAAACTGCCTCTCTTATGTTGATAGTTGCTATTTAAGTGGATGATGCATTTCTGAGTAAATCTACTATTACCAGGGAAATGTTAGAAAAAAAACAAAAAAAACAAAAAAAACAAACCATGCCATTATAAATTTGCATGAGATTATAATGGCATTGTTTGGGATTCAAAAATAAAAGTATTGTGTTTACCTGGAATTAAAAGAAAGAAAAACAAACTCAGTGTTATAAAATATTAAAGAAATGCAGATATTGAAAATAGCCTTTATAGCAAGATTGTTTGCATTTTGTGGCTGTTTTCTTAGATTTGCACAAGTCTATGTAGCCAAAAAAAACAAAAAAAAACAAACAAACAAACAAACAACAAAAAAAACGATCAATGGAAATATTCAGATTATGTGTAGGTGAAATTCACAAGGCAATGCCTGTAATACAAGTGCCCAACACGATAAATTGCTTTGATGCTTTTATTATTTTCAACTTTGCACAACAGGAGAAGAGAAAGTATATATTTGCAAAACTCGATTCATAATTCGCTGCTTTCCCTTCAGCACGTGAACAAGACACCTGCTGTTTACGTACACACTGGTGCTTTCTGAGCCAGCACCAGTCAAAAAAACAAAACAAAACAAAACAACAACAAACATGACAAACATGTTATTGTAGCTTGTGATTAAGATGTGCACAGATAAATAAAATCCTTTTAGTGACTGTAAGAAATATTCAATATCATCTCCAGCAAGCTCAATAACCGCCCCCCCCCCATCCCCATTATATTTTTCTTTAACAATAGAACTTTTGTGTGCTTGAAATATAGCAGAAACCACTGAACACAATCTCCCAGTCACACCAGAGGCTTGGAGCTGAGTCAAATCGAATTGAAATAGGAATTTTAGAGACAGAATGAACCACGATCATACTCCAAAAGATAAATTCTTTACCATGTGAATCAATCATTAAAGACAGCGTACCAGATGGATTACTAATGCTGCTGCTGCTGCATTTTACATTAAAAAAAAAAAAAAACAAACAAAAAAAAAACACACTGAAATATTGCTTCAGATAAGTAATATTCAAATGTGTGAGAAAGCCACCATTGGCATTCACTTAAACAGTTAAATGGCAAAGACAGGCTTAATAGTTAAAATATAAGGCAGAAAACAGATGAGTGCGGAAAACTGCTGTGTATAAATTGGCAGCTTGAAGGTTTTTGTCCTTTAAAAGTGAAATCTTAAGGCTTCTACATACTTAAATTGACTTGGTGATAGCATTTGGTACAAAAACTACAACCACAGCGAACAATTACAACCTGAAAGGAAATTTTATGAACCTGCTGCCCCTTTTACTCAAACTGGGTCTGGTGCAAAAAACAAAAGAAACAAACAATTTTGTGCACTGAGTAACTTAAAGTGATTGATATAAAAGCTTCCAGACTAGTATTTGAAAAACTCAAGTACCAGAAATGATTACAATATAGAAAATTTACATATTTTAGGAATATATGGCTGCATATTTCAACAAAATCCACCAATGTAGATCTGTTTTTGAAATCATTACTGTACACTATAAACTCGACAATGTAGTGTTGACTCTCTGAATAACTGAAATTTAGCGCTAAGTTGTGAAAATATCCAAATTGCAATGTACCATCATGTTTTGCACTGTATTCTTGTTGTGTGTCGTCTTCTCTGTAGAGCGCAAGTGAACAATTTCAGATGTACTTTAAGCGCAAGTGAACAATTTTGTTCTCTTTTCTCTCTTCGTTCTCAACAATATTGAGAAGACTTTGGGGCAGCTTTAACTCAACGGCTCTCCATAACCGTGTCAGGTCAGGACAGTGGCAAAACATTCAACGCATGTTTTCATCTATTCACAACCTCTCCCACCTCCCCGCTCAAACACCTTGATCTAACGAGCTCCAACGCTTCAACAGCACAGGACGGAGGAACCTGGCTTAAAATAAATACATCAGTAGTTCTAAACAAAAGAGAGAAACACACTTTTTCCCCCAGTGGGTTGAAATACTTTAAACTTGACTTGACACCTGATGAACAATCTGTCCAGGTGTTTAGGGAAGGAAAAAAAAAAAATAAATAAAATCAGGTTTCCTCACCAAGTTATTGCAACAGCCATTAGGACATGCATTTGGTCCTTTTTCCAATCATTGAAAAGAAGTCGGTGTGGTGAATAAATACTTTAGATAGACACAAGTGCATTTGGGACACAGTATACATCTCATCGTACAATCAGGCTCTATGTGAATCTGCACCTATTAACATTTTGAACACTTTCTTTTTTTAATTCATTATATTCTTCTGCTTGCTAATGTTAGATGTTGGAAATGCTTGGAAGTATTTCAATTTGAATTTGCAATATGTTAAGTGAATGAATGTGAAATGAGGAGTAGTACCTCTTACTGGCTATATTGAAAAATATCCCCGATGTATCACTTTGCTTTTTATTGAGTTCTCATAACCTTACCCAGAGGAAGAGATGGTTTCACTTGTTTCCAAAACACTATTTCTTTTAGGACATAAAAAAAAAAAAAAAAAAAAAAAAAATCAGGTGTCATGGGGCACCCTGATGGCCAGGTGGTTAAGGTGTGTACCATATGGGCATACTGATCCCTGAGCAGGAGGTCCTGACCGGGTATGTTTCTCCTACAACCTCTTTCCCATATTTCATTTCTTGCTCCACTTTCCCTCTCAAATAATCGCGTATAAATGGCCCAGAAAGTGTAATTAAATTTGCCTGGAAGCAAAACTGAATTGGAAACAAGTGGAGTTGTCTCAATAAAAGGTGAAGGCTAAATTTGTGTGCATTTCAGTATTTCAAATTTTTAAAAGTACACTTTTTTCCATGTGTAAACCTCTAAATGTATACATGTATAAAAAAAAAACAAAAACAAAAACAAACCTTGGACCAATATTTGACTTAATCTGTCAAAAACATCACATTTGCTCCCTTTTACATACTTTCAAAATATGGCTTACACTGACACTGGTAATGACATGACAAGGAAAGTGTCAGGTCATTGTGATCTGCACAGATGCACAACTGTCTGACTATCTGTGCTTCTCCCGTGGAGTTTTCACATTAATATAATATTTAAAAGAAATGATAACTTTGATACAAGTAGACTTACAAATACCAGAGTGAAATCGGTTCTTGACTTACTGTATAATAATTAGTGCTCACAGCATGATCTGTTGTTCCAGCACAAGCAGTCTGTGCTGACACCTGAAGTTTCATCCAAAACCCTTTTATATAACTCTCAGGTAGGAACGCTTTGCTTGATACCTGCGCAGTTTACGCAAAACAGGGGGCTTCTTTATAAAAAATAAAAAGCAGATGTCAAGCTGTGAGAAGAGTCTTTGCTACAAAGAAACCTGAGAGACATCATAGTCTATGATGAGTTGTTTGATGTAGGACAGTTTCTCATGGAGATACTCGCAGCGTTTCTTCTCCTCCCGGTAGCCTGGGAACTTCTGCAGTGGGGGAGAGAAATAAAAGGTTTTAATACAAATAAAAAAAATTAAATAAAAAAAGTTTGCAGAGATTTTATATCTGCCCAAATTTTCACCACTGAGTTATGACAAAAAAAAAAAAACAAAAAAAAAACAACAAACAAACACAAACCTATCACACTAAGATACAACACATACAACTATGGCACATCTTATAGTCCAGTTACTGAAGCCATGTGCTGCAGCTCACAAGGAATCTTATCTTGATCGGATTCCTTTTGGATATATTGGTGTATTTTCAACAAGTGATAATTAATGACAGTTATAAAGATTTCCAATTACTTTTTCCCAGATTAGTGTATCTGGAAGTTCGAAAAGCTGCTGAAAAAATAAATCAAGTTACAGTATCTTTACATCTGTCTTCTGTAGAACAAGAGCCAAATGAATTCATGTTCCTTTGTTTGTGGATGTTAAAATGTTATTATTCATTCAAAGGACTGAATGACCTTCTCAGTATGGCTGGGAAAGTCAGAGCTATGGAGAAAAACAAATGGTTTACGGCACTAATCCTAAACCTGAGCGCCATTAACTGCTGCAGAAAAAGCCTTGTACTGGGGAAAACATGATGGAAATATTGTTTGTGTATGTTTTATTGATCAAAACAATATACAGTTTTCCATATCCCTCCTACTTTCAGTTTGTTGTTTCATGCACACACATTAATAGGTATCAGCCAGTTCTGTTACTTTTAGCATTATTTTAAAAAAACATTCCACATCAGTTGATCATAAAAAAAAAAACAAAAAAACAAACATACTTTTTGGGGAATTTATGGAGTGTTTTTCCAAAGCGTTTCCACTCATTTATTTTCATGTGAAATAAAAGACGCACATAAAAACAATTAGATGGAAATTAACTAACCATTCACATAACAGCTAAACCTTAACTTACCTTTCGATACTTGTTGTACTTCTCTAGTATTTGGTCTTCCATTATCTATGCGGAAGAAGAAAATGAAAGGAACAGAATTTTAAATGTTAATGCTGTATAAAATATTACCATAAAATCTACATTTGTGCGTATGTGTGTCTATCCCAAACAGATCAGACCAGCAGTGAGAGTGTATCTGTACCTTATAGTCTCGGGTGCCGGGGGACAGACTCTTGATCTTGGATCCGAGCTGAACAAACATGTGGGTGATGGTAGCGATCCGTGAGTGCAGGTCTTTGTACTCGTCATACTCGGCGGAGAAATCTTCCTGGTACCGCTGACGTTGCTCCAAAGTCATTATGGTGCCGTAGGTGCTACAGAGAGAGAAAAACACACACAAAATCACCCAGACAGTTAGTGATAATTATGTGATCAAGATTCATCTTAGCCAATCTACCCTGATTGTGGTGGATCAACAGATCGACACGACACGTTCCTCCATCTGAATTTTATCCTTTTTTTAAAGTCACTGTGCAATAGTATGACGACTGTGAGCTCAACGCAATGTAAATTAATACAACGCATCCAAAATACATAAAACTTCCATCAGTTTGACAACACGTTCACTGTTAATACTGACTGTCACAACCAAATACACAAATGCATCGCAAATACTCACAATGTAACTACTGTTTCCAGGGGACACTGAACAGTGTTGAAGTGGTTGGACAGTGCTCTCTTCTTGTTGTGTGACTTTTTTAAGTTTAAAGCACTGAATAGCCTGTTTTCATCACCTTTTGAATTATTATTACTGCACAATAGTTCTTTTTGACACCAGATGGCAGTATACATCAACAAAGCCGGTATGAGTCTGGTCATTACCACTGAAGATGAAGTTTCATCAAATCATTTACTGTAGCTTTATATGTGCAGACCAGCATGTCTCACTATCACCTTGAACCAGGACCAGAGCAGGTTCTGTCAGTTTTGCTAACTGAATGGCTCAAATGCAGTAGAAATTAGGAAGGTTGATAAATGTGCAATGAACATATAAACCTAAATTCTAAGTGTTTTGAAAGCAAATTAAAGAAATGAACAATCATAACAAAATCATTTTAAAATCATGTTTGCACTCACAGCACATAATCTGGCTTCTCCTCAGAGGCCACAGCATTGGTGATGTCTGGATCTGAAAACAAAAAACAAAAGATAAAGAAAATCATATTAGTGTGAGTTGAGTCAAAACAGCTACATGGCACTTTGTCACTGTCTAGATTTTAAGCAATGTGTTTTTGTTTTGCACAAAGCCACACTGCGAGTGTGTGTGTGTCTATCAGGAGACATCTCAGCTTAGAGACCCAACGTGGAGCTCGAGCTGTTGTTGAGTCAATCAGCCATATAATACACTGAGGACCCAGGAGAGTGAGCTTAAGGGAGCAAACACAGACAAGCTTATGAGATATTACACTAAAAACACACCAGTGAGAAACGGTCACTCACCAGTTCTCAGACACAATACCACTTAAAGTATGTGTGGTTAACTTATTATTATATTGGAAAGTGTTGAGGAAAAACAGCATTTCAGCGTGTCTTAGAGATGACCTCTGCAATGTGACAGAATAAACAGACCAAAGTTAGTGTCAGTAGAAGAAAGGTTTATAGAAAAGGAGCCTTACTGTCAAGTTTGTCTGGGTTCTGTTTAAGATCAGGGCTTGTTCCCAACCACTCACTGCCCTGGTTGTCTTTTAACCTTTCCCGCTCTTTGTCCTTGTGCTTTTTAGATTTCTTCTTCCTGTGCTGGCTGTTTGTAGGCTGCTGGTGAGTACAGTCAGAGTCACCCTGCGGCGGCTGATGGCTGCTTACTTTGGGTTCCCTGCTCTCTGAAGCAGGTGTGTTCGTGGCGCTAGACAGTTTGGGCATTAAAGGAGAGCCACTGTGGCCCCCTGGAGACCCATTCTGGTTGCTAGAAGGGTTAGTTGTCCTTTGAAACTCAGTCTTTGTGTGGAAGCTGGGGTGGAGGGCAGGATTTGCATTGTCGTGTCCTCCTTTATTGTTTAAGAGTCCGTTTACAGTAGGCTGCTGCAACTTCTGCTCTGTAAGTTTTTGTCTCTTGACAGCCAGCCGTTCCAAGGAGTCAAAAGGCACAGGGCGTTTCTGGGAAAGTTAGAACAAGAATTATCAAGTTAAATCACAAAGATCACCTTACAAAAACCACACAAACAATCAACTATCTGCATACATCCTTATAATCCCACAATGCCCCCCCCAAAGTAGAAACAAGAACTCAAAGACTAGACAGAAACAACTCAAATGCTGTTTGATGTGTTTTTAAATAGATATTAATTTATAGTTTGTGTGAATAAGAAAAGAATCACTTTGGTCACTTTTATTCATAAGTTAATGAAAAACGATTTATTCATTTACCACTGTAGGGTTTTTCACTGTGCTGTGATGTGGTGTTGTATCCTCTGGTGTCTTCAGTACTGACATGTTTGCTTGGATATTTCTGGATTGGTTGCTAACCTGTGGCTGCAGCTTCCTTTTACACAGAAAGAGAGAACATGGCAATTTGAGGATGAGACAGAAAAAAAAAAAAAAAAAAAAAAAAAAAGATTAGACAAATTCAGTTTTAATTGGCATCACTATGAACTTATGAGCATTTACAGGAGAAAAACAAAAGAAGAACATTTTCAGGTACAGACAAGTTTGCCAGTGTTGATACGTGCACACAAAGATTTGTGGAAATGAAAGAAGATGACGCAGAGGAGAGAAGAAAAGACAGACATAGATAGAAACCACTGTCTGCCCAGAGCTGTGAGAAACAATTACACTGCTGAAAGGAAAAGTAGCCACGTCCACTTAGTATTACTGTTCTGTCAGCCGTGATAATGATGAACCTTCACCACCACTAAGGCTCCCGCTGTGTCCAAAAACCACTCACCACTCCATGTATAGTCCAACACGAGGGGGATTTTTCCCTTTTGCATTTCAATGCAGCAAGCGCACAGTCTATTATTATTATTATTATTATTATAGTGGACTCATAATATCCCACCATACATCATGAAAAATAGGGTACTCTTTGTACTGTATGGTCACTAACCCACCAATATGTGGAGTATTTCATCATGCATCATGCTCGCAGTGAGAGACAAAACTGTTGCACAAGAATTCAATTTTACTGACGAGCTCACCATAAAGCCCTCGACATAGAGAGATGGTGAGGAGGGTGAAGTGGATAAGTGAGTGATTTCGGCCCAACCCTAGTGCTGTTGAACCCCTGACATGCTGAGAATGGAGAGACACTTGAAAAGCTTTATAAGAAGGGGGGGGGTTGTCATTATTCCTCTGACCCACCTGGACAGCAGCCGACTGATCAGCTGCCTCTCCTCCTCGCTGTAGCCTGGCCAGTCCCTCTGCACGTGTTTGTAGAAGTCGTCCCTGAGCAGGTAGCTGCTGTCTTTGGGATTAACTTTTGCCACCTGAAATGCAAGACAGCACCTGAATAGTTATTTTCAGGTCTTTAACTTCCGACTCATTTATTTAATTAACACCTGGGAAAACATCTTCAAATTGTATTTCCTGCTGTGCAGCAGCTTGATCCTCTTCCTCATACCTGTTAAAGTAAATCACTGACCCATATACAAACCTTCACGTATGTAATGTCCATAATTTATCGACCTTTTCTTCGTATACCTGACATAATTTTTGTTTTATTACTCTTGGAATTGAATGTGCCAATACAGAGAAAAAAGCATTTTCTTAGCATATATATTTTCTCTTAACAAATGTGGGCCAGTGATCTCTTTAGAAATGTCTTTATTGAATGAGAATTACTCCTTAATGAAAAATAAAGCCTACACTAGCCTGGATTTTTTTTTGTGAACCATCACATAAATATTCTTGGGATATGTCTAAATTTTAGAACTCCTTGCTCATTGTCTTTTTCAATAAACCAACAAGTGAGTCAAATAATAAATAACACCATCACTACATGGTCTCCAGGATGTGAATTTCCTCAAAAGAAAGAAACACCTTTTCTGGGATTTATTTCCCTTTGGAGAATCTCAGAGCTTTCATTTTCTCAGCAACTCTCTAATCTCGTCAGCCTGCCTTTCTCCGAGGACATTTATCTTTCTGGGGCCTCCTGACAGACAGCCCCGCCCCCCCCTTCGCAAACACAAGCTCTGCAGAGACAATTACGGCGTTGACCTAATTACACACACACACACACACACACACACACACACACACACGAAAATGCACATACATGCACACACATCAACAAGCACAAGGATCAGAAAACACACAGACCCAAACACACACCAATGATGGCAGCATAAACACACAAACATAATTTAGGAATTACCCAAAAATGTATACAGGAAAAGTCTTGTAAAGTAAATGTTTCGAAATTTGATTAAAGCACAACTGGCCCTGGGTAACTTTCAGCAAAAGATTATGTGTTTGTTAGATGACCATAATGGAGACCTCTATTTTTAAGATCCTGGGTCACATACAATTTAAACTGCCACACTGTAATGTGCCAAAATGTAGCACTTCGGTTCTTTATTTTATTTATATTTTAACAATTATTGATTTTGACATCCCTGGATGAAATGTTTTTATATTTTAATGATTTTGCAATGTGTTCATTTCTGGGAAGAGCATTGTAGTGTCAATAAGTTTACTCTCATTTCTGAGCAGTGAGCAGACTACAGACTAAACGTAATGGGACATGGCATGCACGAGTCCAGAAAAAAAATAAATAAAATGTATTTGTGCATGATGTTATATGAACGTTTGCGTGGACACAGACATTATTTCTGCGTACCTCCTCCAGTATTGGGCTCAGCTCAGCCTTGTCTTTAGGACTCCCTCTGTCTTTTTCCAGCCACAGCAGCAGCTCCGGTTTCCTGTAGGGTTTGAGAGCCAGCAGGTGGATGACACGTTCCCTCAGGGGCCTCTGCGTCGACGTGGCCATAACGCCAGTCCTCCGGATGTTCGTAGAGTGCTTATAGAAGCTGCTGTCTGACCCAGGAGGAGGAGCAGGTCTCTTTGGGAACTTGACACATTTACCTGAATCCAGAGAAGGATTTCTAGTGATATAAGTGATATTCAGCATTTCAGTGAAATTGCAATTAATAGTTGTATTGACTGTTGTATAAAAATGAAGCTCATTGGCCTGATTTTAAACGCTACAGCCTTAACCTGACGAAACTATCTTGACAGCTGATTGGCTAATGTGGAAATATTCATTACAATATCCTCCACTATCCTTTATTTCTAGTGCACTGAATCCTGCTGGTCTCCAGCTATTTGTCTTCAGGTGTAAACGCACAAATGATTATTGCTTACATGTCTGTTTCAGATAGATGAGAGCACGTTAGCACAGTGAAAGCTATCTCTCTGTGCTAATCCCATTACAGGTTAATCTGCTCTTTGAAGGTCAGAGAGGGGTAGGTAGAAGTGCAGGAAGAGGCTTTCCTTCCAACCACAGGAAGCTTGCCCTGCCAAGAGCTAATAAATCTGCATTACTGTCTCTCTACCACCAGCCATTAATTATCATTAAAAAGGGTAATATAAATTATGTAATTATCATGGCGTGTGATATGTGGGGTGTCAGTGCTTTATAAGCTTTGGCGTGCCTGATACTATGCTGTGTTCATGAGCACCGCCTGAGGCTGAAAGGGGAGTGCAGAGTGCAGTTATTAAACATTTCCCTCTGGACATATACTGAATGTGGGCAAGCCATCATCACCTTAAAACCTGATGTTACACAATCCACAAAGTCTAAATTTGGTCTGAACCACCCAGAGTTTCAGCATCCCTGGAGCTCCAGCACTGACATGGGGGTCTAGAATCATAGCAAGAAACAATATTGCATAACTGTGGCAAAGGTTGTAGAGAGAGAAAAAAAAGAAGCTGTGGCTTGATAGCTCATGTTCTCGTATGATTCATGATATAAAGTATCCTCTATGATAAAGAGAAAAAAAAACAAAACAAACTTATCACTGACTTTATGCTTTTCAGATGCACGGCAAACATCTTTTTAATTATCAGAGACTTGTTATACATTTGTACAAATAGGGAGCCATTTCTGCACAAGCTTTTGGCTCCACCATACAACAAATGTAGTTGTTTGCTACAAGAATAAAACTATTTACGCCTTTTTGCAGCTAACATTAAATTCTACTGGTTATGTTTTGGACATTACCACCATTACTCCTTCATGAAAATATGCCTCTCAGTGAAATAGATTATAAAGATATGGCTATAAATCTGCCACTAATCTTTTAAGACAGATACAGTTGAATACGACCTGGACCAAACATTTATTTGGCAAACTCTCTTTTCAAAGCCACATGTCTGAAGGGAGACAGTTATGTTTCAGTCTTAATTATAAAAGCGCAAAAATATTGCCTTTATATCTGATTTCATTCCACATTACAATGGGAAAATATCTGGTTTTCAGCTTCGACCAATGACTAGAACGATATTTTTTGAAAGCAAAGCATACTGGACAGTTTTTATTGGTACTATTATATTTCTCTTTTTATATGCCACCAGTGTGTCCACATCCAATGTGCTGATGGTTCTTCCAAGCCTAAAGCATTTTGGCTTTGTCTTAAGAATGGTACCCCCTCTGAGGCCTCCGGTCTGCTCTTACTTGGATGCGTGGCTCCTGGTTTGATCTCAATGGCAGAGCGGCTCCAGCTGTCCTTCTCTACTTGAGACATCCTCTCGCGGGTCATCTGGTAGGAGTCATCAGTGGCACACACGGTGATCTTGTCCTGGATAATGCCCTGACCTTCCAGCTGCTCGTGGCCGTCACTGCGAGACAGAAACACAGACCCCAATGAACTGCAAGGCTCTCTGCTGGCTGTGCAGTAAACACTGTGAAAACATACTTCTATTAGCTATCTTTGAGCAGCATAAAGTGGCTTTGTGTTGAAAGCTGGCTAAGAAGGATCTATGGTTACTACACGTTATGACACAGGCTACATATAGCCCTGCAGTCCGCTGTGTGTGAGAAAGGCAGATACCCTTGTTCAAAGCAGGACAGAGCCCACGTAAATCCACCAGGATTAGCTCGGCTTCTGCCAGCACACTTGCAAAACAAGGAATAACTTGGCCAAAAATAAAAAACATAAAAAACATGAATATGGCTGCATTAGTGCTGTGAAGAAATCAGGCATTTACTGTGCTGTCAAAATCCCAAACCACCCCCCCCCCCCCCAAAAAAAAAAGGGTTATCTTATCTTATCCAATTTTTAACACAATCATAAACTTTCTTCTCTTTATCCTCTAAATATCAAAACAATTGTGGGGGCAAAGAGAGCAAACTCTTGCCCTCACATGGTTCCACTGCTGCTCTTGGCACTGGCAGACGACTCGATGCAGGGCGAGTTCCAGTCCAGACCGCAGTCGGCCGTCTGGAAGCAGGAGGTAGCAACAGAGCGTAACCCTCACTCTCCAAGCACATCCACCCCATAAACAAGGCATCGCTGGTCTCAGTAATGAGAGGGTCAGCCCAGAAATACACAGGAAATTACAACGGCTTCATCCTGTGTAGATCTGTCTCTCACAATGGTTTCAGAGACATGGCCATGAAGTGAAAGCCGGGGATTCAAAGACATAAAAAAAAAAAAAAAATGTTTTCGGGGTTTTAGACAAATTTCTTGATGTGCTCGTCAATTAAAAGATTTGCAGATTGTGAAAATTAACTTTGTACCTTGAAACATACTGATGGATACAGTCGAAGCTGGCTTGTGGTTGGTCTTTGCTGTCGCTGGATAAGTAAAATGAGAAGACACGAAGAGCAGACAGAGACTCTGGCGTGGGAGTCGGGATCTTAATGTACTGTGAAGAAAAACATCAGAAAGTCACATTTTATTTGTAACAGAGAGGACAATTACATAGGAAGTTGACTGACAAATTGTATGAGCACAAAAGCGACATAAGTTAAATACATGTACACATGCCAGGTTTTCCTGTCTTTATTGTTATTTATTTTTTCCCAAATCAAGATTTGTCGTTTTAAGACGGTAACCCAGGTGTTCAACACCGTTTCCCTGCACATCAGACACACAGAGAACAGTAATCTTTAACGGCTGCCCTGGACCAGTCTGTTGCTTTAACTTGACAATGTTTTCCCAGTTTTATCATTAAAGCTGTCAACGTTTTTTACAGAAATGAAATTTATCCACTCAGCAGAATCAGTAGAGACATGCTGATGCCAAAAGTGTTGTAGCCAAGGACACAGGGCTGTCCAAAGTCAAGGTTTTTGCAATCGACATAAATCAATGAAGTTTTTTTTTTGTTTTGTTTTGTTTTGTTTTTTTTTTTTCCCAGCCCACTGCAAAGTCCAGCCTGGAATAAATGTAGTTAATCGCCCTCTTTGTCAAGTCTAAAGCTTGGTCAGATGGTGGCACACAAGCAGAAAGGTCGAGGGGCTCAGCAGAAACAGTAAAAGGAGCTGTAATAAATCTAAACATTTTCTAGTTTAAAAAAAAAAAAATAAAAATAAAAATCACCAAATGGTTGGTCATATCAGGTGGTCTGGAACATGATATGCTATATAAATGTCAAAATACGACAAAATTAGACGACAGAAAGGCACAAACTAAGTCTGTTTACTGATGAACACAGACCTTTTCTTCTTGCACAAAAAATATCCTGATACATGTTTCACCCTGTTAATGTTCTCTTTAAGACCAATTTATGATAAATTACAAGAATCTTTGATACCAGTCATTTCAACATCTAAAAGGATAAAAATAAAAATAAACACTCTGTTCTTCAAAGACCAGCAGAGTCTGATTCATGCTCCTCAGTTGCTGAGTCCTGAAACTATATGACTCACATATGAGTCTTCCAGACTGCGGGGAAAAAAAGTCCGCACAAAACCTGATGATTGTCACCGAGGAGGGTCTAGGCGTTAATGAGACCTCCTGAACACAGTCCGGTTGTTTGAGTGCAAAGCACCTTGACTGTTACAGCTGTGGAGAAAAATTCAGCTGTGTGAAATGATCAGATACGTTATAAACTACAATCACCGTCAACTGCAACGTCTTCGTTTTTCCAGCATCAGCTGACGTGCACAAGTGAACACAAACACCACGAGCAACACACACATGCCATGTAGAGGACCCAGAGTGAGACTTTGTGCCGCTCTGTAACTTTAAATAAATCTCCTTGGGTAAACAGTGTTTTTAAGAGTCCGCTCCACTGAGATCTCCTGGCAGACTCAGTGGAGCGCAGCTGAGCCAAGGCTGCAACCTCCAGGGCAGACAAATGCACACACAAACACACACACACACACACACACACACACACACACACACACACACACACAGACGTATAATAACATATCAGGAAAACTGAGGATCAGACAAAAAAGAGTCAGGATCTGTACTGATTTGACCACTGAAAAAGATGTAATTGCACGTTCATGAGAGCAAAATTACACTGGTACTTTCATCTAGTTTTATGAGAAATTTGCAGCACTGCACGACAGACACACTGCAGGAATTTATGTATAAATGAGAGAGAGAAGCATACACAGAGAGATATTCTGAGCTTCGGCAAATAAAGTGATTCTCAGCATGAATGTGCCTGTGCAGATCAGCAGTTTCACCAAAATCTTATCACAAATGGGGCAAGAAGCTCTGCCATCTTTTTAGACAGGGAGGGAAGAGACTTTTAATGTTTGATGTCCTCTGTTTTCTCCCGTTGGGTACATGAGGGTTTGGCTTCCTCGTTTTTCAAACTGTTCAGACTCGTCCATGTGTTTGTCTGTGTGTGACGCTGGCATCCACACACACTGAGGTGGGACATTCACACCGAGCTGTGAAAAGGTATAGCAAAGAAGTCCGTCCACGCCCTGAGAGCTCCAGTTATTTATACTGAACACAGTTTAAATTAACTACAAGACTGTAAAGTAAGTGGGTCAGTAATTAGAGCTAATATGTGCTTTGATTCATAGTTTTTCTTAAAGTTGCTATAACTTTTTTTATGTAGAATATTTTAATAGTTTATCAGCAACTATTTTCATGAATGAGTAATTGTTTAAAATTCCAATTTTTTTTTTTATGAAAAATCTCTTTCCAAGTCCATGCAGGATCACTATACTGACAGATTTATGGTTTTGGTTTTATGTTTGTTTTATGCTCACCAGTTTTGCTTATTTATTTTTTGGTAAAAATGGTCTGAGGACTGACTGTGCGATGCCGACTCAGCACCGAGCAGAAGATCAGCTGGCAAAGTTACCGACTGCTTAATGATCATAACGTAGACGTTTGCCAGAAGGGTCAGATAACGTCCTCAGGAGCTGCTAGAGAGCAAATTCAGGTGATTTCTGACATATTTACTACGAAGGTTTAAAAGGTTTAAATGTGCTTTTATAGCTGCAAGCTGCTGCCAATCAAGCCGACAAAAATTAAGTGTTCAAACATTTAAGCTGTCTGTGCAGCCTCCTGAATCTCCTAAAATGCAGTTGAGCTGTATTAAAATGAAACATTAAAATTTTTTCCACAATTTTCTCTGCTTGCTCTATTTAAAATCACTTTTTTCTATCAGTGAGTTGAAACTGACTTTTTCTATTATGATTGCATGATAAGAACCACAGCTGTGGGCTTTAACGGCTTCAGAGATGGATATTTTTCAGCATTCTGCACTGACTTGCCATTTGTTGAACAGTGTAAACAAAGCTGACAACAAATAGGTTTGTCTGATTGATTATGCTGCTTTTTAAAGTTGCCCAGCGTTTTGTGACTGACATGAGAAAGAATAAATGTTTAAACGGCTATGAACTTGATTTGAACCGACAACTCGGTGAAAGCTGCTCAGCCAACATTCAGCAGGATGGAGCCCTTTAAAAGTCACTTCAGATGTTTTGACGCAAGTGAGCAACAAAGCAACAGACATTGGTCTTGTTCTCTTATCATGCTGCTGCACATGTCTTAACATGTGGCCTTTCACCACAGGAATTCATACAAACTATATACAGCTCAGCTCCGACTGCACTGAGAGGTACAGACCGGCTTGCGAGTAGCTGCACAGGTGGAGCTTCTCAGTTTCTAACACGATTTAAGATTATGTAATAGTTGCCTTTCGTTGCTTCTGCAGAGTTACATGCTTAAAGCCTGTATGGTGATGTTTGCGGTCAAATTCTTGGAAAGAGGCACAGATCAGAAAACAGGTTGCAATCACACTGGAAGGCAGTTTCATCTCACCATTTCACAAGATGATGTATGCACTTTGTTTTTAATGGCCACTTTGGCATATCCATTGACTAAATATAAAGTTTAAAGGCCTCCAAGAAAAATATTACAAACATCATGTAAACACTTCATCATCTCACACCTACAAATCTGTTCCATTTCCTTGTGATTGAGCAACTTTAAACAAAACCAGTGAAACATCTGGTATATTTCACTTTTATGTATTTGTTGTATTTCAGTTCTCTGTGATAAGCGATTGATAAAACTATCAGCTAATAAATCAATTAATGGAGCCAACAGAAAAGAGATCTAAAACTGTTCTCAGAATCAACCTGATTCTTTCTCTCGGACAGATCTGGGGTGAATCAGTAGCGAATAAGAAAGATGGTGAACATTAGGGGTGGGAATCTTTTACTATCTCACGCTTTTTGGGGGCTACAATTCGATTCATAGGGATTTCTGCTTCAATCCATAGGTGTGTCTCCTTCACATTTATTAAGTTTTAAACATTTATCCATGCTTAGAAGGAATTGTTGTACAAAAGAAATATCACATACTGCTTAAGTAACAAAAATAAGTGTCTCATTATAAAGTCTCAAACATGCTGCCTTTTAAATTCTAAGGAAAACATCTTTTCCAATTCATGTTGACCCCAACTGCTACTGCTAGCTGTAAAATAAGTCATGTCAGGGACGTAATTTTTGGGGGGTGCCCCCCCCAGCAGACAGCTGCCACCGAAGGCAACAATATCAGTAACACATATAGTTCATTATCCAGGTTGCCGTCATCACTGGGAGTCAAAGCTGATTACAGCAGCATTTCCAGATATCTCCACTTTTTAGGAACTTGGGAGACTCCCAGTTTAATCAAAGAAAAACTGATTAGCACCTGACATCTCACCTGGCACACTGACCCACATTTTCTGTCACCTGCTACTGTAATTGTCAATATAGTCACTGAAGATAAATGTCAAAAAGGCAAACACTGATGTGTTCAATATCTATATACAGAATCAGAGTAATCATTAGTTCAATATCCATTACAAAAATGATAAATCATTGGCTTTCCTGCTGAAATGTATTAACCTGGAAAAGCCCATAAAATGTTTAAGAGCAATGTTACTCGTTTTAAATTCCCCTTCAAGAGAAAGCCACCACAGTGTCATTAACATTTCTGGGATGCACAGTATGAGAAGAATTCATACCGCCATCTGGACAAGTTTCATTTCACAGAGACATCAAGAGCCAATCTGTAGGAACAGTCATGAAACTTTTGTGGTTTGGGGTAAAAAAAAAACAAAAAAAAACACAACCCCATAAAAAACTGAATTCTTTCAGTTTATACAAATCAATAGTTAGCATTATTTGTTATTGTTGACGGTATAATGCTTACAGGCTCGCACATCATGCAGCTGCAGAAGTCATGTGTATCAATGTGTAGCTTACACAGTGTATCTTAGTTAATACCTCCCATATTCTTGATAAAGCAACAGCCACTTTTCAGGGAGGAGATCACAGGACATTTCTTCCTGCAGAGCGTTAACAATCGATAATTTACAGACTTTATTTGTTGGGTTGTGTCCTTTGTCTTTGCAGGATTCCAGCTGTTACAAACGCACAGTCATGGAGAGCACTAATGAGCACTCGCTGGCTTTAATCTAGTGACGGTGTTTCATATGAGCTCCACGGTCAGACTTCTAGACCCCCACTGTGAAAATTACAACAAGCACTCTGGTTCCCAGGCACTGAGTCCAGTACCAGAGCCTCCTGCATCCTCCTAAGAGGCACACACGGCAATTCAAACCCATAGAGGCGCTCTAACAAAAGGCTTTGCACTAAAGAATTCAACTGACCATGAATAATTAAATATTTATTGTCTTCCTTTGAAGTTGAATATTCGGGGAATTTGCTTCTGATTTTCGTGATAGTTAAATCAAGCAGAAGGAAAACTGCTGCAAGAGAAGCATAGAGGACAGCTTATGATGGTGGTAACAACTAAAAGCAATAATCAGCGAGGGACTACTTGTAAGAAAATGACATAATTACTGTCCCCCATTTGGGAGTGACTTGATGCCCTCAGTAATGCTCAGTGACCCTCACAGGCCAAAAGGCAAAGAGGTGAACCTGAATCCTGAATCTGCCAACATATAATTCATTCTTTTAACTCAACCCCCCCCCACTGCCTATAAACTTCATGCATTCACCTCCAGCTGATCGGGTCTAATCCCTGAACTTACTTCTGTTTCTTTCTTAAAACAGCTGGGGCAGCGTCTCTGCTTTTCCAATAATTTCTCCTCCATTTTAGTTAAAAACAAATATCAAGTATTCGTCTCCATCAGTCTTCTCAGAGGCGTTACTCTTGGCCTAAACCTGAACGTCCATCTGTTTTCTTCATTTGCGGACTTCACAACGCTTTTTTTCTTTCAACAGTTTTTCTGTTTACTTCGGTCTGTCCAACTCTTTTCCAGGTTTATAATGTAACTTATTTACAACGGATTTGAAGCAAAGAAAAGATAAATACTCTTCATGTAGTTGAGAAAAAGAATTTCCTCTGTAAGCGTCTGAACAAAGATATCATTTATTTCAATACTGTCCTGTGAATGAGCCTGTTCAGGCTAATTCAATGTGGCAATATTGCACTTGGGTGGCACGGTGCTGCAGTGGTTAGACCCTGAGGGTTCAGACCCAGAGATGGGGCTTTTCTCTGTTGTGTTTGCATGTTTTCTCATGTTACATGTTCTCCCCATAGCTGTTGGTTCTCCAGCTAAAGTCCAAAGACATGAACAGGCCTGCAGGCCTGAATGTTGGCATCAGTGGTTGTTTGTCTCTATGTGTCGGCCCAATAATAGACTGGTGACCTGTGCAGTTTGAACCCCCCCCCAACCCACTGCAAGCTGGGATCGGTTCCATCCCCCCCACCCTAACAGATAAAAAATATAAAGAATGGATCAAATATTGCACCTTACTGCTATAATAAAGTACAAATATCCGCCTTTATGTCAGCAACAGAATCAAACGCATCTTTTCCTGGACTGGACACCATCAACACATTTTTAATGGATATCACCAAAGTCAGTTCCTGCTTTCTTCCTGATAAGAAGCCCTGAAGTCAGCAGGAAACACCATCTCACACACAAGTGATAAATCAACACACATCCATTCCCTCAGGCATCCAACTTTTTTATTCATGATTTTACTACATTAAATCCTTTTCTAAATGACATGAAATGAAGTTGAGCCTCGTCATCTTATGTAAGGGAACATCGCAGCAGCTTGACGTTTGATGAAATGATAATTGTAGATCCTGGTGCTTGTTTTTGGGCTGAATGGCACCTCTGTGAGAAAACCAGAAATATTACTGTGTGGTGATATCAGTGATTGTTTATGTAACTAATCCTGCATGTGTGTGTGTGTGCGCGCTTTGAATGCAGCTTATTTACTTCTTTCCTGGCGTTTGACTGGGTAAAGGAGCTCAGAACAGCAAAGCTTTATCTTTATTCTATACCATTTAAGAAATCCTGTCTCAGTCTAACCAATAATTATCGGCCACAGCTTTGGTACTCTAATTAACCAAGTTTTGGAGACACCTGTTTAGAAATATTTTATCTTTTATATGAGTGATGTGGTGATCTGTCTGTGATGATCCACTTTAAGCTCATTTATTTCTTTATTTAACACACCAGCATGCTGAGACAATGTATAACCTCAAAAAATAAATAAATAAATAAAAAATAAATAAATAAAAATAATAATGATAATAATAATAATAATAATAATAATAATAGGGGAGTTAGGGACTTAACTTCTGACCTGTATTAGGTTTTCAACATTCAGCTGAGAAATACTTGTAACACAATAGACCCACGCTGGACAATTTGAGCAGTTTGGATTTCGAGACAATAAAAGTCGAGTCTGTCAGTACGTGTGGCAACACAATCTTAACGAGGCACAGTTCACCTTCAACCGCCATAAATGTCTCCACATGTTGATGTCGCAGGACGGGAAAGGTTCATTTTCCTGGCTTTATCATACTATAAAGTCGATTGAACAAAAGCTGTGAGAGACTGCTGTCGGTGCACAGGGCTTATGTTTCCTGCTAGCTTTTGGTTGAATGTGGGGTCTGGGTGTAGATCTCATGCAGCCTATTGTTTCCACATCCTCTGCAGCCTGAGTAATGGCCTTCTGAAAACAGGCCGTCTTTTGTTCTGGCCTCCTCGGCTCCAGAGTGGGATGCCATGGCACTGGTTCCTCTTTGTGGTTGATAGGAGGAGAGGGAGGAGGTGCAGGAGGAGGTGGAGGAGGGAGTGAAACCTGTCGCCACCACCGCTGTCTGTTATCAGCGGGAGGCGACTCACTGTGGGTCTGCTGCTAACGCAAACTCTGTGCGTGTGTGTGTGTCTGTGTTAATCCAGCGTGAGCAAAGAGGGGCTCAGCTCCAGCTCCTCTCACCAGGGTGTAATCAGCATTACTGCCACTCATAAGACTCAGGAGGTAGAAAGGCCAAAGTCTAGCTATCAGCCAAACATCTCTGCTAGTGGCTTAGAGACAGACACACACACACACACACACACACACACACACACACACACACACTCAGACAGCCAGCCAGCCACCACCCTCATCCTCACCACACTTCAGTAAACACTACTTCTCATCATCTCATCACAAACAAAAGAGCCCAATCGTTCCCAGGGCCACAAGTTGACACATGCCATTTAAGTCCCCTCCACAATAGAGCCCAGCGATACAAACACAATGTTCGTCTCTGTTTCTGCGCAAGAGAGAAGGACCAGTGGCAGCGGAGACAGAGGGGAACGAACACAAGGGAAAACTGGAGATTTCACGTGTTTGCGTGCGTTTATGATCGTGCAGTCAATCAGTCAACGCTTGGAGCGATGCGGTGTCTTCTCTCTGGCTGAGCTGCACGGGCTGGAAAGTGAGTGATTAATGTGGCTGCCTTGAGTGGGAGACAGCGCATGTAATCAAGCCCCAGCCTGTAATCACCTTCCATTCCTTTTCATTTGCACTTTCACAGAGGGACAGAGCTGCTGCCAGAGATGCAAGCTCCAGTGCCGCGGCAGAGGCTGTTGGGTATGGCGGAGAAGGTGGGGGAGGAGGATGGGGAGGGACGCTGTGCCACAAGCATCCCCCGAGGTTTCCCCCCGCAATGCCAAGAACGATAGATCTCTGGCAGGTGCCTGAGGGCCAAACTGTCAGCTTCAACAAATTGTGGGTCACTGTGCCTGACAAACTCCCCTCCTTCTGCCGCCCGCCCCCCCGCGCACAGATCGGTATGTTTCCATCACCATTTGCATGTGTGCGTCTGTGTGTGCCTGTACCCTTTTACGCTTCATTAGCTTATGGTGTGGATTTTCACATGAGGGAATTAAACGGGACACGTTCCTTGGCGAGCCAAGATGTGCTCCTTATCGCCAAGCTGCTTAATTGGACAGAGAACGCATTTTTCCTGAGCTGCTGCTGGATTTCAGAGGTCCACTTGTCTTCATCTTGCACTCACACAGTCACTAAGTAAATATGTTATCCTGCCGGCACACAAGATTTTCATTCTTGGCTTTGTAGAAGTACCGAGTGTGGACAACGCATACTTTATACTGAATAGATTACTGGAATGCCACAAGAGCTGTTTTGCAAACTTAAAGTACACGTGCTTACATTAATTGCCCTACTTTTTTTTCCCACGTGTCATTAAGTACTTTTTCATTGAATTTAATTACAAGGTTGTTTTTACTGAGCTCAAATTGCAGTAATTTAGTTTTCATACCTACGCCTACAGCTTCTGCTGCATTTGCTCACTGTTTCCCATATATAGAAAATAATAATAATAAAAAACAAGCGACAGAAGTCGTATAAAAGTCTAGACTTCAAACTGTGGTCAGAGTTCAATAAATAAGTGTTTATTATGGAACATTTTTAGCTCCACAGCAGAGAAACTGTGTATCGTGTCGGGCAGAACAAATCGCCACAGCACATCTGGACTGTAAAGCGCCTTCCTGAAAAACTTGATTCATTTTGGGTGATCCAAACACACAGTCTGCATTCCCCCACTCATTGTTATTCAAACCAGGGGAGACAACATACAAGCAAGAGGGGACTCTGGGGATCCCAGCGAAGAGAGCGTGAAGGCAATGACAGACAAAAAAAAAAAAAAAAAAAAAAAAACACTACTGCGCTGAAACACACTTAAAGAAAACCAAGTTCCTTCTCTCTTTTACACAAACAGACAGACAGCACACACAGAAGGTCCTCAGGGAATCCACTCTGATCCGGCCAGGCTAAAGACTGCTCCACAATAGGAAGAGAGGGCAGGACAGGAAAAAGGAGGTGGGACATGAATAAATCATGTCTTCAGGCCACACAGGACAGGACTTGGCACATACACACATATGCACACGCTTGAAAAACAAAAACACCCACACCCACATTTAACACAAAAACCACGCACAGTATCCTTTACATCACTCACGTAACAACCACTTTAGCAAACAAAGCTTGTGTCCTATTAGACCAGAAAGAAATAGGGCTCAAACCTGGGAACGGGTCAGAGTTCATTTTATCTGTCTGACAAGAGCGTGCCAATGCTTCACAAAACACAAAAATACACACATTCATGAGTCAGACAGGGGGGAGCTAATGCAAACTGAAGTCATGATGCTTCACACTGTAATCAAGAGCATTATAGCTCCTGTAATTACCTCTAAACATTCATTTGGCTAATAACTTTAGCTCTCTGAGCCGTATTTGGGGGAGTGGTGAGAAATTCCCCCCGCCCATCATCACAATGACAGCCAAAGTCCAAAAATGAACTGTCACGGTGTCAAACCTCAGACACAAGTCCAGACCTGACTCAGGTGTTCTGAGATGTTTTGATACAGTATTCAGCACCGTGTTGAATTAAATCTCACTGACTTGAATCACAATATCTGTTTAATTTCCGTCTATTTGAGTTTAACAGCTGGCATTTCCCTCTCCCCAAAGGGAGCAGGACAAAGTCAACAAAACTGCCTCTTAAGGAAACTACATTCATGTGCATCTATATAAAGGTGTTGGATTTTTGCAGCTACAGTAGTTTCATTAAGTAAAGTTTTATGGCTGTAACTGCTTCTCAGCACAAACTCAATCTCACATTTTTGTGCGTGAGCTGTGACGCCTTGGATACTTCTGCCTTTGAGAAAAAAGGTATGAATTTCCAAGAACAGTATTTCGTTTAAAACATTTTCAAAGTAGAGCTGTGCCTCCAGTTCAGGGCAAAGTGGGAGCAGCATACTCTCCATCATTATACCCGCTTAAAGGTTTGATCCAGTCTGTTAACCACACAAGCCCCTTTTTACAAAACACACCACCGCTCAGCTCGGTTGCCAGTCCTTCTAACCTGCCCACACAATTAGCATTGACAAAAAAAACAAAAACTGAAGTATTCCCCAGAGACACAGCTGCTCCTGACTTTAATCTGAACACACATATTCGTCCTTTGCTGCATATTTTGCCTCAATAACACAGCGTCAGAGCCAGTTTGACTCCATAAATAGAAACCAGTGTGAGATCAAGGTGCACAATGCTAATCTGTGTCACCGAAGGCTCCTCATTTCACTTATGATGGCTCCTCTCTGCAGAGCTGACTCCTCTTCACAGCACCGCTCACTGACCCGACCCTCTCCACAGTCTCCAGCCTGACCCAGTAACCTGCATGTCTCCTATCACCTATAATCTCTCCTCTCAGCGAAGGGAGAGCAGGAGGGGCAGCAGTTAGGTGGGAGTGTGAGTCAACCGCAACGTGAGAGGGACGAAAGCTTTTTTGCAGCTGTTGCATTTAAGAAATTACTTCGTGCAAACACCAATTTTAAGAGATGACAAATTGACTTAATGCCTCCCAAACACAAATAAACTGCGGCCTTGTGGCATCGAGAGCAGCAACATTCACATCTTCCTAAATTTTAAATACGTTTCTAAGAAGATTACATTGAATTTAGTGCATCATAAGCAGAACATAAATAGCTGCACTGGCTGTAATGAGCTAAAGGTAAACTTACCCCTTGGTTTCCTTTGAAACAAATTGATGGCTCACATGGTAAAGATGCCTGAAGATTAAAAAAAGAAGAAGAAGAAATTAAATATAATTTCCACACATCCAGACATTTTTGTGATCTAAATGAAGTCTCCAACACAATTAGGCTCTAATCTCTTTAAACCTGGTTACATTTATGCAACCAGAATGTGTGTGTGTGCTGGTTAATGGTCTCAAGTGGAGCCAATTATGAGACAAACTATCAGAGTTTTTCCTCTGAGATAAGTCGGCAGACTATCTGAGGGAGGTTTCCGGGCACACAGCTGACAGTCGCTCCGGTCCTCGGTCCGGGTCTGAGGCGGATTCGGAGAGGGGGAGCAGAAACAGAAACAGAAACACAACTAACTGGAAAACTTGTTCATTTAAAACTAAACTAAAGCCAACTAAAGAGCGGGACACACACACACACAAAAAGGCAGCCGTGAGAAGGAGGAGGAGGAAGAAGAAGAAGAAGACGCGCAGGCGACAACTTTGACAAGTGTGAGGAGAAATAAATAAATTCGGCGCCGTAACACAAACAAACAAACAAACAAACACAAAGCAGGCGAAGCGGCACCTTGAGGTTCTGGTAGGCCTCCAGGGCCCGCAGAGCCGTGTCCGTCAGCTTCACATGGTACAGAGTCCTGCCGGGGCCGCTCCGGCCGCTTTTTCCACAGGACAGCCCGAAGCGCCGCTCCTGCCCGAGCGCAGCCATCGCTGGCTTTTCTGTGCGCCCCGCAATTAGAGCTGCTCTCCTGCCTGCGCTCCGCACGCTCCCGCACGCACGTCACCGCGTGGGCGGGGCCACGCCGACGGCGCCGCCGCCGCCGCGAGCTGAGGCCGGCAGGTCGTCGGTTACTCCCGCACCGTCGCGTCTGTTGTGTTATTGCACAACGTGTCACTTTTGTTCGTGCAACACGTTTCTGTTGCTGATATTACAGTGACGCGGTTTTTGCACTGTTGCATCACAGCCGGAAGGTTTCAGGTTTGAATCCCTGGCCTGGAGCCTTTTTTGTGGGTTCCCAGCAGCTAATCCAGCTTCTTCCCACACTCCAAATACACGTACATTGTGGTGAAGTGCCCGTAAAGTGTGAATGGTTGTTTGTCTCCGTATGTCTCTGTGTGTTGGCTCTGCAGCACTGACTGATAAACAGCACAGAACAGACAAAGGGAGTCTCATGAGGCAAATTAAAAAAAGAAAAACAAACTAACAAATGAAATTGCAGATTAGAAACAAATAAGATAACGTAAACGAAGACTAGAGTAGAATAATACAAGTTCCAGTCTGTTATAATCAAACACCCATCTGCCAACAATAAGACACGACAGTGAACTTCCCACTACAGCCATAACCAAAACATATTCACTGAAGAGTTCTTACAAGTTCTGCCATTGAATGACAGCTTTGTGCAGAGCAGGTTTGAAGCAGTTGTAAATTCAGGAGAAGTTTCCATTGTCGAATTTTAGTTTTAGGTTCAAACACTGCAATAAAATCTAATAAGACAGCTCGCGCATGAATCCACTTGTCAATATAGCTCCGTTTATCATTTTCCTTTTTTATTTGTTGGGAACAAAAGAACAAGACCGATTGTTCTGCGGGATTTAGATCTAGATCTGTCTTAAAGCTGTACCAATGTTTTCTTATTTTTATAAACAATACTTTACTCATGAGGATACACTTGAAGATTATCACTCAGTGACAATGTTGGTGATTTTGTTGGTGAACATCGTGAGGCACACTTTTGTCTTGGTGGAGACCAAAATAAAGCAAAAAAGGAGATTGTATATTGATTGGATTTACCAAATGGAGAGAGATAATTGGAGAGAGGCTCCAAGCTAATGCTGTGTTTTAAGTGTTTACTCAACATGCAAATAACCAACTGTTTGCTAACACCTTCAATGCGCAGCCTAAGCCAATCAAATGATAATAAGTCAATGTTGTGTTAACAGCTTTCCCACCGCTGCAAAAATAAACTGAATCAAATCCAAAGTCACACACAGTATTTGAAGTCGATTGTAACCCATAATGAAAAATGACAACCTGTCGTATGCAATGGAGCCAAATTTCCTTGTAGTAAAGTAAAGTAATTAACACAACAGATTTTATCATTTCAGTGTAAACTATATATATCTGAAATCCATTCAATTGTCATGTTGTGTCAGTCTGCTGTATCACAAGAACTACAGCAAAGAAGAAGTGTCTGTGTGTGAGGAAGTGTGGCAACCTACTGTTTATCTAATTATCTCGTTGCAAAACCTGAATAAAGCAATAGCACTAATCTGATAGATGGCAATTTAATAAAAAAAAGAAAAGAAAAGAGAGAAGAGAAGAGAGAGAAATGTGTCACCACCTTGGTCAAGTTTTCTTTTAAACTGACTTTTAACTTGGGAGGACGTGACAAAACGACGATCAGCGTTTCTTGATAAAAGGTGATTTAAATGTCATGTCAGTGTGTGCCAGATGAAATACTGATACATTACTCAAGAAATACTTTAATAATAATAAACACAACTAGACAAGATAGTTTAATTAATAACGACCACATATCTTTAATACTGTTAACGTTAATATTGGGTTTGGTGTTTTTTCTCACAAGTGAATTGACATTAATAGGGAGGCCTGTTTACCTGTTTATGATTCATATCAAAACCTGTTTTTTCACAATGCAGCACACAGTAAACATTCATTTACTTTTACTTTTTCATTCATTCATCTTATCCGTTTCCGGGTCGCAGGTCAACATTTATTTAATTAATCTAATTTCCCACAAGAACCAAAAAAGAGTTCAACGGGTTCAATGGAAAGCTAAAAGCACCAACGCCTTTTATGAGAATAATTACTGAAAACACTGATGCTTGATGAGCAGGCACTGTCATTGGACAGATTAATTTGATAGTTCAATGTGGTGGCTTTTCTGTCTGTGGTGTACAATGTCTGTCAGTCATCTAAAGTCATTTGCAGCCACAGAACAAACTGTATGTAAACTCTGTAAAATGTTAAAATTGAGAATTCCTATGGAAAGTTTTAGACAATTCAACCATTGCATTAAAAAGCTTTTGTCAGTGAGTGTTTAGGGCATTTATCATCTATGTGGTGCAGAACAATGTGCAGTCAGAATCTCTATGAAGCGGTCGTACTGCAGTGATGAATTAAATAATTAATTTTTAATATGTACTGTAGGCTTTAGGGAGCAGAACCAGTGTATTGAAATGTATATAATTTTTATTTATTCTGAATTGTCTGGCAAACTGGGGGGTCAGTTTGTTAATAATCCTTGATGGAAAAGATTCTTATCATGAAGAGTTAATGGGCGCACTGATCGTCACTTTCGACAGTCCTCCCAGCTTCCTTTGTGTCGAAGGTGAATGGACGGTAGCGGGAGCAGATAGAAAAATAAGACGGAACCCACTGCTGAGTCGACCTGCTGTCTGTTGGGGAAAATCATTAGTTCCAAATGTTTGTGCCTCACAGCCCAGCAGGTATGACCGAGCTGAAAGAACATCAAACCTAAGCACCTTAAGTGTTTGCATAACGGTGAGGGAGCCAACAAGTGACGGTGGAGGTTGGCAAAGCAGATGAGTCTGACAAGTAAGCCTACTTAGCTAAATTGCTAAGCTATTCCCTGAATGAAAGTACGCAACCATGACGGGGGGGGGGGGGGAGGGTAACAGGAGGTCAATAGAGAACAGGAGGTGCTGGTTTTTCAAATCACTCCTCACGTCAACACACCTTACATTATAAAACCCTGTTTCTTTTGATCATTTTGAATGTCTCTGCAATTCAATATCAGTGAATCAAGCCCCTGAGAGGAAAAACACCACCCCCCCCCCACCCACCCACTTCACTGATGCAGGGAGGTCTGAAGTTGCCCTCCCACAGCCAAGCGTTGGGAGATTAACACATTTCAGCCCCTCCCTCTTTCTTACCTGGCTCATCTGTCTCATCCACTCATTGTCTGTGGTTTACCATCTGCTGCATGGGAGACCACTAATGCACACTAAACTCCCCCCCCCCCCCCCCCCCCCCCACCCCGGGAGTGACGTTTCACACCTGAGGTCTATGACTCTGAGGACACCTGCAGCTGGCAAGAAGCAGAGCTTGCTCACATTGTACAATCATCCCCCAAGTTTCTTTAGTGCAGGTCAGTCAGCGTTAAAAGCATCTAATCTGTCCATTACATCACCACCAAAGGTTGAATAACACAGTCCACCTCCCAGCCTCAACAGGAGAACACAATGGTCCGTTGAAATTTATGTCTTCTAACATGTGTCTGAAATGTGAGCCTGGAGAAAAGGAGAAAGAGGAGCAGATGTGGAAAATTGAGACTTAGAGCAGCAAGTAAAACCAAGACTAAGATGACCTGGATGACTGAGAACTGTCGCAGACATACAGCAGTAACTTATTCACATCTTCTATAAATCTTCTATCTTTAATTTAATCAGTTAGTATCAATGCAGAAGAAAGACCGACGCTGCCTCTTTTGTGTGTTAAAAGCAACTCATCCTCCAACAGTTAGATTGCAGATTTGTGGATGTTATTCTGGGGACAGTAAACGGAGCCGAGCAGCACCACTGTCAGTCTTTATGTGTCCACTGACTTCTTCCTTTGCTTTTGTTATATTTACTGTTAGCGTTAAGAATAAAGTGTCACTATGGGTCGTAATAAACATTTAACACAGATGACCTTTGCGGTTGTTTTTTTTTTTTCTACAACAGTCAGAACAAATCAACAACAGGCCAAAGACTATGGCAGCAGTCTAGCAGCTCTTAATCCAAACCCACTGTCGTCTCTAGTTGGGACTGTGAATGTTTTCATACTTCAGCAACATGGCAAGTCTTGAATATGCACACGTACAAAATAACCACATAGATAACATATGTTGTTCATCTATTTCAGTGATGCACACGAAACGCAATGACAATGCACATTTGGTTGTGAAACCAAAGAAAATGTTCACAGAGATAGAGCAAATGACTCAAAGACTGAGGCATAGAGTGGATGTGTGACATTCACCTTCACATTACGCACACGCAGTTTTTTCAGCTGGCAGGGACGGTTTATCTGGCAGAGTGAGAAATCACTTATGAATTTAGAGAAGGTATCAAATTAGACCCAGTAACGCTTCCTGTGTGAGACTAACACCCTGCCTGGTGTTAAACACACCAGCATGTTTATAGACTTGTTTCACAGGCTGTTGGAAATTGGAACTTTTGGAATTTGAATGAGTTGAACTGGCTGTTTTTAGGCAGGCCACAGAAATATCAGCATTATTGAGTGAAAAGAAAACAAGGAAAGAGAAAGAGTACTCTGGATGAGCTGGATGACGAGATCAGTTCGCTGATATTTCCCTGCAGCGAATGTGATGTTTACAAATGTGCATGATCTCTGAAGTGAAAATGCTATCATCATATTTACTGATAACATTTTTTTGGGAAAGCTTACTCTAATGATTGTCAACATGAAGTGCTAAAATGTTGTCTAAGCGAACAAGAGTCAGGATATGAAATATGTCAAGACATGCAACACAATCATCTGCGTACAGTGTGGGCAGCATCACATTATATTCAGCATTTTGTCAACAGGATGTTCAGCAATTAAAATACTATTTCAGCATTTTAAATAATAGTGTTAGTAAGGTTTGAGTTTTGGAGTGTTTTTTTTTTGCCTTCTCTGTTGCCTTCGTTCATTTTTGTTGTAGTATTATAGTTCATTATGTGTGATTTTGTAAATAGTGAAATTAGGGATGTCGAGGAGATCTACCAGGGAGAGAAACATGCCATCTATATTACATTTGGTAATATAGTTTCTATACTCTGGATATTTATTCCTAGCTTGATAGCAGTTACCTTTTCTCTTTTACTGTTGAACCTTTTATGGAAACAAAACGGTTTCTTCTGGATAAATCTAATCTTATGATTTATCTTTATAATTTTAGAGAGCCACCTGACAGTGAGGACACAGACACTTTCTGCAAAAAAAAAATCACTCCCTGGATGTGTGGGGAGGTCAAGGCTGGGCGCCGTCCTCAGTTGGGCAGAAACAGCTTCAAGGATTATCGCTGCTCCTAAAAAACGCCTGGACATGGATAAAATGTATCAGCCGGTGTCATAGACACTGAAAGCTCCAGGCTTGTGAAGATGTAAAATAGGTTCAGTTGCATTTCTGCCATCTCCAAAATTTTATACATGTATGTTTATGTTTGTCTATGAAGAGACACCTGATAAAAATTCAAATCTGTTTTTTTAATGTTAAGCATTTTAACATACAATAAAAGTCTTATTGTCTATTTTTATTTCTAGCTCTGGAAGTAAAACAACAACTACCCTGCACATACTTTTATATTCAATATAGTTTGTTTCTAAAAGATTTTCACAACAGCATGTTCAGCACTTTCACTTTAAAAAGGTGTCAGCTAGTTCTTTTAAAGGTTGCTGAGCTTTGCTTCATTCCCTTATTAATGTAATAGTGATGCAATGTAAATGTGTCATTGGATTTCTTTGCCAATGCTCACTATCAGTAATGTTGATATTATAATCAAGTGTGTGATTATTTTAACAATATAGATTTTAATTATGATTGAATTATTAAATAGTTGAAAGCAGGTACAAATGCACAGTAGCCATGGTTGTTTATGAGTAGAACTACAGAGCAAAGATGAGTAAAAAGTCCTCATATTGTTGCATCGAGTCACACTCAAAGCTTCTGTGTTTCAGTAGAGGAGGAATTTCAAGGCAGTGTGTTACTTGCAAGGCATGTTGGCAGTGGACGGGTCCAAGACTTCATCCTTCATAAAAAGCTGCAGTTAGTAGTTGGGTTTCCTGGATGTGTTCCTGAATCTTTTGTTCTGAATTAATATCAGGTTATCATCAACAGAAAAAAAAAAAAAAAACCCAAAAACCTCAAACTGATGTCAAAGCTGCTGAGGTAACCTGGTGATGCTGCCACAGCACAATCTCAGAAAAGATTTAATCAAAACAATCTACCTGATGATTTCACAGGCTGTAAAGTGTAGAGGCTTAGCTCAAACTATGTCCTTCCTCCAAAAATTTTGAAATAACAGAAAAACATCTGGACCTGGTAACAGTCCACCGAGAAGCAGGCTTATTCAGCAGAGTGCGGATTATGTTCACATATGAGATTTGCACATTTGTTTTCACTGTTTTCAAAGTGAAGGTGGGTGCAAACTTTCCCACAAAGAAACACAATCAGACAGGAATTAGCTTTTCATCGCCTCTGTGTGTGTGTTTGCAACATGCATGCACACACATGTATTCACCCCTTTCTAAGCAGGCCCAGGTGTTTGTGTTTTACTGAGCTCACAGGCTCTGTACAGTTACCATTTTACAGCGATTGTGCAGGTGTGACTGATCATTCCACGCATGGAAAGAGACAGCAATCAAACAACATCCTCACACCGTCAGTATTTTCAGCTGTGGGCTAGTCAGGGAGAATAATCCACAGCTATCCCCTCCTGTTTTGGGCATTTTTCAAAGTTTACATTTTAATAATAACAGTGAAAAGACTCCACCATCTGCTCACAATGCCATCTGAGTGGTTGATGTCTATTTTTACTGTATACTTAATATAATTGGAAAATTTCTGATTAAAATGGGCTGGTCTGCCACTGGACACAATAGACAACAGAAATGGCGCCTGATGCTGAAGCACGATTGGGTAATTGGATCCAACGATCCTATAAAAGTCAGACACCAGACTGCCGAAACTTTCATATTAAGGGACAGGAAGGGGTCACGTCTTTGAAACTGTGTTTTGTTGGAGCAGGATAATAGAGTGACCGGACTTTTACGCTCTGAGGAATCTGACATCACTAAAGTCCAAATTAAAATGTGGCTGCGGTGTTGAAATACATCTATAAAATATTTTGGGGGGATTTCACTGTCTTAAATCACAACTTTACTGGTTCAAATTCAAACCAGGCCATATGCAAGCCACCTTTAACTCTCTGATGTGTCTCTTTAATAATACAAAGAATTTACAGCCATGCTGGCAGCTCGCTAACATGCTGACAATGAGGTAGTCCATAGCCTTTAATTAGCACACTAATTTAACATATTAGCAAGACGTGTTGGCAACATCTAATATTTCATCTACAGACAAAACAGAATATAAATTTAGACACTTATGATGCCGGAAAGTGAAAACATTAAGAAGATTTCTACATTCTGAAAGGAAACATGAATACAGCACCGTACAACATGCTCATGGTGACATGGGTGCTTCATGTGAATGTGTGTATCTGACTGAAAATTAATTTAAGGCTTTCCAACAGAAAAAAAAAAACAAAACACTTCATCATCTGTCACCAGTAATGTTCGCTCAACGCAGAGATGAGGATAGTCACCACAAGCTCAGCAGCTCCTATTCCAACACTTTCAATATGCAAATAAATCAACTGAGTGTTGCTCTAATGGTGGTTAAAGACGTATTTATGTGTTTTTATGTCCAAAGAAAAAAATTATCAAAAAATCTTGTTTTTGTTTTGTTTTTTTTTTTTTGGCATTTTTGTCTGTATCACCACCACATGATGCTGACCCCTTTTGAAGTTCGATTAAAGTTGCTCCTGCCAAAAGCCAAAAGTGTGCAACAAGGTAATTAGACTTAAAAGTTGAAGGACTAGAAACATACAAAAGAGTTACATGTTGTCTTATCTCAGGATGTGATGCTGCTGTTCGTGCCTTTTGTTGAGCTGGATGACTGGAGCTCTCTCCTGTTGTGGAGGATAATCAGCCAGCTGTAGTTTCCTCCAGCACTTCAGGGGTCGTGATGACTCACTCAGGCCACAGACGTCATCTTCTTCAGGACAGGTGCCTTCACGCTGCCACAGCTGCATTTAGTTAGCTTCCCTAAATAGAAAGAAAAATACATAAAAAAGCCTCAAACAGAGGAAGAGAACAGAGGAACAGTAAAAAAAAAAAAAAAAAAAGAGCTCACTTAGTCGCCAGGTTGCAATTTCATCAGTTTGCTGAAATAGAGGAAATGGTAACAGCATATGATATTTACTTTCCTGCACAAGATCACAACCTAAGAAACTGGTGCAACACTGTGACATGTTTTATTTAAATGACATCGGCTAAATGAAAACAAATTACTTGCAATATGTGCATTTAAGCCATGCTCATAGCAACAAAACCAAAGTGAAATATCAGCCAAACATGCTATTTTTCTGTTCATAGGAGTGCTCCTATGTTGTGGAAAAAAAATCCCATCAAATCCCTTGTGCACTATCTGCACAGAAAACTACCAACAATAACAATAGAGGGACATTATCTGGAGTTGGTAGAGGCCAAAGAAGACATTAAGGTGCAGTGAGTATTGCAGTTACATTCGTTGAATGAATGATAAGGTTGCTTTTGTTTTACAATTCACAAAGAATATATGTGCAGTTTGTTTTTGTTTTTTTTATCCAACACCTCACAGAAAAAAATACCTGTATTCAGTTGTCATGCTTGTCAACATTACACCAGCTTCGATAGCTTTAAGAGCCCTGGGAACAGGAACCAAACCTGTAGACCACCTTGTATCTGAATTCATCCTTCATAATATTTGTCTCCATGTGTTCTCTCAGGGAAAAGGCACCGTGGATATTTTGTTACACCTTGTACCAACGATAATGGTCCTTACTGTACAGAACCAGCCCGCCGTACTCACCCCCCTCCCCCCCGGCCCAGGGAGCCTGGTCTCAAGATGGGTAAGGGGCTCCCATGTGTCCTGCCACTCAGCTAATTGAGGCCTGGCAAAGACAAGTTGCCATGGAAGAGACTCCCGCATCTGGGATGCTACTTTTAGTCACTCTTTTGGGATCATTGGCAGGTTTGTGCTGAACATTTATATTTTAATTTTGTGCGGACACAGTAAAAATACTACTGTTGTCTGGATTCTGCATAAAATTGACTTTGGCAAGATTGTATTTCATAGAACTCATACATCATTCGTCTGTAGGCGACTTTAAGCTTTCCACACATGCACAAATGTCTTCTCATGGAGTGAGCAAGGAGGCAAGAAAGATGATAGATTCAGGTTTTTAGTTCTGGCTATGATCCGCCTCAAAAACCAAGATGATGATGGCCAAATTCCAAACTTTGAAACAGCATTTGACAAAACAATGGTCAGAGAGACTGCAAATAAATAAACAATCAAAATCATATAAACAAAAAATATTAGTCCATGCATGCAAGACTGTGGCTTATCATGACCTCTATGTCACATCGTGGGCACCCACATCTCAGAAGACAAGAAAGTAAGCTGGGACTTTTTACAATTAACTCTGAGTGTAATATTGTTAACATCTTCAAGGACAGGGTGAAATGAACACCTCAATATTCAAACCCATCCACCAAGTTTCATGGCAGGCCATCCAAAAGTCAAACCACAAACAGCTGATTATCTGCCAGTTTAAAAGAGATGAAAAAAGCACCAGCACCCGGATTTGTTTGATCCATCACATCATATCCAGCCTGTATGTGTTGTGCAGTATGTACTCAATACCATGATGGTCCCTAAGGGAGGGCCGGCTGCCCTGCTGAGTGTTTTCACTGAGTCCAGACTGCACGTCCTCCAGGTTTCAAAGAGAAAGGATAATTTTCTGTACTCTGTACCTGCAGAGCTGAGAGCCATCAGTCGGATCATCTGATGTTGGAACCAACCAAGACGAGTCAGACAGGAGGACGTGGTGAGCTCATCCACAGCAGAACAACAAAGACATTTTAGTGTATAGAAATAAAAAAAACAACAACAAAAAAAAAAACAAAAAACACACACACACCTTCAAAGATGAAGGTGTGTGTTTACTGCAGTTCTGGTGCAATTATGCCAAAATCATTTTGATGCTAGACTATCTAACCCTGTCAAAGGCTCTTGGTACGATCCAGCACATCATCCACTGTTATCTAGTCAACCCTATATTCTGGACACAATACATTGTCTGAGAAATTGGCCCTCACCTTGGCAACCATTTGAAAACATGTTGTCTGGACAATGTCATGATTTCATTTCATTATTGTAATGAGGCTGGTCTTGATGTAAGCCCATTTTGCTCAGCATATTGACTATGTCAGGGATGAAAATCCATAAAAATGCTTTGTGGATTTGTCTCTGAGCAATGTTCTTTTCTCCCCATTGCTTTAAATACAATCCCGATTCACTGAAAACCAACAAAGTAACTTTTTGGACACGGTGCACACATTCAACATGCCCAGATAAAACCAGGTTTCCACTTCCTTAAACCGGGCTACAGTGCACATCAGATGTTAAAGTACATAAATAAACCCATCATTTTTATCCCTGAATTTATTTTTCCATACCAAGTTGAGAAACATCTATTTAATCAGAATTACAGTACAGATTTCAAGCTCAACATACACCAAGTAGTTATGTATAGCTTGGCATTAATGAGGTTTGATTTGTGGATCACCAGATAAAAACTAGCTTGTTAATGTTTCTGAATACACAACTGTTCATTTGGGGTCGCAGATCCTCCCGTGGACATTGGCTTTGTGACTGCACTGATTCAGAACGAAAAAAAGGGTTAACTCTACAATCGCAGAGACAAATGAACTTTACTCAAGTGAAGTGAAGGTTTAGCAAAAGCAAATTCATCCGCGCTGAAACACTGCTCAAACTTTCCTTGTTCTCATTGTGTGAAAAACGTTGATGTGGACTACAAACAAGTTAAGAAGTTTTTCTCTCTTTACATCTGTGCGCATGCCGGTGAAATTCGATCCATCCTAATCTCCGCTCATGTTGAATTGTTCTGGACTACATTGATAGTTAGACTTCAGATAAAAGATGAAAACAATATAGTGACCAAAAGAGGTTTGACAATATTAAAACAGATTAGGAAAAGGTGGCTTTGTCTGGCTCAACAGGTGAACTGGGCAGTGTGACTCACCACAGTTTTATTATTCAAATAGATATTTTAATATTAACAGCAGGTCTGTAGTTATTCCTGTAACACCACTTTTGATTTTTAAATTGAGTAAAAATCTAAATCACATGAGCACACTGAAGTATGTGAGAAGATTATTCACATTTTTGCTGTGCAATCTGCTTTCTGATATAACAATTTATCTCATCGAGGTTTCTGTAATTTCAGCCGAGAAGTTAACACATGCAAACATTCAGCTTTATGTTCAGTGCAGAGGAAGATAAATGTGCAGGTGGCACGAATCACTGTTTCAAAATGTGGGATGGTGATTCAGCGCTGCATGTGACAATTAACTTTTCACAAAATGTTCCCAATTCTGAAAACAAGTTACACTTTTTTTTTTTTTAAGGTAGGGCAGCTTGGTTAATGTGGTCCAGATAATGCTGTACATGTACTCGTTTTCACTTTCTGAAAATGAAGGCTATTAGAGAAGAGAAACAAACAAACAAACGTACAGTTGTTTACAGCATGAACAACACGGGCTCATGTCAAAATTAGCTCCAACAATCCAGGCATGAGGGACATTAAGGCAATGCAGAAGATGGGATCAGCAAGTCCCATCAATCATTCACGACAGCAGGCATGACTCTGGCAGCATGATGGATGGCAGCGGTGAAATGAGACAGAGAGGAATGCACCCAACTCCCAGTTCGTCGCACTAAGTTTATACTGCCACACACCAGCTCCTCAGCACTTCATGATTAGCATTAATAAAAACTACAGTAAAGGGGGTGGCCCACATGTACGGTGGGGGGAGGACTTTGCTACACAGCACATATATTATAGAGCCAAACTGAACGTTCGATACAATCATGTCTGTCACTTAAAATGCTGGAGAAGTGGACTCTTGCATTAAGAGTTAAGTTCCGCAGTTATATATTATGAAATCAAAAATATAATTAAATGCACAACAGGCTTCATGAGGATCTACTGGCGTCCAGGGCAGCAGCAGTAACACAGGGACAGCATTAAAGGCTTCACAAAACAGAAGCAGTCAACATTGTCAAAATTACCAGGTGGTGATAATTGCACTGGGAGACAAAAATAGTCTGCTTTAAGCAGGATGCTGTCACTGAAAGCAGCTGTGGAGAAAACAGCTCAGAGTCAGACATGCTGGGCTGTCGTGTCGCCACCAGCCCAATAAACTGACCGCAGAGTTTAACATGCTGTTCTACACACTGTTAAAGTCGACACACTGCAGCACACACGCAGCACAAAGAGGCCTTGACTGTTTATTCACTTAATCCAGTTTTCAATTGCAGTCTATCTGTATAATGGGGGCGGATGTGTGGGGTTCAAAAATGACTCAATATTAAAAACAAATCAAAAACTGTGTCAAGTCCAGGATAGAAAACTAAATCTTTCCTTTGCATCCTGAGCAGGAAAGAATTTGAATATGGAGAAAGGTAATTATTAGGCACAGAAAGGCAAAAAAAGGGGAAATATGACATTTCATCTGCGTGCACGCACACAAATCTCACGTCTTTGAAGAAAATTTGGTAAATAAACCATATCAAATTTACATTGGAATATTTCAGTTTATAAATATATCACTTTAATGATCCAGTTGGTGAGACTTGAACCACATATAGTTTGATTCCTGACAAGAGGACCTTTGCCACATCACATCCCTTCCACATGAAACTAATATAAAGGTAGGAGGTAACATTGCCCTTTAAACTCAAAAACGATTAGACTGCTAAGTTTTGTTGATTTCACGGTCTCATGAAAATGAAGGCTACTCCTTTTTTACTGATTTATGGCGTTAATGTTACTTTACAGATTTTAACCAGTGAACAAATTCTTGCTTCCTTCCTGTCACCAGTTGATAAAGTCAGGCATAATATATTATTCAGCTGAGATTCACACAAAAGTAAGGTTTTCTGTTCACAGGCGATGTATATCCGTCACAAAGACATTTCTGAATTACCACTCATTATATTTGAAAAGCATACACATGATTTTGACCTCGAGACGTCGAGGAGAAACATCTGGAGAAAGAATTTCTCTCCAGACTCTACTTTTATCAGGTAAAGTTCGTTTTTTTTCTGAATATTCATGAAAAAATAATTAGCAGAGCTCTGCAGGCTAAAACAAACAGACAGTTTGCTAGACAATCACAGGGGTGGTTTGATGGCGTATTGTATTCAAACAGTAATTATGTCCTTAAAATATAACATTCGTCTTTCAGCAGGAAACCCAACCCCGTCCTCACTCTCCTGCCACAGCTCACTTCCACCATTACGAGCACATTTCGTGGCTGGCTGTGTCATCTTGCAAACCCTGGATTTGACAACAACAAATACTTTATAAATATTTACCTCATTTAAATAAATTTCATTTTCAACCGAACCTGCCATGTTTATGACACTGCTGGGTTAAATGCAGCTGCAGACTCTTGAAATGAAACATGTGCTGACTTGGCTGTGCCAAGAGCTACAGTGCATGAGACACATGCAGGCTCAACTGTATTCAACATGTTGTCTTCTTCTATTCATAGGTTCCATGTCTGGGTAGAAATTCAGTTTTAGGCAGACGTGACTCAGTCATGTAGCCTATTTAATAACCAGACAGTCATTAAAATCATGCTGTGTGAATTTTATAGCAAAACATAAATAAGAGAATTACATTTTACCCTTTCACTTAAGGGTTGGCAAGTTTAATTTGATCAGCTATGATTGTGCGACCATATTGTGTGATTGTTATGCGGATCTCTATCTAGTTTCTCAATGCAAAATTCAATTTATCAGTTTCAGTATTTAGTAAAAGGAGTGAAATTAACACCTTTATCTTTTTACTCTGAATGATTTCTTTTGTTTTTAGTGGTTGGCCCTGTTTCCCCACAACAAGAAGGTTGTGGGCTCGATTCCCCACGCAAGCTGGAAACAGTTAAGCAGTAAAAGATGAACGAATGAATGAATGAATGAATGATTGGCTGCTCACAGTTTATTGGTTGTCTAGGTCTGCCACCTGCTGGCTATCCAGCATTACTGTACATTACGTATTTAAATAAGTGTCAGATGAGAGCGAGTAACAAATGCATTCAGTCTGAAAGCAAATTAAATTTGCTTTTGATTTTTATAATCAATGCAAATATGTGTATCCACTCACAAATACGTGTATTCATTGTTATTCGGTCTTATTTGATTTTAAGTCTTCAGAAAGATGTATGCTTACAGTTTGACACAGGAACTCTCTCAATGTCTTCTGCTGAAAGTGCAAATCATATCTCTGCTTATCTACAATCTAACTTTAAGGTCTTTTCGTCTGTAATAGGCTATTATTACTAGGAGGACAGTCTGGGTCCAATAAATTACACAACTGTGCTGTGGAAACTCACAACTTAAATTGGACTTAAACTTAAAAAAGGACTAAACCCCTAAAAAAGAAGACTTAAAAAAAATTACATATTTGTCACACTTCAAAATGCTCTATCTTTAGCTGGATAATTCTATATTAAGTGTATTTGTCAAATAAGAATTTGAATCTTTGAATCAATAAAATAAATTAATCGATCAATATCTGTCTAAGCTGGAGAACCCGGGGGAACCCACGCATGCGCAGGAAGAACAGAAAGCCCTCAGGCCTGGGAATCGAACCCAGAACCACCATTCCAAACTGTATGATAAAACTGGAGCTGCGTCCAAAAGCACCAAGCCTCTTTCTCTAAAACACCAACAACAATAATCTAAGCTTTAACTTAAGATTATTATTTTGTTTTTTCGTGCTTTCCAGTTGATCTTGTCAAACCGAAGCATCCGGCGCATGCGCAGTGATCGCCCAGGGAGACGGAATGTTCTGGCTCTCGACCGGAAGTACCGTCGGCCGCCGCAGAGAGGCGAAACCGGAGCAGAGACAACGACTGGGGAGACGAGGAGGGAGCCAGCGGCCCTGTGGCTGAGCTTTTCTGGATCTCAGGCGGAAGAAGCGTCCGTTATTACAATGACCAGTGGGTATCGACCTATATTTTGACTGTAAGGCATCCATGTACTTCACTCGATTGCATGTCGTCTGTGCTCGTTGTTTTCTTCCGCTCGGTAGCCAACGCCGGGTTCCGGCTATTTGCTGAGTGAGGGGTTGGGGGGCTAAATAACAAATCCCATAACGTTATTTTAAGAGCATTAATGTTGTAGGGTTTTTTAAGCACACACAGAGACCTGAAGCAAGCGGAACTATTAGATGTATCTGGACTAAGCGTGTTGTTGGAGTCACGTAGCTGTTCGGCTTTGTGTGTACGTTGTGCGTTTGTCAACACGGACGGGTCGTCCAGCTATTAGTCTGATCCTCGGCCTACAGTCGGCACAGACGCGGCGCGGCGGCGTTTGGACGTGAAATCTGCCTCCGCGGTGTTCGGGATGATAAGCTGGTGAAGTAGTAAGTCATTTTAGCTCTCCTAGCTGCGGCTCTGCCTTCGGTGCTGGTCCGTATTTACCTGACTGGCGGTAGAGGAGTGCTGCTGTCCCGGGCATGAAGCTGCTCTGGAGCGCCCCCCTGCCACGTCGCTGCTCGCTGGTTTTCAACCGGCCTCACCTCTGAAGTCGTATTTACTGTACACACTGTCAGCCTGGTTGACACTTAATGCCCCTGCCTGCTCTTTTGTTGCATTTGGCGTTTAAAGCCATTTAAAGGGTAATTCTCAGCCCCCCCCCTTCTCTCTCTCTTCTGTCTTTACTTGCAGGGGGAAACCAACGCGAACTTGCACGGCAGAAGAATGCCAAGAAGCAGAATGAAACCAGTAAAGGGAAGAGGGGAGACGATGGACTGTCCGCTGCTGCAAGGAAGCAGAGGTAGGCAGCAGTCTGAAGACACCAGAGGCTCACAAATAAAGTGGGATTTTTTTTTGTTGTTGTTGCTGCAAGCTCAACATGCTTTCATGCATTTGTGTGGTTTCAACTACAACAAAAAAAGTTGAAAAAGTAGTACAACAGATCTACTGCTAATGTGATATTTTTGCCAGAGGTTTGATTGTAGGTAAACATGAAGTGTATTCTCTCTTGAAATCTCCTCAAGGGATGCTGAGATAATGCAGCAGAAGCAGAAGAAAGCGGATGAAGCTGGGAAAAGTAGTACCAAGTCCAAGTAAAGAATGAAGTCGGAAATGAATTCAACTCAAGTGTTTCAAGAACATCCCATGTTCAGCATTCTTCCTGATATTTATGAGAAGGGATCTATCATTTTTGTCAATACTCAAGAATCTAGGATCCTACTTTCTTCCCTATGGAAATGACATTGCTTGTCGGATTTGTCATTTTACTCTGTGAAATTATGTCTGAGCAAGTTAGCGGTTGTCCCACGTTGGTGCAGCATGCAGATGAGCATCAGTGGTGTAAGCAGCAGGACAAAGATGAACAATTCTTGACACAAAACATCTACGTAACAGTTGTGTATTTTTGTACAAAAATGTCCCCTGCCTGTTTCAAATAAAGTGTATCTTTTTAGTTCATGCCTGTTTGAGATACTTTCAGTGTTTGTTTAAGTTGTATCTTTGCACTATATGCACCATTGTTGTGGGACTGTTGAAAGGCAAATGCATTACATTTGTGTGTAATTTGCATAATCTTTGTGGAATGAGTTATAGTCTGCAAATCAACAGTTTAAAGCATTTGTGCAGCTGGTATTTGAATATTATTTTCATACTTTTCAGCTTGTGAGGCCAGAAATGCATTTAAAAAAAAAAAAGCTTGTTTGGAACATTTCGTTCTATGAAATGGTGAAAAATGGCGGTATGGAACATATAATTCCACTCTGCTTAAAGAGCACAAAACATTTCAGACATTAATCGGCATTCACTACATTTTCAACATAATCTATCTACTAAATAATCCAGTTTTCCTTGATCAAAACAGGGAAACAGGTTTTTATGGAAAGAAGTGTATCTTTGTTGAATTTGATCAAATGGTTCAAGTAGATGAATTTAAAAAAGAAACATCATAGCTATGACATTGTGCTAAGTTCTATACAATCAAGTTAATCAAATTGATGAGACAAATGAATCAGCTCATCTGGAAAAATACAGTAGGACATCTTGGACACAACACTGGAAACACAAATCCATGCCAGACTCCTTCAGCAGCACTAACTTTGTACTATTGTTTATGGCATTGGCTCAGTTTATGACCATTCAAGGACTCAGAGGTATAAATTTACAAAGAAGTGGCATTTACAAGTGCAATCAGAGTCACATTCAACATGGGAACATCTTGGTATTTACTGTGAAGAGAAGAGAATAACACCCTGCCCACATAAACTTGTGTTTAAGGAGCAGATACATCTGCGCTCTGTTTCTGATATATCTGTGTTGTGTAACACCGGAGCTTGCCAGACTTGCTGTCATTAAACCTTAAACGCCAGCAGGCTCTTACAGCATAAGTAATACTGTGACCACCAGGTGGAAGCAGACACCATGGTGATTATGAAAACAGTATTCTCAAGGGTGAGCGTTGGATTTATTCACAATGGCAATGCAGTGGAAATAGTTTTTTTTTTTTTTTTTTTTTACTGGTTTGGTCTCTTGAAATGACATCCAGTAAAAAGGGTCATGAATCAGTTTGAGTACTTTTTTCCATTTCATGCACCCACACGTCCCTAAAAAAACACTTCTGTTGCCGCACCCTTGTGTTATGACTGATCCATCAGCATGAGCACAAAATCTTTATTGCTGATATTTTATAATGTTCGCTTAGCCAGTAAGCTACAGCTCAGCTTATTTATAGTCAATATGCCGCCTGTCTACTTACTGAAACCCAGCAAGTTTGTGTCCCAAGATTACAGGGTGTATAATTAAGCCACCAGTTTAGCTTTCTTCCATCTCAAATAGCAGAAGTGTGGTTGAGGAGCTGAATAGTGATGAGGAACAACTGCAGAATCAGCAGGGTGCTTAAAAAAAAAATTCTGGAAAATTCCAACCTTATCATGCATGATACCGTCCATTAAATTCAGACTGACTTGTCCTTAGGTCCGGGCCAGTTTTCTCCCAGAAAGCAGACAAAAGACGCCGTCAGCTCATCTAATTAAATTCATACAAGACGCTTCATGTCTTCATACTCCCTCAGCTGTATTTCTTGACATGTGCACTGTCAGCCTGGATAAGGCGAATCTACTTAAAACAATTGTGGAGACCAGTTTTTCTAAAAAAAAAAAAAAAAAGAAGTAATGTTTGATAAAACCTTGAGTGAATTTAACTTGAAAGCTTGAAGGGATAGAATTGTTTTAAGTTCAATTCGCTAAAAACAAAGCTGATTAACCTTAAACTGAAAATCGTCGAGTCACATGCACATTTAACTGAGCTTTGTCGTTATCAAAACGTTGGCATTTTGTTCAGCATTCTACTCACAAAAAGTTGCATTAATAAGCACTGAATCGGTTAGCTGCTCATGAGCAGCCCCTCTAATGCTGCAGCATACAGTCCAAAGACAAAGTTTAGCTTCACTGCTGATTCCACTTTGTCAGTAGAAATGAATGTGAGCATGAATGGTTGTTTATCTCTTGTCCTGCAATAGATCTGGGTATAAATAATGGATGGACAAACTATAAGAAGGTAACTTGTGGCCATTTTGGGTTGCACATAGTCAGCAACAACACTGAGGCAGTGGGATTCAAACCACAATTGATAGGCATGAAGACTACACTGCACCACCACCAGTCTGAGTGCAGTCCATGGGTTCTTGACTTAATGACACTTTAAGTCTGAGACTTGGGATCAGCCCATTGTTCCCCATCTCAATTCACCTGTATATTGAAATATCTAATAACTCAGAAAATACCAGCAAAAAATTGTAAGACTCGCCTTATTGTGAGCTACATATGACAGTCCTTTGAGAATAAGCGTTTGGAGGATCCTCCTTTAAGTAATCATCACATTCATCTTGTGTTGATAAATATAGGCACTGGCAGGAGGTCCTCCTGTTTCATTATTCTGAGGAAAAAGGCAGAACAGTATTTCAATAACACTTCAAACAGTGACAGTGCTGCAGTCGCTTAGATAATGGCTGCACGATAAGTGATGGTGTTCTAAAATGTGGACCCAAAATGAAACACAGCACAGTGTGTGCACAGTAACTGTATCTCCATACCCATATAACTATAAATAATGATAGCGCAGGGGGAATGGCATTAACTATAAACGCTCCTCTGATATTGATTAAATTTGATACGCCTGTAAAAATCTAACCATATGATTTTTATTTGATTATCACAGCAGGATATGATTACTTACTGAACAGTTTTACTTTCTCTACCCTAAAATGCAATCAGCTGAGCTGAGATAACAGTGCATGCTCACATATACAGTTTTGTGTGCATGCATATTTGTCCACATGAAAAATGTCATCATTGATCTTGGGTGAGAAATAATCAAACTTAATAGCTTGACATTTGTGAAATGTGGTGATGTGCTGTTATTTATTGACCTCACTGAATGAGGTCAGCACAGGAAGTTACTGCTCCAGCACACGTCACCTTTGGAAACGGACAGGCTGGCTGTTTCCACTTTTCAGTCCACATCTTAAGCCAAGCTAATGTCTGCTTGTTGTAGCTTTACATTTGTCATACAGGCATGAGAGAATAAGTGAATAAATCTCCCAAAATATCAAGCCACACTTTTAATTTCCCAAATGTGAAAGGATGAATTTGAACCCGACTCTTCAATCTTCAGCTTGATAAACAAGCACAGACTTGTGTCTAATTGCTTGCACCTAAGACGCAAGATTGTGCAAGCTGTGAAAACAATATTCCCCCAGGACAATAAACACAACATTATTCTGTACACAATCAGTTGGGATCCTCTTTAACTTTAGTATGTAAAAAAATCTGTGTCCTATTCGCTGAAATTAAGGCTGAACCAAACTGAATCAACTGAACAAAAGCCAAAAATAGCTAGTTTTATTTCTGGATCACTTTAAACGGGAAATGTTTCAGGTTATTACAAATCGTCATCCATTCCACAATATTAACTGCTACATGCACATCTTTTTCCGAAGAGAGATGAGATGGAGGTACCTGAGCTGAGAAGTTCCGTCTGGAAATTGTTTTTTTTTTTTCCTTGACTACGAAAAGTAAACCTGCTTTTCAATTTCACCATCAATGGCTGCAGCGAACAAAAGGCACTTTTCACAGTGCAGTGATTTGTTAATAATGAATAGCAAATTAGTGTCTCTGCTCATCATCAATCGGTCGGTGACAGCAGATGAGCGGCTGGGGTTGAGAGTAAATGGGATCTGTCACAGTGTATCGAAAGAGACAGATTACTCTGTGGTTTGGTGAAATTCAGAAAAATAAAAGAGCACAACAGACAGGGGCAGGGCAGGACCCTTGTCGCTGGGCCTGAGACAGTGGCAGTGAGCTTTGCCTTCCATGTGACCATCAGGTCTGTCGTATGGAAGAGGTCTTTTATCCCTGAGGCAGCTCATCTCCACCTCAGTAGAAGATAAAGATTTATGCCCAGTGCACTGAATTTCCTGCAGGATGCCTTGGACCTGGGCTGTGGCTCTTTTCTTTGTGGCATGCTGCATGCCAGGTAGTGAAGTGGTTAACACTGCTGCCTCACAGCACCAAGGTTTAGGGTTTGAACCCAGGTGGCCCTCCATACTGTGGCTTCCTCCCACAGTGGAATTACATGCAGGTATAGTGTGAGCATAATCGGTGACTCTAAATTGCCTGTGAGTGTGAATGGTTGAGGCTGATTTTATGTCTGAGGCTCAGTCAGTTTTGGCTTGTCTGTGAAAATGGATTCCCTCAACGGTGCATGAAATGAACTGATACAAGCACAACGCCAGAGTCTTTTTGTTGCATGCAGCCACCTCTCTTTATCTCTAAAGTTGATATCCTGATGACCATCAGGATGGAAATGGACATTTGTTGGTTCAAAAAGAAGATAATCAGATTCTAACTTTACTTTAATGTCGTCTATCTGTGATATGATCCACTTGGCTTGATTCTGTAAATTTTGATTTATGGCCCAGTCACATAGCTTTTGTGATAAAACCATGTTTGGGCATTATTATTACTTCTGGCTGCTCTTTTGAAACATGTTCTTTCTGTGAACAGAAGTCTGAACAGAAGTCAACACTAAACATATTGTTAGGATGAAATTATTGTTGTTCAGGATGATGATTAAATTGCTGCTTTGGTAAATAGATGAATAGCAAAAAATAAATCCTTCTGTACAGCTCTTTACTGGGTAATTGGCATTGTGAGTTGGAAACAAGGCTTTCTTTAAAAGTGACAGACGCTGTAATTGCAACAGTTCATGTTTATTTAAACTGTCCCAGACAAATCAGGAGATGAAAAGTGCTCATCAAGACTCACTTTTTATGTATCAGACCAGCAAAATTGCATGACGACACTGAAAAAAAGACAGTAAACTTACTGTGACTATACACAACGTGAAGAAATATGCTGAGAGCTGCTGCTGGTGTTGTCATCACCCAAATCTCTTGCACCTTAAGTGCTGCCTCTGCATCTCAATTTGTGTGCTTGTCTAGTTGTGATGTTGCAATTTCAAGTTGTTCCTGCTCATTCTGATATATTCAGAGTCTTCCATTCTCATCATTTTCAGTCCAGGGAGACCAAATGAGACGAGTTTGATCTGGATTCTCTGATCCACTGTTGATGTTAAAGGAGGTCACATTTTGGCCCATTTAGAAACCATGTGGGATGTGACTTTTCCCATTAAATAGAATAGTTGGTGCTAATAAAGATGAATACAGATAAACGCTAAAGATGTTTTACAGGAACTTAATGCTGTCATTAAAAACCTGCTCTGTTATGATATGTGTTATAGGTATTGGTACATTCAGCTCATTATATTTAATAGAATCCACAACTTTAATCTTTAAAACACAACTTGCCTCAGACAAGCCAGCTGTATCTGTTAATGTTTGAGTCTGACCAGACTGTTTCCAAACTTTCATAAGTCTTTGTCACACAGAGCCAGACCTCTACCGAGTCCTCCTCAAGAGTACATGGTTTTCATTTCCAAATAGACTAAACAAGGATAACACCAGATAACAGAGGTGAAAGCAGCGAGTGCAGACCCAACAGGGAAGAACACTTTCACAGCATCCAGTTTTTGGTCCAAGCTGAGCAAACCTCGATGTCCGACTGAGACACCCTCCTGCTCTCACTGCTCTGGAAGAGCATCCTTAGGGCAGCTGCCCAAAAGCACTCAAGGAAATTGTAATCACGGTAATCAAAACCGCCAATGTCCACCACCAGCCAAAGACCACAACTTCTCTCAGGACCTGATCATTGTTTAAGAGATCACCAAGCAGCTGATCATGCTGGAACTAACAGTACCCTGGGAGGAGCATATGGACAAGGCCAACAAGAGGAAGCACGCCAAGTACGAGGAGATTGTGGAAAGGTGCCCAAGGCGAGGCTGGTGAACTTGCTGTGAGTCTGCAGAGGTGAGCTGCAGAGGATTTGCAGTATGTTTACACTGCTGGGCATCACTGAGCAGACAAACAGTAGGGCAATCAGATCAGCCACTGAAGCTGCAGAGAAAGCCTCTAAGTGGCTCTGGATCAAGAGGGCAGATGGGTGAATGCTGCTGTGATGTAAGCTGGGTTTCTAATCACCCCTGGCTCGGTCACCTAGACAAGTGCAGTGGATGCTTTCAGAGCCTGATGGCACCAGGTTGGAGTATCTGTAAGCTGGATCTTATTATAAACATGACAAAGTCGTGATGAAGTCGTGCGCAAACAAAATGGGGGAACGCATCCTTTCACACTAATGTAGAACCATCAGTATGGGCCTGTGGAAGAAAATGTATCGGTCTTAAAATAGACTGAAAGCAAATCATTTTTACTGCTTATAAAACAGCCATATTTCACTCACGTATCTAGTTAACCACTTGTGTGCTTTCCAAAATCCATTATTTGCACAAATTGATACAATTGTTAAGTTCTTAAACTTGACAATGCAGGACTGAGTATACTCAGACATTGTTGCCTCAGAAAACAGCGAAAGAGCCCAATGAGTTACATTTGAGTCTACATGTAAATATACGGGAATGATTAGTGAAAAAAAACAAAACAAAAACCTGGCTTTGATATTCTTGAAAACCTACGGTTAAATATAACAGGATAAGCAGGAATCTGGTTGTTGTTTACAAGAACAGATGGTAAAATGTATGTTCAGAGACAACACTGACTTTTTATAAGCACTTTGCCTCCAGATGCTCGAGTGGTCAGATAACATCTGTCATTTCACAATAACAGATGATACACTCTTCCCTCTGTCTAAAGAGACCATCTGTAACACGGCTTTATCAAAATAAATACACTAAATTAAGCCGTGAATCATCCAAACAGACGGGATATTTGCAGATGTCAGTGTACGATGGCCAGAGACGTAAGCGTCAGAGGATGTCGTCATTTATGTTTAAATGTCCCACAACAGTTAAAGACTTCCTCATATTTGTCGACCGCTGCTGCTCAGCTGACAGAATAATCACAGATTGCAAACAATGCCATCAGAGGATGATCGTCAGCAGCCCCGGGGTAACTGAGTGTAACAGTGAAACTGCGGAGGCAGAAAAGAAGTGAGAGAAAAAAGTGAGAAAGGGATGATCTCATCAGTTTGATGAGCCCACCGAGATCAAAGTCCACAGCAGACTGACGAACTGGAAAGAAAACAGAACCCAGTCTTTACCTGAGCTGTACCATGATCAAACACAGCAGCAGGGTGTCATCATCGCTCGCTCTCCGCTGAGTAAACATCATTCAGTTCTGGGCAGCAGCTACAGCATCTCAAAAAACATTACGTATGAGCAGGCGGCCCTCCGAGTGACCGCCGTCTAATGAACTGAGTACAAAGAGTTCACAACTCGTCATCAATTTCAGCGGCGGGAGAAGGAGTCGCTCTCTTTAGCTGAAACAAAATACACAGCTAAAGTATAAACCTGTTTCATTACATATATATTTGGAAAAATATATATAAGTCCAAACTGAATAAAGAAACACAACTCATTGAATCAAGAAATGAATCTTTTCAGCTAAAGCAACACAAGTTTAAATTAATAGTGGCAATAAGATGGCACACCTTTATGACCCCAAGGAATGATTTACGCAGGAGTGAAACTTCACGACTTCCATGCGTTCACTTACTCCTCCAAAAGCTGTATTTGCTTGTGAAAGATCTTCCCTCTGCACAAAGTTCAACAGCAGCAATCCAAAGAGGGAAACAGAAGTTCCTCTAATCCTACATTTCAAAGAGCAAGTTAAGTCGTCATGAAGGTTTAGTTAGTATTCATTTGGGAAAATGTGCCTAATGCTCCTGGTTCGTTTGAAGACTTCAACTTAGATCCAAATTTAGCTATAAACTCAATCTCTCATCTCACGGCCAGGGTTAAACACTAAAACACAGCTGCTTGCCACATAAAATGGACTCGCATCCATGTGTCAAAACATGTATTTTATTTGTTTATCTTAAAAAATTAAAATAAAGTGCTTTTTATGTACAATATAATAAAAACAACAGTCACAATCTCAATGATACAAAAAATACAGTTCACAATGTTATTTGTACACAACAAATAAAAAAAAGAAATCATGCAGGCAAGACCACATTTGTCTAATAGTTACTCACTCAACTAAGCTTATGGTGTTCAGTATGCTGAGGCAAAGCTGTTGCTGTGTCTCATGACTGAGCCAATATGGAGGATTTAGAGCTGTGCTTGCATCTTACGGCAGTACTACATCGTGCAGCACAAATAACTGATTACTACTATTGTGCTGTTCCTTTGTTGTATGACTGTTGAAATAAAACACTGAAAAGATGTCGCAATGGAGTTATTTTAGGAAAATAGACTGCTGAAAATGTGATACAGTTGGCTACATTCATGTCCAGTACAGTATGTTGCATTACTGAGGAGCCACTCAAAATGAAGCATCACCCACCATGGGATTATTTTTCTTTTAAGTGAAAAGCATGTCATTAATAAATATGCACAACTTTTACGACACAGTATTTACCATTTTGGCATTATTGACTATTAAGATCGAATGGTATCGTTAATTCAGGCTTTCTATATGAGATCAGGAAGTAATATCATTGTTAAATATTCAATTGTTGCACAAAGTGTTTCCTATGCGCACAGCATCACTTTTTGACACAAGCGAAGACAGAATAGTACGAGATTTTGAGCAGCTCCCTGGTAAAGTTAATGGTGGCTTGGGTGAAACTATAAATCTATAGTTGACCCGTGTTGTGTTGTGGAGGTTAGTGCGCCCGCGGAGGGCTACAATCATGCCATTTCCCCACATATCTGTTGGCGAGGTCACTGCTGGGTGGTGTACAAGGTGGCACGTGGCTAAAGGCAGAACTATGTGATGTCTAAAGGCATTCTGTAAATATGTAGTGAGGTCATCCATCAAGCAAATCAAAGTAGGTTAGTCAGCCTGGAGAGGCTTTAAACGTCTTCGTTTTAGCAGCGGTCACGACCACGTTCTGCACTGACTCTTATTCTTGTGACGGATCTGTCGTATTCTGGTTCATTTCACCCGTCTCAGCACACAGAACAAAATTAAAGGAGTCAGGAGACATTTTGAGAAATTTGATACTCCTCACGTCTGTGTGGCAAATATTAAGCTGTAGTTTGCTTTGAAATGAGACTGAAAACTTTAAAGTAAAGACTGGGCTCACTTTTATGTAACGTTTCCCCCTAAAACATGACAATGTTGTTAACTCTCCGTAACGCTGTGATTAAACCTATTTCTAACAATGCAAAAGGCTTCTTTGAATTCAGTGTGAGGTGAAAATGAACACAGACACTTTAACTATTTTGGTTTAGTCGCTGCCGGCTAACTTTTAGCTAAGCACAGAGAAGCTTGGCTACGTCCAATGACCAACAGGCACAAAAGAAAACTGTGCTTCGTTGAATCTTTATGCTAAACTAAGATACTGTAACCAGCTACGGGGTGTCCCTTTGTTTTTTTTCTGTACTATCTAAATTATTCCATATTTTCTGCATTTAATTTGATACAACATGAAAATGATAGATTTCTGCTTTGATATGCTTGATAAAAACCAGTCCCGGTGCTGAACAAACAGCGTGAGTGCTGAGAAATGTACTGCATTTTGTGCAAGAGTTGAGATGTAAGCTGAAATAGGCAGTAAAGCGTGATGGGAGAAACAAAAAAACAAAAAACAAAAAAAGAAAGAAACAAACAAAAAAAAACAAAACAAAAAACAAATCAGCAGTAATCACTCTAGTTTCAAGACTATCTCTACAACACATCTTGCACAAGGTCCCTTAAAAACACACAACATTACTCACAGATACTGTATATACACAGCAAAAATGAATGGAAAAAAGGAAACACTGACCACTGTTGCGCAGTATGCTGTGCAATTATTTTGTCAGCTTGTAGCAGTTACGGAGCATTTCGTCATCTGCTCAGTGTTCGAAATGGCAAAACGTCGAATATATACTGTAAGCTTACTTGATCGATACAGTGAACTGGCTATGTGTTCTAAGACATGTGGTGCCATATTGTCCCGATGGATGTGTAAATGTTCCTCATTCAGATTTACACACCACTAATCAGCTTCCTACATCTTTGGAAAACTCTGCTTGGTAAGTCTCAAAAGTCTAAGCAATGTGGGCGCAAGAGTGTTTGTAATGGCTGCACTGGTCCCTGTAATAACTGGCTTCTAAGAGTTATTTTCCTTAGCAGCTACTCATCCTGTTTCTCAGTAGTTGCATTTCTTAAGAGTATGCCCACTGAAATGTGCAAACCTGGAAGTTCTCAACACCCTGATTACTTGTGCTTTCACATTAACGTGTTGACACTGGACTCTACTGGATGCCGTGTATTGTAAGAAATGTGACCTGGCTGGATGTGGCTTATTTGGAGCTGATACAGCGCTCTCTGTGCATCTACATCACTACACAGTTCGGCTGCAGTCTGGACAAGACGCCGCTCTTTATCTCTCCCCTACAGCGTTTCTGAGTGCACTTATCCCAACATTTATTTTTATTTTTATTGTTTCTGCTTATCAAGCTCAATGTACCTGTATGTTTCAGTGTGAACACTAAGAAGGCAGATATAACTCCTTTAAGGGCAGCTGTTGGAGGAAAAAAAAAAAAAAAAAATCGGGAGTATGTTCTCATCCATCTACCAACAAGGAAACTTCCACGCCGTAACCTTTGGCCCCAGTTCTGATTCATGATCATGAAAATCAATTACTTTTTGTACGCTAACAGTCTAAATTTCCACTTGCTCTTCACATTCCGCACAGATCATTTGTGAAACCCAACTCTGGCTCCATCACCATGTGCTCTTCGACAGCGAGCGATGCTAACACAATGCATGAGATGGGAGTGGTCATAACAGAATGGCACCATTGCATTACCAATAAGACAATCGAGTTGTTTTTATTTATCTTTTTTTTTTTTTTTTTTGGCACAGTGCACGTGATTTTGGTGCCCTGAACATGGTTGAGGCGTAGGCGGCCCCACCTCCCTCCATTTCTTCTTCTTGGCTCTTTGTGTCTTTGATGTCAGGCCTGTTTTTTGCCAGAGAAACAGGATGGCTGCGTGTTGGCCATTCGTCCTGTCACCTGCAGGTCAATACTGAAGAACAGTGCAGAAATGTTGCGCAGCGAGCACCCGAAACTGTTCACGGTGCAGTTTTGCATGACAGAGGCGGAGGTGAACGCCCGCATTTAGGCCTTGGAGCATCATTTCTGATCACATTTTTTCTTGATCCACCTCAAAGTCCTTTCCAATGTTGTTCCAACAGGCTTAACCAAGATGTGGAGTCCACTCCTAGTCGGCTTCGCCTCTCAAAGGGAACAAACGTGTTTCGGACTTTCTTCCAAAAAGCCTGCATCATAATGAAGATGTATATATGATAATATTCTCCTAAACTTGAACACTTGGTCTCCATGTAGCTGTAGCTCGGTTCTAGTGTATGCATAATAACGGTATGTGTGGCAGCCGTGTGCAGGACTACACATACTCAAATATGGCTGGACAACATATCAATATTTATAATTTATTGTCTATTGTTTTCATTATATAATGTGATGGACATCAGCTCGACAATTTAAGGTTGGATCTTGCATATCTAAAGAGATATTGTGATTAATATTGATACAGGAGGAAGGTCTGTTTATTATTTATTGTTCTAGTTTTCCTTCCTGAATATCGCCCAGCGCTACACCCACACACATATGCTGTAAGTGGCCATGAGATGGACTCAAAAAAAAAAAAAAAAATGACTGAGTTATTATAACTACTCATAGCAGCTGCCATGGTTAGTGATCCTGTTTGAAACCGGATTGTTGTGCCGCTTCCTCGCCACGCCCCAGCAAGCAAACCGGACCAACCTCTGGCTTTGGAGTGGAAATGGTTAAATGAAATGACCTCCGCACATGATCACAGATCAAGGATGGTTAAAATAAAAGATGTGCTGTGATGTAGGAGGATGTCAGCATCTCCTCTCCCTCACTCAGTGGCCTGCATCCTTCATGGGGATACAGGGTGGCATCTTTTAGCGTGCGCTGCGCTCTCATACGATGGAGTCCTTGATCTCGGAGCCTAGCCTCACTCTGGGCCGAGGGCAGGTCGGGGAGTACTCGACGTGGCTCTCCTTCAGTTTAAGCGGCCGTCTGTCGGACGCCTCGGAAAAGCTCTTGCTGTTGTCTGGAGAGGACTCGTGCGTAGGCGTGCTGCAGATGTAGTTGTCGTTTAAGGTCTGGTAGCCCTTGTGATCAGAGGTGGAGACGGGGATGGTGTTGCCATTGAGGGGCAAACTCTCAGCAGGCTTTCCCACAATCCTCGGCTTCTTCTGCTGCATGTTGGGACACTCGCCCTGCTTCAACATGGACTTCATGTGGTCGCGGTTCCTGTAGATGACGAACAGGGAGAACACCACGAGCGAGAACGCCAGCAGGGCGCACACCACAATCAGTTCGTTCCAGTACGTCTTTGTGTGGACTTGCTCGGAGCGGGACTCGCCGGGCAGGATGATGGTTTCTTCACGCTCAATGTGAGGTGTGCGTGAATGACCCATCAGAGTGGTGCTCTCTTGGCGGGGCTCGGCCCTCACGCAATAGTTGGCCAACAGCTGGCGGAAACCCTCCTCCTCCGACCAGCACTCGTAGGTCTCCGTCCTGTCGGCCTGAGCGACCACAACCAGGTTCCCCTCAGGAGTAGCGTAGAGGAACTGGCCGGCACTTTCACTGTAGCGCCACCTCCTCTGTGCCAGGTTGGACCGGAGCTTGCAGGGGAGGACTCTGAATGTGTTGGCTGGGATGGTAATGAGCTGACAATGAGAACCACCTAATAAAAAAAACAGAAGAAGAACATTTTACGTTCCCATTAAAAGGAATATGGCTTAAGGAAGCAAACAGGCCATATCTTTGAAGATTTAGTCAATAACGACATCACTGAATCTTGTTGGATTTAAAATTTATATGAATAAAGGACACAATTGAATGGCTCCATTTTCTTTTATGCAGAATTTAATGCCACCTCGCCAATATGTGCCATCTCTATATTCATACTGGTGTTGTGTAGATGAGGCGACGAACATCAGCTTCATTAAAAACCTGCACAAACAGAGACAGACTCACGAGAAGAAGCTGGTCTGGTAGACCTGGTGCTGGGAGACGTCTTGTTACAAATGGCTGATGTATCGGCCTCCTCCACATCCTGCTGCCAGTGACTGAGCCATGACAAACAGAACAACAGGGTGACGGTTAGCAGCTGTAATGAGGAGAAGCCTGTGTGGATGCCCTCATGTCCCCTTTAAGTCTGTTATTATGAGAAGAGCTTGGTCGGTGTGACTAAGAGAACAAGCCTCTTTTTAAAAGCTGCTTGCTGAAGTACAGGACTATGAGCGGTGGATGTTCATGTGTTTGTTTGGGTCCATGTTCACAACAAAAACAGACATTTCACAATATTTTTCAGCATGAGCATGTTTTACTGTTTATGTAATATACTGACACAGTGCTTGTGTTTATCCATTCCCTCTTACATCAGGGTGAGCTTCATAGATCTATGTCTGATTGATCAGGCCACAACTTTGGTCCATTGCGAAACAAATTAACTCCTGGATGGATTGCCAAATGCTTTTTATATCTTTATCTGAGGTTCCCACAGTGGAAAACCTAATCAACGACCCACTGAATTTTCATCTAGTGCCAGCATGAAGATGATAGCGCCACGAACACTCTCTTTGTAGTTATGATTGAATGGGAATGGCCAGAAAAATCTTATCTTTTATTTACTCTTTTCCTAAATAGTGCTTTGTGTGGGAGAAATAATTGAATCTATACAGGCTCAGACTCTGGCACTGAGATAATTTGTATGTGGGATTGTACCTGTCTGGTGGAGCCATCCTAACGTCCCGACACAGCCACCCGGTCCAGGCGCAGTAGGGGTCTCTGGACAACACACACTCTCCACAGCTCAGGTAGTTGGAGCAATTGGCGACAGGAACCTCCACCAGCCCAGAGTAGGATGACACAAACAACAGGCCCTGTGGGCAAAACCAAACACCATGTGTGAGTTTGTGTGTGTGACAAATCACTCATCGAAAGGTGAGTGCAGAGCAGAACAGACCTTCTGCCTCCTGTTATAGATTTCTCATTTCAAAAAGGGAAGCCATGCTAAAACAATTACTCACGATAAGCAGAACAATGTAATCTAATCAGAGGACTAACTCTGACCAGATGAGTTATTTGGTTGTAGTTGAAAACACATGGCGACATGTTCACATTGGTTGAATCAACGCCTTGTTGATATATTTCCTTTTATCCTTTTGTGTTTCTAACACAGAGCGCACATCTTTGCATGTCACCTATATGTGATAGCACAGTGAATGTATCAAAAATACTGACGCACCCCGAGTTCCCACAAACAGAGTCTATATTTAGGCCATCTTATCTTCCAGTATATCAGAAGGACACCATGTGGATTCTGTCTTAGTCTTTCATATCCCTATTTGGAACTAAGAATACACTCGCAAAAAGTATCTTGGACTTTATTGGAATTACATAATGTTAGATAAGGTTGCAGTTTGGCTGCTTTGGCCTGAGGGGTTGGCCGTTATGCAATAAAGAGTGAGAAGGTAATGAAATTTAGCTGTGTGTAGTTCCAGACGGTGCTATAACTTAAAGGGAAAACTCAGTGGAAAGGCCCCAGTGGAAGGAAAATGTCTTTAACCGGTCTTCGCGCCAGTTAATCTAGCTCTTCCACAGGTTTATTACAGGAAAATGAATTTGATTATTGAGACAAACCAGTATGGCCATAATCATTATGGATATCATGTTCGATGCAATAAATGTATTTGCACTTGTTTTGTGTTGCTGAGGAGAATTGTGATTCACCCGCTGAGGATCAAGTTCAATGTGTTGCACAGGCTGAGGCTCAGGAAACAGAATCAGCTCCTCTATGATGTGCATTTTATCGTTGGTGTTGATGGCCTTATGGAGCTTCCCATCATCTAGAAGACAAAAGAAGCAAAGATGAGTGACTGAAATTGAAGGCAGGGGAGCAATGAAGCAACTTCTGCCGATTTTATAGCACAAATTATACCCACCAAAGTGCTTTGTTTGTACAGATAGTTGGAACATATTTGATATCTTATTTTTTCTCTTTTGAAAATGCTGCAGTCAGACAGAGATGCTGTTTGATGCGCTGTACCTGTCCCGATGAAGAGCACGTCATAAGCCCTCTCCATGCCTTGGATCTTGTGCACGGCAATTTGAGTGTAACGCACGCTGCGTTTCAGCAGCAGGGGAGCACTGCGGATCACGCTGTCCATCAGGAAATGGTCCTTGACAAAGTTGAGCACTTTATCTGGCATGTGTAATGATGACTGGATACCCATTTGCCTGGCGTGGTTGGTCACACACTGTACGGGAGTAAATTAGAAATGAAAAATGAATTGCTGCTCGTTCTGGAAATCCAAACACACAATGAGATAAGGCATCAGATTGACCTAGGTTAATGTAAAACATTTGTTTTGCTCTAGAGAGCTTGGGCGAGACTATCGGATTCTGTCTTTGAATTGGCAAAGAAACTGGAGGAGACCGTCTGTTTTCCATCAGGCTCACTTATTTAAAAACATATTTTTTCAAATAAATAACAAAAAATTCAGTAAACAGGCTAAACTCGATGTTTTGATGGCGCCTCAACATAGTTTTTAAATGTGATAAAATAAATATTTGGGATTGTATCAAAAACTGTTATTCTTCTGACTGAACAGGGAAAAGCTAAAGTTTCTTGAATGAACAGCTGGACAGACTGAACCAAAGGCCATCGTCACAGGTTACGGCCGTGGACACTCACCGCTCCGGGCCGTGGTTCTGGCACCGGGTGGTTGTAGGTGTACCACTGCTGGGTCTCCCTGTTGACCTCTCGGTAGCGCCCACTGAAGGCTCTCTCCACCTGAGCCATGGTGAAGGCACACACTGCCGAGCTGCCCGAGGCTCCTTTATACCTGCGAACAAAAGGAAACATTTATATTGTTTTTCTTGTTTCACAGGTTTGGGGGAAAAAAAAAAAACAAAGCAAAACAAATTCCATCCGTTCTGCTTTTTTTTTTGGTATTTCAACAGGAAACTGGAACAGCAGTTTGTCACCGGAGAACATTTGTAGTGATTCTACTCAAATGATTTCCATATTAAAATTTTTATTCTGTTGAAACGTTACACTTTGGGGTTGAACAGGTTCGTGTTAGAGTTTAAACTCATTGCAGCTGCTCTGAATTCAGAGGAGCACGAAAGAGTGCTGGTATTAAATAATAAGACGAGGTCAAAAATCTAGAATCCACTCATGTATGGTCAATGTTTTGACGTAAAAAACACCTTTGCATGTTATTTACCTTCAGATTTCAGATGTTTACCTTTCTCCTACTCTCCGTCCACAGTATTTTAACACAGTTGGCTTTCCGAAAAAGTTGTTCTCAATTAACATTTTGATTTTTTTTTTTTTTAATTTGCTGTCAGAAAAACGTGTCTGAGCTGCGGCTGATTTCATAACCAAGACGACATCTGATAAAGCCCCCAAAACAACAGAAGGTGAAGATAAAGATCCTCTTATGACTTCTACTATCGTTACTTGTAAAATGACAGCAGAGAGAAATAGTTTGAAGCAAAACAATATCTTTCTCTCTTGTTGTGTTTCTCACACGGTGCACAGTCTGCTTGTGGGATTGACGATCGTTTTAAACAACTGTATTTCCTTAAAAAGTACTTGGAGCCTTTACTTTCCTCAACAGCAGCACAAAGCTTATGGCCTCATTTGTTTTAGGTTGGCAACACTCATAGAAACTGCCCAATTTGTTTCGAAAGAGCAGCAGACAATGGAAAAACTCTGTTACCACTGTGAGGTGAAGACGCCGTAAAAGACGGTGCTCTCCCAGCTGTCTCCCATAGGCTTCAGGACAAACATGTCCTGGATGATGTTGAAAGGGAAGCCATCATCAGGGAGGGAACACAGGAGCTGGGCCTTCAGGAACGTGGTCCATTTCTTCTGCAGCACTCGCTCACCTCCCTTATCTCCCTGCAAAGAGTTTATAATGAAAGTTACAGGTGATTAATTTATTCATCTTAATTCCTTATGCGTGTGTGTGAGTGTGTTTCTGTAAGACTCTGTTTATAGCAGAGAAACAGGGACTCGGAGCGGACGAGGACACAGAGAGTCGGTCTCAGAAGACACAGTAGTGAGGATGAGCAACAGAAAAAAGAGGAAGGAGAAGGGGGACTTTCACTCCATTTTGTATGAAATGTGTTTTTCAGCCAGAGGGAGTATGGCTGTGGTGGGTGGAGAGGATGCAGTGGCCTCTGAGTCACCTCTGGACAACAAATCGAGACTTCCAGAAAATAGGAGTGGAGCGGGATCAGTGTCTGAGGGACACACCCGGCCTACAGCAACAGCCTTCCTGGATTTCCAATTAAGCTGCGAGACAGGCTAGACTGGAAAACTTGTGGCAAGCTAGTCAGCTAGACACCTGGGCAGCATATTAACTTCAAGATCCCTTCCACATGTTGTACGACACAAATACATACAACACAAAAACCATATATTTATCGCCCGGCACAAGTGATTATTTGAAATAGCATAATGGAAAAAATATTTTTCTATTCTCAAAGCTGTAGCCAACATGTTTCCTACACAGTCTCAGTGTTGTGTTCATCAGGCACGCACATCATTCTGCACAGAGAAAGTCAAACAGCCAACCAAATGAGTTTAAATAAGCTGCAATTTGGTAGCTATTAGAAAGAGCTTGTGTTGCACCATCTCTCTTTTTGCTTTGGTATGGAGGTCAACCAAAGAAACCTAAAAGGGACCATCGTGTCTTTTTTTAGGGAATAAAAGGGGACAAACAGTCACAATGACAGCGCTTTCGATGTCCCGATGGAGGAGGTGAAATCCTTTCCTGTGGAGCAGCATATATGTGGAGCATTTATAGTAAATTGCAATGGATAATTTCAGAATAAAAGCGGTTGTCCATGTAGAAGATGCCTTCGCCCAAAATATTAGGTACACTTTGAAGGAGGGGAGATGGTGAAATGGAGGCCAAACAGAAGTTGCTCTTCTTTTAAGCTGTCAGACAATATTTATATGAACAGCTATCAGAGGACTTTGCTTGGACTGGCAATTATCAAAAAAGCTTGTAAGCACACACCAAAAGAAACTCCTCCCAAATACTGATAGCAGGCTGCAGCAGCAGCAGCAGCAGGAGCAGGAGGAGGAAGACTGGGACCAAAACAAGTGGTCTCGCCCAGCCTCCAGACAGTTCTCCTACCTCAGATCCAAACTGTCCCACGAGCCTCCAAAACCCTGAACAACTCCTACATAACATCACTAAGGAGTGAATCAGCCTTGAGGTGGAAAAAAAAAAAAAAAAAAAAATGCAACTAACTAAAACTAGAACTACCGCTGTTTCCTCCCATGCCGTTACACACAAACAACCATCCAGCTCAACGCTGAGGTCAAACCTTGTGGGACTGATGTGGGGCCTGGAAGCCAATTACTAGGCTGTGCTAGTAGCCTGTCCACATAATGAGGAGACCGCATTCCTGCTCTCTCAGCTGTCCACCGCCGTTGTTGCTGTGCTCCGCTGAACAGCTTGTACTTTTAATCGCACAGACCACTCCCCCCCTGCCGCTGCCCTCCAAAAAACACAAAAACAAAACACACGCTCCTTTGCATTGGCCCGTTAACAGTTTGTCTTTTCAGATTCAGATTCCTCACATTTGTCAACTAGAAAACGTACATGAGGTGAAAGAAAATGGTGCCACTCGGTGCTCATAATCTGCCTGCTTTCCAAAGTCCCTCAGCGTGCACACCTGAATAAACAAAAGAAAGAGGGAGTGGAACAAGGGAGGAGGACAGATAGGAAAGACGAGGAAAAACAACCCAGAAGCAGAATTACTGGCCTAAAAAAGTAAAAGAGAAGTTCAAAAACAATGAAAAAACTGATGATGTTTGCACTTTTATCCAGCAAGAAACGGGCCCTCTCTATAATGTCGTGAATGTCGGCCCAGCAGAACCGGCACACTTGGACATGTGAACATGGAGTAAAAAAGGAAACGTTCATGCTTTCCATCAGAGATGTTATAGATACTGAGCCAGCTGACTGGGAGGGGCCTTCATACCTCGGTGTTACTGGACTCTGAGTCGGAGCTTCCTGTTCACTGACCGAGCACACAGGATGTGTGTTCAGATGTATTACACTACTTTGAGGAATAAAAAAAGTCACATAAGGTAACAGTTTATGATTTTTATCACTGTAGCATTTCAGATATTTGGGATTGGTCTACAGCAACAGGACAGTCCTTGAAGCAGAGGCAGCGATTAGAAGCAAAGACGGGGACGGAGAGCTGAAGGGGACAAACTACAGCGGTCTGGTTTGGACCTCTGCTGTTATGGCCTGCTCACTAAGACATATCAACAGAAGTGTATGAGCTTTTTCTCTTAAAACACAAACAACACACTTTATTTTCTATTTAGTGTGCCACTTTCTGACAAACTCCTCTCTGTTGTGCAGTTAATGTTTTTAAATCCACTTAGAAGTCATAAAAAGATGTGTCTTATTAAGTCAGAACTCATCCAAAAAAATCAGCAAATAAAAAATGTCTTCAGTATTAAAACCGTCCACTGTCTGGCATCCATTGGTCTACCCCAGGAATTACTGTTTCAGAATTTCTTTAATACTGCCAGCTTATACAAAAAAAAAAACAAAAAACATGAATGATAAAAACTGAGAATACTTTACTCTTATTACTATTTTTACTTTATGGAGTATTCTCAGTTTTATTTTCCAATCCCAAGATGTTTCCATGGTAAAAATCAATGGCAGATGTTTTTTAAATTTTATGCTCATATATTTATTATTTTTCTATGTATTTTATATGATTTGCACAATAAAATGTCCTCGTAAAGTTTGCATTTTGTGCTCTCAACTTTTCCCTCGTATTTCTTTAAAGTTTGACCATCAGTGGGTCGAAGCCTTATTCTTCAGCAGTGGGCTTTTGTGGAACATGACAAAAATTTTCAGGCAAAAAAAAAAAAAAAAGATTCCAAACTACACAAGCATGTGTTTTACTTGACAGCAGACTGGATTCTTATGCATCAACTCAATGTGTGATAATCTCTCCAGAAAAACAGGAGAACAAACCACCTGCAGCACGACCGTACCGCCACCGAACGGCATCTGAAGAGAAAAAGACTTCTGCTGCATTCCAGTGAAATAAAGGCGCTTTACAGAGCCGAGAAAGCCATTCTTCTGTCTCGCTTGCACAGTTCATCTGCAGCAAGTTGTCACAGTCTGAGGCCTTTTCTGTCAATTACTTCCGATGACGATTACTATATAGAACCCATGAGGTGCTCCGCCGGCTGTGAGAGGCATCACAGCACCAAGTGGCAGAGTCTGGCAGGACTAAGTCATTAAGCTGTCACTTAAGATTACACGCTGTCCCCACGATTACTCACATTACTGTCTCCATGAACAAGAGGCATAAGTCAGCAAAGGATGCTGAGCACATGTATATCAGGGCGGCTCACGGGCGTTTAATCGATCTGATGACAGGTGAAAGAGGATAAAGTCGGCGGATGATTATTCAGGGTGATCAACCAAACTAAACTCAAGAGGTCGCGGGAGCACGTCAACAGTTTAAACGATTCGAGCACATTCTGCAGTTAATAGTTTGTCTGGCTCTGCAACAAAAATCCGCCATGTAGTGGAATAGAGGAACGCATTTCATATTGCTGCGAAGCACCCTTGAATACTAATAATGCCTGCAAAGCTCAAAGTGCTGGTAGAGAAAGGCAAGGAGCTGGAGGGATGGACGAGTGCAGCTGACATTGTGAGAGAGAAGGGGGAGATGACATTGCAGAGAAAAGGGAGGGAGGGAGCAGGAGAGGATGATTGAGGCAAGGAGAAACCAGATCTGTTGAAAATATGTTTGTGCAGAAAAAGCTTTAAAAAGGAGTGACACATTTCCATTGTATCTGCACAGGCATGACGTACATTTAAATGGAAACAGCTATTGATGTGGGAGTGTCCCGGCATGTTTTGAGGTAACTGTATCAGGATTAAGGAGAGGAAGTGCGAACCCTCCTCTGCCTCTTACATTTATGTGGCAAAAGGACCTCACCCCAAACGCGGCGACTTACCTTACACACGCGAGCAATCCTCGACACAATGGTGTTGTCAAAGAAGTCAAATTCCTTTCCTGCCTCACTGAAGAAGAAGTAAATCTTGTCGTCGTCGCCCACAGGGTTGCCTATTGGCTGGCTCTCCTCGATGTAAGCCGACCCGACAAAGACTGGATCTGTCAGAAACAGAAAAACACAATGGAGACGTGTTGTTGGAGAAATGCTAGACCTTTATTATCAATGCGTGGGAGCCATTTTTTCAGCAGCCTTTTCACCTTTGTTCAATCTATCTGTGAACATAATTTGGAAAGAATTTGTCAGAGTCTACACAGGGGAGCTCTGCCATGCAATCCGGGAAGAGTAGAGGAAACAGCATCCTCTTTATAATTGTACTCAGATGTCTCATCAGGAGCACTCTGCATGAATTACCAAGAGATCAAAAGACAAGAGAGGTCTTAATTGTGCGCAAAGTGCGGCTTACTCCTGCAAAACCAGTGGCAGCCGGCTGAGGCTGTTTTGATGTGCATGTGCGGCGACTGATAGGACCGAGCTCACGCAATCTAAGAGAGCTTGTCTCTGCTCTCGGCCTGCATGCATTAGCGACTGTGCCTTGCTAATGATCACTACTTTTTGGAGCTTATCTGTGCTGTTGGGTACATAATGGAGGATGTGAGCCTGCCATCTGATGGGCTAAATGGGGTTTACCTTGGAGCCATTTTAAAGAGTTTTCTGTCTTCAGCGCGGTTCCTTGACCCAAACTCTTGTAAATGACTGGTTCATTCCCTTGGAAGTTGCTGACTGTACCAGTGTACAATTCACCATCTGGAAGAAGACCAAGGGACAAATGGAGATTGCAAGATTTTAAACTATGAGCATCGTTTGTCATTAATGATGAATGCAGAGAAATCGTGCGCTGTGAGAATTTGTAATAGTCCAGTTAGTAAACGCTGCAACAGAAAAGCCTGAGTGGGAGATTAGACAAATCATTTCCTTCACTCATATTCAGCTCAATTATTTACTAATTGCCTGTTATAGAATTTGAAAACAAACAGTGTCTGTTGGTGTCCAGTTGCTGATGAAACGGTCTGATGCAGACAAACATTAGCAGGCACATCATGACTCATTACCGAATCAAAGCCGCATGAAGGATCAAAGTAGCGACAGAAACAGCTGAGCCTGTTTTGAGAGCTGAGTCTCTTCTGAGTTAAAATAAAGACAACAACAACAATACTTTTGTTTTTTTAAGTAGCATAAATGGAAAAAAAAAACCTGCATACAACCACTTACCTACGATGATGGCAGTGGACTTGTACTCTGGATTAAACGGGCAGCGACTGCGTCCATCTTCCATCACAACCTCACCCACATCATCTCTCTCAAGTGTGAATGTTGAGGTGTTCTGGAGACAAACACAAACAGCAAATATCCCTCAGGCACAGCCGAATAAAATTACAATCAGGGTTCTTTCTATTATAACTGCAAAAAGAGATTGAGGACTTTTTCATTGGTTGGTCAGCTCACACGTTTAATGAATATTTTATATGTCTGTTGAATAAACTGTAGGATACAGTTGCTATAGTCACTTTGTTATTTCTATGGGGAGGAAAATGAAAGTAAAAGACTAGAAAAGTATGTCAAAGACTTGTATCTATTCCTTTGTGCTCCATAGTTTTTCCAAAAAGACATCGATGAGCCACATTGTTGCTCTGGATGCTTCTTATGCACCAAACTGCCACTTTGTCATTATTTTCTAATGCATATATATATATATATATATATATATATATATATATATATATATATATATATATATATATATCTCAAGATAGTTATTTAATGGAGCTTAAGTAACATTTAATAAAAAAAATACACACTGTTGATTTTGGTCTTTGTTCACAGTAAGAAAAATGGAAAATAACTTTGTCAAGTAACTCAACAAAGGCAATTTTGTGTATGTGTAGCTTGTTAAAATATAGTTTGATGCACACCAGGTTGAATTAATTCAGTATTTAGGTCAATAATGTGTCTGTGAAATAGTATGTTATATATCTAAGTAATATCCTTTGTTTTACCAGGTAGTTGTTTTTTTTAATCCCTTCTTTTTCATAAAACGCCGTGCTACATACTGTCATCGGCTGTGTCAGGAACGGGGTTAACAAAAGACATCATGTACACCACATGCGAGTGTTGTCTTTGTTTAACTGAGAGCGAAAAACTCAAAGATGTAAAGATCCATTTTACCAAAATATTAAAACAAGAAATGCAGCATATTTTCTCATTTCAGAGCTTGGAACCTGCAAAGTTTGCTTGATACTTGACCTATTGATCAACAAATCATTTATTTCTTCAGTTAGACTTACAGACAGATCAATTGTTGTGTTTTTTTTCCCCCCCACCAACCCCTCTCTGCAAATTCAGCAGTTTTATGGAAGCCACTGGAGTGTTTTTAAAAAAATTGTCCATAAAAAGGCAGTCTGAGCTAGTGAAGTGGACTCCAAAAGTTTCCCCTCAGTATTTCCACAATCAGTGTTTAATGGTGAACTTCTGTGGAGGGACAGTCGCACAACTCTGGAACTGCAAACTCGCTCACAATAGACCAGCGTGAACAATGACAACCAGAATAAAGCACTGGTTTTTGTACATGCAGGAATATAAGTCTTGTGTGCATGCAGGCAATTTGCAGTAACAGTTATTGCCCCATGTTCCAATCAGGAGAGCGTTTCCATTCCCTGGGAAACCTTCCCATCCTTCATCATGATAAGATGTTGTTTCACTCGGTGCTTGTTTTAATTTATGTCTGTCATTTTGATTGTTAGTGTGTCCTCTTGGCCTAAAACCCTCTGCGGCTGTTATGAGAAGAGTTTTAAAAATCAAACATTTAATAATGTTGATGTTATGCATCTACGAATTCTGCACTCTATCAACATAATGAGTGTTCATCCACACCAACCACGCTCAAAATTGCTTGGAATGACAGTTCAGGGCCTAAAGTCCTCTCAAATCATCTTCAGTCTGAGATGTCCCATGTTTTTCTTTCCCCTCTGACGTCAGAGAGGAGAGTTTAATGCCACCCCCCCCCCACCCAGTATCACTGAAATCAGTGTCATCCTGCTGCCAGTTGTCATTGCTCCAGATGTGCTCCTCTGTTAGATAAACACATCGGCTGCTCCCACACAGCTTGTGCACCCCGTGTTGACGTGTCTGGCTAAAGCGCCTCTGCAGGACTTGGTTATGCTCGGATAACAACAGATCCAACACTGACATGGTGGATAAAGGAACTCGATACGTAAAGAACACCTAGAAACGTATCAAAATTCATAGGTATGGAGAAACATGAAAAAAAAAAAAAAACTGAATCAAAAGCTCTTTTTCAGTGGCAGGAATAAAATGAACCCTTAAAAGTGAACAAAAGGCAGACTGAGTGGTCATTACTTACTATGTAGGCGCAAATTGGACTGAAAGCATAGGTGCCACACACATAGAGATGAGTGCTGTTCAGCCGCAGAAGTATTTTGATGTAATTGAAGCAATCAGTCTGGATGGGAAAGAAACAGAGGGAGAGAGTGAGCTCCATGAATTTTAAAGAAATTCGCACAACTCAAAGTGTTTTTCTTTCCTGAGAGCTCCTTAAAATCTGTTACTGAAAAACCTAAAATTCATAAGTAAATCTTTGAGCGCAAACGCGCGCACACACACACACACACAAAACCCAATAACAACAACAACAAAAACAACACACAAACACTTCAAAAAGTATTTGATAAGAAAAAGAAAAATATTCCACTCTCAAACACAGTCGGGAAAACCTCCCAGCATCACACGGCAGTTGCCTGTTGAGCCTTCTGTAATACACAGACCAGAGCTGCTCGCTGCTGAACACAGATTACCGAGGCTTGTCGCCCAGGGATACAACAGCTGGCATGACAACAAGGTAACAGACAGACAGAGAAAGAAGCAGTGCACAAAAAAAGAGCAATTCCCTGGCGAGTCTGCACACTTGATGAATCTATTTGTAACTGGTGGAAAAGGTTTGTCAACATAAAACTCATTCTGTCCCTCCCGCAGTCAGTCAGAGAGGGGGAAAAAAAAAAAGGGCTCCGTGTGAGAAAATCTATGCTTTTGATATTGACATTATAGAGCCGGCTTTCCCGGGTATTTCCATTATTTGGTGTGTTAGTGGAGCCGTAAAAGACGCCACTCACCTCCAGGTTCTTCCCTTTGAAGCTGCACTCCTCTCTCTTTCCAGCAGGAGTGCCCCACGTCAGCTGAAGATGAAAAAGAAACCCTGAATAAGTCATACGAAATTGAGGGAACCGTGTCATTTCTGCTGTACCTCCAGACAGTCGTTTCTTTGAGATCTCTGAGATCAAAATAATCATTAAAAAAAACCCCAACAACAACAACAACAACAACAAAACTTGGTGTGGATGATGGGAAGCATACAAAGAAGAATCACAGAAGCTGTTAAATTTTGCATTTAACGAGTACTTAGCTACTTTTTATTCACAGCCCACAGCGTTAATTCAAAGTGATGCTTAAATTAGTCCCGAAAGGCCAGATGCAACCGTGGTTGTAATGAGAGAAAATTATCCAGCACAGTTCTGCACATTTTGGAGCAAATGCACAATGTGATCTTGACTCACATTCTTCTGCAGTTTGGTCTTGCTAATGTCTGAGAGGCTGAGGGCAAACAGAGCCTCCCTGGCTCCAACGTAAAGCATGTCGTCCTCTGGGCTGAGCAGCAAAGAAGTGTAATTGAAAACGCCGTCCACGGAGAATCTCTTGGCCGACCTCTCCTTCGCATCTGGAAAACAGGAAAGTAAACACAGAGGGTAGATTGTCATCATGTAGTGGGACAAAACAGAAATGAGCAGATGGGTACAAAACATTTCCTGATGCTCACAAGAACAAAAACTCAAAAAACACATCAAAGCTCCCGAACAGTGAAATTATAAAAGTTTTCTTTCGGAGTACAAAATGTCAAACTGTATTACTTAAAAGGTGTAAGAGCTCTAAAAAATCACTCCTCGGGATATAAAATATGTCTTAGTAGTAGATTAGCTTGTGATTAAACACAATCACCGCGGTATATAAGATGCAGCTATCGTGGTTTTTCATATTCAAAAAGAAAGTGACTTCATGCTGAAATTATTAAAACCAAACGCTCTTTTAAGAGACTCGCATAATGAATGTTAAGTATTATAAAACACCACAATGTGGTAGATTCTCTCAATTTAGCAGGGAAGAAGGAATAAAGACGTTGCTGTACAACACGTCATTGTCTATGCTGCGTGTAAATTCACGCTAAGAAGGTTAACGCTAAAATCAAATTTAACCTTGTTAGTTATCTTTGGTTTTCTCAAATGCAGCAGCTGGGGATAAAAAAAAGAAAGGTCCACGTTTGTGAAAATGAGAGGAGACATCGACCAAAGCATGGAAAGGATTGAAACTGACATAAATTTCTGTGGCCTTCTGTAGATAAGATGTATTGGGTTGATCCTGTCAGGATGTGGTTTCACGACAAGTCAGATTTGTACATTTCTACATGTAAGCAGAGTGGGAGAGCAGGAAGTTTCCCTGTTGATCCACTATAGTCCCGTTCGGACATCATTTAAATGGTCTAAATTAGCTGTTTTTTAAGATTCAGTTCACGAGTAACACCAGATACAGGCAATAATAACGATCCGATTCAATTTAGATTTTACTTGGTTGTATTTCATTCCAAATCTGGGAACAATGTGGTGGCTGGAAAGGCAGTTACGCAAATGTGAGTTAAACACAAGGCGGTGTAATCCCTTTATAACACTGAGACTCAAGTTCTACTTCTTAAAATTTCACACTAAGCCACAAATCAAGCTGGAAACAAGAACAAGTGGACAGAGATGGCGTTACATCCAGCTGCTTCCCAACACGTGCTGCAGGACATCAGTCAAATCGATTTGTGACACAAAGTGGAAAACTCTAATCAAGCATGCTGTCACTTCTCTGTCCTGGAGGGAACTTATCCCCTTTTGCACGGTGGCAGCCAGCAGCTACTGTCGTGACTCCGTGAGGACATGTCATCCGTACGCCAATGAGCCACGTCCACACTTTCCTGTGCAGGCCAAGCTTTGTCTTTGCTCTGCTCGGCACTGGCAGGAGGGTAAAAGCCTCTTCTACTCAACACCAATCTAAATCTCCTTTACTCTGCTGCTCGCCAGCCCTCTTCAGATGGATCTCTTTAGCAGCGAGCCATAAGTAAAATGAGTTATATTTTCCACCAATGCTCTCTTCCCTGCAGCCTCAAATAGTTCCTCTGATGAAGCACTTATTCAATGTACACATTGCTCTTTTTATAGCGTTTCCCTCAGCATCACAAACAACCCGGGGTCCTCTCCGGTGGCATCAGCACCAGCTTAATGTGGCTTTCCACAGTGAGTGTGAGGTTTCCAAGAGGTTGGGATGGATTTTTGGAGGCAGCATTTGTAAGCAGCAAGAAGGGTGACAGCTGGTCACTTCTCAGCTTGACTTACAACACAATAAAGGGCTTGAAAAACCAAATATAAAAGCAGAAGGTTCAAGACGTACAACAAAAAGGTTTATATAGGACCTCCGAGTTTAGCGACCCGGCAATGTTGGGTCCGGGCCTGCTGTTCCTAAAATAATCTCTCAGAGTTCAAAGACGTGGGACATGTGCAGTGAAATATTCATGAATCCATTGCTTACATTCTTCATACTCTTTGCAGCTTTTGACCATCTTTGTAAATGTTTATCTATTGCCTCCCATTCCAAACATATTAAACAAACTCAATGCACTCCTTAAGCCAAAATGCTGGGGGTCACGGACTCCATTTGCTTGTCCAAATAAGATTACTGGCTCGTATCTGGGGTCGTAAACACTAATATTCACTGCAGTTAAGCCATTTACAGCCCCTCCCCCCCACCGCCTCATGCATAACCCACAAACTGAACGTATACACTTCTGATAGTAAGAAAGAGACACCAGCAGAACGTTAATCTCCAACACTCCAGGTGGTGCAATGGGCCACAACACAAGAGGAGCCAGTAAAACGCAATAAATGTTTACAACCCACAACTTAAACTTTTCAATATGCTTGCAAACAAATGGTTCATCTAACACTCAAGGCACTTTGGCAGATGATTGTCTTCCCCTTATGGGAGTGAAAACCAGCTGCACAAGCTGCATCTTGTCCAAAATCGAATCTTAAGCCTTTTCCAGATCAACAGCCCTCACCCTGTTCAAAATGTTGTGACATCTGGAATCAATGAAGAGAGAGGCCTGCCATTAAGATTGGGGGACGGAACACGGAAAAGGTGAAGACTTCGTATTGTAATCATTTGGCCATTCAAGAAAGGAACAGGCACAAGTTTTCTGACGAGGAGAAGAACCCAGTTTTGTATCCGGGTATATATAGTCTGTTAAAAATGTCCTAAATGCTCTTAAAAGAAGCTGTTCGCAGTCCCAGTGGGCCCTGCAGTTGGCAGACAAAGGATTGCCATCTCACTGCTCAACAGGGGGACATATCATAGCTCGACTGTCATGGCTCCCCCGGGTTTTGGCTATTCACTGGAACCAAAAACAGCCTTCTCTCGGCATATTAAAACTCTGACATAAATCAGAGTGACATCCTGTTAGACAGACAATGGAGTAACGAGCAGAGAGGAGAGCAAACTCATGAAACTTTTACTCAGCAAGGAGGCCGGGGCTACTTAGTGGGAGGCTGGAGGGAGTGGGGAGGGAGGGCCGAGGTTGAGGGTGAGTGGTGGTGAGTGGGAGTTGTAACCAGGAAGAGCGAATTGAGAGGTTGACCTATGAAGAAACATGTTAAGGAGGTGAAAACAGATTATTCTCAAAGCACTCAGATTGATTTTTGATAAGAGCAGAAGGGCCGTAGTGATTTCAAAGACCCTTGAGGCTCCCTCACTTTTTTCCCCCAGCTGCAGAGGTTGGAAATTTTACTTTTGCTTTTTACATTTTTGCTCTTTCTGATGCAGCAGGCCACTTGTGCATTTTGACATCCTTTCAGCAGAATGCCGAACATCCGGTAAGAGCGGCAGCGACTGCAGGTCATTTCACAGCCAAGCGCTGAGTCCATTCATCACTCTGCTGTTTAATCAGCCGGCCGTCAACAAGCCAAGATCTCAACCTCTGCTAATGCTCATCAAATCACACCTACCATCAATATGGCCGCTTCATTGCTGGCGCCAACATGCTGAATTAGCTAGTGCCGCAGGTTTGAATTTCAGCCTGCAGTTAACAAACTGAATTTGCCTAAATTCTCCACAGTTATGGAAAACTAAAAGTCAAAACGGAGGCTCCAAAAGAAATTGGCCATTCGTCCAGATCTTTGTTCGGAGGCATAGTTCAAGAGATGCATCATTTGAAGACGGTTTAAAGCTGGGAAAAGAGAGCTGGCATGCAATACTACTAAAATCCAAGAACTGAATATCTTCTCGCCTGTGGCAGATAATAACTCCTCAACAATTAATTAGGAGAAATTCAATTGCTGCAGTGTATTCATTGTAATTCATTCACAGAGTTATTTTTTAACCAGTGGAGGTAAAAAAAAGAAAAAGGAAAAATCACATCATAGGATTTGAGAGAGCAGCTACTCTGTGATCGCAGAGATGTTTGCTTTATAGTGAGAGAGTCAGGCTGACTGTGCACATTCAATGAACAGCTACAAACGTCTTGAATGAAAACTGAAACACACAAGGGGGAACGTCTCTCATCTCTGCCTGGAAAATGTGGGGAAGTCTCCCCTACTCTTCCGCATGCATGAAATTCAAAGCTTGTTTGATTCGCCTTAAATTTGTACATCATATACAATTTGCTGAACGCAGACGTCGGCGTCGATGAAAGCCGCTGCACTGATAATAAAAATGTCGCGTTTTGAATGAATTTTGCACTATATGTGCAAAACCAGTTACCTTGAGAGAAGGCAGTTTTCTTCTGGGAGGTGGAGCTTTTCGCACTAATAACAAATTGCGCAACATGTACACCTGATGTCGATACTGTGCCCGAACAAATCCTGTTTTAATGATGACTGAGGACTGGCACTGTTGCTGCTATGCTAATGTAACCACTGGCAAGAAAGCAAATATGTCCATTTCCCAAAATGTTCAACTGTTCTTTTAACAGAACAAAAACTACTGAGACAATTAGAAACAGGGCTGTAATGTAGGGGATGTAATGTGCTTCATATGCAATATCCCCAAACGGGATTTTTTACAGGAACAAGAAGCACTTTGTTTAAAAGAGCCAAAAGATCAGACCTGCAAATTTGCAAAATGGCAACAATCAAGACTTACTTATTCCCAACCTCTTCATTCAAGTCACAGCTGTGTGATCCGTGTGTGCTTGTTCACCATTGAAATAACCAAGATATCAGAGAGTGCCAGCTTGCAGACATAATGTTGCTGAGGAATAAAACACATGCCAGCCCTTTGGCATGCATCACATTTCAGAGAAAATGGAGCAGGATCAAGCTTTTCTTCTTCTTTTTTTTTTTTTTTCCCTGAGCTTTAATAGTACTCCGCTGGTGGGGCGATTGATTGGCTGCTTGGTAGGTACATGCCTGCCAAGACACTCCTAAAAGCCCTGACTGTAAACATGCCCCAGATTTACTAAAGCAGCATGAGCCAAGTCACAAGGCAATGGGGACAAAGGGGTTCACTTGCAGCTGGGTGGAGAAAACCCAAAGGAGAGGAGCGTGTAGCACAGCAGATATTAATCTCACACTGAGCTCTTATCTTAAATGCAAGACACAAATTTTTTATACATATAAATCCCAAACAAAAACAACTATCTATCTCTGCGCTCTGCCAGCTGATGCTACAGAACAGTGCACAGCTTCAAGGCTCTCTGTTTGACATGATTTGACAGTGGGCTTGATAGCAGCGCTGGAGCTCCTGACAGAAGCCGACAGAAGTCACTTCAAGGTCATCGCAGCACTGCTCCTCCTGATGTTTGGGTAAAGTGATGGTTATTTCATTGTCAGCGGATACTGGCAACCAAAAGCAGTTGCGTTTCTCTGCTGCTGTGCTGTAGGCCTGCCAAGTCCGCACTGAAACAGTTTGTCTGCACAGTCAGGAGTGAGGACACAAACTGATTCGAGGAGTTGCAGCAAACTTAAAACAGATTTCACGCATAGCCTTCCCATCTGAAGGTGTTTTATATTTATATATTTATATTATATTCTATTTTATATTCTATATATATATATATATATATATATATATATATATATATATATATATATATATATATATATATATATATATATATATATATATATATATATATATATATATGTTTGGGTAAATTCAGTTATATTCGTTTTAAAAGGATGAGTGCACAGTAAGTGGCAAAACTTGATGAAAACAAATCAGACGAAAACTAAGACACGGAAAATTGGACTCTACTGGCCAGCAGATAAAACAGACATCATCTGGAATCAGTTTCACAGGGACTGTGCCATCAGGCTTGCACGTGTGGTGTTGTTTGTAACCACTGGGAATGATGGCGTGGCTTCAGTGCAGTTTAGTGCGTATATGGTGTGCATTATGTTTGCATTGAAGTGTGTACACATTGTAGTGAGTGGCGGCTGCACCTCGCAGATAATAACCAGAGCCTGACATTGTGTAAAGTCCAATGTTTGCTGCGTGCAAGGATTAGGTGGCAAATAAATAAATAAATAAATAAATAAATAAATAAATAAATAAATAAATAAATAAATAAATAAAAAAGGTGTTAATGGTGCCACGTGGTTACAAGTGCAGAAACACATGGCAAGGAAAACAAGGGAATGGGCGAATATTTGCTGGAAATGTGGGCCAGCCGTGTTTACTGTACGAGGCCTGATACACAGAAAAATGCCTCCTCCACCTGGAGAAAGAACAACATCTCCCCCACCCCGATGTACCGACGATGAGGTCAGAGCACAAAACACTGCATGTTTCTAAGAAGCAAGAACAAGGGCCTGAAACATGCTCGGCTCTGTAATTATTGGCTCTCAGGTGTCATCATGATGCACTCTGCTATTGGCACGCAACTACCCAACACTCAAGGAGGAAGAGCAATGGAGCATGGTGGTTTATCACAGCTGAAAGCTTCCAAAAGTCCTGGATATTAGCTCCCTGAGACAGGGGGAGAATCGCTGTGGTATCTGAGAGAGTTATTCAAATAAAGAAACAGTGCCACAGAAAGAAAGAAAGGAAGAGCGCTGCTATAATCTTCTCTCTCACAATTCAAAACAGACGTGTCTCTGCTTGTCATGTGTGGAGCGGCTCCGCAGCCGCTCTCTCTGTCCCTGCCCCTCCATCTTACACCTTCTCTCTCTCTCCCTCTCTCTCTCTCTGTCAGGGGCTGAGAGACAGCGGACATCACTGGAAAGAGATTCGGGGTCTCTCACTAATCGTTCTGCCCTCAAGCAGAATTACGGCCCAAAACCAAAATTAAAGAGAAGCAGCATTTTTTTTAAAGATTCAAATTAAAAAGCTGTGGACTCAGAAAAAAAGATATTAAGTCCTAATGATGACAAAGTGGGCAGCACGGCCGCATCGTGGTTAGCGCTGTTGCCTCACAACAAGAAGGACGCGGGTTTGATTCCGGGGCCTGGGGCCTTTCTGTGTAAAGTTAGTATGTTCTACCCGTGCTTGTTTGCGTTTCCTCTGGTTTCCTCCTACCGTCCAAAGACATCATGTTTAGGTTGGTGACTCTAAACCGTCCATAGGTGTGACTGTGAGTGGTTGTTGGTCTCTGTTTGACTCTGTGTGATTGGCGACCTGTCCAAGTTGACCCCACCCTCGCCCCAAAGCGAGCTGGGATTGGCTGCAGCAGCCCCTGTGACCCGGAAACAGATAAGCGGAAGAAGATGAATGAATGATGAAAAAGTGTGTCCTTATCCTGTCTTCGTCTGACGCCGATTTTGGCCCTCATGCACGTAGAAAAACACAGGCAGAGAAAGGCTGGCTTGATGAATGGCAAAATATCTTCCACCAAACTAAGTGAACCTGGAGAGGGGAAAAAATGTCATTTGTGTTGGCACTGCAAATGTCCAAATCCAGCTGGCGTGCACATGCTTGCAGAGGGTTTTTTCTACAGCTAGAATCCCATCAAAGGACACTTTGATACATCTCTGCTGCCATTTCTCGGTTTGCACTCGTCAGTTTTTAGAAAAACCATACAGGCACAACCCTCCACACAGCATGAGTGTGTGTGTGTGTGTGTGTGTCTGAGAGAGGGGAGAGTGGGAGGGCTGGTTTGGATGCAACCTGCTCTTTTCATTAAGGGCCTTCAAACAAAAAACAAACATAAACACACACTTATCAGGTGCCTGATGAGCTCAACATCTGCAAACTTGCTGCACGAGCCTCCATATTTTGGCTCCAAGTCGCTCTCTTTCAACAGGTGCCAATCACACAGAACAAATCTTCCTCTTCTCCGTCGACCAGCGCTACATCAGCAGGTGCAGGAGACTGTCAGCTGTTGTCCCTGATCAAGTTGTGTAAATCACATGCGACGCCTATAGGGACACACACCTCACTCTCTTCACACAGACCAACCAGTGGGAGTAAGCGCCATGTGGAGCGCATTAACATACTGGATTTGAATCAGGAAAGTTCTGACGTTTAATGAAAGATCCATGAGAAGTCTGCTTTCAACCATCTTACTGCTGCTGCAACTCAAACATGAAACCTGACATGAAAAAAAGATTTTGAAGGATTTTTTTTATGTAGTCTTTGGATAATAATACAGTGTGACAGTAATTGATTTTAAGACATTTTGTTTTATCTGGTTTTAAATATATTCATATGACCAAATATTTGAAATAAATCACTGCAGATCAAAAGATGTAAGATATTAGCCAGCTTCAATTTAGTGTCAGCACTTTTTGAACAACCTTTGTTTAAAATGCTTTAAGAGAACAACTTATTGCATTGAACCATTTTTGTTTTAACTGCATGGGGGAATTTCCCATGATAACAAGATGCAACAGGAGAAGCCCAAAGTACCACAACGTTCATCAGCACACAGTTTCGAAACAAAACCCAGTGAGCGTGTGACTGTTTATACTGTGTGTCTTTAGTCATACAGCTGTAAACAGTGGAGGCTGCAGATGAATGTTTTTTTTCATCTGCAGTGACAGTAAGTGAGCCATTTCTCTTTAGCCAGCAGAGCCCGATATAAAAAAAAAAAAGGTCTTGGAAAACAAGAAGCACTGTCATGAAAGCTGTCTATTTATGAAACGTTTGTTTAATGCTGAAAAGTTTTTGGACACTGCGTCCTGATTTAAAAGAAAACAAGTTGGAGCTGTAAAAATTTGTTGTTGCGGCTTCCTATTTGGGGGCAGAGAGGGTGATTTGCAGATGATTTGCATCATCAAGTCAATGGTACAAGTTTAACATTGCTGCAAAAGAACAAACTCAGTCCATCATAAAAAGATATGTTCAGTGTCTCTTCAGCTGTGAAATGATCAAACAATGTTTTGCAATTTGTTTATAATGATAAAGCAAAAAAACTAAACAAATACACCCCCCCCCCTCAAAAAAAGAAAAAAAAACAAAACCCTGATCTATACTGCCTCACAGTGATCTCAGAAACACCTAATGGAACTCTTTAAACTCACATTCCTCTCTGTCCATCTCAATTAACAACTGCATCATTATTTCTCCCTGCTTGCCATTTTCTTCAAATCAAATGTACCTGATCAAAATCTGCAAAGACTGAACTTTTCTGTACATTCCCTGGAGCGTGCAGGCTATGAAGCCATTAAAACGTCTGAAACAGACGGAGTTGATGTGCTGTAATTATGCTCAATTGTTGCGGCTGTTATGCCGCTTTATGCAGGCACTTGTGAGTGCCACCTCTGCTGGAAGCCACAGACCGCTTTTCTTTCAGGATCAGTGGGCGTGTCCTTGCCGGGTTTTAGGTGGGCATCGGAGCATGTCTAAAACCTCACGAGTATTTGGCCTGACGCCCTCTCACGCTGCCCCTCCTCCGTCTCTGCACTACGATCCACACACTGCCAAGGTCACTGGATTAGCATGCATGAGAGAAAGCGCACAATATTCGCCCAACATAAACCAAACATTACCGGGAAAGGACACTGTGTACACTCAGCACACACGGCATGCTCAGCTCGGCTTAAAAAAAAAACCCAAAACACTTCTTTCCCTGCTGCTTGTGCAAAAGTATTCAAACTGAACCTGCAGCCTTCAAGCCTCAGTGTTTGCTTTTCTGTGGCCAGAAAACAATATAAATCTTACAAATGCAATTAATGAAGCTTTGAAACGTCTGTTGTATCTTCCAGGACTCTGTCAAATCAAATTAAGCAAATTGAATTGAGCTGCAACAAAGAAAAATGCTTCTTATATATTGATAGAAATTTCCCCTCATTAAGGGAAGGTATTCTATACAACAGTTACGATGCATCTAGGATTTTGAGAAAAACTTGAATGTGAACACGTACTGATAACAGCCATCTCTGATAACTTCTCAATTAGAGCATCTACTGCTCATTCTTGTTCTGCAGGCTCTGTGTTGCAGCACTTTTAATTTCAAACGAAATAACTGAAGCTACCTTAAAAGTGCCAGGTCTACATTTTAATTTGACTAATTTTACATCAACGTACAAAGAACTGTGCAGGAGATGGATAAATTCATTTAATACGTAGTGCCCAGAGTGACTGGAAAGAAGCATACAAAATGAAACGAATCGTGAATATTTTTGCTGGAAATTAATCTTTGACCCAGAGACATCAGCAGACACCAGAGTCTTATCCTATAAATAGTTATGGTCTTGTCTATAAAACTAAACTGCAGAGGGAATGACAGAGCCGATAATTAAAACTTCCTACACATTTAAATTTAAAGGTTAGCCTGGTTTAGAAGAGCATATGAACTTCTGTCTCTGTTTACAGATGTATCTCATTTTGTTTTTGTATTGAATTTTCTTTCTCTTCTGATTGGACCAGGCTGCCAGGCATTTCCCCCAGTTTCCACTATTTATGCTAAGATAAGATAAAGTAAGTGAAGAGGTTATGAGTTGTAGTTTCATAACAGGCAAAAAAAATGGTGTAACATTGTTTATCTCACTTGACTCGGCAAGGAAACACATTAAGTATATTAGTTATATCATCAGAGAATGGGTCATGAACTTGCGATAGAAAAAGTAAAAAAACAAAACAAATGAGCTCGAACTAAGTGAAAGGAAAACAAACAAGTAAAATAAGCCCATCTCTGGAGAGAGACACTAACATTCTGCCTGAGAAGTTTCTGATACATGCCGCATGCCTAACCAATGCTCACTGCTTCAGGTCCCATGATCCTTTGTGCTGCTTCTCTGCACAAGAGCCATAATGAAAAACAGACAAGCTCTCCCACTGCAGCGACCACAAAAACCTCCACTCACTACACATGAGAGATTAGCCTGCTCATTAGGACAGAAGGAAGGAGCGAGAGGAGAGGGAGGAAGGACTAAAAGAAAAAGGGGACACCGTTCCAGGGAAAAGGTTGCACCGAGGCAAAGGTCCTCTCTGGAGAAAACAGCCCCGGTCCCTCTTTTCTTATGATCTACACAGACCGGGACGGTGGTTTAAAGCGCTGAACTGCTTTACATGTGTTGTATCAACGGAGTGACTTGGATTGAGGATAGTTTATATACGAAATGAACTCACGAGCAGCGCTGTGGACCCTGTTTATGCAAAGCTGTAGCCTGAATGAATAGGTTACAATCAGTGTCAGTGAGGTTTAAATAAGATTTTCTACACCATATTATCAGCCGAAAAGCATGTTGTCTCACACTACTACTTATGCTCTCCCGCTGAAAGAGTCTCAGTCACTCACTGCTCTTGTCAAAATACATGAAATTTTGATTATGAATGCTCAGAGCAAAAGGGAGAAGAAGAAAATAAAAAGACATCAGTCATTTGCAAAACTCTCAGCTCCTGGGAACCAGCCTTTGGGCCTATTTAATCCATTTGGGTCTTTGAGAAAGAGGTTAAATGGCTCAAGTATGTGAATGGCTGTTCTTGGGTATGAGCGATGCCAATTTGAGATGGTGCATGTGAATTACAGCTGAGGAGTGAAGTAAACAGGCATCAGAGGGAGGAGTTTCACACGCAGACAGGTGGTGTTTGTAGGAGCCAACACACCCTCATAAGCCTGTACTTTGGTTGATGCTGGATCTGCAGTTTTGCTTGTATGAGCTGTTATTTAGGACAGACAAGGACGGGGGCAGGGAAGGGGGAGAACTGCAGGAAACGGATTAAATTTGATTAATCACAACGATTAAGTAATTTTCTAGCAGCTACGACACAGGATGTTTTATTTTTTGTTTTAAAGGTGTTAAATGGCGGTCGGTCAATTTCCCCTACGTATTGCTGCTTCTTCATTTGTCATGAGCTCCCTTTAGGCATCAATTACCAAAAAAAGCTATCAGCTGAACTAACAGAAAGAAAAAGGATCTCTGTTTTTAAATGATGAAGCTTGATCCAGAGCTATTACAATAAAAGAATCACTGCAGTGCGTGCAGATTCATTAATTACATGCAATGATGCAGTCAGCCACAAAAAGGTCTTCCATCCCGTCAGTAGATTACCCAGCAACCGCATTAAGTTTATAATTTTGAACTCAATTGTTGCGACATTCACAACCGGGAGGGAGGGCGAGCAAAGTGATTTTAAAAGGCTGGAGTCCAAACTGCATGTGCTGCGATGTACAAAAGTTGGCAGACCCCAAATTGATTAACTTTATTTGTTCTTCAGTCTGGAGAGTTGCATGTTGCACTCTGCATAGTTCCGCATCTTAAGGCTGAGAGTGAGAAAAGAACCCCCAACACAGTCAGTAAACTTTGTGCAAAGTGATGGCTAATCTTGAAATAATTGCATGTATTTATGAGAAGTGGTGTTTGTAGATGGGTGTCTTCAAATTGGCATGTGTGCACCGGGGCCTGCAGCCACTTGTGGTCCCCGTGAATACGCTGCTGCAATGGCTGCTTCACTACACACTGCAGAAACACAGCTGTGTTTGTTCAGCATCGACCTAAATTATTCTTTTGGACAGCGACAGCATGTCACTAAGACTCAACCCCCTTAGTTGGTGTTTCTATACATGTCAAGCTTTCCATACGTGTTGACTGAAACTACAAGTGTTGAGGCACTTTTATAGAGAGCGTTTGCGTTACCTTTGTGAGTTGTTTAAAACTGAGTGACTGTATTTTTCCACTCGCGCTCATTTAAAAACACAAACATTGGGGAGTGAGCGCAAATGTGCCATTGCTGTCTAAAAGACAGAGGCCAATCCTACATGTCTCAAACTGTAAATTATGTTCTTAAACGTGCACTTGAACGGTCGTCTTTCTGACAATACTTGCATTGATTGTGATAATTGACTTACTGTAAGGGAAACTGATGCGCGGAGTGACATCATCCTCAGCGGCCATCACTGATTGGAGGCAGGTAGCCAATAGCAGCGCAGCAGCCAGAAGACAGTGGGCAGTCACTGTTAATGTCCACATTGTTGCTGGATCCTCTCAAAAAGTCATACACAACTGCACACTGTTTGTTTTAAGATTCCTCTGCATTCATTAAGCTCCTTGTCTCTGCAGAGTTTTATTTTCTCATCCTCCTGAAGGCTGAGGGGGGAGTGAACGTGTCCTTGACTTGATTCTTGTACTCCCTGTGGTCCTTACACACGGTTAGTAGACTCTTATCACAGAGAAGAGGAATCCTTTCTGGGTTAAAGGCTGCTTGTTTTCATCTACTCATCGCGTTCATCGAAGGCTCAGCACTAAGCTCCGACCAGTGGCCATTTAGTAAAAGGCTGGACTCTGGGTTCTGTGGAGAGAAAAGAGAAAAGCTGTTTCTTTATGTTTGATCCAAGAACATGTTGAAAAAAAAAAAAAACAAAAAAAAACTACACACAATCAAAAACAAACAACAGATCCAGATCCAAATTTTGATACCATGATCAACAACTGCAGCAGAAAAAGAGTTGAAACGTCTGGCTGTGGTTCAATCTGGAGGATGCAGAGTACAGTGAGTTGAAGTATCCGTTGTGACAGTGAATGATGGCATCACCCAGAAGTGACCTGCCCCATCTCTCACCTCTGAGACAATATTTATGCTTCTTGATTATTATTATTATTTTAACTATCACCACGACGCAAAAGAAAAACTCCCGATGATTCAGACCACCAGTCTTCTCACATGAACACAAACATCATGCGGTAGCTTGAGAGGTTTGAACAACTTTCAAATTTGAGTGAAGTCTGATTTGCTGTTTGTACTGCAGCCCACAAAGTTTCTCTGTGAGATCAAACATGTGTTTGATTTTTTTCTAGCCCCTACATTTAATTATGCTGTCATCAACAGTCAGCGAGAGATCACTGAGGAGATAATATAGGAGCTTGGCTCTAATTTTGTGGCTACGTGGGGAAATGAATGAAAGAACAGTGACTCCCAAGACAACTCTGTAATTTGTCTCAAAGAGGCACATTGAACACATTTGCTCTGACTTTTATTGGCTTCAGTGTGAGCAGGGAGATAAGGTGCTGAGAAGGGGGTCAGCTTTCCTGGAAAAGGTACTACATACATCTGCCGCTTGCTTCTTTAACAAAACAAACACAGGACATACGTGAAATAAAATCCCACAGTCAAAACAATCATGGAAACCTGCATTGACAGCGTTTTTGGTCACTTGAAGGCAACAGCAACAAGCTACAAACAGTGAAACTGATCTGCAAACAGCTGCCTGCTTACACAGGCTGCTAATTTGAAGCTGCATTAGTATACGTTCTAATTATGGCCATCTGCAGAACTTTTCGGTCTGTAACAACGAGCACCTAGCACTTGCAAAATGTTCCTCGCTCATCAGTTAGTCGCTAGCAGTGGGAAAACCGCCATGTGATGATGTGCAGATGATTTTTAGGGGCTTTCTCTCTGATGCAGCTGCAACAATGCTGCATGTTGCAATGCAAATGTTGATTACACAGTAGTTGTTTTGAAACAACCATGATGGCTTTAGTTTGGCACTGCTGATATTAAGTGCTAACAAAAATGCTAACAGTGTGTCATGAATGCAGTGTTTCACGTATTCTAAATTTCCGTTTAATCACAAGAAAAGGTTTTTTTCCTGATCCGTGAGCTGCCTGCTGAAATACCAACACGATCTCCTATAACAACGCAGAATCCCAATAAAAAGTACACACAGCTCAGTTCAGTAAACACACAAAGCCTGCTGCTGAGAAATAACGCAACTTACAACTCCTTTTTTTCCCCTCGCAGTGCTGGATGTCTCTCCCCAAGCTCTCCCATAAGTGATGACGTTTACAAAGTAAACACCGGAGAGCTCATGGAGTCTCTGGATGAGAGCGTGACAACTCCCACTGGACCCCTCTCAAATATTTACGGTAGCTCATAAATTCAACAACAGCAAAACATGAGGGGGTCAGTGAGTGGCCCCTGCTCAGCTGGTGAAGACGGGGCCCTGCTGAGGAACCATTTTCAACTTCTAGTCAAGCTGGACCGACTACAACAACATGCAGGATAAACAGTTTTGCTGACTGAGTCACTGGCACACAGATGTCAGACTGGCAGCAGAATGAAGGAGCAGCTTGCTGATTGAACGACCTGTTGACTTGCTGGCTGGTGGCGGACGGGCGAGCTGACTGGCAGGCTATCGTCAACGAAAGGAGGCTCGGGAACAAGTATTTTTGAAGGTAGGTGGAAAGGTATCTGTCTCACCTTTACTAAAACACATCCTGCTGAATTAAACCTTAGCATTCCTGATGTGTCCTCTTATCTCTGCATCCATGCCACATTGTCACGCCCCTGTCAATGACCCTTCCTGAGGTTTTGGAGCAATATGTCTGTCATTCTCCACTTTACTGTCGCCTTGTTTTGGCTCCAGCTGCTCCAGGGAGGGCAGCTGAGTCACAGGAGGCTGAGACATCCACCCGTGTTCCTGCTACACCTCCCTCCTCCTGCTCTGCTGATCTTTCTCATGCCTGCTGAGACTGAAACAAGCATGCCAGCCCTGCGTGTGTCGCACACCCCAAGTCTCCATGTTCCCTGGGCATATCCTTATGTAACTCCAGAGGCCTTTAAAATTTTAATAAGAGAGAGGTGCTGTAAGGAGGGAGTTTCTGAGGGTCTCTTGGGAAGCTTGAAAAGTTTCTGGATTTTTCCTGAGGCCAGTAATGCAAAAAGAAATACCTCAACACACTTGCACTGACCTTTCAATGCCCCAAAAGTTTGATTATTTGGATCTAACTATGCATATTAGGAAGTCCAAGTTAACTTTAGGCCTGAATAATGCCAGTAACTCTATCAAAGCCCATTTTGATTTAACTACTTATACATTTTAAATGCAGCTCTCAGGAGAACCTCCAATCACACTGAAACTACAACCTAGAGGTGTGTATCTCTATTGACATGTCAGCAATTCGATAGCAGCCCACTCTGCTCCGTTTAAAAACATACAAAATTAAGAAACAAGCCAACTTAGCTGAATATCCCAAAGGGAAGCTAATAAAACAAATAAACCTGTTGATGTTATCAAACTAATATTTAACATTTCAGAGTCCATAAAACCGGACAAACTGCAGACAGGCTACATTTAGCCTGTTAGCTATGGCTGTTTCCCGGCTAACGCAGCTAGCTCCCTGAAGGTAAATCCACATACGTACGCCTCCACGCACACGGTGTGTGCAGCCGGAGCCACCTCATTTTCTGTCCTCTGCACACCCACATAAATGGTCAACGTAGACCACCTCATGACCTCATGCATATAAATCACGCACGCTGATCGACCCTAACCCCACAGCTTTTGCGTGGGAAGTGGCGTACGCCACTTTCAGGGCTGAATTTTGTACCTAAGCTACGGTTATAAATGAGACTCCAGGTCTGCATCTCGACGCATCGATAACAGCACTCCTACTTACAAACATTTAATAAATACTAGTTTCTGCGGTCGCACTGCGGTCCCTTCTATATCCACACTTCTGTCAGCAACCTGCTCCTCAGAAACATCGCAGAAAAGCTTGACGTGTTCAGAGGGAAGGATGTGAATATGAAAGGCGCCTACAGCAGGCAGAAATTTAAGGTATCTGGAGAATGTACAGGATGACTCATGTGTGATGCCTACAATGCTCGCAGAACAGGACAAGTCTTAGCAAGGACACCAAAGGTGGTAAAGTGATGTACTATCTCATTTTCTTTTACATATTCACATCATTAGTACATGCAATGCAGTCAAATTAATCATGACACATCTTAAGCCATTCTGGAGAACAATTAAATGTGGATCTGAAGAATAAGTATGAAACATTAATAAGTATTAAATCATACTTGACAGCAAGTACTTGACCAAGGGCAGTGATGTTACTATAATAGCTGTATATAAGTTACAGGGTTTCCAGGATTGGAGCTCTATTGTAGGGGAGCTGTTACAGTACAGACGACCCTCTATACTCAGTGCCACAGGACCCATCTGCTCATCTAGGAGAGGGTCTGCAGCTCCTTGTACCCATGAAGGCTGAATCTGGTGCCATATTGCTTAAGGCTAAAGTTTCATTCACCTCTCGAACCTCCCCCCCGAGGATCCCTAATGATACCTGCATCTGTTGGGAGAGAGAAAGGATGCGACAGATACATCAGACGATGCACTCTGTCAGGTCATGGTGAGGTCACTGGGGTCGGGAGCAGCGTGAACGCTAACCACTTGGCAAGCTTCGTTTAATGACCGGGCTTTGTGCTTGACGACCAAATTCCAATAATTCAACTCTGCAAAGTGACTTGTCTCTCATTCATTCTTTGGCACAGACCGAGGCACTTATGGAGATAATCAGCGGCCAGCCAGGACCCTGTGATGAGAGCTCTATCACGAGGCGAAGGTAGGTCGCCATCAAATCCATTAGCAGTATCATGAGTACATCTTCGTCCCAAAAGAAAAGCAACTATGAAAGCATTTGCATTTAATTGTACTGAAGCAAATATGAAACGAATCGAAAAGGTCATTAGCTCCTCCTCCCAACAGCATCAAAATGAAGAGATGCCAAAAGGTGGAACTTTTCAGTGGTTCAGATAACTGTTCCTTTCTTGGAATAATGTGAAATTTGTGGGTTTTTTTTTTTTTTTTTTTTTTTGGGAGTTGCCGTTGTTGTTGTATTTTTTGGGATGTGCAACACGGCCCCTTGGGTGAACATCACTATTCAGAGAGATTTATGGAGCCATTATCTTGGGCAGAAAAGATCTCAGTGTGTGACTGACAAGGCAGAGAGTCCATGCTGTGTCTGTCATTATAACTCACACTTATAGCAGTCTGCTCAGCTGAGTGGGCAGTACTTTGATTTGAAGGGGGGGGGGGGGGCGTGATCCCCGTCCTCCTAAAAACAAAATCAATGGTCGACCTTTCAACGACTGTGTGACAACCACCAGACATCAAACATGAAACAGAATCAGCATCTACTTCCAATAGACCAACAGAACACAGGCTGATCATTTTACAATACACACATTACTGAATTTCTTAACCTCATCGAGGAGCGGAATTGGATTTCTCCTCCACTTTTGGTTCACCTGAGTGACTTATAAATAGATCATGTAGGACACATTCAGATGCTCTAAGATTTTTCACCCATCTTTAAACATTTTAATCCAATGTGAAGTCCTCAGTTGGCGGTGAAAGGTGAAGTACTGTTCCCTGTAAGACACAGCAGGTACTTTGTGTGGACATGGGAAACAACAGTCACTCTCATCCAGTCCATCTGGGAATGAGACGGGGGGAAGTAAAGAGGAAGGTTTCAGCCGAGCAGACTGTTCCCAGAACCAAGGAAGCAGTCTCCTAAATAAATCACGACTTGGTTAAAAATAAACTGCAACACCCCCCCCCACATCCACCACCACCACCACCACCACCACCGGCAGTCGACGCGGGAGCAGCAATTGTTTCCAAAGCTGGCAGAGCTCAGTAAATTCATCACAGTGACACGGGGAGTTTACACGACGCATGATTCAGCATGTCTGCATGAGGGAGCTCAGCTATAAAAATATTAGCCAAGAGGACGAGGAGTAATGACGTCACCGCAAACTATGGGACTTTCTAAGAAAAAAAAAAATAATCAGATGACCCTCCATCCACCATAAGACCCTTTTCATACAAAATGCCCGGGTATTACATGACCTGCATTCAACCTGGGCGTCTAATGTTGTCACACTAATGAGGGACTGAATGACAAGTTAACAGGTCGGTGCAAATTTTAAAAACAGGAAGTCTACACCAAGATATGGCTGAAATGTCAAGATTTAAGTGGTGCTAAAACGGCTAAACACTTTGTCAGGAATGTGCAGCAGCGTTTGGGGCGGTCCATCGATCAGAGACAAATCTGCAGGATATCCTAACAGAAGCCATCAAGCAGTTTTTAATATCGACCCCCCCCCCCCCCCAAATAACTCAGGCTGGACACAATGCCGACCCTGGAAAAACATCTGCCATCAAGATATAGCTTTGTTTTTGCTTCTTTGAGGAAATTCCTACAGAGCAGGAAATCAATGCTGATCAAATGTAAATATTTGTGGTGGTTTTTTTTTTTTTTTTTATAATATCAGAAGTAAAGCAGTCAAGAGGACATCAATGTCAAAACTGAGGAAAAAGCAGCGTCACACTTCCTGCGTTTACTTTTCCTCCCAAGTAAGAGCTTGAACACATACACATACACACATACACACTCGCGCACACACACACGCAGAATATGTTCTGATATTGTCTCTTCCAATATCACTTCTACCCTGCAGGTAACATGATTTTCCCTTGGCTCTGAAGCCAGGCGAGGCCTCTGTGTCGGTACACAGCAGAAGACATTTTAACCTGAGATGAAATAAAAACCTTTGTGCATGCTCCAACTTTTAGGTCTGTAATGTGGAACAGCTGCAAACTGAAAGTTCACCATCTGAAAAGGCAAAGTTTCTCTAAAAAGAGACAAATTTATACAACACATCACGACTGCTTACTCTTCATAGATTTAACAAATCAATTTATGACAAATCGACATGCGACCACATTTCTTTAAATAGCAATAAAAACAAAGACAGTAGAAACTAAAAAGTAGCAGAAGATACTAAAATAGCAAAATGACTCTTTATTAGAGCTAAAAAAAAACGGCTTGATTTCAGTCTGAATGTATTCTGATCCAAACAAAAATGAAGAAGGAACATTTTACTTTGAAAAGGCCACCAAATCCTGGCAGCACTGCTGGATTTTACTTTCTCATATTGTGTAAGAATACTGAAATCTATCACTATGTCAGCGGATATCAGCTCCTGGACACAACAGGGTGTGTCATCCAATGAAAGAGAATTAAAAGCAGCAGACTTGCTGAATTATTTATTCACATATGATCCCACAGTGATAATATGAGGATACAGCCCTACCCTGCATGTCTTATCAATTATTCAATGAAATACTGTCATATATTGACAACTGGCTGCTACACATCCTGCTGTGGTATGTCCCCAAAGCATTTACACACATTATGAGGATGATGACATGACAGAACAGGATACAACAGAAGGATTTTCCTAAAATAAATAATAAATTATAATAATAATGATAACAATATTTTGCACCACTACCATTAAACTGATGCTCAGGTTTCTCTTCGGAATAACATACAGAAGTGTATTCAATGAAATAAATAAACAGTCAGTGCTGTCGGGCAGAAAATGTACAGAATGCCTTCATCAACAAGCATTTGAGCTGTAAGATCACTTCGGTTTTAAACACGTCCATGCATATAAGTAACATAGCTGCCAGCAGTTGAATCTAATAGTGTGATGATGGTATCTGTGTAATTTATAATTCATCTGGCATTTATGGCAGAGAATTAACTTCCCGTGTTGATACAGCTGAGTAGTCAGAAGACTACTTATAGCTTGACATTAACAGTTCACTGATCAACTTCATGAGGAACTTATTGAAAGCTTTTAGTTTCTGGTTAGTACTGAAATAAATGATGGGGGTTTTTAAATTGTGAAAATAATCTAGGTTTGGCAGAATTGCACAGCTTTTTTAATCTGCTCATTATCAAATTATTAGAGTGCACACAGACACATTCCCGGTTTTATCCCGCTCTCTGCATCAAGCTTCCTTTTCACATGTTAATCAGGTACAAGGCTGTGCACTGAATATGCCCTAATTGGCTTTGCATGACCCTAAGCTACCAGACAGATCTGTGTTAATTGTTTAACTACAGTACGTGCACTGTTTCCATGATCCCTTCATATCCGTGTCTCGCAGTGTTAAGTATTTATTAAAATACAACGATGAACTCTGGCGTCTTTCAGGTTAGCAACGGGACTGGAGTCCCAGCGACTTTTATCCCAAAATGCCAAATCCACGCGGGGTTGAGATGAAGAGCAAAGAACAAGATTTTAAATGCAATGCTGAGCTCCAATAGGCCCCGAGGAACAGCCGAATCTCCCATTTAAATTAGTGTACATACTGCTCAGCGTCGCAATTCAGGAAGGAGCAATTATCATTTCAAACAAGTGAGTGAAGGAGAACTGGCAGAGGAGATAAGTGCTTAAAAGAGAGTTGGGGGTCATCCTACTCCCCCTGATACAGACTTGCCCTTGCCTCAAATTATTCAAGCCGGACGGGGGAACAGTGGGAGATCGGTTGTTGAAAAATTCACAAAGTGCCATAATGACTTGTGGATGTCAGTCAGAGCGCAGTTTGACAGGGAGGCAACGTTTCCCAGACTTCCACTTGATCATAGCTCAGTTAGAGAAACTACAGGAACCTTTGGAGATGTTCAAGCCGCTCTTCAGAAAAATCGCTCTAGTGGATTTAAAATGACTGCTATGAGGCTACAAACTTACTGGAAAATAGATTACACTAATCTCCTTTTGTTTTTCATTTGCCTACACTTTTAACCCAATGACCCATTTAAACTAATGAACTGCAGTGACCAATCAGGAAATCCTTATGATAGGAGCCAAACATAATTTTGCCTTGAGTTTGAAAAACAAAACAAAAGGAGACATGGGGAATTTAAATTTCCACTCGTTTGGGACTCCACAGCTTGACAGAAGACAATTTAATGATTGTCCTGAGACGTCAGCAGCCAGGCCCCCCAAAAAAGGGGGTTTTCATTTGTTTCCGTGTTGCTCTGGTCTCAAGGGGACTTTCTACCCGACATTTATAGAGAGGACTGTTGCTATCAAAGCTGCAAACACACAATATCTCATTCATCTGCTTAGCTGGTGGTGATGTCAGTCAGGAGTGTGAACAAACTTGCGTGAAAGAGTGTGAAAGAAGGAGAGTACAAGATTTACAATCATGTAATCACACAATGGAGGCCTCTGTGAGGTCTGGACCAAGCTGTGTTGGCATCAGAGTTCATCTGCTAAATACGCCATCAAATCCACAGACTTGGCTATCCATAGTAGGTTATTCATCTCATGACTTAAACATAGAGTTGCGGGGGGTGACACAAGTAATCCCTGCAGTTAAACCAATGTGAGGACTCATTTCTTTACACGATTTGACAAGCTGGGCAATAGGATTTAAAAGCGAATCAGAGGACAGCATTTTGTTTCTCGCCCCAGTTTCACCTCATCAAACCCTCGCTGCTTTCACTTCAGCGCATTCAGATATGAACGGCGACGATCGTGACCACAGGTCTGTTCGCGTTACTCGTAAACATAGTTTGTCTGTGCAGTTGGTCAGGTTTGCTGCTGAAAGGCAGGTGGCAGTTTACTAAAAAAAACAAACAAAACAAACAAACAGAGAAAAAGTACAACTGAACCGCTTCTGCTTTGTTTACTGACAGGTAGAGACTCTGTCTTTATCTTTGGAAGCAGTTGCCACCAATAAAGGAAGTAATAAGTCAACAGCGAGGGCCCTCCTGGCAACATTCCCACAGATAATCACTGATACACGGCGCAGATAAGGGAAGGGGTCGACATGAATTCATTCAGCTAGACAAAAGGGGAAATAATCAGAAATTATTAAAATAACTGAATATTATGATGAACAGATTTCCAATAAAACAGCGATAGAAGGCAAATTTTGCCTCTTTCCTTTAATAAGGAGCTAAAGGACATGATTCCTGCACTGAAGCTCTCATTGGCCAATACATGCAAGTAGCTCACATTAACACGTCACACAAAATGAATGAAAACACAATATTAAAAGCATCTGTTCTCCGCACACTGGCTTTCACCTTCACCCGCAGACATATCAACGCCACAATAATATAGTATTATAAAAACAAAAACACAAAAGAAGTTCTGTTTTCCAATACAAAGTCACAGTGATGGATGTGCCCATTCTTATTTATGTAATTGTTATGGGACTGCTCCAGAAATATTGCAGCACTGTTTATATTCCACGTTCTGGTCCCCTCAGCCATTTCTCCTCACGCGTACTTAAAAATGATTAACTGTAGAATTTTTGCATTAACCTTTAGTTACAGGAGACGTTGACCCTCCAGTCTCAACACAGCGGCAACCTCATTTAATTTATGTAAAGTGTACTCTCCTTATACTCTCTGAGCATTTGCCTGAAGAAATTTTGCAAACTGTTGAGGAAATAGATATTGTGTCTACAAGGAATTTAATTCTGTGGTAGGTTTGGACCTGCAGCCATGGATTCAGGTCCTGTGTGGGCAGTGACGACTAAGCATGTCCAAGCAGTGTAGCATAAATGGTTCGAATGGGTGTGGAACAGATGTTTTTACTCTCGCAAACAGATTTGTTTGTGACAGTAATGCCAGAGTGGGAAGCAACACGAGAGGGAAGAAAAGTCAATTTAGGAAAATGAATTTCAGGCTTATCAGCATGTCCTCAGAGCAACATCACCTGGATCCAGAGCAGTCCCTTCGCCCAACATCTAAACCCCTGCAGGGCCTGGCCAGCCTTCCTACAGGACCTGCAGGTCCCGCTGAATATGAATGGCCTCACATCTGGCAAACAAAGCCAGGCATACACACAGCAGAAACAGTCAGCGAGCGGGTCTACGGCCAGGCTTTGGTGAATGCAAACGTGAACCAATAAACCTTATCGCTCATGTGTAAAAGGCAACGTGTGACTTTTCACAGTTTGGGCTGCATTAATTCTGCAAGAATTCTTGCAGGCTCTTTTAACTGACACGACTTTGCTGCCAAATGTTCCAGCTGCAGAAAAACCTCCATGAAAACAAAGTCTGCACAGAATATATTTACCTTTTTTAATTTCAGGTTGGATGACAAACTGTTCTTGAAGTCATGTGCACAAAAGTGCACTCAGCTGATGAAAAGGCAGCGAGGCTGGCTTTGTGCCTGACCCGTCCCTGGGTGCGATCTGGCTTCAGCCCAGCACGACGACTGTTTTCCCACACCTCAGCACTAAGGCTGTGCAGGGACTCTGGATATGCAAGTTCCCATCGGTTCACAATGATCGCTTCCAGTCCTTCCGGACAGTGCGAGATATTACTAATCTTTTGGGAGTTAAGAGCATCAGAGCGCCCCCCCCACCACCCCGATTTCAACTTCCCTTCCAGCTCTTTACCACAACCTCTCCAAAAGCTGACCATTCCTCTGAAGTTGTTACAGTGGGTGGAGTCTGTGTGTTTGTTTTGAGTGTTTGAATGTGTGTGTGATTGTGTGGGTGGGGGTCTATGTGCGCATATGAGAGAGCGTGCTACAGAGAAACAGAGATGGATGGTGGCTGGGGGTGGGGGGGACACAAGATACTTCTGGGGGAGAGGTTTCTGCAGCTTAGCTGACAGTAAGAGAGTCTGAGATGATCAGTGTGAGTAGTTAATGATGCCGACTCTCTCTCTCACACACACACACACACACACACACACACACACATCATATCAGCTTTGTCTAAACACACAATTCCTACCTTCCAGATCTGGTCTATCAGTTCAGGATAAAGTACAAATTTTAGATTCACTATCTGTGACCCAGAACAAAAAAAAAAGGGAGCTTTTTTCTTGTCAACCTGTGTTTGGTTGGCAGAAATGGAGATTGATAAGGAAAGTATGTCAACACATTCTACTACAAGCAATCAGCGATAAATGGAGGCGACCTCTTGGAAGAGAATAACAGGAAACAAGATTTAGCAAGTTGGACACAATCAATTGCACAACAGAACAGTCCACATGGTTTTAACTGACCTGTGTGATTCATCAGAACTGAACTGCAGCAAAGCCCCCATTTTAAAGAAAAAAAGTGTTTCTGGTGTGTTGTTTCTTTGGGTTGGATGTAAACAGCAGCTGTTTACACACATGGGACAGAAAAACGAGGCGGTGGGGGGGCATCCAGCCGGCAGACTGCTCACCTTCACATACGGCTTCTACAACAACCGAGCAAATTACTACTCAGGCTGAAATATGCATGAGACCTTGATCATCCCTGAAGGAAACGCGAGAAACGAGAAAGTCTGGTTTAGTTCTGTCTGCCTAATGGATAAAACACCAAATCCTCCTTTTACGCCCTAAAATATCCCTTTTAAAAAAAATAAATAAATGAGTCATCGTCTGTCGGACCCATGAGGTGCATAGTGTGGTTTCTTTTTTCCTTAATTATATCAACAGGCATGCGTTTATTTTCATTTTTTTTAAAGAAACACACGAATTGTTTAAAAGATCCTCGTTTTAAAGGTGATCAACCTGAGAACCAAAGCGGATCGAGCAGGCACAAAAGGACCTTACCATCCAGGAGCTGCAGCCGAAAAACAAACAACAAAAAAAAAAAAAAACCTCCAGTCAGACTCTCACAGTGGCTGCAACACATGAGACCGGCTTTAAATCCGTATTGTGCACTTCATTTACAAAAAAAAAAAAAAAAGGTAGGAAGGTGATCCCTTCAGTGAGACCGTAGAAAGTCCATCCTCCGCCGCACACTGAGGAGGACTGGCCGCTTTCAGAGCTCCAAACTTTGGCTCCTCCCTCCGCACATGCTGCCTGCCTGCAACCGGAGCCGGAGGCGCACTTTGGCCATCCATCAATCAGCCCAATTAAACAAAGCAGCAGAATATAATCCATGTTACACCCTATTAAATCCACATTTCCTGTCTCCGCCTCAGAAAGTAGTTCCATCGTGCGTCGATGAATCACGCAAAAGTGGCCAAAGTATGAAGATTTGTTTTTCCTCTACAAAAGAATGATGCACACACTTAATTCATGTGTATTACAGCAAAGCAACCCCTCCCCGGCTGGGGGACATCAAATTGAGAAAAGAGTAAGCAGAATTTCAATTCATTTTTTCCCCTTATTGCCTGTTTTTTGTTGTTCTTTTATTTATTTCAGTAACTGGATGTTTTTCACCACATCCACCCCAAATTGCTGCTGGGCCACTGAATGTTATGGGCCCCACCACAATGAAAGCATAAAGCACAAGTACAAGTGCTCATAAACTACCCAAGCGATGCTTTCACTGGCAAAAAAAATAAAAAATAAAAATGTGTCCATCTGTGCGGGTACACAAAATCTGTGGCGTAAACTGCCGATAATGCGTGTGTGTCACGATATGAGCCGTACATTCTGAAGTGTATTTGCAGAAGAGACTAACATCACCTCCTCTCAGCCTATGGCTGAAATAGTTTCCTTTGCTGAGGGAAAGTTTCTTGCTTCCTCTTCGCCTGTCTTATCAATCCTCTCCTGCAGCCGTCAGACAATGAATGTCAACTCAGAGCGTCCACCACAAAGAGAATTACAGGGGATTATATACAAAGGCAGGGACCTGGACCTAACCAGACTCAACTTTTCATCTAGTCTCTTTTTCTCACCCCTCAAAGGAGGAAAAATACTGCTGACGTTGGTCTTCTTATTTGGTCTGGCAAAACCTCTCGGTGTCGGCACGTCCAAACAAATTTATCATATTTTCTCTCAGCAAGGAAGGACACAAATCAAGCTCCCATGTAGAATATTAAAGCACTCTTCACACCTGGAGAGGACAAGATAACATTAATAATTAGTCTCCATCTTCTTGTCTCCACTGACATGAGGCAGTGTGCGAATTTGGCAGATATTTTGACTGTTAACACCGAGAAATGTGATGACAGTCATCAAGCCGGAAGAATACTGGAAGCTTCATTCCGATGGCCTGGTCTGACAGAGTCCCAACGCTTTAATCTGGAAATGTTGTCACTCTCTGACTGCTTCTGCGTGACTGGACTGCAGAGAAAGGCCAATGCCTCCACCCCCACTGGAGAAATGTGTGGCAGGTGGGGGTTAAACTTATGACAGAGTCTCTGTCTAATTTTCTTTGGTTTCAAATGTGTCTCTTTCTATTCTTTTTCTATTATATGTTCCTTGATAGAAGGCAAGTCAGAGTTGCTCTCCTTTATCTGCCTAGCCTGCAGTAATCCCTCAAATTTAATCAAGGATTACTTCTGAGAAGATTAAAATCGTCCAACTTACGCAAAAGTCAGGCTTGTAGCAGCAGGGGGCAGACGGACCACTCGGCAGTAAGGCTTCTCTTAAAAATGGGAATAATACGTTTTTTTCTCTGCAGTGATTTATAGCGAGAAAAGCCACAGAACAAAAATGTGATTGAGGTCTGCAAAAACAAACAGATTAAAGAGAATATAAATGTAAATTAGTCTCAACCTCACAGTGAAAAAAAAGAAAAAAGCTATTCACGTACTCACAAACTGAAGATGCTGAGTAGCTTTGCAGCTTTGGGCGAAGCACATTGTTAAGAAAGACATGACCTACAAACGACTTTAACTGGTGCATATTAAGAGCTTTTATACACTATAAAGAAATTACCTCCATCTTAGCAAAAAAAAAAAAACAATTATCAATCAAAGCATCTGGTGGCTCAGAAATGCTCAGTTGTTGACTAAATCACACTTAATCTGCCAATGTGCTCTGATAATAACCCCCGTCGTGGCACGCAAAGGCAGGAGTGTACAGCAGCCACTCATATTCGGGTCGCACCCACCCATGGAGCTTTTATTGAGGTTAAGTATATGACAGACTCTTTCAGTAATACACAACACCAGATTTGGAGACTTACCTAAATGGTTTGTGGATTTACCCACCGAATTAAGTCCCTAAGTGGTTGCAGCACAAAGTAGAGCCAATATGTCAATGGGATCAACTACACTTTGTGTCAAGTGGCCTTCAAGTATAGATATTTGAAGATCAACATCTGTGGATTGCTTTTTCAGTGCATAAGGGAGAAAAAAATACAGAAACGAAAAGGCACGAAAAGGTTTTGAAAAAAAAAAAAATCACTTTTTAAGCATGCTAACTGTTGGCCTTGTGTTGATCCACCACCATGCTTCTTAGCAATTAATGCCATATTTATGGTGCCCAGAGGATGAATCCTGCCAAAGTGTCCTTTTCAACGCCCATTAGATCAGTTCCTGCCCCTTACCATTTTTTATTCATCACCAAACACCTTCAAAATGAAATCGAAGCGTTTTCTATAAAGTCTCATTAGTTTTTAGCGCTGTATGGAAGCGGGGAAGAAGACGAGAGTTGTTGACGTTCAACAAGGTCAGAGTCATGACTCCTGCAGCACAAGGTGTGCTCCCCCTGCCCGGTGAGTTCCACCCCTGCAGACTGCGATGAAGTCAGAGCAGCCCACTGCAGGCGCCTCCTGCGCATCTCACAGCACCATGACTCATCCCCATGTCCTCACCTTGTCCCGCTCCGGCAGTCCCAAAAATGTCTCCACATCTCACTCACTCTCTCTCTCTACACAGGAGACCTCCTCTCTTCACATTGATGATTCATGACTATTCAAGTGATGCAGCACTTCAGTCTGAAAGTTTCCCATCTGCTTCCTCTATAAATGATCCTGAGTCGGGTTGTTTTGACAAGCTGGTCATATATCATGGATAAGAATGACTTGCTGTTTTGATACCTTTAAATCAAACGGTAATCGCTCAGCATATGTCTTCAGCACATTTGGGCAACAGCCAAATGTTTCTTGTGTAAGATAATAATAGAAGTAAATATTTCAGAGCCTTTAAGGCACAAGCAGAACCATCATCTTGCTTTGCTGCATGCTTGCAGTTGTACTCACAGCATCAAGAGTTCCTCTGAATTAGTCTGAGTTATAATTAAACACAGAAATGAAATTGTGACGGTTTGAGCTATATTTTTTGGTGGGGAGGGGGGCTATTTCTGTAGTGTAGAAGAAAGTAGATTCGTTTGTTCCATGTCTGGATGGCATATAAGCCATTTCCTTCGACCAATCTCCTTCTAGTCTCATCTTTTTGTCACTACAGGTGGCTTTGGAGAGCCAAGTGTGTATGAGTTGAGGGGACATCGAAGTGGATTTGAAGTCTTCAAAAGCACAAATGATGCATCCGCATTACTAAATTTTTGTTCTAAAATGAAATGCATCCCTCTTTCCATGTTTTCTGCACAATATTCAAGTTTTCCAGCTGTTTTTTGGAAAAGTTTTTGTTGTATGTTGATATGTTTCATGTGGCATTCAGCAGAGCAATGGACCGGGATGACGGACGTTCATGATTACAGGGCTGACCTGTTGAGAAGTCACTGTCTCAGTCAAGTGTTTGTTCTGTCAGTCAGCCCAGCCAACACGGTTCTCCCGGTAGAAACACTGAACCAGCTACTCAGGGCACGATATTCATCAGCGCTACTCCAGTGGGCGAAAAGTTTTAGCACACGTGCTGTGCTATGTGGACAAATTTTTCAACCTACAGCATAAGCATGACAAAATAAATCTCCCTGACAGATATCCTGAAATCTGGGAACATAAACCTACAACTATCTGCATGCCGTATACTCCAGGTTAGTGGTATCTGCGGTCTTTCATCTTTCACCCACGATTGGGGCCCATTAAGGTTGTAAGAAACAAACTAATACACTCAGCTGAAGTGAGCTGATAAGCATCAGTTTTACAGAGTGAATTATCACTGTTTTACCACAGATCCCTCTTCACTCCTAGCTTCCACAACAACCACCCTGCTGCAGACACATCTGGGAAAATAACAGAAACTAAAGTTTGAAGGAATGAAACCACAACTGACTGCTGTTGCAACCCTCTATTAGATGCCATGTTGTGCCCAAATGTTAGTTTCTGTGACTCATGTCCACTAAGATCTTGAATTAAAGATGCAAGATGCTAGATTCAAAGATGCTGAGGAAAAGAAAGATGTTAGAGGGCTATTTTTGGACTACCTTTATGGTATCTCTGCTCCACAGATCACGGAGCGGTAAAGTCACAGAGTACAATTACAAACAAAGAATGACAGATAGGAAGCCAAATAAATAGAACCATAGCATGAAATGGACTCGAACCTGGACGCCATGTGCACACATCAGAGCCAGCTGAACCGTTTTGATGCCTGTTTATCTTTTGTGATGAATTAGAGCCAGTATCTGCTCCCTGACAGCTCCTGTACATACACTGGGGGAAGGGCATGTGGCGATGAAATGAACTCTATAGGATGTTATGATATCAATGAACCTTAATGTGGTTTGGCTTCCCCCGAGAGCTCGAGGGGAAGTGATGTCAGTGACAGCTAGTGCAGTTTAAATGAGGATGTGTGAATGTGTACATAGGTTTTCTTTGTCTGGCTCTTTCTTCGTGGATTTGAAGCTCAGAGATTATGGATGCCGCAGTAGGAGGGCATAGGTGAAGGTCCAGCACAGCTGCACAGCGAGAGGGGGGAAGCTGTGGAAGAAAGCCTCCAGGCACTGAGAATGAATTAATGAGTTTCTGATTTTTTTATGAATCTCTCAGCGCAAATAACTTTATTAGCCTTAATGTTAAAAAAGGTGGAGCTTTGAAGGGGAGTACAATTAAGAAGAAGAAATTGGATTTGTGCTTTTGAGCTCTAATGGCAGGTTTATCCATTAAGGTTTTTGTGATTCTTCCCTGAAATTAAAGACCAGCAAATTTGGAGGAGCTCCGCTCTCAGTGAAGCTCTGTGGAGGTTTGAGGAATGTGAAGAAAAACAGCTATATCCATCAGCTGCTCAGGCAGCAAAGCAAAAATATTGTGATCCTGCAGGATTTGAAGCAAGTGCCAAATCTGATTATTTACCCCAAAGATTAAAACCTTTTAGGAATAGAAACGCCAGCACTTACTTATTGCACGTAAGAGCAGAAAAAGTAGATTTTCTTATGAGCAAAGATCACACTCCACATTTTCTTTGCTCATAACCTCCAGTTCATTGTTTAGTCTCTGCTACAGCACTGTACAGTGCCAGGTATCCTTGTGCTCCAAGCTGTGTCCGTTTATAGTCTCGCTGCCTTTTACTTTGAAAATATCCATTGTTTTTTACAGTGCAGTTCACGATTTAGACTGAATACATTCAGATGCGGGCAATGTTTGAAATTCCCTTTGAAATATTGTGGTGTGCATGACGTGTGCTGGATAGTTGGATGAAAGTCTACCTCAGTGTTATTATGGAACAGGACTGAGGGACCAGCGCGGCTGTCCCGGGCCTGTTTTTTTTCCCCCCATAACGAGGCCTCAAATCCTCACATGTTTTATTCCTAGGAATACTTGTGGCGTCTCTGTTTAGAGCAAATGAAAAAGAAAACTATAAAACTTTGATTAAAAAAAAAAAAAAAAAAAAGAAGTGTGTCACGTAAGAAGCCTGTGTATAGACTGAAAAACACACTCTGTGCAGTGAAACCTTGACACAGCTGAATGAGAAGTGTAGTGTTGGCAGTCGGTCAGCCGGTGCAGTATTGACTGAATTGATGTTGCTGTTGGGGCTTTTTTTTTTTTCTTCTTCTTCTTCTTCTTCTTCATCTTTTTTGGTCTTTCACTATTTGACCACGAGAGAATTCATATTCTCACATCCACTTCTGCTGATTTAGTTCAACATCTGTTCATCCGGTGAGGGAAGATCAGCGATTTGCAACCTTAACTCCACCATTTAGGAGGTTTCTGAAGAAGAAGAGGGATATTAACATTTTGAGTTTGTAACAAGTTCACAAAGTGTCAGATTAGACTGCACTGTTAGCTCCGTGTACTTTTAAAGGTCTTTGGGGCAGCGGGGAGACTCGGTGTCTGTTGCCGGCTGTAATGGGATTCAAACAGTGAGAAATCAATAGACTATCTCGGTATGACCGCACAGTACCGGAACCCAAATAATGCTTGAACAGCCAATGGGAAGTGACTATACACTGCATTTCCTCATTCCTGTTCGCTTGTTGTCGGACCACCAGCCTAATTACTTTCCATTCATGCCTACACAGAGGATGTCAGAGTCAAACAGCCTCGAGGAGGAGTTGTTTCATGTGCTAATCATCGATTAAAAAATCCACCAACATATTTGCACAGACTGTTCCGTGAGGGACTGTGGAGAATTTGAACGAGGCACACCAGCTTCCAAAATAGCCTTGTGGGTTTCTTCCTTTCTGTGTGGTTGTAGCTGCAATCACTGACAATAATGTGAAAGTTGAAAGGCATAGCTAAGCTAATTTGTTTGTTGGTTAACTGGAGAGATTATCCAGCGTGGATAATATATAATATTGTTTGTTTTGCTGCCAGTGCATGATGGATTACACCTCCTTCCAGATCCATTACATATTAGTTTAAATTATGGATTCCACCAATGTCCCAATCGATCAAAGAGGGTGGAGATGCGTGAAAATGAACCAGCAAATTTGGCATTTATGCCTAAATGAGAAATCTGTATATCATGTCTGGCTTTTTTTTTTTTTTTGTCAGCTCAGTGTGATGGCGAAACCCAAGAACATTTTGGATGAATTAGTTATGAGAGCGTCCACATGTGAAGCAGACCAGCCATGATCAAATATGAACATTTCTGCACACTTGTACAAGGTTAGTTTGTAGTGCAATTCCACACAAAATGCAAAGTGGTCAGCCTCAGTTTAGGGAGAAAAATGCACCAGTGATTTCATTCACCCAGCTCTATTATTAATGTGCCATTTAGCAGTCAAAAGCTGTGGCAATAATAGAATTACTTTTCCTATTAGACTCAATGTCATTGAGCTTTGGAGTGAAAGCGCTCGCTGCACATAATGTGGACGGAGAAGATAGAGAGAGTGCCGCAAGTGTCCAAATGTCACAAGCACAGTGACATTTGGAGGAGTTCACACCACATGCACACACCCTGTTTTGTCTGTGACACAACAGGGACAATCTATATGTACACAATGAGCCTGTCAGGGCTCTATTGTAGCCAGTGTGTCCTCCTCATCCAGCCGGCACGAGTTAGAACAAACTAAACCATCGCAGAAACTTAATGCAGCAGCACCTTTGGTTCCACATTCATGTGATTCAGTTCATTTTTTACCTTCCCCTGTTTATCTCAAAGCAAGGTGACTGACGTTTCTCAAAGAGGAAATCAGAGAAGACACAAAACCCTGGAGCATATTCAGGCTACACATGCAAACAGTTACTGATATAGACACACACACGTGCACCTCACTGATTTGTCCAGAACCTCACTAGGACACTGACACACAATGAGCCAAAACCCTGACTGAATGCATCCCAATTGCCATGGCACCCAGCGCCAAGATGACCGGTGTCTGTAGTAACTGAGCAGCCACGCACCACTTCATCAGCCCGTGCACAAACTCAGCCGCAAGCCAGCCTCTCCTCGCCGGCTGCAGTGGCACCAAAAACCTCCTGATGTTTGTCCTTCCGTCCTTTTGTCTAGCTGTGGAGCACAATCGCCTGCTGTCACAAGAGAAAGGAGAGACTCACCGTGCTTTTCCCCCCACGACGGAAGACGGGAGGCAGGTGGAGTGAGCAGAGTCTGCAGTGGCGGAGGAATCCCCCTGGTAGTGTATGTGTAAGAGTGTGCGAGGGGGAGCGTGGAAGTGTGTGTGTAAGTGCATGTGTGTGAGTATGTGCATGCCAGTACGAGCATGTGTGTGTGTGTTTGTAAGTGAATGTAAGTGTGTGTGTATGTGTGTGTGTGTGTGTGTGTGTGTGTGTGTGTGTGTGTGTGTATGTGAGCGTGCAGGGAGTCAGAGCTGATCCAGCAAATGCAGGCGGGAGCCACCAATAGAATGAGCAGAAGGAGAGAGAGGGAGAGAGCGAGGGGAGTGTGTGAGAGACGGCAGAGGAGGGGTCTGATAGCATTACATCATGGACTAGGGCTATGGTAGGTTTGCAGGGGGTGGGCAACGGGTGGGGGAAGGTGTGAGTGCATGTGTGCGTGTCCGTGTGTTGGTGTTTGTGCGTGTGCGTCAACATTACTGTATATTCTCCCTCCACAGCAGACCACAGGATGATTAAAGATTGTGTCCATGTTGTATACGGTGCAGTGTCGTAATGGCGCCTGCACCTGTGTGGGTGCGTGTGTGCGTGTGTGTGTGTGTGTGTGGTTGTGTACACATGAGCAAAACATAAACCAGAGCTATAATTAAGCAGGTATAATCATCACAGCACATTTCATAGATCACGTTTCCAAAACCTTTCGGTGACTATAAATAAGTATTGTTGCAGCTTTCATCTGCAGATGTTTTCCAGATGCTGTTTTTTTGTTTTTTGTTCTGTTTTGTTTTTCCCTGATTGACAGTTAAACATAAATCTCAGTCCCACCCCTTTTCACCACAGGAACCAGGCTCAGAGCTACCAGCTAATGGCTCCCTTGTCAGTTTGAAAAACCGCTGATGGACACCCTGTTAGAAAGTCACTGACATTTCAGGTGAGTGATTCCAGTCACTTTCTCCCAGCTTTGACACAGCACATCTCTAAATGGAAGAGAAAAAACACACACTTTTTTTTTTTACCCTATAGCAGCAGCAGCAGCAGCAATCACCTGTCTTTGTGCAGCCTGCCATCCCTAAAAAGGAACAGAAAGGCAGAAGAAAGAGCGTTAGTAAGAAAACAATGACAGCTCAGGGTCATCTTCGCACCTCTGCTCTGTCTGTACCAATCTGGCACAAGACAGGCAGAAAATGAGATAGGAGGGGTGCAGGTGGCAGAAATGCTAAGATAAGGAAGTCCTTTCTACCAGCTCACCTTCGCTGATTTTCATAAGATGTGTGTTTAGCCCCTGCAGGCTTTGTATACCTCACAGCAGGTTGTTATGTTGCTATCTCATTGTTGCACTCAGGACACAACAACATCTACCTTCAGTCTCTCTTCTTTCTTTTTTTTAAGCCAATGACGCCAAAAGTCAACCGCCACAGAGCAGACAGCAAAGACATTTTAATGCTGTCTAATGCTAATGAGGATTGTTTTATTTCATAAATCCTTGTGATTTCGTCTCTCACATAAGATCAGCTTCGTTTAAACTCATTTTAAGGTCTTTGTGGTCGTCTGCTTGGCTGTAATGCTGCAGGTTTTTAAATTAACCTCAATTACTTTTCTTTGTCTGAAGCCACATAATTTCGTGCAATGAACGTGTTTACATTATTGCAACACATTAAGCAGTATGGCCTTTTTTCTTTTTTTTTTTAAAGAAATAATCTTCGCTTCTTTTGCAACTTAGTCTAAATAGATGTGACCTTTAGTTTGACATGAGCCATTACGGATCTTCTCTACCCACTAAATGCAATGTGACAAAGGCTAATGGCTCAGTGGGAGTCACTGAAGCTACATGTTGCTTTAAATGCACTCAAACACCTACACTGATGCCTCTTTACTACGGGAAGGACTCAGAATCATGTTACTATATAGTATATATATAATAAATCACGTTATGCCGGCCAGTTAGTTTTGAACAGGGTTAAAACTGATGTAACATAGAGTGAGGATCATGATGCTAGACCATGACTATTCATCCCACATGAAGTATTTCAGGTTCAAGATGTTTTATGTGGAAGATAAAACGTTAGCCTGAAGCTGTTTACAGTACTTTGAAGAATGGCCGTATCTTGCCCATTATGGTTGGCTTGTTCTGTGTGAGTTCCACTGAAGCTGTATCTTCCTAGTCTAACAAAAACAAAACCATGCCCTGTTGGGAAGGGGCCACATCTAAAGTCAACATGGTGGCAGAGTTCCCAGGCTCTGGAAACCACGCAGCAATTAAGACTGCTGACATGAAAATGGCAACTGATTTGATGCTCGCTGCTGTGTTGCTGTGACAAGTACTTTCAGACGAGCACACAACTGCACTTATACCCTTTTTTTTTTTTTTACAGCGGACGACTTGATTTTCCAGATTAGGAAAAATTCAGGTTATGTTCGTAATATAAACATCAGCTCTTTTCCACTGAAGTGTCCCAGTAAGACATGACAGTGTGCCAGTGAGACATGAACAACACCAGGGCCCTGAAACAGTCTGGATGGCATGTGCTGGTGGAAAAATCTAAAAACCTAAATGCTTTACATCTCTCTGTGTACAGTTTGTGGAAAATAACAACAGAGTTAAGGTGTGTAAATAGTGAAATTAGATATTAGATATTAGAGTTATAATTATATCCAAGTAAAATGCAGAACAACAAATCTTTCATCCATGAGAAATATTCATTTTCAGTGAGGATGAACTCAGAGAGACAATACTTTTGATTATGTAAAGTGATTAAAGGAGTGAATTTGTGGTAAGATTTCTATTTTAGCATAAATTCTTGCTATATTATATATTTTACTTTAATCTTGGGAATGACTGCACACAATTTGAAGTGTGTTCATTTTCGGTCCGCTACAGACCATAAAGCAGACATGAGGAACAGATCAAAGAAACCAATTCACTCCGGTCTGGATAGCTGAAAATTCTCAGTGTCCACCCGTGAGGTACGTTTCCTGATATTGGGGTCTTCAATTTCAGACACTGCTTAACCAGCACTATTTATAGTTTAATTTAGTTTGCCTTTAAAAAAAGTGTCTCCTTTTTGCTCATCAAAAGGGTGTGTAGAGTATCTTAATGCACAAAGGTGTCCCCTGGCGTCTCCAGTTATCCCTATCAGCCCAGACCTCCTTTTCTTTCACTACCACGCCTGCACTGTTCCCTGTTGCCGTGGCAACCATATGGCCAGCCAGGCCTCTCTCTCTCTCTCTCTCCCTCACTCTCTCTCTCTCCCTCGCCCTCTCTCCTCTCTCCTCTCTCTCTCTCTCTCTCCCTCTCTCTCTCTCTCCCTCCCTCTCTCCTCTCTCTCTCTTCTCTCTCTCTCTCTCTCTCTCCCTCTCTCCTCTCTCTCTCTCTCTCTCTTCTCCTCTCTCCCCTCTCCCCTCTCCCCCCCTCTCTCTCCTCTCTCTCTCTCTCTCCCCCTCTCCCCCCCTCTCTCCCTCTCTCTCTCTCTCTCTCTCTCTCTCTCTCTCTCTCCCCCTCTCCCCCTCTCCCCCCCCCCCCCTCTCCCTCTCTCTCTCTCTCTCTCTGGATACACAGGGACGTCTGTTCTTGCCCCCAAGCAGCTGTAGAGGGACTCACTGAGGTTGTGCAGAGGAAAAGGTGAGACACACATGACCACAAACAGAAAAATAGCTCTGGTCAAAGTGAAGAAAGATGGACTATATATATGTGTGTGTGTGTGTGTGTGTGTGTGTGCTCTGAAGCAGGAAACACAAAGGTCAGATGCTGTTCAGGATCAGCTCTTCTGGGTCTTCGGTCAGAAATGAGCACTGTCTTCCCAACAGAAGGGTGTGGACAGGAAAACAATGATGCACCATGTCATTTTGAGAATAGATTAAGTCCATTATGATAAAGCCTGAGCACAGACTTTGTGTCTCTGTTGCTTTCATCCACAGTCTCATCCGTTCAGCTGAAGCTTGTTGTTCAAGACAAAAAGGTCCAGCTTCATTTCAACACCGCAGGAAGTAAGATTTTTTTGTTTTTGTTTTGCTTTCCTCCAGAGATTTATCTTGACATGATTAGTCAACCTCCCATCATCTCTAAATGTGTGTACAAAGCGCCTTTTCTCCATGGATTATTTGCACAGATTCGACCACTGTACTGTTTGTGTTTGCTCATACAACACAGTCTGTGTTTCAATTCCACAGACATCAGCTGCTTCTTCTGCCGAGCAACACGCGCCCCACCTTGTTACTGTATTTTTGTTTTCATTAGTTAACGAACCTCGGACACGAGTACCACTTCTCTTGTCTAACCACACCACTTTAAAAACTGCTCTGCATTCTGTCTCAGCACAGCTCCGTCATACCATTGTTGTCAAAAAATACTGCCACTTCACTTCAGCTTGTGTATGGACTAAAGAAACAGGAATAAGCGAGGTAATATGGAAACTTTAGAGGTGACTTGAACGTAGTATTCGCATTTACGGAGGTGTCCAGAAATTAATTCACTGAACTCCAATATAACCTGCTATATCACCTGTGAAGAAAGCACTGATTCTAAATCCGTAAAGAATTACTGTTGATTGAAACAACATGTGCTCGCAAAGCACAGCAGCAAAGCACACTGTTCTTCACATCCGATTCATTGAGCTTGACCAGAATAGAAAAGATATGTAACCCATAACTGGAGGGAAGTTATCTTCATGTCAGTCTGAGATCCCATTTCACCTTTTATAACTGAAACTTATCAGCTTTTTAATTGCCTGGGTTTTTCTTTAACTGGTTGGCTTGCATACAGTTTGTCTCTGCTTTTGGCAGAACAAATTGTTGTATTCTTAGCAGGATCATCCAGTTTCGTAGACTCTTTCTGGTCAAGGGCCTCTCAATGTTTAAGGCTGACAAAGAACAAGACCGGCAGGAGCAGTCTGAGCTTCATCCTGTGGACTACATTTCAGGAAACAATACACAAAACAGTGAAGGGTTTATCAGAACACTACAACTATTAAATATCAATTCATGGTATGAATAGTTGGCATTAATTAGCTTCCGCTTACAGCCAAAGTCACAACAGATACTTGTGTGATCGTGTGATAGAAAGATAGAAAGGAAGGGAGAGACAAACAGGATGTCTCTCAGCTTTAAACCATCATTTAGCTTCTTTCACGAGGCAGCTGAAGAGAAAAGAGACAAATATGGAGTTTTCTTGGAGCAGCCCCTGACTGCGACCGCCTGGGGTGACAGACAGATAGATCTTTTGGAACAGCTTGTTTTGTTGACACTGGCAATGGCAGACACAAATAACGCATGTAACGTAATGAGACAATTACTCAATCACAAACGCAAACAATTACTGAAGTATAAGCTTTATGGGAGCGAGATAATCTGTCCCACCCTGACCTTTTTGATCTGCTTCCATCAGTGTGGCAGAGCTTTCACATCATCGGAGCTCTCCCAAGCTGTGCTGAATGATAGTGTGAAAAGAGAGTTATAACCCCGACCTTAAAAAGGGACTCCATACACATCTGATCGCTGTGTAATGGCTCCTAATAATTATAATTATTATTTAATAATAATTATTAAAGATAGACCTAAACACTTAAATCAACAGGTTTCATCATATTAAAGGGCAGGCCTCATATATTCTGAAAGGATCCCATTAAAAGTAATGCCTTTTTATAGTTTATAGTCCTACTTAGAGAAAAATGCTGGCTGGACAATCAGCTGCATATTAATCTGCTGCTGACAATAGTCTTCAACAAATGTACAGTTTTTTTCTGTTTGACAAAAATCTAAAAACTAGACCTTAGCTGTTTTAAGGGGATCATTCCCTTTTTTCTTGCAGGATAAGGTTGAACTCAGTCGACACCGTAAAAGTCATCAGTGAAAGCAGTCAGTCAATCAGCCAGGACAGCAGCCAGTCGGTCACCTTGGCGAGGAGCAGCCGGCAACAGAAACGAGTAAATGTGCAGTGTGTCAATCGTACGTTCTCTAAGTCTGCCACTCAGTCACTCACACAATCACAGTCAGACTGCAAAGCAGCCGGCCAGCCGGCCAGCCAGTCAGCCAATTAATCAGCTTGGCAGCCAGTCATGGACGAGACGGATGACATAGTGGGAACAGAAGGGAAACGGGGAAAAGGCTGATGGAAGGTTTCCCTTCAGTGACGACAAATATTGTCACAGTTCAGCGGGATTGCAGCGAAGAAGCGGGAGGCTGTAAATGAATTAGTGACTGATTGAATCAAATGAGTTGATGGAAGAATGAAGTCGAGAATTTGGCAAAATAAGTAAATAAATAGATCTCTGTGCTGTCGAGCCAAAAGTGAAACTCCCATCTTACCAACCAATAACGAGAGACACCATACAAAGTATATCTCCCATTAAACATTTCGTATGATGTGTCACGGTCATGTTGATCAGAATGAGCCCGTTGTTTAACGTTAAGGGCTGATAAGGCCTGTCAAGCTGTGGCAGACGTCCATTCAGGCAAATGGCTGTCTCGTTGTTAGTAATGCGACGTCTGAGGTGGACACCCCTGATGGGTCTCAACAGTGTTTTGTGCGAAGGGAGCTTTTTGAGATTAGTAGTGCGGTTCCCAGTGATGTCAGCCATCATGACGATCCTCGTGTTGATGAGGTCAACTTCCTGTTGGCTAAATGGATACAGAGTCTGACTGCTTTCAGCTGCATATGATTTGTCCAAACAAGTTTTTCATTTGGAGGGTGGTGACTATCCAAACCCCAAGATTTTTAATGGTACAGTTTCGTAACAGGTGTTATTTAATCGCTAACCTCACATTGTTGATATAAGGTCAGTTTATCTTTGATTCAAGAGTATCAATGTTTTTAATCTGATCATCTTTCATCATTGGACGTGATGATCCTGTTAACACGAGCTATATGTGGCTAAAAACTTGTGCAGCAGATCACTTCCTCAACTATGGTTTCAAGTACCACAAGCAAATTAACTTAGAGAGGTGTGGGAGTAGCTTGGGGTTAATGTGCTACTCATTATTTTTGTGAGTAATACAATTCACCTTGTGTTTCTGTTCTTTCATAACATTGACAATAGAATCAACTTCCAACTGAACTGAGATTCCATGCAGTAAATTAAAACCTCTGTCATCATCTATCAGAGAAAACTATTCTGGTTTGGCTCTTTTTCCTCCTCAACCAGCAGAACATGTGCGTGCAAGAAGAAAAAAAAAAAAAAAAGTACTCAAGTGAACTCAGGGAGAAAGAAGTCACAGAGCAAGTCTTCTGTCCAAACCCAAGACGTAATCTGAACAGGGAAAATGCTGCAGCTCTAAACTGTAAAACCTGCTTATTGTCAAATAAATCCTTTGCATGAAAATAATATCAGCAGTGGCTGTTTTCCTGATTGGATACGATACAATGAATACAATCACTCCATTTTATTTGTGACGTTAAAAGTTTTGTAGAGAAAAAATTGCCATTATCCATAGAGTCACTTTAAAAACACAATTGTCATTTTTACATGACTCCTTCTTACATACAACACACATCAAGTACATATATGAGTTCATAACTTCACTTTTAAAACTAAAATATAACTAGAATCTGGACAAACTGTTTAAAATGGCATGTGAAGCCATGTTTTGTCCATCTTCTCTTTGTCTTCATGGACGGAGCCCTGCACACAGAGCACATTTGTCTCCAGCTGGACTAGGAAGCACTTGATTCAGGACGTGTCATCTAGAAGATCTAATTAAATTCACATGCATTGTTAGTTTCATGTTATTGCCAAAGGAAATCTGATTCTCACAACTGCCTTGACTTTCCAGTCTCTGAACCTTCAGTTTTTTTCCCAAACGGCCGAGAAGGAGCACCAACACTAAATAATCAGAATATAGGTGTCCTGTTTCGTATGAACTTTTGCGAACAACTGAATCATCCAGCGTTGTTATTGTCCATATCCATTGTGTAACAGCCAGGCGTGTGATTTACTGCTCTTGGAATGTTTGCTGTTTTGTTGCCGAAGGATAAATCACAATGTTCGGCCTCCTGAGTTTTAACAAGTTGGAGTTTATACACACTGGCATGTTCTACTTTTCAGAGTTAACGCTCCGCTCCGACAGTTTGGCTTTGTGTTCTACTGTATTATTCTACTCATGCATGAATACAGAATCAGTAGAGATCCAGTCAGAGGATATCACATCACTTTTGGAGCAGAGCGTTTCCTGTGTGTGTTTGTTATCCAGCATGGTACAGCTGGAGCTTTGCTAACACCACGAAAAAGCAAACATGCTACACGGAGCCGCTTTGTGAAACAATCACTGAGTTTCTGCATCCTGCATTAAGTGAGGAAATTCTTGTTGTCCATAATGTTCTCGTCAGTTCGTTCTCATTCCCTCAGTTACTCCTCCAAAGCCTTTTAGATGTCTCGCACACATTCCCAGTTTAAAGCAAGGCTTTTGCTTTAAAGGTTCCTGCAAGCATAATCTCTGCCCCTTAACCAAAAACCAAGGCCAAACAAACAGAAACATTAATGGGACTGAGCCAGAGCTGAGGGCACATGACCCGCTCATAATATTTGCATGAATATTTTACTGTAGGCACTGTGAAGCTGAGTGTTAGCACAGAGCTTTAAGGTCCATTGCCAGGGAGGATAAACATATTTATTCAGCTTTTCCTCACCTTTGGCTTCAAGAAATCTCTGATCCATGTGCAAGGAAATGCAGTTTTGCTGGTTTGTGAAGCTGCATAAATGTGCCCGTCGAGGCGTCTGCCGCTCTCACACCATCTGTAGACAATACAAGACATGAACAGATGCAGCTTCTGCAATACAATGGGCTCTGACAACATGGAATTACAGCCCCTGCAGCTGAAAAGTGGATTTTTATTTGTGTGCCCCTGGGAAAGGCTATAAAGAGCAGGACATGTATTGAATAAAAGCATTGATTCTCATACAAAGATGCAAGAAGGGGAGGGGAAAGAAAAACAGGAGGCACAGTTAGCATTTAGACTCATCAGTCACTCCCGAATTTCCTCCTGATCTATAAAGAAACAAACATGCAGAAGATGAAGCTCAGTGGGGAGGGAAACACTGGATGCGAATGGATTCATACAGAGGTGGAGGCTTGTGATGCATCAATCTTTGGATTCTCCACAAACCACAACGCCTCTGAGGAGGCCTGTGCTGAGCTGCATGTTCTTGCACGTGGGCCAGTGCTGAGCTCACCGAACAGCTGTGAGGCAGGCTGCAGGTGAAAGATGAGTCAAGTCCTGGGGGGGGAGACATCAATCATCGATGGACTGACACATCTGTGGAGAAGGGCAGAGGAGACAGAAGGAGAGCCGGGACAGAACAGAAAACAATCACACTCTTACACTCTCGAGCTCTGACCCCGTTGAGCAGGAGCAGAGTCATCGCTGTCCAGCCCAGCCAAGCCCCCTCGCTGCACTAGTCAGCCCAGACTGGGAGAAAAAAAGGATATGATGCAACCTATGACAGGTGCTTTGACAATAAATGTGGTAAATTTCCAGAAACACTCATCGCATCCTTTTACATCATGCTATCAAATCATTTCTAACCTAGATTTTTGTGAATACTGGGGAGTGTAAAAAAAAAAAAAAAGGAGACAAAACCGCATTACATAATTAGTTCATCAATTCAAGGATGTGTTTCTTTCAAATGTAACTCCAGCGTTCACTCTATTTTGGCTCTTTGGATCATTAGTCCTTCACTATGATCACCAGCAGCTTTGCCTGACAGGGAGCCCATGGTCATCTTCTTTTTCTCTGAACACAGTAATGCTGTAGGCTGTGAAACTAAAACAGGTAACTAAATAAGAGACGAGCTAAAAAGAAATCTTGAAAGTGGCAGCACCAAAACACATTTTTGACCACATCATTTGACCAATTGGAAATATAAAAAGTTCTGCTTAATGCCACTTAAAGACTAGAAATGGTGCTGAATGTAAACTAAATGCCTGTTTATATTCTAAAACTTCAGCTGAATGCTTGCAGCGGAGTTTCCAGCGTTGCAGGAATGAAGCACTAAACAGATTTTCTGGAAATGCTTGCCGCTCAGCGTTCACCAGACGAGCAGACGAATAAATGAATTAATGAATTCAATTCTGCATCCACTTCTTTGTCTGCTATTGTTTTCTTTCTCCAGCAGAAACTTGCAGTGAAGCCGAAATGCCCAGCCACTTCACCCAACAATGTGCAAACATTTTTGATCCAAATTTGCTGTTTTTTTTTTTGGTGGGGGGGGGTCACACTTGGGATTCAAAGCAGTTCTCTTGCAGTGCCACTAAAAATCACATTTAAAGCATCTTTGACCTCACAAATTTTGTCATCAATAACTCAACATCCCGGCGAAAAAGAGGACTTAAATGGTTTAATGCACCTTTGAGAGGAGGAAAAGAGTCATAAGCTTTCACTGCCCACAATAAAGTCAGGGGGATGTGACCAACAAGTACGCTGGGACATTTTGCCTCTCTTTAATGAACACAATCGCTCTTTCAGGGCCAGAGTGACTCACTGTTAACAGGATGTGCTGAAGCATCATCTGAGGGTAATCTTTTGACCCAGGAGATATTGGATAACCTTTGACTGATGGGATTTAATTGATACATGAAAGCACATGTGAAACAATCTCGCAGGAATGTGCTGCTGCGACACATGAGTCAGTGACCAGTGTCATGCTTTAATGACCCACAATGGATGTGTAGCTTCGCCGACAGGGACTGATCGGGTAAAAGTCTTGACGGTGTTGTTTGGTTTTAATCTTTAACTAACGGCCTTCCTGATATTTTATCATCTCTCCTTCAGACACTTGGGATCTCTTCAGTGAGTTGTGCAGCTTCATCCGGGCCGATATTTTTAGCCGTGTGGTAAATGTGGCCCCTCCAACGCTTCACTTGCCTGCTGCAAACCATCACCGGCCTTTCTCTTCCCTCCTATTATGGGGACGGACTGGTCCTTCTATGTTTATAAAATCTTATAAATGAGCAGAATTTTGATTGTTGCGGTCAAGATATAAAAACTGGAACAAAGAGGCCCCTGATTGGTTGAGTATATCATAAAAACCAGACAAAATGGCCCTCTCCCTCTCAGCGCTGCATACTGTAGAGGCCTGCCACCAATTTAATTCCAATTCAGACCATATTTGTTCACTTATCATCTTTCAGTTTGACATCTCATGAATCTTAAAACGAAAATGTTTAATATCTTTTCTTTAAAAAAAGGTCAAGAGCGGTCAATATCTTACTGATTAGTTGCAGCAGAAAAGCGATTCATCCGAGAGAGACTGTCCGAGATGCCACGCCAACTTTTTTAAAGATAAAGGTCATGACCTGTAGCTTGTCCTTCCTTCGGTTCAGGTCGCAGGTTTTTGTTACAGTAAGTTTTCAGCAGCCTGACTCAGATGGATGCAGGTGAGTGGATTTCCCCCAGTCAGAGTATCTACATCAAACAGAGACGGCACCTGGCAGGCTGCTTACGGCGGGCTACAAAACGCTCAGCTTTTCAAAGAGGGATTGAGAAACCCCGAACAGGTGCAGCGCTTCCTCCTTACCACCAAATCACAAGGTTCGTATCAGAGAGCGATCTCTGTGAATTCTCCCTCCTCCCAGATGAACTGAACTCAACCCAATGATCTGCTTTCCGTCATTCAAGTGCTCGGCTGGACAAAGAACAGCGAGCATATGAGGAACCACATTCACTGTGCTTTCATCGCTTCATTCACACATCTACAGTAGAACCAATATAGTGAATGGCGATCAACTAAATTATCATTATTTCTGGGCTGAGGTTGCATCTTCTGTTTTAATCTAGATAGAAATGGTCCAGATGGATCTCAATCTCCTTTTTTTAATGGTGAGAAAGAGGGAGGAGATGAAGCTCTTTTTATTGTTCTGTTGTTCACTGGGCTGTGGAAACATTAGTTAATGTTTATGTTCTGATTATTGGCATTTAACAGATGGCTATTTCCAACAGCCATTAGCCTGATAAATACATGTCTGGACTGCAAGTGTATATTTCTATTGACATTTTTCTGTAATTTTATCTACCTTTCCTGATAGCGATTTTAAGTTTTCTTTCACTTGCTCACACTTTGACTGTTGAAGGCTTCAGGAACAACGACAAATAGCCGTGTTAGCGTCTGTGTTCTGAATGTTGCTTTATTAAGCGGTTTTCATTTCCAATATTATGCGTGCTTCGTTATGGTTATGTGATGTAGTTGTTAATGTGGTCACAAGTGTGTTAGGTTGTAGTTAATAATAGGTCACAATGACTGAGACTACTGCGCTGATTTATGATGCAGAGCAAATGTTTGAGCCATGTGGACAGTTACCATGCTAAATAAAGTGTATGGCCTGCTGTCATGCAGTAGTCAAGTATTGCTTTACGTATTCCAATAAAGATCTTAGCACACAGTATTAATCACATTGTACTTTTTCCAATATTCCCTGGCCCTGTGTGCTTGTATCAAAAGAAGTTAAAATGGCCAGAGGGGAAAGGGGAAAAGAAAAGCGGTATTAGAACAATGACGCGTTTGCTGGTTTTGATTACACCCTGATTACAAGTGCAGATTTCAGGGAAATTCGATGGGTTGGTGCCACTTTCGGCCCGATGTAAAGGAAAAGCGTAGATTAGGCGTAACACTATCATGAAGCTGAGTACAACACTTAATGGGAAATAAAAATGAGAGAGATTGGAGATGCTTTTGTTACTATTGGACGTTAATCTGGAATAATAATTACGTGCTTTTACATGAAGTAGCTTCTGTTTGTTTTAGGAGTGGCCATTCTGGATTTAAATTACCTGATGCAAGCGGGAGTCACAGGAAACAATGCAGCATTTCTTCCACTGTAATCACACTCTATTGTTTACTCTCTTTGCAGAAATGCATTTTGAAAACCTGAACAACACAATAGCATGACCAGTAACAAACTCATTCATCAATTTAATGGAGCTGCTTGTATGGTTTGCTCTCCCAACATGAATCTTTGCAGTTACAAGACAAGAGGTATAACAGACCCTCTGAGCAGTGCTGCTTCCCCGGGGCATCCTTCCTGCACTGACGGGGTAATTAGAACGTATCAAGGCAGGGCACATGCTGGGGCAAGTTGGTTAGCATGCTAACCGAAGCAGTTCGAGAAAAGCAACACAAGGTCGGATTGGTGTTCATTTCAACAACAACAGAGTAAAAGGACGGAGCAAAAAAGATGAACTCGCAAGCTGTTAATGTTAAAGAGGGTAGTTTGTTTCATTTTATCTGGTGAATGGTATAACTATGTTTTTAGGCCGGGTGATGAATCATAAATCAAGAACTTCTGCACTCAAGTCATGAGATCAAGAGCATTCAAAAGAAGATTAATGTATATTTTTACTCAAGTTTTGTTTTGTTTCTTTAAGTGGAATGAACACTACTGTATTAATCATTAAAAGATGTATGTGTCTAGTCAGTAGACCTCCAGACCAGCTCCAACTCGCCATGTGTTGAGATCATTCCCCAGCTGCTGATGAAGGCGTCCCTTTCTCGTCTATCCGTGGACAGTCGGTCTGCACACATTTACCACTCTACCCTCCTCCTGAACAAACCTAAGTGAAGCCATGTTTCCTGAAATAGGCACAGAAACTCGTTCCGGTAGGCCGAAGCAGAGGATCAAGCAGGAGAGGGTCACCCAGTGTTAATTATCGGTCTCTCATCAGGGGGTGAGAAGGACCTGGTCTAAATTAAACCTCTCACTGGTGTGGGATTCATGAGACAACCTGACCCCGCTGTGACATTCACACTGCTGTCATAGTTCACATGCTTCTCCCACAATCTTGAGGAATGTTCAATGTGCAATTGAAAAGTCAATATGTTGAGTACAGAAGCATAAATAAAGATAAGATATCCTTCTATGCAGACAAACACATATTGTGTTTAAATATAAATCCAAATTCTTGCACACACAGCTGCTGAGACGCTGGAAAGAATGCTCTCCGTTTTAAATGTTTCATGGCAACACAGGATCTTTCTTCGAACTGAGATCTTATGCAACAACTTGTGCATTCTCTGGGGATGTGGTTTGAATTTGAACATGTGAACTTCAGTTGCCCCAACACGCCCCGCCTGTACATCCCTGGAAAGCTCTGAAAGCTTGGAGCGGGCTGTCAGAGAAGGAATGAGGTAATGTTGTTACACTATAATAAAAACATGCTGTCAAACAAATGGGAAAACAGAGTACTGCATGAATACAACATGGCAGCGTCGAGTTAAAATCCATGACAGTAAGAAAATATGCATGCCGGGCTCTTTACATTTCATGCAATCAGAAATTCAGCTCTGCCCAAAACCAAGGGCAGAGCTGAGGTATTACATCAAACACACAATAAGTATAAAACCACTGGATTTGTTTTAATTGTAAGAATGATTTTGTCAAGATTAAACTTGGTATTGTCTCTGTGAGCCATAGGAACATCATTAGCTTTGCAGATATTAATCATAAACCGAAGTTCTGGCTGAACACAGTTTGAACTGATAGTGTAGCTGTCAGATGAAAAGTTAAATCGTAATCATGGAAGTGATTACAGTTTACTCTGAATGAGGCTCGAACGTTTAATGAAATTCATGATCCAGCCACCGCTTATGATGTGAATCTTTAGAGGCAGCCACTCTACTACCTCTCACATGACATCTCTACAAAAGGTCAGGGATCACCAAAGTTAATAAGATTCATCCTCTGGGGGTCTCGGGGTCTGGCAGTCTGGCGGTCTACCATCTTTGGAGCCGTGTCTCTAGCACGGCTACAAACCTAAACCAGATTTCGAATTTTGTTTTCTTTCAACAATCTGCCCAATATGAGTGATCTCAGCCCCGCGGCTGGATGTAAATCAGGGACCTGATTTGTTATGTAATAAAAGGAGCAAAGCGGGCTGCTTTGTTATGACTTCAAGTGAGTTGCCAGGTTCAAAATTGTAGCCTCTGTATTACACAGCCATTACACTAAACCTCGTTTTACAATGCTTTCGATATTTTGCACAGATTCTTGTTGTCCTCTCGTACAAACTTTGCCTGATATAGTCACTGTCAGTGACTCACTCCAACTATTTTACAGATGACCTCATCGTTGGCTATATGCAGTTTTTGATGAAAATTACACTTGATCACAAAACAGGTCCCAGCTAGCTGAGGCCATAACAAGTAGCACATGGCATACTCTCCAGACTTAACATTTGAGAGTGTCTGTTCCAGATGAATCATCATACTCAACCTGACATAAATAAACCCTGAACTCATTGCACTACTCTTGCCTCAGTCTGGAGATGCTATACTTACAGAAGGGACACCAGCCTCTAATGCCACATATTACGTGATAAACGAGAAGAAGCCATCTGAAGAGGCACGTCGGGCAGATAAGAATCTGCTTCAGCGCATTATTTGATTGTGAATGTGATTGTTTTGTGTTTGTGTGCGAGAGAGGGAGAGAGAGCACGGTAAATAGTGGACGGTCCAAAGTGATGAAGCAGATGGTAATCAGAGTCTAGACAGGCAGGGCAGAGAGGAGGTAGGCGAGGAGGAGATAGGCCTCACTGTTAAATCAACCACCCACAGGAACAACATTTTAAAGCCGTTTTTAAAGAGTGCACGCTGTACAGATTTCTGCAGTGCAAAAAGCAGGCACTGCAATTATCATGGCAGCGCATCATGATGCACCAACAGTACCAGACTCGAATATTAATGAGATGGCACGGGGAAAGAAAAAGGGAGAATGGTTCAAATTAAGTCAAAGCATTTGCTGTACATCACCACGCATTGTGCCCATTATGTGAGCGGCTCTTCTTCTGCTCACTAATGACACAAAGACAGACGCATATGCTACAAAAAAAAAAAAAAAAAAGATGTGAGAGCTTCAAATGGCCGGTGTCTAACAAACATGATTATAATTCAGTGAGCTTCTCCCAACACCAACAGCACTGTCTGTTCTGGGGTTCTGTGTGTTCAGCTACATTTTCCTCCGATGCATGAGTTCTTCCCCCTCAAGTCTTTTCCAATAACCGTCATTAAAACTCATCTTACACTGCTGGCAGAGTTTTAACCTCAGACTTACAGACTTTTAAAATCACATTTGTATTGATGGGGTCCTGAATACTCAAGGTGCACAGGAGCATGTTGATATAAAAAAGACCACAATGTGTCAGTAACTCCGGATAATTAAAGGCAGCACAGCCTTTTGACTGGACAACAGGCCGAGGACGCTGCTGTTAGGACACAGGGACAAACACGTCACCGCGGTGGCTTCAGTGGAGATCCTAAACGTTCACGGTGCGATGAACCTGCTTCGATCTTCTTTGACAGTCCATGACGGCAGCGCAGATCGAAGAGAATTAATTGAGGAATTCTGAAAGTCATTGGAAACACGTGCTGGTGTGGGCCCAGTGGAGTGCTTGTGCCCTCTAGGGTCAGAGTTTGACACTTCTCACGTCTCTCACCTCACCATGAGGATGCAGAGCTTCTCGTGGAATAAAACAACCTTCATTGATCAACATTTGACTGAATATATATAAAGAGTTTTTTTTTTTTTTTTTTTTTAATCTCTCTCTCTCTCTGATACTTTAGATTTTTTCTGTCTGGAGTTTGTTCTCCCCTCATCCCTGCGCGGGCTTCCTCCGGATACTGTGACTTGCTCCCACAGTGCAAAGACAAACACAGTGAGGTTAATTGTTTTGTCCCTGTGTGTCTCCGTGTCAGCCCTGCGATAGACGGATAAGCAGTCTGGAGAAACGTATGTTATCCTCGTTATATTTTAAATGCTGTAGTATGTGTTTTGATTTTAATGATTTTTTAAATTCTACTAATGCATACATAAAAATGACTTATCTACATGACACCCCACATGTCCACAGCAAATGCCAGCTACATTTTCAGGTACTCACCAGTAGATGTCAGGTTTTGCTTTTTGTTTGTTTTTTTTATTGTTGTAAACTCTTGAGTGAATTAACAGTTTTTGTGATGAAGCCTCTTCACATCCTGGGTCATGTCTTTCCCACACTAGATAAAGACTCAATGCAGCCAGCAATTACACAACTCTACTACAGTCAACAATGCATTGTTTATGAGAAATGACTGGTCTTTCACACAGTTTCTTCTTTAAAACATCGTAAATAGTACAACCTCTCAGGGAGCTTTCATAGTTATCTTTCAGTTTTATTTTAAATATTTTAATATTCCCCACGGTCTAATAGCTTTAACCTTTCTAAGCCTCACTGAAGAGACACAGATGTGAAGAAGCTAAAAGAGAGAGTTTAATTGTATGTGCTGTTCAGAGAGGTGATTGAAAGAAAACCAGAGGTGTTTAGGATGAAGTGTCTTAAAGACCAGATGTTGATACCATATCAGAGGAAACTTTATGGCCAGACTGTAGAAAAGAAACGCAGCATTCCTGCAGAAACTGAACTAGTCGCATAAAGCACCCGATGGATTCTCTGCAACCTTACAGTTTCTGCTAATTTGTTAAATATTCTGAAGATGTGATTTATCTGACTTCACGTCGAAACACAGCAACAGAACTGCCAGCTGGTATGAGATCTGAACTTCTTCAGCTTCGTGCACATTGATGTACACTCCGTAAACCTGCGATTATTAAATGTCAACAAGAGCAGCCGCACATATGGAACAGAACAAAACAACACGCAGCATTGTGGAAATTGTGTAATTTGTGCGACAATTTCTTATGTAAGCAGTCTGGGAGTGGTGTGGAAGTCGTGCTACATGATCCTCCCAAAGGATGTCAAAGGATGATGACATTGGAATTTAAAGTTTCTGGCATTGACTTATTATTTTCCTGAACACAAAACTTTGGGAATTGGAATTATAATATATTTGAGAGATTTGATTGTTCGATAATAATGCTCACTTTCATGAGCACACTGAGCAGAATGGTCCAAGAAACTGTCACATTGCTCATAAAAACCGTGCTGCTATGTGTTTATTTCCACAGTGGCGTTAATGCACCCGTCTAAAACACCAAGCATCTTTAAACTGCAGCAACACCTGAGCTTCACACTTCACCTGTCAAAGCTTTGAACCAAAGTTATAACAACCTGAAGTGACACCTGCAAATCATTTCCAACACTATTTGATAAGTGGCCTAATGTTTCTGGTGGTGTTGCTGTTTATTTTCACTCTGACACCTGAACGTTTATATTGATGATGGTGCGATATGATTGTGCGACTTGAGGGACTTAACTGTAATAACACCAATAACTTCATGTAGATACAAATGTGATTTCATCAATATCCATCTTGGTCTGCCAGCTGGGATCGGCTCATATATATATGCACACATTCTTTCACCAGAGATTGGTGTCTGTACTTTCTGATTTGTGCCTCTGCTTTACCAGATGTTTGACTTGTCATAGCAGGAAATGTGCAAACGATGACACTAGTTGTGTGTCTGTTCTTTGAAGCTTTCGTAGTGTGAGCATGTTGTACCCACATTGCTGAAGTTCATGTACTGTACTGAAGTATTTCCATCTATTGCTGCTTTCTGTTTGTTTACCACAATATTTCTGTATTTTTTTATTCCACTACATTTTGTCACATTTCAGAATTTGCTCTGTACACAGTGCCACCGAAGAGACATTTTCCAAAGCAGCCTTTTAAGACACGCTTCGCTCTGTCCAATAAATACAGAACCATAATTTGTCATTGTTCACTGTGAAAAGTGCAAAACATTTCTAAAGCAAACACACTTTTAAACCTCCACACACAGGACATGTAAATACATGTGGATCACTTAGAAAAATAAAATGTACTAATAGAATAACAGCCTGATAAATCAGATATTTAAAATGTGTTGGTAACTGATTGGAAAATTGTAAATTATAAGATGTTGTGAAAAGAATGTGACAGTTTGTATTAAAAGTTTTTTTTTTTTTTTTATGTTTTGTGATACTTAGACTGAAGACTTGATTAATAGTTAATTAACAACAGCACTTATTTGACATTAATCTGATGTCAAATGTTGTTCAACTTACTCTCGCAGGTGAACAAATTCAGCTCCTGACCTCTGACCTCTCTGACATCGACGCCTATGAGACATTAAACACTGGCAAAGACGTCACAACGCTCCAGCAGACCAAGTTCAGCGGAGTGCCTGTGCCCTCTAGTGTCAGGGCTCCCGTTTTCTTTTTCAGGACTTGATCAACTGACTGTAGTTTCTGAATCTGTGTTAAGAAACATCAGAATCACACCACGTGAGGACAGAAGAGATAACTTTTAATGGAATAAAAACACTTCTTCTGATGTGCTTGGAGAGCACAAGGCATTTGGGTTCATATAGAGGTGATTATTCCACCAGCTGCACCTCTTCCATCTATTACGATCATCCTTAGATGATATTTGGGTTCTGGTGTAATCTTGAGTCAAAAAGAGTCAAAAATACCCAGATGGCAGATGACATCCAATAAATAAAATGAAATATACCACAAAATCAATGCCAGTTATTGCCTGTCACAGTGGCCGACTGCCTGTTTACCTTTAATTATTAAATATTATATTTTTGAATATTATTAAAACCTGTAGGTACAAGCATGATGATGTGAAATCTTAATTTCATTAATGAAACTTGAATTAGTCAGAGTGGACTCTTTACTTCCATTTTCACAGGTCGTGAACTCTCATTCTTGGGTAGGGGGGTAAATAACACCAAATTAATAGTACAAACAAATCACAACAAAGTATTTTATATGTCCCAAAAGAAGGTCCAGAGGTGACACTGAGGCAGTGTATGATCAGTGTAACCTCAGGGTGCAGACATGCAAACATGGGGCCATCTGGTGGTTCCCATTCTGAAATGAATGTGTCGTGAAAAATGATGCATTTCCCACAAAAAAAAAAAAAAAAAAAAAAAAACAGAAAAAAACAAACAAAAAAACAAAACAAAAAAAAAAAGCACAATAAGATTTTTTTTTACCAATTAGAACAAAGAAAAGATTAAACAAACATAAAATAAAAAAAAATGTAGAAAAAAAAAAATAATAACAGCAAAGCCAAACCTTCAGGTTAGACACGATGCCGGAGCTTTCTGGAGCTGGTTCGTTTATGTGAATGATTTCTTTAAAAATCAAAGACCGGCTGCAGGAGAGCTGCCGTTCAATGGCTGCTGGTGAATTACACAAGTCAGCCACATTCCGCCTTCACTTGTGGCGTTGAGGAGGAGCTCCGTTGTTTATTCATTCACGTCAGCCCCTCTTCCCTTCCCTCCTTCCTGCTCCACACAACGGGGCTCCTCCGGTCTGACTGGGGTTTCTCCGCTCCCCGCATCTGAATCCACCAGTCAGGCCGCCACCATAAACCCATTTTGGAACCAGGTGAGTGTCGTTTCGTGTGTGTGTGTGTGTGTGTGTGTGTGTGCGCGCTTTTTTTGTTGTTGTTGTTGTTGTTAGTGTTGTGTGCGTGTTGGGTTTTTTTTTTTTTTTTTTTTTTTTTTTTTGTGGTTTGTTTTGTTTTGTCCTTTCTCTCCGGCTCCGGTTGTGGATATATATGTGTGTATATATATATATATATAAATATTTCTATTTATTTATTGTGTTTGTGGGGAAGGGGGAGAAATGTGCGGCCGCAGCGGTGGCTGACTTGTCCGGCCCGGCGAGGTGGAGGAGGTGGAGGAGGAAGAGGAGGAGGAGGAGGAGTGTTTCAACCGTAACTTATTAAATTCCTGCCGTCCACCGCCATTAATGTTTGCGTCTAATGTCGCGGAAATTGCAGCGAGCGGCGGCTCTGGTGTCTTTTTGCAGACGGGTGTCCTTCCTTTTTTTTTTTTTTTTTTTTTTTTTGTAATTTATTTGGGTGCGGGTTTTTTTTTTTAATTATTATTGAAATTTATGTGTGTGTGTGTGTGTGTGTGTGTCCGTCCGTTCTCTGCTGTAGCGAAAACAAATGGTCGATGTGGGTCAGCCACTACAGTCAAAATGTCGTCTTTTCTTTTTTTTTTTTTTTTTTTTACTTCCACATTCTCTCATGCCACAAACAGATGGCGTCGAAAGGGGGGATGGAGAGACTTGGGGTGGGAGGAGTGTGTGTGTGTGTGTGTGTGTGTGTGTGTGTGTGTGTGTGTGTGTATGGGGGGGGTAACATAAAGGGAATAAGGGACTGTACCAGGCCACATTAGTCCGGGTCTGCCCATCATCAGTCCAGACCCTCAGAGGCCTCAGAGATGGTCCGGCTCCAACAAAGTTTTCTGTGCTTGGGTGTTTCTTTTTAAAGATACAGTGCAAGTTTTTCATTTTTCTGTGTTTTTGTTTGTCTTTTTGAATGGGTGGTGGTTCGGTGGAGGGTTTGTGTTGGGCTGGGAAGCGTGTTAACATCGGTGCAATGTAACGCAGTCTGGGGCCACGTTTTGGTCCCATTGGGAGATGCACTGCAGCAGATAACCTGTAGCCCGGACTGCTGGTTCCCCTGGAGGGGGTGGAGGGGGGGGGGCTGTTATTGACTGTTAGAGATCACTGATAGGCCACAGGTATCCTCCACTGCACTAATGAGGCCAGAGCAACCTTAACCCTCTTCTGCCTGGTATGTGATGGGCTCCCATGTGTCATGTGTTTGTGCATCCTTGTGCCGTTTATCTGTAATGAAAGTCAAAAAGCCAGAATGGGTAACCACACAGAGGGGGGCGGCCCGTGCATACCTGCCTTATCATACGACCTGGATGGTGCACTGCATACAGCTGCATACTGTGCATACCAGTTTGGCAGCCCGGGGCCTATAGATGTGCTCCGATGCAGTTCAGTGTCAGTGCACTTCAGTGGCTGGCGATAATTAAAAAGACATCCTCCCCTTGTGGTCTGCGGGTCATCTGATTGATGGTCATTTAGATGGAAATATTCAAATGACTCAGCATCCTCAACGGCATCTCTATCCGTGCTGCAGATCTCACTGTTTTCTCTGCTTCAGAGTGACACACATCCGATGTCGGTTTGAGCAGACGAGGTTCCTGAAATGTCACTTTAAACTGACTTAATCAGCTCCGTGCCCAGGGGAGCGTATAGGGCGTCAACCGCTGCTGTCCAACTCGCCCTTTCCTAGTGTTACTGTAGCCTTCTGTCAGAGGGGATCCTACTGAATCAAGCTGGTAGGTTGAGAATGTCCAGCTATTTTTGGTCCTCTTTATTGGCTTATGAGTGTCTGTCAAGTGATGTGGGCCCGCTTTTTCATCAATGCAGAGTTCACCTCCACCTCGGTCTCGTGTTTATATCTGAATTGTTGGCATGCTTTGCTTCCCTGGGCGCAGTTTTGCAGCTCTTTCACTTCCACTTTGATGATAACTTCTCCAGTCTGTTTTTGCCCAAAGGCATCTTTGCAAATTTGAATTTGCCATGCAAACTTGTTGTCTCTCAGCTGGTAGCTATATTTGTTGCCCTCTGTGTTAACCTTGTGTTAATGAACGGTTTTAGCGAATTTGCTGTCTTGTGAGTTTGATGTATTATTATACAGCCATTGGGTATTGGTATATAAACCGGATTACTTTCTTTGGGCCGTTGAAAGATTTCTTGAACATCATATATCATCATATAACATCAATATTTGAAATGCACAATGTTAGGATGCCATAACTTAATTAAAAAATAATGCCGAGAAAATTTATCAAGATCTACAAAAAGCACTGACAAGTTCTCAACAACGCAGACTTGCACTTTGTCTGCAAAATTTATGCCTACAGTCTTAACAGTTTTTTTTTTTTTTTTTGGCTTGAGTTATACAGTGATGAATGAATTTCCTGAAGTTTGGATCGATAATGTGTTATTATGTTGCTGCTGCTGCTAGTAGACAATCTGTATGCTACGCCAGCGTTCATAAGCCATTCATCCATGGATCATCTCTGGCAGGGTAACTGTGTTGAATTAGGTCCAGCATGGCCAAACAGAAAGCATATCTGGACATTTCCAAATAAAAAAAAAAGAAAAAAAAAAAAGAAACAAAAACAATCATCTCATCAGACGCTGAGAATTAGACACATCACTTATAAATGAAAATGAGGCGTCCTTTTTTTTTTCTCCACAATTTCTTTATGTGGTTGTGGGAATATAGCTGTGGATAAAGGTTTAGAATAGCTGATGATGGTGTCAGCACATTGCAGTGCTTGGCTTTGCTGCAGGCTGGGTTAAAAAAAAAAAAAAAAAAAAGGGGGCTGATGTTTCTCGAAGCACAAAGGCCTAATGTGTAGTGTAGGCCTGTTGGTTACAGCCATGCTGAACGACCTCTACAGTGTCATGCCAGTTTGTTTTCTGTGTCCTGTGTGTAAATCCCATTTAAATGCAAGAATGCTTTTAGAAAAAAAAAATCCTGCAATTCTTAAAAAAAAATCCTTATTTGTGTTATTGAAGAAAGTTGACAGTTTAGTCTCCAATTATTAATAATAAATGTTTTCTCATCACATTAAAGGAGCACAGCTATAATATTTTCAGATGCTAAAAGAATCGGAGTAAATAGGATGGTGATCAAAAACAAATCATCTTTTGTTTCATATTGATGATTTTTACAAGGCAATTTCTTCAACAGTCTGTATTTGACCTAATCTCTGCAGCAAATGGCTTGTTAGTGATTACTTCCATCATGCCTGTCGGTGGCCCACTTCTGTGCAGACTGACAGTCATGAAATTTGATCTTCATGGTGCTTACAGGATGAATGTGAATTATTCTTTTTGTTTATTGTTGATGTAGCTGGATGAATGGCTGGATTGTTTGTTTGAAGTCCCCAGAGGATAAACCAGTGTGACTTTGTTGGGCCGCTTCATTGCCATCAGCAGCAGGTCAAAGTTCTCACTGGATGAACTGCGGCTGAATTTTATTTATTTATTTTTTCAAATATTTGCGGTCGCCGGAGGATTTATCCTGTTGCCCCACCGTGAGTTTTGCTATCGTGAAATGTTGAAATGTTACAATTCATGGACAAACTGCTGTAAATAAATTAACACTAAATGCCACTGCAAAGTTCTTCACTTTAATACAGACTACATTGTATGAAGTTCGCCTCGTGGTGTGTTTGCAGAAGGAGTTTTTCGCAGACGACTAGAATTTCTAATGTTCATTTAGGTGCGAGTCATGCCTGTCACTTTTGGTCTCGTTGCTGGTCTGGTCGGTTGCCGTCTTTGCCAGCTTCTGCTGTGTGAAGTTGTTACTAGTTGTCTGGTGAGTCGCTCTCTGTGCCTGTCAGTCCTCCCAAATCCTGCCAAACTCTCTGCGTGAAAAAGATTAGCAGTGTTGAACTTGTTTTGCTGCAGTTTAACAGAACATGGTGTCATACAATCTGCAAACTATTTTATGGCTCAAATGATTTTTCAAATACTTTTTTCCTCATTTGAACCCCATTTCATGCTAAATGTATCTAAATTAATAACCCCTGCATGGAGACACAAGTGGACCATAATGATCTGGACTATAAATTGTATAGTATATAGAATATATATGACCATATTCAGTGTTAGCCTTTAGCCTTCAGGTCTCTGAGAGGCCTCTTTCACTCAGCTAACTACCACTTTGCAGTATAATTCAGAGCAGTGGCCTAGTTCATGCCCTCTTGAATGTAATTTTAGCTTGTGTGCATTTGTGTGCATGCTTGTGTGTACGTGCATGTGCACGCTTATCTGTTGTGTCTCTTTCTCCCACCGTCTCTGTTTCCCGTTCTCTTGTTCCCTCTCTGTCCTTTCACACTCTCTCTGTCTGGGCTTTTTGTTGTGACACTGTGCTGGAATCGGACCAGCCAGGCTCAGCTAGCTAGCAGTCGGTGCATCTCTGGGGGGGTGGATGTGGGGGTGCAGGGGGTTTTTCTTCACGTGACTCAGAGACAGTCCGCTGGTTTGATTGACATCTGGTGTTTGGCTAATATTGCTGTTGTGATCTTTATGCTAAGGTGGAGGATGGGAGAAATCTCTTACAGATTTCACTGAATATGAGCTATACCATGTTGGGATTTGTGGAAGTAATAACAAATTCAGGAGTTTTTGTTTTAATAAAAATAAAAACCACACATACAACACACCTGATGACAATCCTCACAATTGGCCTCAGCACATACTGTCTTTACACAATGCTGTCAAGTTTGCTTAGTGTGTGTGTGTGTGTGTGTGTGTGTGTGTGTGTGTGTGTGTGTGCACAAGATGCTGAGAATTAGTTTTGATACAGGAGCTTCCGGTGTTTTTAATCAGTTTAGACCAAACAGACATTTTTTGCTGCAAGATCCAGTATTGATGGTTAATACAGCTATATTCAACTCTTAGAAATAATGTGAAATTCCCAGCTGACCCTTCCAGTTGAAGGTCATTGCACTGACCTGATTTGGCTGTGCCTCATGATTATCTTGATAACTGCATCATCTGTTCAGAATTATTTTGATGAATCAGTTGAAATTAAGTATTTTTATTTAGAGAAAAAATGTCTGTCAAAATTTCCTGGGGTGACATCATGAACGTTGCATAAATTTAACTTCCAACATTCAAGGGAAACGATCACAATTGGGAAACATAAACACAATTGAAAAGCGCTACCCAAATAGTTTATAATTAATTTCATGTCAATCAACTTTACTGATTAATAGTTGGAGCTCTCAATTCAGTCAACACTATTCATTGAGAATATTTTGTCAGCTCTAATGATATATTTTAGAGAGATTGTGTTTTTTTTTTTTTTTTTTTTTTTGTAAACACTACAAATTAGCCCAGCATCAAAGACTTGACAAATGCACCGTAACGCCCAAAATACTTTGTGTGCAGTGACGTTAAAGGTTAAGCCCCGTCCGTGACTTTTTCTGTTCTGCCTGCTGAGTGGAGATCGTGCTCTCCGAGAACTTGCCTGGTCGGAAAACAACAGATCGGTGAAGGAGTGCTAGATGTGATACTGGAAGAGAAACGATAGGAAGGAAATGATGAAAAGGGGGAGAAAGGGAGAGAAAAGGGGAGGGGGTGTTTCCATGGTAACATGAAGAACGAGTGATGGGAGAGAGGAAGGGAAAGGAGTGATGTAGTTTGAAACTGTTGGTTTCAAAGCGTTGGAACAAAATGGAAGGCCCACAGAGGCATTTAACAGCGCAGCAGACCCGGAGTTTATTGACACTTTCATATTTTTTTCCCATAAATCCACTCAAAGTGATTCTGTTTGATACCTTCATGCCTTGAGATTTTTATCTGCTATTTGCAACACAAGACATGGTGAGACATGGTAGGAATAAAAAATAATAAAACTGAATCTGGGGCCAATGTTCTCATGCTGTTAGGTCGGTTTGGATTGATGATCTCTACAACCGTAAGCAAAGCCTTCAAATCTGTATGAAGGGCTGAGAAAGAGAGCAGCGACAGTGACATCAGATTGTTTTTCTCTCATTTAAAGAGAGGATAGAGAGGACGTGACCAGGAGCAGTAAACATGCTTAGTTCCCAAAGGACAGCTGACCATAAATAGATTATAGCATTTTAAATATTAGCCCTCTTAAAATCCTTGCACTTGTTTGGGTGCCCTATGCATCGTAACAGGGCACATCGCTCAGACTCCATAGGCTAAACTGTTAGAATATTTAAAATAAAGGAAACCTGCTCTGTAAATGCACATGAAGCCAACATTAACTACAGCTCTGGCACATGCATTGCCTGTTGAACTACCTTTTTTATGGCCGAGTCAAAGTATTGAGCATCAAGGTCGAGCACGGATGGCCAATCACAATGTACTGACCTGTATTTCAGTGACCCATAAACGCCTCATGCTTTCCCTTAAATTGTCCAGAATTATGGAAAAATGAAGTCAAAAGAATCAGGGCAGACAGTCCTATGTAATATTTTGGGGAAAAAAAATAAAGTGCTTTTGCTCTGAAACCTTTAGCATCTATGATAAATGAAGTCACAGCATACATCAGGTGTAAATGGCAGATTTAAATTTATCCTATCATATTTATCCATCACACGGCATCGTACACTTCAGAAGCATCATCACCGACAGTCTTTGATGAGCTTGTGGATAAAAGATACCAGAAGAGGAAGAAAAATCAGGGTTCAGATGTAGCGACTGTGACGGTCATACCACAAAGTTCACATCGCTTTCACGCTCATTAAACCGTTTAGTGACCCTTTGTGACCTCTATGGAATCATTTACATTCATTACGGACGAGCATTTATTCAGATTTTTCCCTTAAACATTGTCTCCCTTAAAAGTCTAGGTCTTTCAGTTTTGCCATGCTGTGCTATAATCAAACATCCAGGTACTTACTGCCACTATAAATGGTGCCTAAATATACGATGGCTACACCTCAAACCTACACAGCAATACTGTCTAAAACTATAAACTACGCTAAAAACATTTAAACTCAGTTTAATTCCATGAGGGCTCCCAAGTGGCAGCAGCAAGAAACAGCATTTCTTTACCAACGTGTCTTAAATGTAGAGAACAGCTCTCTTCTTCTTCATCTAAGTCACCATAATAAACAGACTCAGATCAGATTGTTCCGGTCCTTTTTGAAAAGATTCAGTGAAGCCAGGTTTGGGGGTGCAGGTTACTGGAAATAATCAAACATTTTGACTTTCATCCTAATTGTTTAGATGCTGACCAATCCACCATGAGACAAACTGTCTATAAATGGAGATGAGTTATTTGGCTGCTCTTTCGAGGAGTGGGTGTCCAGCCGAGATGACGCTGAAGGCACAACACAACCTGATCAGTGAGGTAACAATGAACCTCAGTGTAACAGCTACAGGCTTAAAGGAATCATAGGAGCTGGTTAATATCGCTTCTGACAGATAGATGGACGCTTCATTCATCCTGAGGGAAACGAAGGACAAGTCTACACATATGCAGATCACAGTACAGGGCGACAAAAGACCACAGGGCTCTGACAGGCATACCACAGAGGAAGCAGCTCGACACTCAGCAATACAGCCGATGTAAGGATTGATAAAACTAAGGTTGAGTTGTTTTGGGAAGATCAGGCAGCACGATCTATGCTGTAAAAAGGAAGGGCTGTGCATACCAACGGGAAAACATCATCCCAAAGGTTGAAGCACAGTTGAGGGAGGATCACGATTTGATCCTGTCTGGCTGCGTCTGGATCTGGACAGCTTGCAATTACAGACCCAGCCTAACCCTAAACCCCCCGCCCAAAAAAATAAATAAAACGAAAAATAAAATTCAAGTTTAGCCAGGTCACATTAAGGGTAGTGTCAGCGGTGGTTGGGGGAGCTGTCTGTCTGCTGAAGCTCAGTAGACATTGAGTGATGCAGCAGGATGATGACCCTCGACATCAACATCTACCTTTGAACGATCTCAAAGAAAATCCACCTGTTTGAGCTCAGATCTCAAGAGATGCTGTGGTGCGACCTACAGAGGTCCATTCACATCAGTCCGCCCCCTGAACGTCAGCGAGCTGAAGCAGAACTGCTGCAAGAATGATCAGTCCAAAAATCCTCCCCCCAACATTGTACGGGTCTGATCGACAGCCAACAACCTTGTTATACATTATTGGTGCCAAAGGAGCTCTGAGCCTTTATTGAATCTGAGGGTTCACTTATTTTTTCCACCACTGAATGTGGAATATTTACTGTCTGTGTCCAGTACTAAAGACACAAAAGATTATAACTGTGTGTTTTTGTGACTTAGATCGAGATCACATTTTATGACCAAACAAATGTAATTCGCAACGTCTCTTGCAACAGTATGTTTGTGTCTGCCTGTGTGTGTGTTTGTGCGGTTGTGTATATGAAAAAGGAACCTCGTGACTTTTCACATGTTGAACCTCAAGCAGACGAGGAAAAGTTGATAAGTATGAATTTGTTTTGGACTTTCTCTAATCCACACAGGGTCAAAACCACCTTCTGAAAGCAGCATCTGTACCTTTTTTTTTTAATTTTTTTTATAAAAATATAAAAATCCAGGGTGGCAGCCGAAAACAGTTGCAGATTTTACAGCTAATGGTTAACCGGCCATTTAGTGCAGAGAAATATTTGTTGTTAATTGTTCACCCTTCACACAGCCGGGCAGCCGGAGTGTTTACTGATTGCAGCTTTGCAGCGGGGGGCAGGATGTTTGGTCTGTGTCGGCTCTGGAGTCCGTTGAATGATACGTTTAAGTGTCCTGACACCTAAACCCATCACAGTTGTCACTTGTCATGGTGGTGAAATAGTTGTTGTTGTTCAAGTCCTCTGCTCAGAGGAACAAATGACAAAAGTGAAAAGAGTCTTGACACTTTTAGATCCACACTACTGGGGTTTAGGCCAGAAATATAAGCCACTGCTGAATCAGGCGCAATATCATGATGGTTACGTTGGGACATTTGGCCTGTAGCATCCAAACTAATAATCCTGACTGTTATATTCCAAAAAAAATACCTTGTGTATTCTTTGTATTCCTCCTGGTGCCCAGGGAAGGCGTAAAATTGACGATGCATCACATTTACCGACTCTTATGTAGACATCTGTCGGCCCTCTGTTAGCGTCAGAATCACTTCAAATTCAAATGTGGGCACATTTTATTTTATCATTCAGTGTTTCCACAGCAAATCCTTTTACTCATGGAGACTCATGGATCTTAGATGTTTTTGAGGTCGGTGACTTAAATGCGGCTCTGAAAGAATCGGTGCGCTGATCTAGCTTTTCCTCCAAGTATGACACCGCAGCTGTGATGATGCTGAGAACACGTCAGCTTTCAGCGCAGCTCTTAAATCTACATACCTCACTGTTTCTAACTCAGCTGAATAATCATTCATCTACGATAACATGAAGTCAGATATTCTGTAGCGCCAAGAAAAAGCTGGTGACCTGCAGAGGCTGAATGGATGTAAGTAAGATAAAACCCAGAATTAGGATTACATTTACACAGAAACTGCATTGGGCGCGGGGCAATCGCAGCAAATACACAATCCACTTAAAAGCTCAGTGTCAGTGTTGATACCACGTCTCTGTATGAAATCATGCGTTTCCAGTGCCCAGTGGACAAACTGTAATGTTTGCAGCGATTTCAAAAATCACTCTTCTTCAGAGAGTGACTCACACTTTCCGAGGAGATCGTGATCTTTCACTGCAAATTGCAAAAACATAAAATTGAGACGACGCTCCTGCTGACCCCAGAAGTTACCCCAGTATCGCAATCATCTGGTGAGAGTCGTCCGCTAAGAGCAACTGAGCGGATAATTAGACATATTTCTTTTTGTAATGCTGCTGCAATGTACAACCACTGTGTAGGATTCAACCTGTGGCTCACGTTGGAACTGAATCCAGGGATGAGATGAGGATGAGGAGAGCGATGGAGGGGTGCAGTTGTCTCACCCCGATATTACAGCAGAGATAACATCAGCCCATCTATCAGCACTGTGGTGTCGAGAGCAAAAAGACACAATACAATATAACTGAATGAAGCTGCCTTCGCTCAACGATGATTAACATAGGCGATTATGAATGACAGGCATGTTTCATATTTTTTGTGTGTGCGTGTGTGTTGGACTTGTAAAAAGCCAACAATGCCATTCTTCTTTTTCTGCTCCCTCTTTTGGTGCAGCCATGTTTGTGAAACCTCAAAATAGAGCGAGATAGGTTTTGTGCTCTCTTTCTCCCTCCCTCGCTCCCTATTTTTTTCTACCTCTTTCTGTTTTTCTCGCTCTAGCTCTCTTCCCCTCCCCCTCTCTCTGTTCCTCTTTCCTCCTCTCCTCTTTCCTCCCTCTTTCATTTTCCCTCCCTCCTTGTCTCTCTCTCTCTCTCTCTCTCTCCCTTTTTTCCTCTCCTGCTCTCGGTTTCCATCACGCTCTACCCCTCCCTCTCCCCTCTCTCTCTCTCTCTCTCTCTGCCTCTCCCTATCTCTCTCTCTTTCTCTCTTCTCTCACGTTGCATACTGCCCCTCCCTCCCTCTCTCTTTCTCACTCTCACGTTGCTCCCTGCCCTATCTCTCTCTCTCTCTCTCTCTCTCTCTGCTCTCCCTCTACTACATCCTCCCCTCCCCCACCGCTGCCTCTCATTTTCTATCTCTCCTCTCTCCATTTCACTCGCTCACTCGCTCACTCACTCCCCCTCCCATCCCCGTTCCCTTTATCTCCTCCCCTCCCTCCCCCTTCAATCCCTCTTTCATTCCATGCAATCATCTGTTCTCTCTCTCTCTGCTTCCTCTATTACGCCCCATTTTGTCCTCTGCTGTTTCCCTTTTTCTCTCTCTCGCCTTCTTTCCTCCATGTTCTCTCTATCCTGTTGTTTACCACGATCCCTCCGTGTCATTTGTGAAACTTTATTAAAAAATACTTTTCCATCGCAGAAGAAACAAACAGACTGGGGTCCAAACTGTTATATTTCTAGAATAAAAGCAGCACGTTGAACAAAAAGCTTCTCTTACCATCATGTTGTGTTTATTTCTTTTAACCTGTCCATTTATGGGGCCATTAACTGACCTCTGCTATTCTCACTAACCCAAAATATAATTGCATATCTCTTTTAACAATCTGGCCGCCTTGCAAGCCCGACATGGTGCTTGTTTCTGTTTGCTCATATTCAACAAGTGGCCAACAATCTTGACAACGAATAATCACAAATGAAAGTCGTTATGCTCCGAGACATGTAAACTAGATGAACCAGGTGACTGCCTCACCTCCCAGGTTCACGCTTGATACACAGTATGGTCCAATAAACCGAGCTCCTCAGTCTGCACAGCCAGACGGGGCAAACCTTTTGATAGTTAGTGGAGGATTTACTGCAGAGGGAAAGACAGATGCTGCTTGTTGGACTGAGTTTGGTTCCAAAGTCACTCAAAGGGAGGGAGGAGCTGTTTCAGGTGCTCATGGTCCCAGATGTTACAGTCCAGTTGCTAAAATATCTTAGACGTTGTGTGCACGGATAACAGCAGTTTGGAGTTGACGATTACGTGTCTAGGTATATTATTCTAGTATTTTGATCTCTGTGCCACAATTATAGATGGACTATGACTTCTCAAAAAGGAAGTTGATAAAGTCTTGATCACAACAGAAACCCATAGTCCTGTGTCTCTATATACTACTCTTGTGTAACATGTATGATATAATTTTTTAAATTGAAACAGGAATTGTTAGTAGGGAAAGTTTAGGAGTTTTGGGAACTGAATTTTTGGATTAGTCACCAAAATTACTGCAGTACTTTGGGACACACTTTATTTTCTACAGAACCCCAGATTCTCCAGCATTAAACCTTGACTCAACACAAATATCTCTTCTGATCTTCGCCTAAAGCCAAAATAAAAGAAATGCAGATTAAAATTAACAAAATAAAACTTCAAACTGAGAAATGTGAGCACAAATCTAAGCAAATGGTGGCTGGCAATTTATGCTGGTTGATGGTTTCAAGTGAATGTCTGAGGATTAATACTGCCCTGAGGGGAGATGCTGTTTGTGTGCTACTTTTTACACTTAATGGCTTTAATCAAAATTATTTTCTTAATCAAGTGGATGTTAATGACAAAAATGGCTCTCACCTTTTGAGTCCAAAGTATTTGTTTATTGCTTTCCAAATGTGCATCATTTACAATGGATGGAAAAAAACAACAACAAACAAACAAAAACAAAAAACTGAAAAGTAGCCAGTACCAGTGAATATGTAGTTGTTGATCTGTTAGTTTCCTTTTGTGTGGTTGTGTGTTTTTGGCCGTAAAGGTTTGCTCTGGCGAGTGTTATCCATTACAACCAGACTTCTCAAACGGACTTGTCCCAAATTTCTTGCGTAAATCTACACGTGTTCAATAAATGTGTTGGGTTGGATTACGCAAGCTTAAAAAAAAAAAAAAAAAAAAATTCATATTTCTCTTTTCTATCTACTAAACATTTCACCTCAAGATGACATGATTTCAGAGGGTTAAGTCACACCCCTGACATGTTGTGAAGACACATTGGGAAATTATATAATTAGTTTCTTGGTATTGGAAAAATTTATCAAATATCTGGTACAAGAAAACAGAAACCTTTTATAATAAGAAATAAAAGGGAATGTAAGAAATCTGACATGAAGTCTGGCAGTTTAGTTAAAACGCTGTGCAAAAGACACTGACGTGTTTCAGCTCTTATACTTAGTTGTATTGTTCCTTTTTGTCCCTTTTTTGTACACCCTTACTGGGTGTATTGACACATAATGTGATTGAAATCAAAAATATATGTTCTGATTGAGATGCAGACTGCACTCGGCGTATTCAGATAGTTTTTTGTGCTTGACTGGGTTGTGATTGACATGAGGTGGGCTGTAGTATAACCAGAGAAAACAGATGTTTTATTTTGAAGATGAAAACACGGAAATCAGTGAAGTTGAGAGTAGAAGAAAGACAAACACATCTCAACTGGCCTTTTAATGGAACACTGAGCAAATGAGAAGGAACATTTTTCATGACAATAACACTATTATTGTTGCTATTTCTTTCTTTATTTTTTTTTTAAACATGGACTTGAAACCGAATGTACATATTAGCCCCCTAACACTGTTAAAAAAGCGTTGGTGAGAAAATTCAACCCTAAATTTTACGAGTGTAATTTGTAAATAGTTTTAATAGATGAAAAAGTGTAAGAGAAACCAAGATATGGTAAATTTACTCCACAGTTTTCTAACGTCTAAAGCAAAGTCTGAAAATATCTTTTAAACCTTTTCACAAAAAAAGTAACTTTTACTGAAGCTTAGAAACACAAACAAATCAGCTCAACTTTTTAGTTACGATCAATGAAATTTTTCTGTTGATCAAATAATCAGTATCAAAATATGTTCTAATCAAGCAGGGCTTTATATTTTATTTTTTATTTACAGAGGCCTCCAGTTATTGTTTGATTAGATTCTTTCAATCAGATCCTTCTTTTTTAAGTAATCGGTTTCTTTTCAGTTGCTGAACACATCTGCACCTAGACTTGTGTTATTTTACTGTATTTATATCTCACCTGAGCCACGTGAACTAAAACAAAAAAAAAAAAAAACAAAGTCTACACAAAAACATCTGTGCAGCCTGTTGTAAAACACAGAGCTGTCAGTGTCCTCACATTTGGATTGGAGCTGATATTTCTGCAGCTGTGTTCTTTGTTATCGTAGCTTCGTGTAGATTAATTGTTTATTGTGTAGAGAGAACACATCTTTCCAAATCCATGCATCGAGTCACACCCTCATTAATAATGCACATCACCATCTATGATTACAATCAGCCTCCCATTCACAGCAAACTAAATGTTTGTTTATTTCAGAGCTGGAACAATTACTTTAATAATTAATTGGTTGATTTTAAGCACCAGTTGTTATAATGGATATATATTTCTGTTAATTCAAAAATTGTTCAATTATTTATTATCATTATTTTTTTTTTTTTGTATTTTATGACATTAATCGGGATTTCTAAACTCACAGCTCACAGAAGACAAGTAGAAAAATTGTAATTTAATCTCTGAGAAAACGTTCATAGTTTAATGGCATTTTATAGACCAGACAATTCGTGAATGTGTCAAGAAAATATTGGGAAGATTAATTCATAAGGAAATCAATCATTGGTTCCCCCCATGAATCCACACTGCCAAAGTGTTTCTTGCAAAATGCAAACAAGCCAACATGTTGAGTTTTTGAGTGTCATATGTGTTTTTTCTTTTCTTTTTTTTTTAAATGTATATTAAATATATTTAGTTTTTCTTTTCTTATTATTATCTTTCCTTACCCACCATGCATTGCTGCTTTAGCGTTGCCTTAATGTCACCATCGTCGTTATATTCATGACCTTTGTGGACTCTCCGGGCCACCGTTGGCACCTCCTCACAACTCCACGGCTGTCTCATCCTTTTATGCGTAATTTTGGCGGCGGCCCGTCAGTCGCAAGATGCCATGATGAGATGAAAGTTCTTCACACTTGACCCTTGATGCTTCCTGAAGTGTCGGTCCTCAGCCCAGTTTGTGCGATTGAGGGTGGAGGCGGGGGAAGTGCGTGCGGCAGGGGTTGTGATTCATGGAGTGGTACAACACCTTTATTCTGTCCTTTCCTTCTCATTTTGTCTGTTTCTTCCCTGAATCCATCTTCCATTTCTTCCTGTTCTTTTACTGCATTCTGCTCCTCTCTCCCCATCCCCCTCTCTCTCTTTCTGTCTCCCCCCTCCCCTTTCTTTTCCTTTAGTATTCTTTCCTTCCACTCCCTCCTCCTCCTCCTCCCGCTCTCCCTCTCTCTCCATTTTCTCCTCTATTCGCTCATCTCCTTGTCAGTCACCTTCCATCTATTTCTCCCCTCTCTTCTTCCCCTCTCCTATCACATACTTGCATCCGTCAGTCTGTGCACAAAACCATCCTCTGCCACTTTTCCCCTACTCAAAAACCTTACTTGATAAATGAGAGAGTGAAACAGAAAAAGGCACATAAAGAGAGGGAGAGAGAGAGAAAGAGGGGGAGTGATACATGGATGAAACTGAAAAGGAGCTACAGGGATATAAAGATAGAGGAAGAGAGAGAGGGATAGGCAGAAACAAAGAATGACAGAGGAAGATGGAGGAAATGTTGGTGGGTGACTGAGGAGCGGGCAGCCTGGTCCATCCACAATTTCAGACTGATGTGATGATTTTATTTTTGTTGTCTGATGACTTTGAGGTGACTTAGCCCATTTATCAGCAGACTATCAAGGAGCGCCTCGTGTGTCAGTGATAGATGAGCTGTGTTTCTTTGTAAAAACCTGCCGGCCACATGCCCGTTTGTCTGGGGAATATTTGTTTGTGTGTTTGTTTGTTTGTGCTGGTGTGACCAGAGTCACTACTGAAACTGTGTTGAGGGGGGGAAAAAAAAAAGGTGGAGGGGGCTAGAGGCGGGCAAAGTAAGCTCCGCCTCCTCACATATAAATAAGAGGCGACCATTGCCTGTTCTCACTCAACACTCACACTGAAGAATGAGATCCTTAAAGCACCTGAAACCTCACAGCAGGAGGAGCGTGGTGAGTTTATTGGCTCGCACTCGTAGCATGTTTCAGTGGCAGTTGGCCGGCGTCACAGGTTCGATCCCGTTGAAGCTGAAAGACAGGTAGAGAGCTGCTGCCAGAGATGCTCTGATCCTTTCTTTGTTTTTTGTTTTTTAAGTTACCACTTCTTATTTCTCACTAATTAAGGTTTTCTCTCTGGCATTGACTCATTAGCACCTTATCTGTTTGTCATCTTTTGAGCTTCTGTCAACTCTTCCTCCCTATTTATTTTTCTTTCCTCCCCCTCATCTGTTTCTCCTCACAATCTTTTTTATCTTTCATTTTGTCTGGCTTTCATTTTGTCATTTCTTTCTCCCTCTGTCTCCTGGTTGCTCGCTGCCTCTCCCTCCCTCCCTCCCTCCCTCCCTCCCTCTTTCTGTCTCCACATAATATCTTTCTTTCTCTTTCTTCCTCTTGCTCTCTTTTGCCTGCTGCCTCACACTCACCCTCTCACTCTTTCTCTCAGCCCTCCCCTCCTTGCCTCCCTCCTTGCCTCTCTTCCTCTCTAGTGTCTTTTTTCTCTCTCTCAGCCTTCCTCCCTCCCTCCTGTCTCCCCTCCCCTCCCCCCTTCTCCTTATCTCTCCCTCATTCTCCATTTACCTTTCATTTTCTTTTTTCCTCTCCCCCCTCCCCACAAGACTCATGCCTGCTCTAAGCTCTTCCTCGGTCCCTCCTCCTCCTCTTCCTCTCTGCCCCCCCACCGCTCTCTCCTGTTTTTGTTTCTTCTCTAATCTTGTTCTTTTTTTTTTTTTTTTTTTGGGTCTCATTTTTTCCTCTCTCATACTTTAAATTTGAGTGTTGTGTGTAGATCAGTAGGCCACCTAATCCCCCAAAACACACACACACACACACACACACACATATGCAAACCATATATGGTTTGCAGGCTGAGTTAGGACAGTGTCACTAGATTTAAAAGTGTGTGACTTCTTGAACCCCGCGGACTGCTTTGGGACGAGGTTTGACTTGAATTTGCGAAAATTTGAAAACTTCCAAGTGATTGAATAAATGGCCGTTTAAAGTCAAACCCTGTTTCTTTCTGATTCCCTCTCTCGCAACAACCAGCCCAGAAAGCACTGATCTTGTAGCCGGTTCTCAGCAGCAAGCAGGCTTGTGTTCTCAGTTGTTTTCCTAGCCTTTCCTTGTCTTAACAAACTCAATTTGACAACTGTAATTGTGTGGCCAGCTTATATTTCTTAATTGCTGTGCTGTTGTCTTGACCATCTGCTTGTCTGTCTCTTTCTGCTCCAGGAGGAGGCGAGCCGGCGCCTGGGTAGATGTGAGCCCAAGGTAATGGCCAGGCTGGTGGACATAGGCACACAGACAGATCCAGTAGTTGTGCTGTCCTTGGCCCAGGCCGCCGTGCTAGGTCTCATCTCCCAGAATGAAGTGTTTGGAGCTACTATTGCACCTAACGGCTTCTACACCGGCGAACCCAAAGAGTCCCCTGCGCCCCCAGTAGACGGTGTCGACTACGAGTACGCAGACCAGCTTATCGGAGCCAACGGAGATTACTTAGGTGAAAACTTGGGAGAAGACGGTCAGATGCAACCCAGCTGCAGCCAGAGGAGATGGCAGCAGGGGCCGCCCCAACATCCAGACGGGAAAATGGTAGTCCCCGATCGTCACAGCCTTCAAGGCGGGGACATTTCCTCGTCCCATGTGAAAGGGGAAGGGGTGAACTCTGGAATGTCTTCCTGTGTCCACATGCTCAACAACTTGGCTCCCAGAGGAGGTTTAGTACAAGTCGATCCAGCCACCCTCAGAGGCACCAACAAGAACTGTGCAGAGTGTGAGCGGGAAGCGTCTAACCAGCAGCAAGCCAACACGCACGGCCATCCTCCTCCCCCACAGGTGGGTCACAGAGGAGGGGAGCAGCCCCACAGGGGACTGCAGGGCCAGCGCCCCATGGCAGGCCACGGTCGAGGTGGCCGCGAGGATGAAGAAGAGGTGGAACACCAGGGAAACAACATGATGAAGCCCACGCAGCAGGAAGAAGCTATCAGCAGCTACTTCCAGACCAGCGAAGTAGGCAGCTATGACTCGGGGGAAATGGGGATGGGGGGAGAATATGAAGACAGCAGCCAGAGCATGATGTGGGCAGATGGGAGTGGAGGAGGACACCAACAGCCGCCTCCCCACCCTCAGCCTCCACGACGGCACGGCGGTCGCAGAGTGGACCGGCTAGACATCAACATCCAGATCGATGAATCTTACTGTGTGGACGTGGGAGACGGTCTGAAGCGCTGGAAGTGCCGCATGTGTGATAAATCTTACACCTCCAAGTACAACCTGGTCACGCACATCCTGGGCCACAATGGCATCAAACCACACGCCTGTCCTCATTGTGGGAAACTCTTCAAGCAGCCCAGTCATCTTCAAACCCACTTGCTAACCCACCAAGGTACACGGCCCCACAAGTGCACCGTCTGCAAGAAGGGCTTCACCCAAACCAGCCACCTGAAGCGACACATGCTCCAGCACACTGACGTCAAGCCGTACAGCTGCCGCTTCTGCCGCCGCGGCTTCGCTTATCCCAGCGAGCTGCGAGCGCATGAGGTGAAGCACGAGCGGGGTCGCTGCCACGTGTGCTCGCAGTGCGGAATGGAGTTCCCCACGTACGCCCACCTCAAACGCCACCAGACCAGCCACCAGGGTCCCCACACCTTCCAGTGCACTGAGTGCAACAAGTCGTTTGCTTACCGTAGCCAGCTCCAGAACCACCTCCTGAAGCACCAGAGCCCGAGGCCTTACACCTGCTCCCAGTGCGGCCTGGAGTTCGTGCAGCTCCACCACCTACGCCAGCACTCACTCACACATAAGGTACCGACACCAGCACCGGCCAGCTCACTGCAAATATCACATATATAGATCACAACACTGCTGTTGTCTTTGTTGTCATGTTGAAGAAAATGATATACGAGAGCAAAAGCAAATGCAAAAATAAAAGAGGCACTATTGGATCTTGGATTCTCTATTGGACTGTTCATCTGTCCTTTACCCTCTGAGATCTGGGTGAAGTAGACAGGTAGGAGCACTTAGCCTGGCAGGCATCCTCAATCTTTTTGTGTCTCACTGTCAGAATGGAAGAATCTCCATCAAAATCTCCCAAAGGTTCATTAGTAGCCCAACTGAATGTTATTAAAGTACAATGAAGAGATATGAAGTCATTTCATGCAACATACAAAGTTTTCAAGGCCTTTATCGTTATTCTGAGATGTAGTACAGATAATCTAAATCCATTCAGTCTTCAATTTAAATAAGCCCCAGAATATGTCTCCCGGGTTAATCATCAAGATAATTGAGTTTCAAGCTTTAAAAGTGGTTTGCTCGTGTTAATAAAGCAGGACTGGTCTGCTGTAAACGCCTCAATTCAGCTGAAAGTTTTCAAAAATGTATTTTAATTAACGGTGAGAAACTCAAACAGCAAAGGAAATGAGATCTATAATAGACACTTGTCTTTCATGCTGCATTTTCATAAGTGGGATTCTATACGTGCACAAAATCAGGCGTCCTTGTGTCCTCCTCATTATAATCCTTGTCTGAGTGAGCTGTCTGTAATTGCTCAGAGCCCCCTGCCTATTCGGCACACTTACTCACACACAATTGATAAAATACAGAATGGGAAAGCACACAAAGTGGAAAGGGAGAAAATGCTGAATTTAGCAGCAGCAGAAAAAGTTAAGACTGCCGAAACAACCGAATCCCCAGGCCTCACATCATGGAAATGATGGAGGGGTTTGTACGCTCATTAGAGGAAATGTTGCCTGTCTTGCATCTTGTGTTTGAGCTTCATGTCTGGTCACTGCTCCCCCTGGTGGGCAGTAACCACACAGCCTATTTTTTGTGCAGACCGACAACCTGCCGGATCTGTCTGCTCCTACAAACGCTGACTCTTGACCTGCTTGTGACCTGTAGCACAGATTCATTCGTCAATAACCCAGACTCGACTTATTCACTGCCACTTCTTTTGACTGCTGCCTGTGTTTGCACAGTGGAGTTTGTGTGTGTGTGTGTGTGTGTGTGTGTGTGTGTGCGTGCGTGCGTGTGTGTGTGCAGCAGCGCATTCATAAAACCTCAGGTGTTGAGAACAGTCTGCTCTCTGACCTGCTTCTCAGTGTTTCTACATTTCCTGTGGGACATGGTTGAGCATATCACAGGAGCAGTATATAAAAGAGGCTTTTGCTTCAGGACTGTTCTAACCTCTTAGTACATCTAAAATGGCTGCCATGGATTCTTGTGTGGTAAAAGAGACCTCTCAGACAAGATGCAAATATCATTAGGTTCAAAAATTTAACAAAGCTGACCCTTTTAACATTCCCAGTGTTTTTGTAGATGAAATTAGATGTTAAAAGTTTTTCAGTACAAATTAAGTTAGGAATGATTTTCACTGGGGTCCAAACAAAAGCCAAAATGAAACGACTCTAGGCGCCTCTTACACGCAGCCCCAAACTTGTTTAGACAGAGTTTCTGTGTTTGTCTGGTGGAACATAAAGAAAAATCTATCATGCATCTGTGTGGTGAGTGTTATCTGTGTTTAAAAAATGATCATTCCTACTATTCCTTGATTCTTTAAAAGATGCAACCAGGAAGTTGCCATGAATTCAGTTAGTTAAAACCTGTACGTGTTTACATTTTGCCAATTAGCTGTTTTTGTCTGTGACTCACCAACACACCAGAATTTTTCATTTCCAGGTTGGATTTCTGAGCAGATTTGAGGACATTTAATAGTAATGGACATCAGAGTATCACCGCTGTTCTACTCTTGAGATTTGACTTAGTCATGGCAGGCTTTGCAGTCACGTGCTGATGGAGGCTACGGAGCATCAGCAGGCTCGTTATTTCCCCAATTCAAGTCTCTGAGATCACGTCACGCAGATAACGTGACAAGGGAGAAATTAGCTGACTTTGCTTTATTGGTATGACTAATATTTTTCTTTTTTTGGACTCTGCAGGGGATGAAAGGCCACAAGTGTGACGTGTGCTCTCGAGAGTTCACCCTCTCTGCCAACCTGAAGAGACATATGCTCATACACAACAGTGTGAGACCCTTCCAGTGTCACGTCTGCTTCAAAAGCTTCATCCAGAAACAGACCCTCAAGACCCATATGATTGTCCACCTGCCTGTCAAGCCATTCAAATGCAAGGCACGTATTTGAACTAACTTGAAAAAAAAAAAAAGGTAGCAAATGTAAGCTTTTCTAAGTAATCTACATGTGTTTTAATGTGTGTGTGTTGTTTGGATAAATCTGCTGCTAGGAAACAGCTTAGAGGGGTTTAACATGTGGCTTTGGGAAAAATCTGATTCATATTATTGCCATCAGAGATAATCTCAGACGTTGGAACCAAATGTTGTCACGAGGAAAGAGTTTATCACAGACCTCCATCCGACAGTGACTACTTGGAGACGCATCTTTTCTATTCATATCTGTGCCCATAAATGTCACTTTTTTGTGAATGTCGTCAGGTGTGTGGAAAGTCCTTCAACAGAATGTACAACCTGCTGGGCCACATGCACCTCCATGCTGGCAGTAAGCCTTTCAAGTGTCCTTACTGCACCAGTAAGTTCAACCTGAAGGGGAACCTCAGCAGGCACATGAAGGTCAAGCATGGAATGGACGTTTCTCCAGAGGGACAAGGTGAGAACTGCTGCTCGTACTTTCACTTTGCTGAAAGCTTGGTTCTGTGCCCCTTTTCTGTCGTAAGCACGTCTCCGATAAATCGTCCAAAACGGCTTTGAAGCCAACATCAAAAAACACATATTTGGTGTCTCTCCAGTACTGAGGGTTTCAGTCAAATGTTCAAGTAACCTATAATAGTTTGTTGTGGTCAGTGCGTGCACAAACATAAACAGGCTTGGACCCCGTCATGCTCAGTCGCAGCTGCTGACTTCAGCTGGGGCCTGTTTCATAATATGTTGTTTTGCTTTTTCACATTTTCTGTTCAAACGCTGGCTTTTCATGTCTTTCATTCTTTCTAATTGTGCTACTGTTGCCCCTGAGACATTTTGTATTGATTTCCTTTTTTCTTTTTTTTTTTTTTTAATACCATACCAGCAACAAAATAAGCTGTCAAGCTGAATTTGAAAATAGCAATAACTACAATTCTGTTCATTCATTGTGTTTTTTTTTTTTTTTTTCTCTATGTTTTGCAGAAGTTCTACCAGAAATGGAAAACCAGGGGGAATATGAAGGACAGAACTTCAGCTTTACATCACCAGACAATATGGACAACAGTGGCTCCCAAAACCTCACTAAACTCACGACAGCAAACATGGAGGACATGGAGGAGTATTACAACTTTGGCAAGGATACAAGCAGCTATACTACACCCTGAGTGCTGATGGACCAGAAAACATTATTTGGGCTTTTTCTTTTTCTTTTTTCCAAAGCAGAGGAAAATTACAGTTGTTGTCAAGGCTCTGAGAGACTCTGGTGAAGGGGTTTTCTTTTAGTTAAGGCCTCCTTCCAGAAGAGCCAGAACTGCCGGACTCTGATGGGGGGCCAAGGAGGGAGACACGCTTCAAAGGACACGTTTCAGCTCTGTTGCTCATAGCAGACACACTGAAATTGTTGACACGGTCTGGAGCTCCTTTTTTGGGATTAGTACGAACCGACTCCAAGACTCTGCCAGGCGGACAGTGAAAATCTGTATGTTGTGTGTATGTATCAGTTATTTGAAGAGGAAAAAAAAACAAAAAACAAAAAACGAAGATGACAGTGGCGGAACCATCAGTTACACTTGACATGATAGAAAATTGTTTACCATTTTGCCATTTTTGTCATTCACGACGTATGCCCTTATATTTTTGACTGAAAGTGCCAGCTAGATACAATTAAACTCTCACCGTGTCGGCTATTTACTCACTGTATATCGAACTTTTGATACATAGTCACAACATACTCATAGGTTTGCTCTTTCTAAACCGTTTCCAATTGTCGTTGCCCGTTCCCAGCCCTCAGTTTCAAAGTTACCCAGGCTGGGATTTCAGTGCGTTTGTGCTATTTGCACCGGGACTTTTTTTATTTTTTTTTTTCCCAACTGGCACTTACTACCAAAGTTGCTACTGTCCAATTTTCGGCTGATGCCAGAAGACCGCGTCGCCGGCGTGTCGGGTCCTCTCACTGTACAAACGACTCTGCCACATGCAGTGTGTTCACCCTGGTTTTTGTTTCACATGGTGTAGCTTTCCATTAATAATCAGTCCAGTTTAGTGAATTTACTGCTCTAGTTTTTGAATTACTGAGTGAACAATTCAAAGCACTTTTTCATTGAGACCTGACATTTTTCTGTGAAGCCCATCTTTAGTGAGAGTGAACTCATTTGCCTCAAGGAGAAGAGCTTGGGGAAATAAGATCGGAGAATCTTCTAAACCCCGTAACGGCAATATTATTAAAAACAAACAGATATGCTTTCTCAATAGGTTTTCGTTAAGTGCAGTTTCCTAGATATGGGTATTCAGTTCAAAGGTGAGCTGAAGAATGCGCGATTTGTATTGAGAATCAGCAGTTTGGTTTTTTTTTTTTTTTTGTAGTTCCAGCACTCTTAAAACCAGGGCTATTTGCACTTTACTTTCAATTCAATTATTTCAGAAAAAAAAAAAAAAAATCTTCCTCCTACAAGTGATAGTTTGGTTTATTGATGTGGCCGTTGTGTCAGGCATAGTCACCTTCCAGTAGCGAGAGGTTGTAACAGGCACAGAAGTGGAGGGATTTATTGCAGTGGACATATTGTTTCAAATGTTTTTTGTTTTTCTTTAAGAAATTTATATTGCCATCAACCATCCACCTTAGTATGGAACTTCATTCTCTTGGCCGCTGACCAACTGTATTACTAAGCACAACTGCATTTCCGCTTGTGTAAAAGTAATTCAATGGTTGAGGAAATGGTGCTCCAAAGGACAGGGCTGTTTGGTAAAATAAAATGTTCCAAAATATACATAATGAGCCAATTTCCAGTGATATAAAATATATATATATATATTGGCCTTTTTTGTGGCTAAAATATTTTTTTTCTGTTGAATTTGTCCACGGAATATAAGGCTCAGGTTTTGTTCTGGTTCTCGTCTCAACCTCTGTAAACTGGAAGTGCTGATTTGTATCTCATCAGAAAAAGAAACAAAACCAACTATCAGTCTAAACGAAGAAAAAACACTGAATGGATTCGGAAGCCAGTGTGTAGATTAATAAATCGAGGAAATATTTTGAGTTAGAATTTGTAAAAGTTGAGTTGAAAGTGGACTGACACTAGTCCTGCTATTCATAGTATTTTTTTGGGGAAGACTGTTTGCTCCCCCTGTCCTGCCATGCAGGTCAGCCTTGATATGCACACTAAACCAGAGGAATGGTCTGCTACTTCTTTTTTTCAGAGGAATATCAAACTGAGACCTCATGGAAATTGACCATGAATTATTTAATAAAGGTTCTCTAGTTTAAATGATGGCGACTGGACTTGTAATCCTTCTCTGTGTGTTTGTCGTTTGGATGTTCCTGCTGTTTCCCAGATACAACGGTGAACATCATGTTTGTAGATTGTAGATTGAATTTTAATGCATAATGATATGTTCACTCTTCATTTACAAGAATATTCCGACCACACCTTTAGAAATTGTTGGTCCAAGCTACCAGGTAAGAGGAGCCGGAGCCTTGAAGGGGAACAGGAGATGAGCTGGGAGAACCTGCTGGAAGGACAGCATCTCAGCAGTACTAAATCAATGAGCATTTTATAGGAAAGCAGCTAGACGGAAGCCACTTAAAGTGAGAGGCATATTATGGCGTTACTGGAGTTTGCTAAATGGCATTTAAAGGGCTCTAAGAGCACGACGGAAAAGATTCACTGCGGAGAAGAGAACTCTCTTTGGGCACAGCTCAAAACATGTCAGTCATAGACCAGATCCTGCACAAAACATCACCACCTCGACTGGTAAAGATGGATCCCAAGGGCAGTTCAGTAATTCAGCAGAAACTGCTAATATTATCAGTGCTCAATAATATTGTCCTGAGTTGTTTCAACTAATAATTTTGATGACAAAAGGATTCAAAAGAGCAAATATAAAGCAAAATTGAAATAAGATGTACACACACACACACAAGCCAGACAACATTATCTGCTGCACTGTGCACATTTCTGCAAAGTGTGAAAGGGGAGGCTTTTTCCATTCTTGATTTCTAATCCTATAAACTCCGTCAGCATGTTGTTTAAAATTGTATTTGATGCAGGAGGTCAATGTTTTATCTGTGGACACTTCCTGGTGTGAGAACTGAACTGCAGTGTTTGGGCCTTTCTGAAACCTCATTCAACTCCAGTTTCGACCCTCTGAGTGCGCACACATGGACACGTCCTGCACTGTCTTATGGCTGTTGTGTGTTTTTCCACAGATGCTGTATTTTTTTCCCAGGACAAGATCGATCAAGATGCGCAGCGATATGACTCTCCAGCATCTTTACATCACATCAGGTGGGAGCTTCCTTAGCACTTTGTAATTTCAGGAGATTTAAAAAAAAAAAACATTCATGTTCTTTGACTTATCTAATGACTAAGGAGTGGCAGATGGGGACTAGTATCGTCTCTAGCTCTAAAGTAAATGTCTGACAAAATGCTTTGATGTGAAATTGAAGAGTGGAAATAACAATATATTAAAAAACTTATAACACATGAAGGTATTTTAAGTCTATTTTAGTCAACGTCTAGCTTGCTGTTATAACATTATAACCTAATTTATTGACAGCTGAATAGTCTAGATGTTGAAGTGAATTAGATTGTCTACTAATACTGATGAGCAGGCACCTTTTCATGAGAGAGCAATATGAAGCAGAAAAGTTCAAGTCTTTAGTGGTACCCTTGGTGTCCAGCACACACAGCTGGCTGATCGTTACCATGTCGACATCTGCTGGTGTTTCAGTGCCATTCCCTCCACAGAGAAAGGCTTTGCCAAGTCTCCTGTCAGGTATAGCCCCCTGCTGGTACAAACTCTGCTCTCCGTCACGCACAGGAGGTCATACATGATGGAAAATTAACAGGCAAGCAGTGCTTTGTTGATGCATTTCTGGCGAGAGGCTCATCGAAGCAAATCCACGATAATGAAATATGAAATGGAACTGCATGTGGAAGGCTTTTTGTACTATGCATAGCTGTGAGTTCATTTGGGATTGCCATTTGGCTGAAACCTCTGTGATGTGCCCTCCACAAGCTCTCCATTCTGGAATACTTGTGGGTTTAACTCATGCTGCCCTTGAGACAATGTCTCACTGAATCATTCTTGTAGCTCCTCCAGGAAGCCAAGTAGTAACTCCACCCACACTCAACACTGATCAGACTAAATATTTCACAGTGCTATTCTGACATCTCACACATTCAGGAAACACGTTCCTGTTGCCAGATTTTGGTCAATAGAAATGCCACCATCTGTCTTCTCAATGAAATTGGTGTGAATCATAGTGCAGGAGGTTTTGGAAATGAATGTAACCACTCCCAAAAAACATTAATTTATGTCTGTGTTGATGTGTTTTATGCGTCAATGTTCAGAGAAGACAAAGAAAATATGGCAACTCCACATTCATACACTGCTTCTGACTGATGTCAGAAGTGCCATTTCTTTATTGTGTTCACGTTCATAGTACAAAAATGGCACCATTGCCCTTATTTTAACATGTTGCTGTTTCCATCAAATTTCAATGTGAAAAGACTGAATTGACCATCATAAGTTAACACTGTCCTTAAAATTAATTTTTACAGTACAATTCATTTTGTGCAATAAAATAAATGGACCATTGGCCAGTGGGGAGGCAGAGGAGCAATAATTTGCAATTCAAAAACAATGAAAGGCACAAAATGATTTCTCTTCAAAATGAGATCAAAGCTCATACAAACATCAGGTACAAATGAGCTAAAAACATTAAGGCACATTTTTTCTCTTTCACTGGCAAATGCATCTTCTGATTGCTCTTCATTTGCCCAGAGCTTTGTCCAGGTTGGTCTTGATAGCATCCAGGAAGTCAGATGTGTTGACGTAATGTTCATTCAGCTTGCAGCTGCAAGGCCACAGAGGAGGTGGGTTTATTTATGGTAAATATTATAATATAATGTTATGTCCTAACCAAGGCCATTTCCTGCCAAATAAATGTTTGCAATATACACTTTGCAAGAGTGAGGGATCTGAATATTAAACTCACTTTGCCAAACCGTGGATACAGCCTGCAAGGTCCTTGGTCATCACACCATTTTCCACAGTTTCCACGCAGACTTTTTCTAATGTCTGGGAGAACCTGGAGAGAAACGATACAGAGCATCAAATCGGTCTGCTGTAATGATATAGAAATATACAGTTAGTCCGGTTAAATGATGCTGTTAATCAGATGACATACTTTATCAAATCAGAATTTCCATCCAGGTTGCCTCGGTGCTCTAGACCCCTGGTCCAAGCAAAGATACTAGCAATGGGGTTGGTACTGGTTGGTTTTCCCTACAAGGCAAGAAAGCAATTATTGCCATTTACTTAAAATTCACCGTGTATTGTGGCTGCTTTGCACTGAGGGCAGTTGATGCCATTGCGGACTGAGACAGCGCTATCTTCTTTTGTGGATTTAGGGAAATGGGTTTTCTCTCTGAAACAGGTATAAAATGGTGAGGCTAAGGGATCTGCAACTTAACATTTCCTTACTGCCAATGTCTGAAAACAAACAGAAGTACAAGCACACACACTATTTTTTGCTCCTAAAGTAAAAACACTCCGGGCAGTGTCAGAGGATGACCCTTACCCTCTGGTGTTCACGGTAGTGCCTTGTAACGGTGCCATGAGCAGCCTCAGCTTCGATTGTCTTCCCATCCGGACACACCAGCACTGATGTCATTAGACCCAGAGACCCGAAGCCTGATACAACACACACAACACGCTTAGAAGGTAATCCACTCATCAATATAAGCCCAAACACACAAAGCGTGAGACGTGGATCAGATGCAAATACTGTCATATTCCCTCATCACTGTGTTAAAGTGAACTTACCCTGAGCCAGAATGTCTGACTGCACGTCTCCATCGTAATTCTTGCAGGCCCAAACAAATCCTCCAGAGGACTTCAGAACCTGGGCCACCATGTCATCAATGAGACGGTGCTCATACCAGATTTTGAGCTTGTCAAACTCTGGCTTGTACTTCCTGGAAGAGACAGAATGACAGATTTTATACAGGCCGCTTAAATTCAGTGTGGTTGTTAAACAGCCAAATGCTTTTTTGCCCTATTGAAGTGTTGTTTGTTTAAGCCACAGCAATAAAGGACATCAGATCTAAAAGCGGTTTGTTGAGTATCTTACTGTTCAAAGATCTCCTGGAAGATGTCTTTGAAGCGCCCGTCATACGCCTTGAGGATGGTGTTTTTGGTGCTCATGTACAGAGGCCACTTCTTCTGGATGGCATACTGGAAGCAGCTATGAGCAAATCCATCGATGGACTGTGCAGAGAAAATATTAAATAAAACACTTGAATGAACACTAATTTGATCAAAAACAGAAAGTGGCTCTGCCCCTCAAATTGTCTAAATATATAAGTCTATCCTCATATCTCAGGTAAATAAATCCATAAATAAAGAAATTCTTACCTCATCGGTGTTATACATTCCCATCCCGCAACCCCCAGCAGGAAAGTCATACACCTCCCACTGCTTCTCATTGCTTCCATCAGCTGGGGTGAACACAATCTTGAACTTGCCAGGCTGGTCAATGACAAAGTCTGTGGCCCTGTACTGTGAAATTCAAAATCAAACTCAGTATCTGACATTCTTCCTCGAACACTTTGGATGCTGCTTTTGTAAAGAGCAAAATCGCTCAAACATTTTCTTTTTACTTACCTGATCGCCAAAAGCATGCCTCCCAATTGTTATGGGTTGTGTCCAGCCAGGAACAAGACGGGGAATGTTTTTACAAAGGATTGGCTCACGGAAAACTGTGCCACCCAAGATGTTCCTGATTGTTCCATTAGGACTCTTCCACATCTTCTTCAGCTTGAACTCTGGGGAATATAGACATTATAGGATTGTATACGTTTAGCGACGTACCTACATCGCTCCTGCTTAAAAATACCATAAGCTTCAATTAGAAAAGATTAGGAATCGTTTGATTTTCCTCAAACAAACTGGCATCATGAATCAGATTTACCCTCGACCCTGGCCTCATCTGGGGTAATGGTGGCACACTTGACAGCCACATTGTACTTCTTAGTTGCCAGAGCAGAGTCGATGGTGACCTGGTCATCCGTCTGGTCTCGGTAGGGCAGACCCAGGTCAAAGTATTTCAGCTCAACATCCACATTGGAGAGGATGAGCTGTAAAAGCACAAGATGCCAATGAGTTATTTGTCTGAGGACAACACTGCACAAAAACAAACAAACAAACAAACCAACCCTAACATGTCGTGCTCGTATACAACACCATCACAGGCCAGGAATATATTCTGCTCTATTTTGTCGTACTGTTTCCAGAGCTGAGTATGAAAAAGTGCCCGAGTTAGGACTTGAACTATAGACATGAAATATAATGCATCATATCCACATGCTTGAACGAGGCTACAACTCATGATTATTTGCATGATCTAAAAAACAACATTCACACAACGGCCCACAATCCGCAGCTTCCCGTTGCTGCTTTTCCTCATCTGGCCGGTATGAGCTACCTTCTCTTTGATGAACTGCCATATGATGCGAGTCATCTCGTCTCCGTCCATCTCCACCACCGGCTGGTCAACCTTGATGCGCTTTGTTGCATCTGAAAAATGCACATTTTACATGAACTTTCATGCTGCACAGTTTCAAACCTGCCGCACCAGAGGACCTTTATTTGACCCAAAACATTCTGGGCTTGTGGCCTTCATCAGGCATTTTGGAAGGAGGCAAAGTTGTACCAGAAATCTTACTCCATTTCTGCACCTTCACAGTATTTACAGTGACACGTGGATCCTGGTACGGAAAATAACTGGGACAACCAAAGAACGTTTTTTTTTTCCCTTTTTTTATACAAACTATGCGGCCATGCTGCAATTATATCTAGTGTAATTTCATATGGCTTCGAAACCAATCACAACTTAAGACGTTTCCATGACTTAAGAATTCACTAACTTGTGACACAGATAACACACTCCTGTGACTTTTGGCACGTAAACATCTGCAACAACTCCAGAATAAAACGACCACCTTTGAGAAAACAAAGAAGAAAGGAAAGAGCTGCGACACACACAATCTTGCCCTTTTGTGTGTTTAGTTTTTACTCTCCTTTTCAGATCTCCTTTCCTTTTCTGACCTTGGATTTATGACAGCTGTGATAGCAGATATTACTTATCATGCCCTTTCTGGGCCTGACCAGACGCGGACTGGCACCAGCTGCTGTTACAGACTTTGTTTGTGCTACAAACACTGACTTATTTATGTGTGCTGTAGGTTTCATACCGATGATTTCACTTTCACCTGCCACTTTTAAACAAATCGTTCCTTAGCTGTGCACCTTTGGAGAAGAAAAATAATTCAGCAACTTCTTGTTTGTTTGTTTCATAAAGATTTAGATTTTTACGGTGTGATCTTTGTGTCTCCATAATTTCTCACGCAGGATTAATTGATGGCTGGACTCCCGGCAGGACACTCTCTGGGTCCGATCTGAACCTGACTGAAACGACGCCCTGCGGAGCTTTTGGTGGACGGCGGACTTACAGTTTCGATGCTGCGGTCTGTGGAGGCTGCCGGCTGCCGGTGAGAGCACTGCGGGGTTTGGGGACAGCGCAGCGGCCGCACCTCTGGACGCGGTGACCACGGCCTTCAGGTAAGCCGCCATGTTTACTCGGGATTACTTACGGTCAGCGACACGGCGGCGGAGAGCGAAGCCTTTTATGAATGGACCGGACAGCCGGCGAAGTGATGACGCTACTGCCGAATACCACCACGTCAGCCTGGAAGGTCTCGCTCTGATTGGCCGATAGCGCTGGCCGCGAACCAATCAGAAAAAACGGCGCTCGGCAAGTCTCGTCGAGGTCGACGGTGGATTGAAATCACGGATTTATTATCAGAAAAAGGGCCGTTCAGACTAACAAGAAGGGAAACAGTTCGTCTGGCGCATACATGGATTTATTATCAGAACTGCATGCCGGATATAATACCTGCTTCTTTTCAGCCGAATTATAATTACGTTTCAGACTTCCGGGTTAGTTCCGCGTTTAGCGGACTGTTGAGTCTGCGCAGTGGGGTCACAAGAAACGTACATCTGGGCTATGACGTCAACATAGACAACATCTGTTCGTCGTCAGGGAATGTTTATTCTCAAATGTAGTTTTATTTTTAACATTCAATGCTAAATCGTGACACTGTGAGTCATTTTTCAACAATACACCGTTCCCGTTTCCTTCTGATTTTTTTTTATTTCACAGATCTGATATTTAATTGAAATTCCTGTATTTGTAGAGTTGCAGCAGCAAAGAGATCGAAAGATAAAACAGAAAAAAGAAGCGAACCGCATGATATACCATAAAATCAGTTGAAAAGGTTAATAAGTGTTGCACGGTTATTTACAGAAGTCTTGGTTTTTTATAGTTGGATGTAAGTGAGCAGTGCTGTTTGCAGAGCTGCCAAGTCTCACGTTCCGGGCATAAGACACACACACGCAGACCAACAAGTTCACACAGTCTTGGACGATTTTTCTCTTTCAAAAAAACCTCACTCCAAACTTTTGGTTAAACTTGGCATTCATGTGTGACTTAAGTACAGCAGTCTGTTAATAATTGCCAAGAATCATGTTCATTTTACGACTCTAACTCTCATGATGTTAGATTATAAGGCTGCATGTCTTCATTCTGGGTGTCAGGGTTTACAGTCCACCGTGTTCTACGGCCCTGCAGACTTCTCCTGAGCTCCACCTCAAACGAACTGAAGTGAGGTCCGGCAGGATTTTTGCTTGGTTTAAAGTCTGCGGAAAGAAATTGGCTAAATCTGAATTATTGTCCTCAATACAATCGAATTTTCACTGCATCTGCTGCTGATAGTTTTAAATATTACATTTGTTGAAATGCCGAAAATCTAAATCTGTCAATGTCAAGAAATTCTTCAGTTCTTTTTACCCACACCAAATTTTATTGAAATCTGGTGACAGAGATATCACACAAATATACAATTCAGGACTGAAACACAACACAAAAAAGGCTGTCGTAACCAGTCACTTTCCAATGTCTAATGTAAAACTTTACAATAGAACTGGGAATTGATTTGATCAGTAACAAGATAATTGCAAGGTAACAAACAGTAAACTGTCGACGTGGCAGGAATTTATTTTCTTCAGGCATTTTAGATGAGGACCACTGAAGGAAACTGAGCCCTTCTAATTTGTAACAATAACAATTTTATGCACATAAATTAAGGTAATAATTAACAAAATACACACTATAAAACAAACAAAAACAAAAACACATTCTCCATCAGTATGCCTCGTGTTTCAGCATCATTGCATGGTATTAAGAAGAAAATTCATGGCAGTCCAATCATAAGGCAATGCTGGTCCTGAATAGGTAGATCAAACCCAACCTTTTTAAGTTGTACTTCAATAGAAATCTAATAAATAATCTGTGCAAAGTCTCATTTTCAACACAGGAATGAGTGGTGTTTCTTCTCAATACAATAAAACAACACAAACATGAAAAGGGCATTCACAAGTTTTTCAGGCACTTGGTAGGAAGTGAGAAGTAGGGAAGGGCTTTTAACTATTCCTTTAAAGGGCTTTGCTAATTTCCTGACTCATCCTGAGTAAAGTGAAACCACAAGCTCTAGGTTGTAGCTGCCACAGAACCTTTCTTGTCACTGAAGAAGCTCTTCAGCAACATGACCTGACCAATGCCAATGACAAACAGTAGGACGGTTTCTCCAATGGACCAGTAGGTGACCCGTTCGTGGAGGTGCTCCGCTCTTGATCGGTCATGTGCCTCTCTCAGCCTGTACCACGTCTGCGAGTCCACCACCACCTTCAGGATCTCATGAATGGAGACACAAGATGACTCCAACTGAAAACCACAAGATCAACATATTAATGAGCACAAAATGGCCACACAATGTCAGTTGGTCCGGATAAGACTCAAATTCACCAAACTGCTCCTCAACAGATCAATGTTAACTTCCTATGGTTTTCCTGACAAGATTTAAAGTGGCCACTATCAAAGACACACATTACTCCATCCTGTATATAGGAGGCTACAGCGTAGCACACACTACTTATATAGAAAATTACAAATGAGCACCAAATCTGTTGTGATAGGAAATACAAACATTAAAACTGGAAATGGTAGTATTTCTGAAAACGATTGTAACTCCACTTTGTACAAAATTAAAATGCGCTGATCCACCTTAAACACTCAAGCAGAAACACTTCCAAATGTTTAAGGCATGACGGTAGTAGGAAGGGCACAGCTTTATTCTATATGGTGAGACTTAATTCAAAACACCTCTGGCTCCACCTTGTGGACTTAATATAAACGGCCCCACCTCTGGGGCCAATCTAAACAACATGTAAGAGCAACAGCTTTGATACACTTGTTCATCTCGTCCTGTGATTAATTGAAACTATGTAGGCGTTCTGTGGTTGTCTGCATGTTTTGCTTTCACGTCAACCATGCCATGTTTGCTAGTGTTAACAAACTGCAAAGGGGACAAAAGAGAATGCTCAGCAGGGCAGGAGGATGATAACAGGCGAACATTTTTCATTTTTCATCTGAACATCTTTTCTTTTCATTGGCAGGCCTCCTCTGCAGCAGACACTGTTTTAATGTGTTGTTCCTTGAAGTTAATTCTAAACAAGCTTTCCTTAGGCCTCACCTGAGTCAGAGCTGTGCTGCTTGACATGCTTGGCATGAGAGGCTCCTCGTCTCCATGCCGGAACTCCAGATAGACCATTTTATGGGTGAAGGAGGAGAATTCATTGCTGAAGCAGACCTGGTAGACTCCACTCATGGCTGTGGTGTGAGAGAAACTGTCATATTGCTTCTTCTTTTCATTATACAAGACGTTGTTCTGGGGATCTGTCACAAAGCAGTCCACATCATAGTTGCCTCCTGCAATGACCTAAAAGAAGAGAAGAAGAAGAATGTTAATTTGACTGGAACACATGTTTTTAGACTGGATAACAAAGAATTGACTTTAAAAAAACAAAAGAGGATCCCAGATAACTGAAACCAGGTATTGTTTATAATATGTAAATAAATAAAATGATGTGTTGTTTTCTCCATTGAAAGCTTTCCTGTCCTTCCTGGTGGACTCAGTGAAGTTGTGCAGTTTCTTGTTGGACTCACCTGAAAGTCTATGTCGAACTTCACATCTTTCTCCAGCTCTTCGTAGAAACATTGCTTCTCATTGTCGGGCAGCTCAAACGTGAGCTCGGTCCCAAACACCGCGGACACACAGAGCAGCAGCCAGCTGATCCCCGGACCGATCATGATGAAGACCCGGAGTCTGTGCAGAAAGCCGATCGCTCTTCTTCTCTGACGAGCGGCGGCGGCTCCGGAGCTCTGACGTGGCGCCAGCGCAAAACACTTCCGGGGCACGTTTGTTTACGTTCAGCTAAAATGTTTTTCTGCTGCTGTTGAATGTGTCAGAAAACATCCAGTTTATACGTTTAAAATTGTAAAAAATAAATAAATAAATAAATAATAATAATAACAATAATCAGTATCAGAATCAGTAGTATCAGTTCCCGAGACGAGAACTTCGCAACATGATCAGGCCACCTTTCAAAATAAAGGCACGTTTTAAAGTTTCTCAGAAATATGAGAAGATTCAGATGAATTAATAATTCCGTTTTTAGATATTTCTCAACAGTGTAAAAAGTATTCAGACGATCTAGTAACAATACCATACAATCAAAAATGTATACGTGATTGCAGGCATCATATATGTATAGTAAAGTTATATTATTTACTATTATTTATCTCTCCATTTATATATTTGTGGTGAAAGTTGAAGTATTAGCAGCAAAATGTACCAATTGTGCCAAAATACTACAAAAACTATGCAGTTTGGTGCCTGTCTGTGTTATATTATTCCACTATTGGACAATACTATTAATGCAGGGAAAAGTAAGCAGCATTTTTCGTGCCATGGCTGGTGCAGTAATAACCCAATTGATTAATAGAGATGATAATAATAATAATAATAATAATAATAATAATAATAATAATAATAATAATAATAATAATAATAATAATAATAATAATAATAATAATAATAATAATAATAGGAGGAAGAAGAAGAACGATCATAGAATGTTGTAATAGATAAATAACTGTAAGTTTTCGTGATATATTCATGTTTTATTTCTGCTGAACATCCTTGGGCTTATCCTGCCAGGTGACTCAAATCAAATTAAGATTTCCCTTGACCAAAAAAACAAAAACAAAAACAAAACTATACTAAATAAATAAAAAATAAGAGGAGGACAAATACAAAAAAATACGACGAGAGCAATTATTGCATAACGGGTTGCTTGACAACAGAGCGTTAAACAGGAGTCTTAATGTGAAAATCCCGACCAACACAGCTCGAGCCCTCCCTTCCGATCAGGGAGTTGTCACCATAAAACAGGAAAAACTTGAACATATTTCTAAGAATTCATTATCAGTCTGAAACATGCAGAACTACATGGATGCGGTCAAGCACTTTGCAGAGAGCCACGTGACTGGGCTCACACTTATCTTTGTCGCAGGTGAGTCGATTTTTATTCGTTATAATTTATTTTATTCTATTTGTTTTTTTGCCATGATAATACTGTATGCAGTGTTTTTTATTGAAGCTCACACAATGACAATTGAAGTAATTTAACTCGTAAGACTGAGCTCATCATCCAGACAGAGGCTGTCAAATGAAATTGAACTTCGATCAATATAATGAAAGAAATTGCATTTATGACTGAACAACATTAAGAAATCAGTAGTGGCAACAGTTTACATCAAACCGCAGGGCCTATATTTTGAAAGTACTATCAGTATGTTTCCAGTACTATTCAAAAAATCAAGACAAACCAGTTAGAATTACGAAGCAACATGTTATTGAAATGCCTCAATGTCCTTTTGTAGTAAGTAATGACAGCTTCGCCTTACAAAATAAATCCACAATATTCATAGGAAGAAATTCAAAATAAAATAAAAACACATAAACTAAATTCAAAAGTCAGATTATTATAATTTTAAATAGTAAAACATAATCATAAATGACCTGCATTGAGATATTTAAATACAAAATCACAAGCTACCAAACGTAAAGTAATCATATTTAAATGAACACTTTGATCTGCTTTTTGCTTTTTTTTAGTTTGTTTGTTTGTTTTTTTCAGGCGCAGGCCTGCTGGGCTTCCGTAGATGGATGGCTGGGGGAGTGTGCCGGAGCAAGGCCAGACTGGAGGGGAAAACAGTCCTGATCACAGGAGCCAACACTGGCATTGGGAAAGAAACGGCCTTGGACATGGCTCAGCGAGGTCAGACCCTCATCAACCGTTTATTTATTTCCTTTGAGGGGCTGTTTGCTGTTATTGTTCAACACTTCACTAAATTTATCTTAACTGCTCATCATGACAAAGCGTAAATACTTTGACGCTGTTTTTATTTCTGTCAAGGGGCCAGAGTGATCATGGCCTGCAGGGACATGACCAAGGCTCACATTGCAGCTGATCAAATCCGTCAGAAGAGCGGAAACGGCAACGTGGTGGTGAAAAAGCTAGACCTCGCCTCGCTGCAGTCAGTCAGAGATCTCGCCAAAGATATACAGGAGAATGAGGAACACTTGGACATTCTTATCAACAATGCAGGTTGTTTTCATTTGGCCTTGCAGGAACAACACACGCACACAGACACTGTTGCAAACACAATTTTTATGAAATGCTCCATCTAGTGAAGGTCAGAAAACCTTGGCTGAAAAATAAATTTGTTCTGGTTAACTCAGCGTCTGACACTGAACTGCCTTGTACTCCTGATGTATGAAGTAAAAATCAATCAATTTTGAACTTACTGTAAAACTAGAGGCCGCACCTTATTTTGTTCGACATCATGATAATGTTTGGATCTTTTTAAGGTATCATGATGTGCCCTAAGTGGAAGACGGACGATGGCTTCGAAATGCAGTTTGGTGTAAACCACCTGGGTCATTTTCTCCTCACCAACTGTCTCCTCGACCTGCTGAAGAAGTCAGCTCCAAGTCGTGTTGTAATCGTCTCTAGTCTGGCACACCAGCAAGGTAAGACAACGGTCTCTCATTTTGTGCGTACCCGAAGCTTCAGTCATCGCATCTACAATTCATAAGCCAAGCAAAAACTTTTTAGTCTCCAATATCATCACAGTTAAAATTTAAATAGATAATAACATGGCTTCCTTTATTGTTTCTGGTTTTCAAGTCATACAATATTTTACAACGGATCGTTTCTTGCAGGTAAAATTCACTTTGATGACATCAACCTGGATAAAAACTACACACCTGAGAGGAGCTACAGCCAAAGCAAGCTGGCAAATGTGCTCTTCTGCAAAGAGCTGGCTGCAAGACTGCAAGGTAATGTATAATGTACACTGTGTCCCCTTAATACAATACTGTTAGAATAGATATAAATATATATAATGTATGTTATTATTAACTAGATATACTGCAAGAGCAAAGGAGGGGGCCACATTGTCTGGCTTGAAAAATTCAGTTTTTTGTCTCTAACTTGTTCTGATGGATCCCTCTCATTAGGCACTGGTGTGACAGTGTACAGCCTTCACCCCGGGGTCATCAAAACAGAGTTAGGCCGCCACTTGTACCCTACGTTAGCCTCGTGGAAGAAGGCCATAGTGAAGCCATTCATGCTGCTGGTCAAACGTCCCTGGGAAGGAGCCCAGACCACCATCTACTGCGCTGTGGATGAGAGCCTGGCAAATGTCAGCGGCCTCTATTACAGGCAAGTGCACCCATAGCAAAACTTACTTCTTCTTTTTTTCAACCGCTTTTTCCGTTTCCGGGTCGCGGGCCTGCTGGAGCCAATCCAAGCTCACATTGGGCGAGGGGCGGGGTACACCCTGGACAGGTCGCCAATCCATCACACGGCCAACACACAAAGACAAACAACCACTCACACTCACGGCCACTTTAGAGTTAACTTAGACATGCATGTCTTTGGATGGTGGGAGGAAAACCACGCAGACACGGGGAGAACATGTAAACTCCGCACAGAAAGGACCCAGGCCAGGAACCGAACCCGTGACCTTCTTATTGGGGGGGGTGACAGCGCTAACCACTACGCCACCGTGTTGCCTCAAGTCAATTTTCATTAATTGGAATTTAATTAAATTAATTAATTCAAATTAATCAATTCAATTACAGCCATGCAAATTACTTCCTCTCTGTAGAATGGAGGTAAAAGGTAAAATAGTTAAAATGGCCAAGTAATATTTTATTTCACAAGTTGAGCATTTAGCAGTTTAACTATTTCAGAATAGCTTATGATCACACTTTTGGTGATTTTGTCCTCTTGTATTTCTTCCACCATACAGTGACTGTGCCCCCAAAACGCCAGCTCCTCAGGCCCTGGATGACGCTGCAGCCAAGAAGCTATGGGAGCTCAGTAACTCCATGGTTGGTCTGGCTTAAACACATCCGTCGCTGGCTCTGTTTACATTGTTGGATAAATTATGGAAATTGATTTTATTGTCTATACGTTTGATCAATTAAGATTTTATTTTGTCTATTCAAATCTTTTGATTTGAGCAGAAAGATTTGAAGATGAGTATTTTCACACAAGTTAGTTGAACAAATTCTATCACTAAGTGCACTGTTATATCACTGATATATCCTTATGTTGAATTATGTATATTCTGCAAACATATCAAGTTGTGTATCTATATAATTTTATTTGAATGAGGTTACCCTAGCTTATTTAATTATGTTTGCATTTTAATGAGCTCTTTCTGTCCCACACCTAACATGCTTTTGTTTTAAACATGACAATTTTTGTGGGCCAAACATGGTGGCAGTTAAAAGACATGCAAACCGTCAACCTTCTGCCTTTATTAATGGCATCTAACAACACCAACATACAGAACAATGAAGGGACAGCGTCTGTATTGACCTCGCTGCAGAAACATGTACAAAGCGCTCCAAGCAATATTCCAGTTTCCTTAAAAACCCTAACCTTAACCTTTCCCTGTTGAACTTTTCCAGAAGAATTGTGTAAAGGTTAGGGAGTGACCTTAGGTGCTGGTGGTGGTGAGAAAATCCTCCATGAGATATACGGAGGGAGTGGACGCCTGAGGGCAGACAGACGTTAGGAAACACCCAGTAGATCCAGTAGACTCATCATGTTACGGAGTGCCCCTGCGTGTATGTGTGTGCTTTATACACCGCAGATGCTGTTTGTTGTGTCTTGACAAGGTAGTCTGGGTGATTTGTTGCTTTTAAAGTGAAAATAAAATTTTGTGTCTTTGTTGGCAAAGTGTGCAAAAAGGAGGCAACAGAACTGTTGACTTTTAGCAAAAAATGTTTGAGCTAAAATTGTCTCCAAATTACTCATCATTATTGTTATTATTGTTATTATTATTATTATTATTATTCAATACATGGTATATTTATGAAAGATGAATGTTTGTGCATCCCAAAAAATAGTAGTCAGCAGTCATTTCATCACTCAGAGAAACAAATAGAGGATCCAGGCTTTTGTTAGCAGGCGATCAACAAGTTCAAATGGGTCGCTATCAGGGATTCGAGAGCAGTTTATGCATCTGGAAAAATGGGAAAGCAAAGACCGGCAGATTACTGGAGATCTTTATCATAAGCTCTCTCGTTTAAAAGCGTTTTCCCAACCTTCTTCTGTAGATGAAACCAGCTGAAAATAAAAATAGTTACCAAAGCGTTCCTCAACTGTACGACTTATCTGACATTATGTTTTACTGTGCTAATCAACAGCTTTGCTTTGACATCACTTCATATCTCTCATTATCATTTCATCATTATCCCTCAGTTTGATCTTTTCGTTTCGACAAGCGCATCCATGTGTAGTATTGTAAGGGTGAGATATAATGAAATGATCCAAATGCTGCACTGTAATTGAAGTGTAGAAATTCCAGGACTACATGTCTGTGGGTGTGTAAAGCATGTCAGTGTGTGTTGATGGCCATCGTATTTGAATTACTCAGCTAATTTTTAATTGCAGTCAGCCTTAGTACATAATTGATGGATTCTGTTCGTCACACAGTATGACATCAGGATGTTTGTTTTTCTAAAGCGTCCAAACCAGTTGGTGCCCTTTTTGGTAAAATGCATTATTATGCATGAAGTCACACATGTTAAAGAAATGTACAGTGCTGCTGTTACGTTGTGCAAATATAACTTCAAACCAGGTGTGTTCAAAGCTGCCTGCAAGAAATTTGTGTTTAAATTATTATTCCATTGACAATCCTTTTGCTGGACGGAAATAGAAAGACCAACTTTTAGACCACGGTAGATGCCTGAATCCCTGACAAGAGTTTCTACTTGCTACTAAACAAAGATCACATTTTAAACTTAAGGCAAAAAGCTCTTGTTTGCTTCATAACCCTTAGGTGTACGAAAAGCACAAAAATCATTCCGTAAAAAAAACAGAAATAAGTAACAACACGGCCACATTTATGAACTGAATGATTGAATTAGCCCAAAGGCGGACTCAGATTTTGTCTCCACTGTCTGTAGGTAATGTCATGCACATGCCCTTATCAGTTCTCCGTCCAACGGATACACAATCAATAGCTGGGCTGGAAAAGTGATAAGGAGATGTGAGTGACCAAAGAACCAGAGTATCTTTTTTAATCTGTGTCCTACTGCGACAAAGAACCTGTTTAATGACAGAAATGAACGCTGCTCCCACCGAGGGCTGCATCCTTTTCCTCCAGGCCCAAAGAGCGGCGCTCCTGAAGGTCAGCGCCGATGAGGTCTGTTGGTCCTCTTCCACCCTCCAGTCACAGAAGAGGATCTTTCAGAGAAGTCGCTTGTTTCTTGTTTCTGCAGGAAGAAAAGCGCCTGGATCTCTTCCACAGCGAGGAACTAGTTAAGATTTAACTAATGCAAGTGGGTTTCTGCACCAGGAGCCCTTCACTGTTTGACTGCAGACAGACTTTTGAGACACACCCCATTGATGAGTTTTATTTCAGCGCAGCCCCGCCTGGCTTGGACGGATTTCGCAGCTGCCATTGGTTCGTACTCTGAACTCACCATACCTGCCCCCTGGCTCCTGTGGACCGGGGCCAAATCGTTCCTCCACCTGTCAGTCACAGCGAGATCAGCCAGTGGGATGAGGGAGGCCAGGCTTGGCGGGTGTGTTCCCGCCAGGTGTGGCTGAGAAGCACATTCCAATATGCACATACCTGTCAGCTCCTCTGGTATTCAGCTGCTCCTAGAAAGTGAGACCTCTGTTGACCACTCACTCTCCCCTTTCCTCCGCTTGGGGCCCATGCAAAGGGAGAAGGAAATAACTCCTGTTTCAGCGCACAAATAAGCAATTTTCTACCCACGGTGTGCGTATCTTCAATTCTTTCTCAAAGCATGCCATTTCCTTTCATTTTATGATAAACCTTTGAAGGATGAGAACACAGACGGAAGATAATATGAATGTGGACCATGTTAAAGTCACTGAATATGCCCCAATGGCTGTTTGGTGTGTAAACATAGGGGCAGTTACTATAAGCTTTTACTATAAACTTTTCAATTGTTCAACTATGCGAGCACATTTTAAGCCTGCAGTACTTTTTTTTTTTTTTTTTTTTTTTAAATTGCAGGGTATCCCAGACTATTGCGGTTGTTTCTCATTATAAGGCTTGTTATGTGGAATCAGTTAGTGTACAGGTGCAGGCAGTGGCATGTGCTTCCCCCCTCCAGCAAAGAACATCAGATCATCTGTGCCTGTTTTCTCACAGCGGAGATCATAAAGCCTCAATGAGAATGTGTGCGAAGTGGAGATATGTGCTGTCTGCCCCCTCTGGTATGACGGCCCCTCTCTTTCTTTATTCAAACCACTTTCTTTTGCTCTTTCTCTTTCTCCTCATCCCTCTCCCCTAACTTCTTGGTGTTTTCTCTTCTCGCCATGGATTCCTCGGCCCCCTCTGTCTTGATGTTTCTTTCTCCCTCTCTTTCGGAGTACAGAGGCAAACAGTGTGTGCCTCAGGCAGGTGTGGGAATGCAGGTTTGCAGCTTTCATGGACCTTGAGCAGAGAGGAGCAGAGTGTAGTCCATGCAGTTATTATCTGTGGACGAGTCGGTGCATGTGTTGAGCTAAATCAGAGCAGCCACGATGACTAAGCTTCTGTGTCACTCGTCACTCAACAACTTTGCCAGTGCTATTTATCATCATTAATATTGGAAACGTTTTGGTTTGCTCAAACACTGAGTAAACACCTTTTTACACAACTACTACAAGGACACACTAATCACTTTCATCACTATAACAGCTCCTATCTTAACTTATCCATATCCCTGCGGCTGCAATGATAATAACTATCGTAATTTCAATGCCATGCAACACTGGAGTTTAGTCCAAAAGTGTGTGAAATACTCATGTGCCATGAAGCTTTATATGTATATAATGATTGATCTATATTAATAATCAAATTCTTCTCTTTTGCTGCAACATGATATTTCACAACTTTAGTAAGTCTATGATGAAATATTTATAAACACGATTTACCCAAAAGTTCATATTACCTCAGTTCATTAATCATGTTCTTGATAATATTCATGACTGAAATCTATCACAGTCTGACTGACCCCAAAACACAAGCAGCTAACATCAGTTATCAATATCTTTGATTTCTTTAACTCTCCAAATGTTGCTCCGAATGCATCGCTCATATAATTTATGTCGCATTAAATTAAATTGAATTGTGTTTATTTTCAACAGTTTCGTGGAAGCTTAGACAATGAGGGTGCAAAGTCATGTAAGCAAAGCACATCAAAGGCTGATGTTACTGCACTTGTCTTAATGTTACTTCCTTATACAGTCTAATTTTCTGTTACCCAAACAACCCTACGAGCTCATGATGTGATATTGAATACCACGATCCTGGCTGCTGCTGTTGTTGTTGTTGTTGTTGTTGTTGTTGTTGTTGTTGTTGTTGTTGTTGTTGTTGTTGTAGCTGGAACAGCGGACAAATCAGGATCAGGATCAGGATCAGGATCCGTGCTGTCTGTGAGAATTCATGGGTCCGGGCTGGTAGAAAGATTTACAGATAGTTGTGAGGGGGTGTTTAGGCCCTGAGGCTGTTTTCTGTCACCGGGGATAAAGACATTGTCAAGTGAACACACACAGACAACAGGGTGGTGCTGAGTCAGCTGTCCGCCTCACTTAACGCATGCTGCGCTGCGTCCGACTCTTCGCCACGCTGTTCCCACCAGCTCAGTCAGGGCTGCCTGGTAACTTTATTTCCCAAATCGTCCCATTAGATTTTTTTTTTTTTTTTTTTTTTTTTTGTTTGTTTTAAAAGTTTTATTTGAATGAGATACAGCAAGCAAAAAGTTTCCAACACAAATATTTTTAATTTTCTGAGCTTTGGATCCTCGACGTGGCTGATTTCGATGGACTGTGGTAGTTCAGTCTTGTGTGTTTTTCTGTTGTACTCTTCCATTTGGTACAACGCAGCCCTCTTCTGCATGGTTTGACATTCTGCTCCTGAAATTTTGTGATGTCTTCACATATCTTTGGTAGAGGAAGGGCCGCAGCCATCTCCTCTGGCATTGTTGTCGATTATTTAGTTGAGTTCCTCTCGTCAGTGTGAAAGTCTGGCGCTAACCAAACAAGCGTCGCTCTCTCTTTATCCAGTTCCGGGCTTTTTGTGGGAACATCAGACACCAGGGCCGCTCATGTGGACCAGAGGAGATCTGCTAAAGCATCTTCTGTCCCTGACGGGGATTAGAGGGGACACATTCCTGGCCCTGCTGCCCTGCGGTTCCCACCACTGCACTGTTCCCATGTATGTATGAAGAACCGCACGCATCCAGAGGCAGACAGACAATAATCAGTTGTGATTCAAAATCAAATTCAATTCACTGTGAACGGCTCACACAAGTCACAAGCAAACAAAATACAAACAACACAGATGTAGTACTGTAGACACATTTCCCAAAGAATACATGCGAAAGGATCCCTCAAAAATATTTTCAAATCTCTTCTTTAAATAATCAAACCGTCGACTATTGAAGATCAACATACTTTATCTTCTGTACTTTGAACATTCAGCTGCAATCAATAAAAAACAGACAAGCACGACCAACACTCCCATTACAAAGATTTTAGTTCATGAACAGGAAGATAAAACACTGGAAATGAGAGAATAGGCTCATCTCACACATCTGGTTCCACAACCGCCGGACCGATAACTGATGACAGCGGTGTGAGGAGGTTCTGCTTAGATGAGCCACAAAAGGCCAACAATGTCATTGACAGCACATCACACGCGACGTTAGCCCTGCCAAGGCCTGTTGGGGGGGTGGGGGATGCCTGGCGTGTTGAATCCTCCCCTGGATCGTTTCCAGTGGAATGTCTCCTCATGCCTCTGAAGACTTTCCCGGTCGGAGGATTTCTGTCACACGCTCACCACTAACGGACTGCAACCAGCTTCTGAAACTGCGTTTCCAGTGTAGTTGTTGCTGTGCTGTATTTGTACCTGTTGAGTGTTAATTATGATGAGCGGTGAAAGGAAGGGAACCAGGGGAGCTGAATCTAAAATTTAATGACCTTTAGTGAACTGAAATGTAACAACGAGCAAGAAAAGTCCGACTTTTTAAACATCTCATCTCAAACATGGTGTCGCTGGATATGTTAACACTGTATAACACAATTCAGGATGACACAACACTGAAGATAAGACAGTATGACATGGTAAAGGTCTTTGGTGTGTGGTTAGAGCAAAGAAAGAGCAGCGAAACATTTATCTGGACTTCAAACCACCACGTGGTTAATGTGGTGGCGGTCAACACTAACGTCACTGAAGCTCTTGGAGGGGTTGAAAATCTTAACAATCAACATCAAATGCTGAAGGGAAGGTGAACGCTTCACTTCCCGCATCCGGAGTTTTCAAATTGTTTAAAGATTTGAGTTTAGATTGCCACAGGCCTTCAAACTCACTTCATGTGCCACTGCCTGTGAGAAAATGCTTCAATGCGCAGCGCAGTTATGAGTTTCTACATCACAGCTATGTTATGACAGGATGCTGAACATCTTCCAAACACGGAAGGAGAACTATATAAATGACACAAAAAAAAACCCAAAAACAAACAAACACACAACCACACACTGAAATAAACGCAGAGTTTAAAACTGTCACTCAGAGAATATATTCCCATTGAATGATTTATGGTCTGCTCTAAGTGAACTGCCAAATTTTGGCCACTCCCAACAAACATTTCAGAAAGACATCTAACTCATCTTTTATTACAGCTAACTTATTTCCACTACAGTGCAAAAGTCACTTGGAAATGTTCCCTATACAACTTAGTGAACTGTCATATTTTTAAACTTCTGAATATTGTATACTTCTATAAATACATTCTGTAACATTATGATATATCTTACATGGGATGTGTTTTAAGTTTGTGTGACAGAGAGGAGTAGCTGGTCTTCGGCGGTCAAACATTTTTTGTGTATACATATTTTTTAGCCTTATAAAGTCCCGGTCTAGTCCCTCTTTGTGGAAAAAACTGGTAAAAACAATGACAAAAGTCAGCCTATGTAGCAATCGACACATGAATGGTTTCCAAAAATGATTATTATGGCAAAGAATATTAATATTTGTGCCTCAGGTACAGACTCTGGACTTCGGAGAGTCTAGGAACATTCATCGTTGTTTGATCCGTATCTCTTAACAAAAAATATGCCTTCGTCCAAATTTTCTGTTTTAGCATGTGCAAATCTAAAAGTCAAAGAAAGATTGATTGGATTTCTCACTTTAGATGTATCTGAGTTGAAATTACTCCGCTGTTAAACTCTGCTTGCTCAGACGTTTGTGCGTCACGGTGTAAACTGGGATGGGGATTCCTGAATATTGTATGACACCAACACACAGAAACACTAAAAACCTACATCCACAGGTTGAAAGCCGTGTGGCGCCTGAGTCCGTAGCTGCACGGCAGGGACAGTCGCACAGATCTCGCATCCAGTCCTGTACATGGCTGATAGTGATGTCACGGCTCACACACATTTTCACTGTGATCTTTTTTATTTATTTATTTCATTTATCATCTCCTCAGGCCAGTTTGACAGGCCATACAGCTCTCAGTTGCTATGGACACAGATCACACGAGCTTCAAAATAATGTGTCCTTGACAACAACCTACAACTTTCTGTTTTTGTGTGTGTGTGTTTACCTGTTTGGGAGTAGTACAGTGGTGTGCACGTGTGTGCTTGTGTCCTGTGGAGCAAAAATGAACCCTACATTTCTAAAAATGAATGGGATATTAATGAAACTAAATGACGCACAGATGAGTTAAATGAAGTGCGTTGTGTTGTGATGGGGAACCTGCACAAACCAAGCTCCAGCTCTAAGCTTGGTGAAAGTCGTCTGTAACTGATAGACTTTGAAAACGAGCTTGTCAACCTCGCCGGGACCTGAACAGATGAGAAGCAGCACTGTGAAGCTTCCAGAGCTGCTGCTGTTGTTGTGCTGTGTTACACCCCTGCTGTTCACTGAAGGATGAAATGTGATCATGGAGGGCTGCCAGCACACATCAGGACCTGGCAGCTGATGTGGCAAGCCCAGCAAACTGAGACCTGAGTCTGCGTCTCTCTGTCTCACTGTCAAACTCTGAACACTAGAGGGCGAGCACTGCCCTCACATCCTGTCAGCATGGACACAGTCTGCATGCTGAAAACCACAAAAAAAAAAAAAAAAAAAAAAACCACACACACACAACATAAAAAAATAAAATAAAATAAATAACCAACAAACTTGTATAACTTCTTGCGCATTTGAAAAACATCTATGTTCTCTCATGTTGGCATGTCTGTATCACACAGAAAAAAGTATAACCAGAATTCTCTTATAAATCTTATTGGCTTTTGTCCACCAACATTTATGCCTGCAAATAGAAACGGCCTGCAGCTTCACAGCAAAGAAGTGAAACAGATGGAAACTAGAAGGCAAGAACGAAGGCTTATTAGACCTTCACACTGAGGCTCTCTCCTCATCTGCGATGGATGAAATGCCATCCAAAGGGGCTTCTGACATGGATCCTCTAACGAAACATTAATCCAATTATTTTAGCGTGCACGGTTACATTCAATGAGATTCGATTTGATGAGATGAATTCTATCTAAAGTTTTTGCTTTGCCCCAATAACAAAAATGCATTTTGAAGTTTTGCCTGTTGTTGTCATACTCATACCTCAGCTGCCTCATGAGGTTTGGTTTAATTTACCAATATTTTGGGGGATGTAGTAACAACATTAATAATTCTGATGCTAATAATAATAGAGAGTAACAGGGACATTGTGTTTGTGTGCAAAGATCAGAGAGGAGTTTGGACAGACGCAGGACATGAGACCATAAAATTAAAATATATGTAGCATTTTTCAGCTTTTTGTTTTTTAGACTGTTGCAATGGCTGAAATCTTTGATGTGTACACAGCACCGGGCATCAGTATGATCTCTGTTGTTAACCCACACACGCCACGCAGCTGTAAAGGTTTTCCTAAACGTGATGGTGACCTCCAACGGGATAAAGGCGACCGCTAAAAACATCGTACGGTTGCAGCGGCAGGTGAAACTACAGCTTGAGGACACGTTGGCAGAAACTGTTCCGGGTCTTTTGTTCTAAACTTCAGAGGTTATGACAGCCCAAATAGGTTTAAATCATTTTCCAGATGAACCAGTTTTTGTGGTCAGTTGCCTCGATGGATACATGCTGAAACAACAGGGCTGTTTAAAGATTATCCTCTCTGTCTGTGAATGCTGAAGAATTGTCTTCCTCAGCACAGGTTTGAAAAATGGATTATTATATGTCCAAGGTTCCTAGGAGCACTTTCAAGTCTGTCTCACCCGAGCAAAACGTAGCTTGAAGCAGCTAAGGGAGATAAAAGATTAATTTCAGCATGTCTTCAGAAGTAATCTAATTATAGCACTATATTAGTTACCTCATGTGTTGTAAAAAAAAAAAAAAAAAAAACCACTAAGAATTTTCTGAATTATCCAGGACACCATCACATTTGTTATCTGCAGTCTGTTTTATAAGGATAGTTGTATATATGATTACCAAAAAAGAAATCTGACAAGTTCCTTCCGCTCCATGTAACAGATTTTACGGCTGGCAAAGCCAAGCTAAGTTTCTTTAATACACTCTGAGTACCTTGAAGGATACAAGTCCCCATGTAACCAACACACAGCTGAGGAAGTTCAACTCCAGCCATGATGCAGCAAGAAATGAAGAAGGATATAAATCTGGCTGCATGGGTCAGATGTTTTATTCCTCCGGTTACGTGGACCGTCAGTTCGGTGCCTATTCCAGCTTGCACCTCAGGCGGTGAATGCCAGTTCTGCAGTAGTTTTGAGACTAAGCGAGGCATACTCTGGGAGGTTTATTAGTCTTCCCCCTCTCACTCGCTCTCGCTCTCCTTCCTCGGGGCATAGCAAAGGCAACTGTGGAGAGACACTGCCACAAATAGACTCTCTAAATATGGAGGGCTTCAGTCAAGAGAGCGGCATGATTGAATTTTGGGCCTCTCCACCAAACAGCTTCTATAAAAGGAACAAGACGGAGGAGAGGATGAACGGCTGATAATGCTTCCTAATGGAATATGTGTGTTTTGAGTGTTTTGTGTCAGCTTGCACCCGTGTGTGTGTTTCTACAGTAAATCTGCAATCACCTCTGCTCATGATCAAGCCAATTGGCCCAACTGGCATTTTTTGTTTGGCGTCATGTTTAAAGATGGAACCCATATTTTTAAACCTTTGAGAATAGAGATGTCCATGTGATGCTTTTTTTTTTTTTTTTTTTTAATACAGTGCAATGCGTAAGATGAGCAGGATAAGCAGCAAACTCTTCGTTTCAGACAATCAGGATTTCATACGTCACAAACCAAAAGGGGTCAACGGTGTGGTGGTGAGACACCAGGAAGGTGAAATAGAAGAAAAGCTCAAACATGGCTGAATCACACTGATCTGCTGTTTGGCCTGTCAGCCCGACGGGAGCTGAGGTCTGATCCTGATTCCTCAATGAGGAAACAACATATTTATCATTTTAGATTATGACATTTTTTTTTGGAGGAGTTTATGTCGGGAGCAAAACTCCAGACATAACTTTGATTCTATGCTGTATCAGTAATCAAAATCAAAGTGAATCGCTAGAATTGCTACCACAAAGTCCCTTCAGATAGCGTATGTTATGGTTTGGTGCTGTATGGTGCTCTAAGGTCTAGCTGGGCAAACTGTTTGCTAGCTAGTCGATGACTTCCTCGAATACAAATACTGAAACGTGAAAACATGCATGGAAAGCAGCGTGCATGAATCTGCACGATAAAGGTACATCTAGACAACAAACCAATAAAATGAAAGACGCTAAATTCCCCTGTAGAACAGGAGGGAATCGTGCAGTCAGTATCAATATGGATATTGGGTATAAGAATATTAATTAGAGATGCTTTGGAGCTGATTTAGTCACATTTAGCCAAAAATCTCACACAGCCAAACAAGTTTCCTTTCTGCACATACATCACTGCACACGACCCAAAGCGGAGGGCGGCAGTTTATATCTGTGATGATATTTCATCTGGGACTGACACATGTGTTGAACTGTGTGAAGACCCTCGTCCTGCTGTAGTGCTGCAATGCGCCATAATGCCCTGCAGCTGACCCTGTGAGCTGACATCGTGTTTCACACACTGTGGTCGCCGAGCGTGGCCGTCAAACAAGCACAGAATCCTCCCAAATATTTTGTCATCTGGTGATTCGTTAACCTTTAACCTTACTTACTTTAGTAAGACTTGACATAAAGAATCAGCATCAGTCAATATGTTAAAACAAACAACAACAACAAAAAACAAACACACCAACCGCACAGTCACATATTTCATCTGACCCAAAATATGATCAGCCAAAGACACTTCCACGCTGACTATATTATAATAATGAACACATGTCCTCGTGAGTCAGCCACCTCCATACAACAGCCAGAACAGAGTGTGTTTGTGTACGCCTCAGTGTGCGTGATGGCGGACGGTGTCTGTAAGTGCAAAATGTATGAATATGTGCATGCTGATAAGCACGCGCGACCCCATGCATGTGTCTGTGCAGCCACGTGTCACAGCAGATGTTGCCTAAAGCCTCTCCACTGATGTTCTGTCCACTGACCTTCAGTAAGATTTGAAGATGTTTAGTTTGACAAGGACAGTTCACTTCTGTAACTGATTATGATGCTTCGGCTTTCATAAATATGTGTCACCTCCAGATCTGCTATGTGGCATTTGCATGATATTAGCATATATCTGTGGACCAGCCGTGTGACGCTACAGAGAGCGGAGCTGGTGGGAATGACACCTGTTAGACAGAGAGGCAGATGCCACTCTGGCAGGGCCACGTGGCGGAGGTTTGGGTGGTTGAGGGTGGGAGGTGAGGAGTCAGACAGTTTTCTTTTTGGGGCTGGATGCAGCTTATTGAAGATACTCATAAACATGCTAAATGTATTTGTTACCATGAAGTTCACATCCACATAAAAAGTTAAACTGTCATTGTTACTTTTGGAGGATTTTTTTATTCGCCCTACTTTATTTGCCCTGGTTATGTTTGAATCATAACATTGAGTCATTGGAAATGTTTTCACCAGTTAACGAATTAGGTGCAGTTCTCCAGAGTCGGTTGGTTAGAGCCTCTGGAAACCGTGAATATCTGCAGAAAGTTTCACCCTGAATCTGACATATTTATGTCTCAACCAATGAGGTGGACTGACCGACATACTAACACTATATATTGCTGTAAATATTGCTGTTTCTGGTTTCTGGTGGTATAAATAAAATCAAATTGAATCACCAGAGATCCAATATGAGTCAATAATTCCACGCTGAGAGCTATCTGTAGCCTCGTATTGTGCCAATGATGACCAAAAAAAGTACCGATCTCTCCGAATTCCTCTAAAATCTGAAGTAGTGGTCAAAATAAAACCTTTAGCATCAGGACACCCTGATGGGCTCCCATGTTATGCTGTCATCACATCTTTTGCTTTCATTTTGGATCCTCCTGCTCAAAAAAGACAATAATTCTCTTGCTCCTTGCAAAATCTCCCAAATTTCTTGACCCCACACTAAACAGCACAGCTATGGGTGATTACATAAAAGAATTAGGATGACGTCAGTCTAAAAAGGCCATAATACGTGCATGTCTCTCCCTCCTGTTTGTTTTTTGTTTGTTCCCATCTCAGGTTCAAGCTTTTTGTCAGTTCTGCTGCTCGGCCTGAGAAAGATGCAGCCAGGTGGCGACCCTGCATGCAGTACCTGGCACACAGCAGAGCGTGCAGCTCTGCGGCCAAATCCCTGAGTCTGAGAGCTGCCCACACCGGCCAACCTCCCAGCATGGGCGAAGGAGCTGTGGGCGCTGTTGCGCTGTTGCTGACACAAATATTCTGGCACCGAAATAAAAGGGCTATTTTTTGAAATGGTATCTTTGTATGAAAAAGTTGCCGTTGTATGAAAATATTTTTATTTATCTGCGGTCTGTGAGAACAGAAACAGTCTCTACAGTAATGTCACGTGGCAGAATAAGGTTTGATGGTGCAAATATGCTCACGCAGTAAGTGAGTGTTTCATTGACAAATGTTAGTGGAGTGTGAACAAGGCCGCTTCTCTGATACAGCAAGACGTCATTTCAGACTGACACCATCCCTGATTGGATGTGACTTCAGACGATCACTGTTAGTGAATATATGCAGGCCAGTGAGAATTCATGGTCCTAAGTGTCCAAAATGGCTGGCAGGTCTGGACCTCGATGAAAACACCCTCCCTGAGTTTACATAAAAAAAAAAAAACAAAAAAAAAAAACAAAACACAGCCTGGTGCTTTTTCAAGATGTTGGTGGAGACCAAAATTGAGCTAAAAGGACAGTGAGCCAAGCTGTCAGAAGTACATTGGATAATGAATCACACTGTTGCTTTTTTCTGCTAAGTCCACTCCATTTACAAGTATGCCTTTGATTGAAGGGAATAAACGAGGGAGTGAGACCCAGAAATCCGCGCATGCTCGCAGTGAATGTGACTTCAAGTTTCACCTTATTATAGCTGTTTGCCAGACTCTTCAGTAAAATAAGCGGTCTGATTGGGCGCAGTATCACGAGTTTGAATCCTCTTCATGACCTTTGTCAAAATGTCATCACTGATCTGTCTCTCCAATCTTTTGCGTCACTCCCTTTTTCATAGCGTCTATTATAGAAAGCCATAAAGGTAATCTTTACAATCGGTGTCAGTCAGAGATGAGTATCACCAGCTCATTACCAGCCATGTTTAAGGGGCTTATTATGGGATGTAAGGGCCCCAGCAACAGAGCTGAGCCCGGGGTGTCCTGGTGGCTCGGGCTGCTAATGGCTGCATGAGACTGAATTGCAGCTCATTCTACACTGTTGCGTCTCTTTCTTTCTACATTTCTATCAACTCTGCTACCACACAAGAAATGAAGTACTTAATAAAGGTGGGGTGCCCTCTCTCCTTTTCGATAAAAAGACTAAAAAGCTGTATAAATCAAGCAATAGGAGCGGTTGAATCGTACTCAGTTATGCCCTGTTAGTGCCCTTGATCCTTTTAATGATCCCACACAGACAAAGCACCGTGATCCCACTGTGAAACACCCCGTGATGAAATAAACCATTGTGTGTGTCCTCGCCACAATATGCTAATCCGGGATTAATTATGGGCCAACCCTAATGAGTATCTCTCTCTCCCCCCTTAGATATGTAAATGTTCGCGCAGTGGACAGTGTTGAGAGTCTCTGTGCTGCCTCTGCTCTATAAAAGACACAGGACGGGACTGAAAGAGACGTGGCGAAAGGTTTCTGGACAACAGATTGTTTCATATAATGCAGAATAAAACAGGGTCATTGTTTTAAAGCAGCGTGTTGGTTGATGAGGCCCCCGAATCAGTGAACACAACCCAAGTCGTACATTGGTGGCCGATCTGTATTGTTCTTGTACCACTTTTTCCTTCTTTGCATTCAGAAAGTGCAGCCAATTTAACAGCACATATACTTGTAACACATATATAACGCACACCTCAGTAATGTTTTTGCAAATCACTTTGCTTATTAGGTTTACTCCAATAAAATGTTAGCCCCAAAGTAGAGAAATCCAAACTTCTCATTATTGTTGACCAGCTTCAGAAAATACTTCATATATTTGGCTATACCTGGTGAGAAGTCGTAACGATGTAATGTCAGGGAAAGATACATGAAAACGTTCTCAGTTCAAAATGATTCTCGGGCAAACGTTTAAGGCCTAATTTATAAATGATATTACTGGATTGGTCGTACAGTGCATGAGGGCGTAACCCGTACTGTTGTGGTGTCAACTACTTTATTTCAAACCAGTGGTTGCAAAGCAAAGGGCTGAAGTTGAACCTGGAGTGGCGTGAGATATATGATGGATATGTCACAAAAGGATGTAAAGGCTACTCTTTACATTTCTTCAAATCATCATCTCTTTAAAAAAAATAAAAAATAAAAAATCTCCTGCAGTCAGAAAAGGGGAGACGCCTCTTTCGTGCACAACACAGGAAAAGTACCGGCTTTATAGCAGAGGTAGAGGTTGCTTGTGTGTGTGTGTGTGTGTGTGTGTGTGTGTGTGTGTGTGTCTAAAAACCTGTTTCGGGATTCACCACATGAATGAACTGCGTCTGTGTTGCTGCTCGGAGTTTCTGTCCAAGGTGCTGAAATCTGCTGCTCTGATCACGTGACCGCGCTCCCTCCCTCCAAGAGAGCAGGATGCTGTGTGTGTGTGTGTGTGTGTGTGTGTGTGTGTGTGTGTGTGTGTGTGCGCGTGTGTGTGTAGGCTAAGCACGCGGACACTTCAGTCCTCATCATGAGGATTGAGGCTCCTGAGGAAGGTTTCTGTAAGACGGCGGAGGGAGGCTGTAGTTTGTTTGCAGCGGGGATGTGATGCAGCTGAATCAGTGACTCTCCACTTGCATCCTCCTCTTCTTCTTCTTCTTCTTCTTCTTCTTCTTCTTCTTCTTCTTCTTCTTCTTCTTTTATTTCTTCCTCTCGCCCGCTGTGAACATTTAGTGTGGAGAACTGTGGACGGGCACATAAGAGTGGGCTGCTGCCCACCAAGTCTGACTGTGTTTCGGAGCCGCTGAGGGGAACATGTAAGACATCGCAGGCATCCCCGCAGATCGTTTCGGATTTACAGCCAAAATGCAGAAAGGAATGAGACTCAATGACGGCCACATCACCTACCTGGCTCTTTTGGCGAAAAAGGACGGGACGAGGCGAGGCTGCCTAAGTAAGAAAAGCTCAGATAACACAAAATGGCATTCAAAGTGGTTCGCTTTGTTGCAGAATATGCTGTTTTATTTCGAAAACGACTCCAGCTCACGCCCCTCCGGACTGTACCTGTTGGAGGGCTGTGTCTGTGACAGGGCACCGTCACCGAAGCCATCTCTGTCAGCGAAGGAATGCTTAGAGAAGCAGGTAAGATACGGACCCGTCAATCCGGATGACTGACACCGTCAAGGGTGATGTGGAGCAACTCTGGCTGTGATCATGGGAACAGTTTTGTTGTTGTTGTTGTTGTTGTTTTTCTGTTGATGGTGCAAAATCCAAACGACAGTTCTGCGGGTTTTTATTTTTAACTCCCCTTATTTTATCGCGCAAACAATTTCCCTAAGATGCTTTAGCGTTATACTTCACTTGACGCTCAGAGTTACGTAATGGCGTCATCCTAAACGATTGATTGTCTCGATTCTGCACTAAAATAGCCCCCCCCCTCCCTCCCCCCTCTCTCCCCCCTCTCTCCGAGGTAACTCATCAAATGTGACAAACGCACCACTCAAAGTTTGCGGGATTAACGCAAATCTCCGGGAAAACTTTGCCAACACACGGACTCCGCTCTCCCTCCCCGCAGCTCTCTCGTCCACATCAACACAACATTTGTTGCATCGCATGTGCAGGCTGCATATTTTTAGACATCTCAAACGTTCAGGGATTGCGGTGTATGTGAAGGGAGTAAACTTCAACTGCATCCAAACTTTGTAGGTTGCCATCTTGCGGAGGAGAGCTGCCCCTTCTCTGTCGTTTTGACGTATTGATTTAATTCCTTGTCTTGATATTAATAGCATCCTACCTTGGCAACTGCGTCTCCCCGGTTTATAGCTGCTTGGTTCATTTGATAGCTTTCTCATTATCAGGAGGTTGTTAACGACAGCCATGAATGAAAACCAAATGATGTCTCAGGCATGCTTTGTTTCTCAGCACGTCCCGTTTGTTTGGATTCCTCCGGAGTTTAGTGTCATGGATTAACATGTGTGAAGGTTTAAACATTCATCACTGCTTTTTTTTTTTTTTTTTTTAATCTTTAGTTTAAATATTACAGGCAGAAATAATTGCAGCAGGAGGATGGCTGCTGGGGAAACAGTTTGAGAGGTTAGGAAGGCTGTTGTGAGGAATAAACCTTGTGGAATAAAAGCATTTTTAAGAGCCAGCAAAGTGGTCAAGCTGCTGTGAGCTATGACTGCAGTCACCTTCTGAAATCCGCTCTGCCAGCTGCAGTCTGCTCTGCTTTCCCTGCAGCACAGATGCTAGAAAACGGGAGTCAAAAGTCCAAGTGATGGGTGATTTTACCTGTTCACTAATTTCAATCTTTGTTTATCTTGACAGTTTTTTCTTCATCTTTATCCCCACACCAGATATCTTTTTTTTTTTTTTTTTTTTTTTAAATCGTGCACAGCAAAATGAACAGTTCTTATAAAACATTAAAGAGAGGATGAAAAGTTTCTGGATTGTGAAGATGAGGCTTTTGTCCCAATGTCACCAGGAAACCCTGTGGCATGTTTTTCAGATGGTGGAGTGGTAAAAAAAAAAACAAAAAAACAAACCAAAACAAAAACACAGAAACTAAGATGGGTGATATTCCTGTCTTTAAAATAACTCCAGTGCAAAATGAACTTCCCATCAAGGCACAAATATGATTTGAGGAAATTCAAAAATGTTTACATTTCCCAAACTCCCGTATTAGCATCAAGAGAGCAAAATATTCCAGTCTGGCTTTGGATACCTGGAGCAACAACTGCTCACCTTCAAAAATAAAATCTTTCAACAAATCTTACTGTTGAAACTACTATGTTAGTTTATCACGTGCTGAGCGTTGACAACTGCTTTACTTTCCTGTTTCTCTCTGTCGGTGGCCTGATTATAGGAGAGTTTCGAACCATGACCCCGATATTCAAAATTCAAGTCAGTCTGAACAGGAATTGGTTCATTGACAACTAAAGATATAGGCGTTGTGCTGCGGCTCCTTGAGTTTTGCAGCCGTGCCTCTTCCCATTACTCATACCTGGTGTCTCTGTCCGTCACGTCTCGTTCTTCAAACGTTTGACCTCTGCTCCGTGTTGGCTGAGCTGCCAGGATTGGTGCCCGTGTCACCGGGAGTCCGCCGTACAGATGTGCCAGCAGAACTCAGGACACTTCAAAACAAATAAACAAACTGCATGTTAAATGAGCAATGACTGGAGATTCATATTTTTTTTTTTGAGTTGCAGAACTTGCAGGTATACCCCGACAATTCAGTGTGCAGCTGAAAATACTTTTTCCTCTCTATTACCAAGTATTTCAAATTTTAAAATGAGAATGAACTCTGCTTTGATTAGAAGTAGCAGATCACATGGGTTGCTTTGGAGGGCGCTGACAAAGGAGCTAATCGTTGTGTCCAGTTGTTGGTCATTGTCATGACATAGACTTTTCAAATTTGTCCACTGCTAAGCCCATTTTCTGAACACCACCTCAGGACAAGAGGTTTGCTCTGTTCTGGGGGTGTCATCTACGATGACAGATGTTCATGCAGGCTGCTCCAGTGAATTTATTTCAACAATGAATTAAATGAATTTGAAAGCCTTCAATTAGCATAGCACAGTCTTCTGTTCAGCACGTGTCCCTTTACATCTTATGTGTCAGGAAATAACTTATTTTCCCAAATACAAGTTCTTCATGTGTGAGAGCTGCACGCTTTATAGTGTGTGTGCGCGTCCACGTCTCTACATCTTGTGGGTCTCTGTGCATTCCCTGAAGCCTGCGTTTGCCTCGCCGTGTCCTCGTGCATGCGCAATTGTTGAGCTGTAAAACTGTGCGGCTCTACGGGAAAGGTGAGATGAGGACAAAAGAGAAATCAATGGTCCAAGTGTCTGAGGGCATACTGATTTGCTTTTCACATCCTCCACTCTAGAAACCAACCAAAAAACTGAAAAGAAAAAAAAAAAGAAGAACAAAGATCGACACCTGAGTCGATGAGCTGACTGCAGAGGTCATCCGAGGTGATGCTACTGTACATTTAAGACATCGAAATGGTCACGTATACAGATTGCGACAGAATCCATGCTCCCTGTTGAGTTTGTTCGCTGAGTGTGTGTGTTTGTGTGTGTCAGAGCTGTGAGAGAGGAATGGCCGGGCGAGCACTGGATCTTATCTGTGTGTGACAGCAAGAGGGACAATGCAGCGAATAGATGCCAAGCCAACTGCCACATTGCAGGGCGACAGTGCTTTTTATAGCCCTCACTCCTCAAAAAGGCAAACCCCCCATCTCTCTCTCTCTCTCTCTCTCTCTCTCTCCCTGTCTCTCCCTCCCTGTCTCTTCCTCTCTGTCTCTCTCTCTCTCCCTGTCTCTGTCCCTCAGTCTCTCTCTCTCTCTCTCTCCCTGTCTCTCCCTCCCTGTCTCTCTCTCTCTCTCTCTCTCTCTGTCTCTGTCTCTCTGTCTCTCTCTCCCTGTCTCTCCCTCTCTGTCTCTCTCTCTCTCTCTGTCTCTCTCTCTCTCCCTGTCTCTGTCCCTCAGTCTCTCTCTCTCTGTCTCTCTCTCTCAGTCTCTCCTTGTCTCTGTCCCTCAGTCTCTCTCTCTCTCTCTCTCTCTCAGTCGCTCTCACTCTCAGTTTCTCTCTCTCTCAGTCTCTCTCTCTCTCTCTCTCTCTCTCTCCCTGTGTCTGTCTCTCTGTCTCTCCGTTCTCATTGTATTCTTTGGAGCGTTCTACTTTTTAAATGTTCTTATTCCCCATTCAGAAGGCGAGCTACGTTTAAGCCCCCAGTTACTATGGCAACCCCTATTTGCATCTGAAAAAGTGCATTTGAAGGGGCCAACAAAATGTGCAACAACATGTCGGTATTATGCTTCACTTGGCAAGTACAGCAAATGTGGACGAAGTGGAAACTTCAACTCCAACGAATACTCCCAATTTCCTTTGAGTTTTCAGATGTAAAGGTAGATTGTCTATTCATTTATTTGAACTATTTCCTTTTAATCATTATTTTTACTTAAAATTTATACTTGAATTTGACAGCAGGTATGACACAAATTATTATATAACTCATGTTTTTTTCTGACATTGGCTTAACTTGGCTAAATATATATATTATGCCTAATTTGAAAGCAATAAAGTCATAACTCTTCCACACTTTAAGGTAACAGAAAGCAAAGCTACCATAAAGTTGTGTTTTTACATGACTCAAATATGAAAATAGTTAATGATTTATTGATTATAGTGTTCACTCGAGAAATCAGTCAACGGGATGACATTCCTCAGAGTTCTATAAAGACATGAAAAATCTGAATTTTGGGATCCGTAAAGAGAGTTTGTTGAGAAAAAGTTGCAATCTAAGACGTAGAACATATAAACAGTCCCCTTGTGTTCAATTTTACAGCTGGAGTCTGAACAGAAATCATCTTCATGATTTTCTAAAGTAGACTCCTGAAACACATTATAAGCAATTTTTACAAAATCAGAAAGAGTATTAAAAAACAATGTTGTATGGGTTATTGAGCTGTTAAAGAAGACCTGGACCCCAAACGGATCACTATGGAAGATCTATTAGGGAATTTCTGATAAACTTACTCCGAAGTTCAGTCGCTCAAAATCATCTTTATCAGTCTTCTGTAAGTCTGTTCTGTATTATCAGTTTTTCTCCGTTCTCGATGAAATTCCACATTTTTTGTTTTAAACGAGGATTTACTACAGGCTACGTCGTCTCACTTACCGAGAGCTAATGTCCCTGTGGCAAAAAAATGTAGTGATGTGGAGCTAAATATAGCTGCCTGAAAAGCTTGACACACCAGCTCGCAGGAAGCGCGAGATGAGAAGCACATTATTGACAAAGGCCTGTTCTGCTGCTCATCAGGAAATATGGAACATTACTCCCCTTCACAAATGATTTGCTCTTGGCATTTGGGAGGGATGAAAAAATCCAATATATTGGATTTGTGGGGGTCTATTTACAATGCATCAGTGTTATATAATTTGATGTGTTTCTGCCACAAATAGTCCGTCTGCACTATTATTGCAATGACCACCACTTTGTTGATTTGAGGATTTGATGTGATAAGCCTATTAGAAAACAATTCCACATGCATTTGCCATAATTGCAATAACCAAACCTTTAAGGCTGCAGGGTCGCTGGAGATAATTGGAGAGAAAATAAAAAAAGGGATGAGGTCCCGAGTGTGTTGGTGTTGCTGAAATGCAGCGAAGTCTCTGGGCCAAAGCACAACAATGCTAAACAACCCCAAAACAAAAACGCGGCGTCAGCCGAGCCGCCCCTGTCCGTCGCATCTCTCTCCCACCTGTTCACACGCTGAAGTGTGTGTGTGTGTGTGTGTGTGTGTGTGTGTGTGTGTGTGTGGACACATGCAAGTCTCTAAGAAAGACTGAGCTTTACCGTTTTTAACTTGTAATTGATTCTTCATCTGCTGAACAACTCTTCAACTGCCTTTCTATTGTTGCTTTCCAGTATTATTTTACCGTCACATTCAATCATGACAACCAGAAGGCTTTGGAGCTGCGCACCGAGGATGTCAAGGACTGTGATGAGTGGGTGGCTGCTATCACACAGGCCAGGTACCGCACACATGACCTCTGACCTACATACACACATTCAGCTGAGGATGGGTTTTGCCCGTGTGTGTCAGTTGTAGTAGCATTAACTTCCATGAAATACCCATAAGATTGTAAGACTACAGCAGAACTATGAGGCTGTAAATTGGTAACATCTGCCGTTAGTTTGATAACATGCACAAACAAAAACCTCAAAGCACTGAATAGATTCAATGTTACATGATCAAGGAGTCACAAAATGGCCAATTATTTGATATACTGATATTTGCACAAATGCTTCTTTCTGTGAAAAGCGTTAATGTGTCGCCACACAGCTAGCATGGCTAAAAACACGTGTTAGCTCATTAGTGCACAAAGTGAATGTAAATAATTACAATATTGACATGATAATCTGGTATCCCCGTTCTCATAGAGACTAATTCAAACCTGAACAAAAGAAATCATTCGGCTTTATGGCAAACTTGGCACTGCTGTGACTTCACCACTAATACCAGAGTCCCACACTGTCTGTTACAAAGGTCAAAGAGCCATTATGTCCAATGGGAGTCTAACGTGCTGTAATCTGTGAAAGGCCTGCAGGACAGAGTGCCAGTGACTGATTCCCTCCACCGGATCATTATGTGGATTGTCACTGTGCAGAAAAGGAATCTAAACACTTTTATTAAACTTGATCCATTAGCTTCTGAGATTATAGTAATGATCAAAATGCCCCTTTAAGATTCAGAGACAAAAGAGGGTCGTGGAAGACAAGCAGTACAATCATTGAAAATGTCAGCACTGTGCATTTGTATGGCGAAAGGTCAATTGATTGGACTCATTGAAGATTTCATTGATTAGCACTCAGTCAAGGCAGCAGAAGTAAGTTGGCCCCAGTTACCATATGATGCACACCAAGGAAAATATGTGCCAGTCGACGGTTTCCTGTCTTGGAAGTTTCTCATGTCTGGATCATTTCCATGTTCTAATGGTTTGGGATTCATTTAATTTAGCAAAAATCTTTTCCCTTTGTTGCTTCTGCCGTTAAGATGAAGCCTCGTTTTCAGGCGACATCCAGATTCAAAACACTTTGATGAGCCTGATGAGCTTGAAGGATTCAGCACACGCATGTGTTGGACTCTGTAATGTGCAGAATTGTTTCTCAGGCAGAAGCAATACGGTTTTCTAAGCCCCGCAAATATTCAGTGAATCGGTTGCACAAGTGCCTGTGGAAGGTCTGTAGTTCAAACATATGCTGATCAGAGGTCTTCTTTTTTTTTTTTTTTTTTTTTTTTTGATAAGTCTGAGTGTTAATGAGGTCCTTACATTGCCTGTGTGTGTCTGTATAGTTACAGGAACCTGGCGACAGAGCACGAGAGCCTCATGCAGAAGTACCTTCATCTACTCCAAATCGTGGAGACGGAAAAAACGGTTGCCAAGCAACTTCGACAACAGATAGAGGATGGGGAAATCGAGATAGAGCGACTAAAATCAGAGGTAACTTGCTCTGTAATTTCGCTGCCGGTAACACCTGCGTCTCTGCGTGCTTGTGTGTCTTATGAAGTGGAGGAGGCGAAGACAGGAAGGGAAAGTAGTCAGGAAGAGAAGCTCAGCACAGAAAGGGGCCACAGGACAAAGGTCATAAACCTGATTCATCTGTAACACGGTGCAGTCGACGTAAACATGAAGCTCGCAGCGCCCCCCTGATGTCCTTGTTGGAAACGCTGTTAGAATACTGTTCAGTGCTCTGTATCCTAATTATTCAGTCCAAACTAGATCAAATGCATCTCTCTTTAATGTGCTAAGGGCTCCGATAGCTCCAGTTGAATTGCATGTTTTCAATATGCATTAATCATCTTCCATTGTACCTGATACAGCAGCAGTCTGACCAGAACACCATCGTCTACTGTCTCTCTGTCCGCTAAAACGTGCTGTAGTAATGGATTTTGCTTCGTTTGTTTAATTTTACTCCTTTATTAAAACCTTTTTTTTTTGTATTCACTGTGCACTGTGTCTTTCTAATGGGAGTAAATGAAACTGAGTTGAATAAAAGAGTTTGTTAAGCGTTTCAATGTGGCTCATAGCTGGCAGTTATTTAACATTTCTCCTACGGATGGCAACAAAGTTGAACAAAAAGACATTTCAAAATACTGAATGAACATTTCATAAACATAATAAAGTGAATAGGTTTTAAAATGCAAAGAGAAAAAGGTACTCATCTCCAAACGTGTGAATCCATTAGTGGTTTGTGCTGAATTTCAGATCGCTGGACTGCTGAAGGATAATGAGAAGATCCAGTCAAATCCAGAGGTGCCACCCAGTGAGGACGACACAGAGATCAAGAAGATCAAGAAGGTGAGATCTGCAGTTTGAAAAGAGAAACGTCACCTGCACTTCTTCATCGAGGAAAACTGAAGCAGTGCAGAGAGGAAAGGGGGAAATGACAAAGTTTGATTTTCATAATTATTGCATCTTTCCAATTTCACACTCACATTCATAGAAGCTGCCTGCTCCCAAAAAAACTTAAAGAGTGACAAACCTGCTGCTAATTCTATAATTATCCTTTTTGTCCAACTACAATAGGCAGCTGTTTTTACAAATGGCAAACAGACAAATTTAGCCACCAGCTAGCTGATGAACACCACAGAATTGATTTGTTTGATTTGTTGTATTTCCCCTCGGGAGTTTGTGGAGAGAGAATATTTAATTCTCATTTATGATACATGGGGTTGAAAACTGTCCCGCAAAATTCAGAATCACCAGTTAATTGGAAACTAAAAGACTTCATTGCGCTTTATCTTCTATTTAAAAGAATAATTTCCGTGTAAATCCATGGAATATAAATATTTTATGTCAGAGTGTTATTAACTAGACAGGACAGGACGTGGAGCTTAACTTGTATACTTGGGTGCCAAACGTTTTCAACGCAGGTCCAGAGCTTCCTGCGAGGTTGGATTTGCCGCAGGAAGTGGAAGACCATCATTCAGGACTACATCCGTTCACCTCACGCTGAGAGCATGAGGAAGAGGAACCAGGTGGTGTTCAGCATGCTGGAAGCCGAGGCCGAGTACGTCCAGCAACTCCACATCCTGGTCAACAACTTCCTGCGGCCGCTCCGCATGGCCGCCAGCTCCAAGAAGCCGCCCATCACCCACGATGATGTCAGCAGCATCTTCCTTAACAGGTGGCTGGTGGTGAGACTGGTTGTGATAGTCAGAGAGGGAGCTGCCAAGAGCTAAGAACAGAAACGCATGACTGCCATTTTGCTTATTTGTTTTATTAGTGAGACCATCATGTTCCTCCACCAAATCTTCTACCAGGGTCTGAAGGCCAGGATAGCCAGCTGGCCGACGCTGGTTCTGGGTAAGAGGCGCAGAGTTGAGCCTTTAGACACCAGAAAAATGCTTTCTGTTAATGTCATACCTGTTTGAAAGTTTACTGACAGCGCAGATCAGGTCTGATTTTGTATCTTTATAGACCTTCATTAATTTAAAGAAAATCACCCTGGTGTTTTTACGTCTCCCTCTCTGGATGCTTGAGTTAGAAAACACGTTTTATGTTTATTTAAGGAAGTACACCGTATTCAGGAGTCAAACAAAACCCGCTGTATGTGCTGTGTGTCACGTTACAGCTGACTTGTTTGACATACTGCTGCCCATGCTGAACATCTACCAGGAGTTTGTGAGGAACCACCAGTACAGCCTGCAGATCCTGGCACACTGCAAGCAGAACCGGGACTTCGACAAGCTGTTGAAACAATATGAGGCGAAACCTGACTGTGAGGAGAGGACGCTGGAGACCTTCCTGACTTACCCCATGTTTCAAGTAAGGCTTTACATAAGGTTAACCTTTAGCTGAAGCACTGACCTCAAACAAACAGCGAGGTTCCTGTCAGTGTTTTAAAGTTTAACTGCACATGTTCAAAATGCCTCTTACGTTTTTTCTGTCAGTTTCAAGGGAATGCAAGTTATAATTACTCAGTTAAAAGAGACACTCGGGGTCATAACTGAGGGGAACGTTTTGTATTGTTTCAAAGAACGATCTTTCTACCACTCAGGGAATCGAGTCCAGATCCATCAGGAGAAAATGCTCCCAACAAGCTGCTCTGAACCTCTTGACTAGTCAAAGTCAGAACTGTATATTTGAACCTTTCTCTCAGATCCCTCGCTACATCCTGACGTTGCATGAGCTGCTGGCTCACACACCTCACGAGCATGTGGAGAGAAACAGTTTGGACTACGCTAAGTCGAAACTGGAGGAACTTTCGAGGTAATTTCTCAGCGAAATGGTCAAGCAAGTGATATTTTGATTATTTTGTGTAGTTTGTCATAATGATGAAGAGTGCTGACACTGAACAAGCTGTTCTGGTCCACAAACTGACCCAAGTTATCTGTGTAGTTTAGCTGTGCAATTAAAGACGTATTATAAACCATGTACATGAGGATTTAGTTGTCAGTCCTTCAATCAGGCAAAGCTCAAGCAGACTGTAAAGTGTGAACCTGGCCTTTCAGAATCATGCATGATGAGGTGAGCGAGACGGAGAACATCAGGAAGAACTTGGCGATTGAGCGGATGATTGTCGAGGGCTGTGAAGTGTTGCTGGACACCAGCCAAACATTTGTTCGTCAAGGTAAAATGATGAAATACGATTTAAAACTTTTTGGTTTTGCTTGCCAAACCTTCGATCATCATTGATCATCTCACTACACATCCACGCTCCTTTAACCTGCAGCCTTTTCAGTTGTGATACTCGATGTAGTCTCAGATGTTCAAAAGCTCCCTCCATCTCCACAGACATGTTAACAATATCACACATCACTGGTGCACAAACGTACGCTTTTTATATACATTACTGAAACAGCAAACTCCTAGAAGCAGAAATCTTTATGTTTAAGCACACACAAACTAAAACATACAGATACTAAATGGATAAATACTCAAACATAGACTTGACATAGACTACGTTCAGGTCAAACTTACTCTGAGGAGTTGAAGGGAAATTGTGTTTTTCTAAGGTGTGTTCATGTGTTTGCGTGACTCCACAGGTTCTCTGATCCAGGTGCCGATGAGTGAGAAAGGGAAGATCACGAGAGGCCGCCTGGGCTCTCTGTCTCTGAAGAAGGAAGGCGAGAGACAGTGTTTCCTCTTCTCCAAACATCTCATCATCTGCACCCGAGGCTCCGGAGGAAAACTTCACATCACTAAGGTACAGCAGGCTTGTAATTCAGAGTCTGTGGACCAAAAGGAAAACATTCAAACATATATTTTTAATCTTTGCAATTGCAGTTTCGACAAGTTCAGTAATTGAAGGAGTCATTAAATGAAGAATATTTTGGTTAAATTGTGTACACACCTCCAGTGTGTATCAGCTGGTAACGTGCTGACTGTGACCTTTCACCCATGTCGCAGAATGGAGTGGTGTCTCTCATTGACTGCACCCTGATGGAGGAGCCAGAAGGGACAGATGATGAGTGTAAGTTTTGATTTACAGTTCAGCGTGCTAAATTGCTTTATTATTATACATGCTGCGAGTTTGTGTGCACTGCGGATCGTGGATGAATATATAACATCAGCTCACATCATCTTTCATCACTTCAGAAAATGCAAACTTGCAGCAACAGTCAGCGATTGGTTTTAAAAAAAAAATGCATTTGTAAGATTTCTAAGGCGTCAGATTTTAATCTAACTTTCAAAATACTAACTTCTATGATAAGCAGAAGATATTAATTATTTTACTTCACTATTACTGCAAAATCTGATAATAAACTCAATGCGATGAGATGAATAGCAGGTTTTTCTTTTTACCTGATAGTTTGCTTGTGTGTAGACATTTATTTCCTCAAAAGATATTTTTTGTTTCTTATCTCACAACTGGTGCTAGCTGCATTTAATAAATTTAACCTCACTGGATTATTGTGTATAATAGTCTGCTTTTATGCCACATATTTAGGTTGAATCAGGTGCTGAAGCTTTAAACATCTTCTGCTGCTGCCTTTGGATGAATGTAGGATCAAGATAGTCTAAAGGGAATTTTTTGGGGCGACAGATACTGTGAAGGATCATTTTAGTGTTTAATATTTTGTCCATCAGTATGTCTACAGTGTTTCTCAGCAGTAGTGAAGTAGTGGCCATGTGAAAACCTGCAGTTGGAGTCTGCATCTTACTGATGTGTATTTTTTTTTTAACATTACTGAAAGTTTTTATTAAATTTCAGTCATTTCCAGACATTTTGATTTGAAGGTCGATATGTCAATCAAGAAAAAAATTCATTATGAAACTACAGCGTAAAAATATATTTGTCCTTGACCAGGCTTTGAACCACGCACATATCCATGTGTAAAAAAAAAATAATGAATAAAAGCTTTGCTAACACCTCTTCTTGTATTATTATCCTCCTGTCTATTCTCTTGCTGATTCCTCTTTTATAAGGATCTTGTAGTGTTGATAGTTGTGTTGTGCTGGTATATTTTACTCTTTCTTTTTTAAAAAGATGCTGTTGTACTTGTGTTTTCCAGCCAAAGGCGAGCGGACTGGCCAGGACATAGAGCACCTGGACTTTAAAGTGATGGTGGAGCCCAAAGACGGCCAGACTTACACCGTCATCCTGGTGGCTTCATCCCGACAGGAGAAGTCAGCGTGGACGAGTGACATCAGCCAGGTACGCCTGCTCACCTGTATTCAAATATTAAATACTGAAAACAATAGATTCAGAGCAGTACTGAAGGTGTCACATCACAATCTTTACTACCAATTTATCACAATATTTTAAGTGACTAAACGTATGCACAGACATTATTAAATAAAAATGAAAGTTAACATCCAAACATACAAGATTAATGTAAGAGGTTTTATTAATCTTTGTTACTTTAGTTCCACATATGATCTAATGAGTTTTGGGACAAAATATAACCATTTAAAGCAGGGGTCGCCAACTCCAGTGCGTGTTTTAGATGTTTCCTGCTCCAGCACACCTGATTCGAATGATCAGCTCTGCATCAAGCTCTGCTGAGGTCTGACAGGGAGCCCGCCATTGGAATCAGGGAAACATCGAAGACATGCGGGGCAGTAGCCCTCGAAGACTGGAGTTGGTGACCCCTGCTTTAAAGGATCAGAACAGGAAAGCTTAGTGGTTCGTATCCTTCACCGCACCGTGTGTCATCCACAGGTTTGGAAACTCACAGCTCTTCTTCTGTCTGTCTGTGTTCTCGTATTATTTCAGTGCATTGACAACATCCGCTGCAACGGTTTGATGATGAACGCCTTCGAGGAGAACAGTAAAGTCACTGTGCCACAGATGATAAAGTGAGAGCCAGACACAGCGCAGCAATGCACATATATTAAACATGCACAAACAGAAACTGGCATCGCACACATGCATGAAATATGGATGTGCGTGTGCCTGTTTGTGTGAGAATTACATATTCCCAATCTTTTCTCGCCAACCCCAAACTTTACCCTCAGCTCAACAAGTGAGAGAACAAATTAGTTCTCACACAGACAGAAATACAACTTTCTTTTTTTTTTTTTAACTAAATATCCATCCTTACAAATATATACAAAGTCACTGCTAGAAGAGTTGAGTCACCCAAATTCGATTTAACAGCAGCTCTGTCACAATAAAACCACAGTCCGTTTGAATGGTCCAAGAGGCCTTGAATGAAGGAGAGTCATTTAGGGCCACCAGAGGCCGGTGGCACGGACTAACCAGGAGTATAAATCAACTTAAATCAGTCACAAAAGACTGTACAACCTTCTCAGGCTAAAAAAAAAAACTAATGTACTTTGCAAAACATTTTTTTTGTTTTGGTTGTCCACAGAGGGGGAAAACCCTTCCCATATCAGTCTTCATTAACACACAATGCTAGAACTTTGAGGGCAAATCCCTTCGAGCAACATTTCTAACCTCACTTTCTCTCCAATGCAGGTCAGACACCAGCTTGTACTGTGATGATGTTGACATCCGCTTTAGCAAGATGATGAACTCCTGTAAGGTGCTGCAGATCCGCTACGCCAGCGTGGAACGCCTGTTGGAGAGGCTGACCGACCTGCGCTTCCTCTCCATCGACTTCCTGAACACCTTCCTCCACTCATATCGCGTCTTCACCAGCGCCGCCGTTGTGCTGGACAAGCTCATCACCATCTACAAGAAGCCCATCAGCGCCATCCCTGCACGGTGAGTGAACGGAGTGGTCCCACCAATTTTTATTGATGTTCTGCTCAATTCAAGATCTGCGGATCCTCTTTGGTATGTAGTCGATGAAAAGTTCCACAATTTGGTGGGTATTTGCTTCTTTGCCAGTTGGCAAATTGGAAGAGATGAAATTTATAATTTCTGCCTGTTAAATATGACACCAGTTCACTCAGGATAAAGACTGGAAACAGGAGTCTGACTCCTTTCACAGGCACTTTTATTAATTCTTCTTCTTCTTCTTCTTCTTCTTCTTCTTCTTCTTCTTGTTCTTCTTCTTCTTCTTCTTCTTATTATTATTATTAATAATAATAATAATAATAATAAACCCAAATGTCTTCTGGTTGTCTGCAGATAACTTCACCTGCTCTATAATGTTCTGGCATACAGTCCAATTTAAAACAACAAAGTGTCAATAAGTATTCAGTAGTATAATACATTAAATAGCGGGGCCTTTAGGCCGAATTGTTAAGTGCTGATTTAAGATATGGTACGTTAAGCGGGACACAGACTAGCTAACTCAACAGGACAGTACTTTATGAAATGTTAAACTCCTGATGATGCCGAGCACAATGTTGAAAACGTGCATGAGTATGTATTCTGTGTCTGTCTGTTTAATACAACATTAGTAAACAAAGCCAGTTTGTGTCAGCTGATACTGATCAAGCCTGTGTTGTATCACTCCACCGCTGTTGGACTGTCTGCAGTCGAGATGAAGTTACTTGAGAGTGTTCTTTTTCATCAAGTGTTTCTATTGTGTTTTTTTTTTTTTTTTTTTTTGTGCATCCCTGCACATCTGTTAGCATTTAAGCGAATAGTGCTACATAGCAGATCCTGCACCTCCTGTCTGTGAGGTCGGTCCCTGCAGCTTGTCAGGGGCAAAGTTTGCCGTTTTCACACATCTCCCACAGTGCTGTGCTGGTGCAGCGGAGAGGTGGGACTTCCCTGGTGTTTGAATTTGTCTCGGTGCTCACATGGGCCGGCTGTAAGCACCTCATTGTGCTATCACATCTTGTCCAGGTGAGGAGGGACCGGAGAGGCGGCAGCGCGAGGTCACAGTTAATTGGGCCCTGCATGTGCCCACCTTCCACTAGCCCCTCCTCCTCCTCCTCCTCCTCCTCCGTTCCTCTCTTTTACCCTTTTCCATTCTCTCGCTTTTATTTTTCTTTCCACAAGTCTGACCATCCCTCTCTCCGCTGCACTGTCACCATGGCAACTCTTCACTCTGCTGCAGGACCCCACCCTCTCCTCTCCTCATCTTCTCCCTCCCTCCCTATCTCTCTCCCTTTCTCCCATCATCTGCAGCGGCTCTACGGTATTAAATATTGATGGTGGTGCTTTGCACCCAGACCCTCCTCCCCTCCCCTCATGTGTCCTCTTTTGACTCTCCACTTTGCTTTTTAGTTCTTTATGTTTCCTGCTTTCTTTTTTTTAAATCCTCATCCTTACCTGCTCCTCATCCCTCTCCCCTGCTCCCCACCTTCCCTCTTTCTCCCCCCTCCATCCCTGTATTTGTTCCTCTCATCTCCTTTCTTTTACTGTTTGGGATTTTAGTCGAGGAGACACAACATGGCTGCAGTCTACACCGTAATGGGCAGGAGGCTTCCCGTTCGCCCACTCCCAGCCAGCAGCCTTCTCTGTGGTGGAATTCATATCCACTATGTTGCTCCTCTCTCGTCGCCCTCCCTCCCTGCTCCACTGTTTTCGCCCCTGCCTTTTTTTTTTTTTTTTTTGCGTTGCACCTCCATGTCTTTCTCCCACTTTCCCTCTCGGTCTCTATCTGGCTCCCCTTTCGCTCTGTTTCTCCCTCCCCATGTCTCTGTGGGCCTCCCCTGGGCTGGTTGCTGTTGGCAGCACCCCGTGCCTCCCACACTGTCACTTGACATGCTATTTATAGGCCTTCAGAGGGGGTGGCTCTCAGTGCAAGGAGGATGCTGTCTTAAACAATGTAGCTTAAATAAAAGAGGCAAGAGTTCCCGAGGAGCCCTGTGGTTAATGTGTTCCCTCTCTGCTTCGCATCGAGTGCACCACACACCCCCATTTCTCCCCTTTGCACCACCTCCAATTCAGGCCACTGAGATGTTCATTTGTGAAACTTCCCCTTCTGAACGTTCATCCTCCTGTCTTTCTCACGTCTTTTACTTTTATATTTCCTCCCTCTGACTCTCTCCTTTCCTGCAGTTCTTTGGAGCTTTTCTTTGCCAGCAGTCAGAACAACAAACTCCTTTACGGCGAGCCACCCACGTCGCCACGTGCCAGCCGCAAGTTCTCCTCTCCTCCTCCTCTCTCCATCACCAAGACGTCCTCGCCCAACCGACGCCGCAAGCTTTCGCTCAACATCCCCATCATCACAGGGGGCAAAGCCCTGGACTTGGCTGCACTCAGCTGTTCTTCCAATGGCTATGCAAGCATGCACTCCACCATGTCACCCTTCAGTAAGACCACCCTTGACATCAACAAGCTCTATTTGTCCAGCACCATGGCCAGTAAAATACAAGACGAGGGTGAGCCCAAAGCTGAGGGCAAGACTGACGAGGCTGTCCCCAACAAACAAGGTCAGAATCACTGTCCGAGGGATTTTGCTCAGTTTTTAATGAGGTTCTCTGAACCATCGCAGCAGTTTTACAAGTCCACTGTCATGCTTATATTTTCTTGTATGTGTCCTCTGCAGTCCACTGTAAAGACGACCTGATGCACATTTCAGGTAGCAGCCAGCAGAATCTCAAAGGGCTGTGAATGTGGAATTGTAATTTTATAATGGATATAAAAGTGTTACACTGTATGTGAGTTATTATACACTCAAAAAAAAACAAACAAAAAAAAAACATCAAATTCACAAAAAGCTTCCTTCTTTCAGACTTCTGGGGTTCGTAGCTTCCCCAGTTTCTGTCTAGACTTCTTATTTACTTCTCAGCTCCAACCTCGAACCTAATGGTTATGAGCTCACATTTCTTTGTCACACATTATTTTTGCTGCAGTTCTTTATTTATTTTAATTTTGAGACTTTTTTTTTTCCTGTCCAGATCTGTCAGTGAGAGAGGAATGTGATGAAGAACCGAGTCAGAGTGACGAAGCAGAAGCTGAAATGTCTCCTCCAAAGTCCCCATCAACACCTAAAAACGTCAAGTCCAAAAACTCTGGTACAGTACGACTCTGTCTCTACACCGTTGTGTTGCGACCGAATGTCTTGTGCCTTTAAAGATGCAGCATATACAACACTTGCTGAAAACCTCTTGTGATTTACTTTTAAATCCCAACCCACCAGTTAAAAAACAAATTAGCTGGCAGGAATATTAAGTAACTTGGCAAGATTGTATTAGCTGGCAAACTACAGTTGCTTAGCGCTTAGTGCCGTGACATGCAGCCACAGCCAGCAAAGCATTTTGGCGAAAGGAAATTTTGAAAATTAAGAGGAAATAAAATGAGTAAGAGTGTGTTATCAATAACAAAACTATTGGAAACCTGAGGCATTTTTTGACAAGCCTGGTGTTTTTAACTTCACGTGGCTCATTTGATTAAAACTTGCCTTGAAATGAAAATGCAACAGTGTTGTTGAACTACACAGGCCAGAGCTAATACAGAAATCATTTTTGGACTGCAAGAGGGAACAGTGGTTAAAAACGCTCAAGCTTGATGTAATTTGAAACTTTTTTTAAATCACAAGGTACACGAGAAGATGTTTAGATGTGTCAGTGCTGTATCATCAAGACGACTCCAGCTGCTGCTTCGTGTACATTATCTGAGCAAAACTGGAAATGGGCTGAAACAGTTTGTTCTTCACTGATTCCACACACCAGTGGCCCTTAAACCTAAACAATTTACATCTTATTTTTTTATCAGCACAAAGACTCAAGTCTAAAAACAGCACCCAGTGTTTTCATAGATGGTTTTGATATCGACTATTTCTGGGTCCAGAGCAGCAGTTTCCTCAAGCGTCATCATCACAAAGAGGTTGTTAGGCAACTTGGGGGAGGCCAGGTAGTATCTGTTAAATAAGATCTGGTAGGTGGATGGTTTTGTTTTGCTTGAGCGCAGCCACAGTTGCCATTTCCCACTGTGTATATATTCTTGTACTGAGCCAATTAATGATGTGTGCATCATATTTATACCGCCATCAGACTGCTAATCCAACTCTTAGCAAGAAAGCAACAAAACGTGTTTCCCTAATATGTTAAACTTTACCTGATGTTCTTTTGCACATTTCTTGAGTCACAAAGAAATTTTGTCCTTCCTATTAACATTTTAAATGCTGATCTATAAAATGTAATTACTGGCAGGGAAACTACATAGAACTGTAATATTATGAGTTTCCAATCATGTCTCGGTTCTTTAAAAGGCTGACACCGCAGAATCAGATTGTGCACGTGAGAAGTGTTCAAAGGTTGAAATTCAGAGTTCAATAAATATAATTAAGACAAATGAAAAGCAAACTCTCTCTCAAATCCTCCCCAGAAAACGACAAGTGTAATTATAGCCAAATAAGGTCTTGATAAAAACCACCCACGGCCTCCTAGCCCTCCCCATGCTGTTCAGATAGGGAGCATCCACCCCGTGGGTAGACAAGCACAATTCATCCCCAGTGTGCTCTCTTCCCACGGTACTGGATACAAGGGAAGCCAGTACCCTGTGTGAGTAGGTGGAAGGAAACCTTGTACCTTAGCAACGATGTGCGTGTTCTTCTATACCGCCCCCGGCTGAATGGAGGAAGGCAGGCAGGGAGGGAGGCAGCGAGCAGTCACAGAGGAGTGTAGACCGTCACTGCCTGGAGCTGCAGGACTGCATGCTCTGTTTTAACTCTCTGTTGCCATCTGATGGTCAACAGATGATCCACGTATTCAAAGCTCATCACCAGGGGGAATCACAACAGTTTTCCGTTTGACAGAAGTTTTTCCTTTTTTTTTTTTTTTGCATTTTACGTTAATGACAGAAATAGCGAGTAAGTGGCTTCGCACCTGTATTGTCTCTCCTTGTAGAGTTTTCCCTGTTTTCCTTCAACAACGGCATGGTGGTGTCATCCTGCCGGGAGCTGGACAACAACCGCAGTGCCCTTTCTGCTGCCTCGGCCTTCGCCATCGCCACTGCTGGTGCCAATGAGGGCACACCGACCAAGGAGAAGTACCGACGCATGTCTCTCGCCAGCACAGGTCAGTAAGACGAGGGGATGGTGCTTCTGTTGGCCTTACAGAGGCCTGTGGAGTTCCTGTCCTTTCTCGGTGAAGGTAATGAACAGCAGCTGCCTTCCTTCACATTCACACATCCTCAGATCATCAGCCCAAAAAACCTTCAATTGTTTCACGCAGAGGAGCTTAAATGGGGGAATGTGTTTGAATGTCTTGTCAAGACAGACAAATTTTATTGATGATTCCCCTCTTCCACTCAGTTTAACTGTAGTTTTGTGAAACTGGTCGCAGGTTTTCCAACAGACCAGAGGAACGGGGACAAAGAGTTTGTTATCAGAAGAGCGGCCACAAACAGAGTCCTGAACGTGCTGCGCCACTGGGTCTCCAAACACTCGCAGGTACCCTTCTTCTTCCCTTCTTTCTTTCTCTCTGTGGCTTTACAAAATGTAAATCCTTTTGTAAAGACACTGCTGTTTTTCTTGTATTGGTCCTCAGGATTTTGAGCTGAATACAGAGCTGAAGATGCGAGTAATTGGTTTCCTGGAGGAAGTGATGCACGACCCAGAGCTCCTGACACAGGAAAGAAAGGCAGCTGCCAACATTATTAGGTTGGTTTGCTCTGATCATTGCTTAATCACACACAGGCATATATAACACATCTGTTTGTCAGTAGGAAAAAAAGTAGAGCTTCAGCTCATGAATCCAGGTCTGAATCGAACCCCCAACGGTCAAAATACAGCCAGATGTGGCAGCTGTGGCTTTTAACTTTGTCAAATTTTAAAACTGAAGTGTGTTAGATATAAAAGACAAGAAATATTCAGTCCAGTGAAATGCAGTGAAAGATGGGGTCATATTCAAGGTATGCCAAAAAGTATAAATAAAATAAATAAATAAAAATAAAAAATATATAATTTTGTCTTCTTTTTTTTTTTTTTATTTGAAGGACTCTCACTCAGGAGGACCCTGGAGACAACCAGGTCACCCTGGAGGAGGTCACACAGATGGTGAGGGAGACACGGCGAAAGCTATTTTCAACATAAAATAGCCTCGCTGAGCGTCCGGCATGAATGATTTATGTTTTAGTTCTGTCAGTGAAAAGCACTGTGTGTGTGTGTCTCAGGCCATGGAGGACTGTAAGACTGAACCATTTGAGAGCCACTCTGCTCTGGAGATAGCCGAGCAACTCACACTGCTGGACCACCTGGTCTTCAAGGTCATCCCCTACGAGTGAGTACACACACAGACACACAAACATGGGCACTTATTCTATTTAAAAAAAAAAAAAAAAAAGGTTGAGTAGGAGGGTGATGGGAAGTGAACACCTTGAATATTAGTGAAAACATTTTTTTTCCCCCAACAGGGAGTTTTTTGGTCAAGGTTGGATGAAGAACGACAAGAGCGAGAGAACTCCGTACATCATGAAAACAACCAAGCACTTCAACGATGTACGTGTTTCCACTCTTATAGACGGACTTACAAAGCCAGGTGCTGTTATCACAGTGTATTCTCCTCTCTTTCTTTTTGCCAGACCAGTAACAGGATCACCACAGAGATCCTGCAGTGGGATGACGTCAACATGCGCGTGGCGGTGATCGAGAAATGGGTGGCGGTGGCTGACATCTGCCGCTGCCTCCACAACTACAACGCCGTGCTGGAAATCACATCCTCCCTCAACCGCAGCTCCATCTTCCGCCTCAAGAAGACCTGGCTCAAAGTGTCCAAACAGGTAACAGTCTTGGTCCAACAATGAAGTCAAACATTATTTTTTTGCACCGGTCCAGGCTGTAACTATTCATGAAACCACAACTTGTAGTTTTTATCTTTTTTTTTTTTTTTCCTTTCTATAGCTGTTTCCCCTTCTTTCCATTATTGATGCTTAGCTCACTTTACTTCCCCCTAAACTCCAGCTTCATATTTGGACAAGTGGCATGGATCTTGTTGAGTTTGAGATCTTAAACTCGACTCGGCGTAGTTGACCATAGAGGACACTGGATAACTCCACTCATTTTCTTGTTTTACGGCGATTTGACATGTTAATAATGCGAGTAGTGGTTTAGTAGGTTGATAACCTTAAAGAGGATATAAACCATGTTAACAATTTTCATGAGATGAACAAAATGCATTCACGTGTTTGAATGATTCCTCTAAATTGCTTCTAATCGGACTATTTCCTAAAAATAAGAAGTTTCTTTTTTAACTTTAAAATTTTAAGGAAAGAAAAATTAATAGATCCTTAACATAAGTTTTTCTACAATCAAAGTGCAAAATACCAAACTATTCCTTTGAGATTTTTTTCCCCCCCTCCCTTCTGATATATAACCAAAAAAAAAAAAAAAAAGGATGAAAACAAGCTTTTTGGTGACTTTACACTTGATACTTTCCTCATATTCTATATTTTGGACAGTAACAGTTTGCTTTGATCTGTTCTTCAGACAAAGACAGTGATTGACAAGTTACAGAAGTTGGTGTCATCAGAAGGACGGTTCAAAAACCTGAGAGAAGCTCTGAAGAAGTATGTATTCAAAGCTCCTGTGTTTCCTGTTGGCTGTTCAAATAGGAATTTAATATTCTCCTGAATTCTTCTTTGCTTCGTTTTACTCCGTGTGTGTACGTCTATGAACTGCTGTCTCCCTCCGACCTGCCTGCAGCTGTGACCCTCCTTGCGTTCCCTATCTGGGGATGTACCTGACTGACCTGGCCTTCATCGAGGAGGGAACACCCAACTACACCGAGGACAATTTGGTCAACTTCTCCAAGATGAGAATGGTACTGACTGCTCACCTTCTGACAAAACCATCAGCAGGGATGATTTTTTTATTTTTATTTTTTTTTTATAATTTGCTTTTATTTATCTTCAGATATCTCACATCATCAGAGAGATACGGCAGTTTCAGCAAACAGCTTATAAGATTGATTATCAACCAAAGGTGAGATTTTATTTATTTATTTATATTTGTATATTTATATTTGTGTACTTATATTCATGGGAGCTTAGTAAAAATAAACATTTGTATTTTAAAGTTATCAGGAAATCGCTTTACACTTTATTTTACTTTTTCTATTGAAATCAGTGTCTTTATTACACTTAACAGAAGGCTTCTGGTTGTAATGTTAACTTCTGATGAAAAGTCAGCGATTCATAATGAATGATCCATATTATACATTTTCTTTTCCACACACAATTCTGGAAGATATCCTCATTTTAAGTGTTTGTACTGTGTCCTGAGCAGAACTACTCACCTGTTTAACCAGTAAAGAGCCTTGTGATTAGGGTTAGAAAAGTAAATTAAACCCAACCCATTTTAACGAGACACGACTTGAAGGTAAAAGCTCAATGTTTGGGCAAACAGCTTAATCCTTTGAAGCAAATGGCTTGCTCAGTTGGCCACAGCGCTAAAGTTTTCACACTCAGACACAGAGGAAATTAAAATCACAAAGCAAATGCATCAAACCTTTATGGGTAGGAGAGTTAAATAAGCCAAGACAGTTACGACTCAATGAACCTAAGCAAACACCAAATGTGACCAAATGTGACATCCGTCCATTATCAGCTGGGATTGGCTCCAGATATACAGAGATAAACAGCAATTCATGTTGACATGATCAATTTTGGAGTCACCGATTAACCATATCATGAAATTTTCTGTTTGGCGGGAGGAAGCCAGATTTGAACCCAGATGCTTCTCTCCTGCTACACCTGTGTCCCCTGGGCTAAATGTGACGTAGTTATACCAACAGAGGCTGTCCATGCTGTCAATCAACTCATCTTTTCTACATATCATGCATGAAAAACAAAAGAGAAACAACCCCAAAGAATCCTTCAAAAACCGATTTGTTTTCCTTATTGTTTTAGGTGGTGAAGTACTTGCTGGACAGTAGTACAGCCCTGGATGAGGAGAGCCTGTATGAGGCGTCTCTGAGAATCGAGCCCAAAACGTCATCGTGAAGATGATGTCTTTCTCTGTCAGCCCTCATGTGGAGTGTACAGGAACACTATATCATAATGTACATATATTATTATTTGTATTAGACACAGTAGGCTGTGCCCTTCTAGTATGTGCTCCCCAATGGACTCGTTGTGCATAACTGTTATTAGAGACCGAGTAGAAGCCCAGAGAGGTTTCATTTATATAGTTACAGAGTATTTATGTAATTTATTGTCTGGAATACCATTTTATGATGAAGTTATTTTCAACCACAGAATTACAGATAAGAGACTATTTAGCCACGATATTTAGTCAGATCCTAATGGGAACACGCTCATGAGAGTGATCACATTTGACACATGATGATCAACTCCCACTTTTCAATTACACCTAACTGCAGAAATATTCTAACTTTATTTAAAGCCCCCATACAGACATTTTGCCTTACTAAGACATTTCTTCAGCCCATTTGTCCTTAAGTATGAATAACGGCTAATGTCCTCGCTGCACGATCATTCATGTGAAGAGTTCAGTCCTGGTGGATTTGAACCAACTAACTACGGTAAAACTACTACATAAACTGGGAGTTATTAAATGTAAATACATCGAATGGCTATTGCAGACAAAAAAAAAAAAAAAAAGTACCAACCATGGGGTGTGATTTCATAAATAATTTTAGATCAAGACCTTTTGCTTTTTTTTTTTTTTTTAAATTTAAAGATTTAACTCAGATGGAAAGGAGGTGAAATGTGGGACTGCTGAAGTGGCCAAAGCTGGATCGTGTGCGCTGATGTTTTATGTAGCCACTGAAACAGGAGGTGCTGGTGTCAAACTGACACACCAGCTGATTGGGACTGAGCTGGACCATTGTTAGTGCAGTGAGATGGGTTTTTATGCTTTTGCTTACTATCACCTTATTCCCCTGGCGGGCAACGTGATGTCTATACAGTTTACGCAGCGGGCAGTGTATGTAGCAGATGTAATCAATATTCAGCCACTTCAGGAAGTTAAATTCCCAGCTTTTACACTCAGACAGTCAGAGCATAGTTTTTATGGTTAATCCTCTTTGGCCAGTGCATTATGGTTTTGCCTTAATCATGAAATGGATTATATACCACAAAAGTATGTAAACTATTTTGTTCTACAAATTGCCAATGGAGCAGAAATACTTGCTGTGTACAATATTATGTACAGGCAGACTGATGCATTTCCTGACGTGCAATGTGTTCAAAAACATATCCCTTGAAATGTGTTATCCTTATGATCGTTCAACTCTAATAACTTTTCTGTGTATGATACTTTAAAGCAAATGTTGAAAACAACTTATAAGTGTAACACATTCTGTATCCTGTCTATTCCAACGTGCTAGCAGGAACTATACAGTAGTAATATTGTGCTTATTCTTGGAATATTTATATGTATTTTTTACAGGCTTTGTATAGAACGAAACCTTAAGCTTAAGTGGCAGGCATGTGCCACTTCCATGTGTTTGAATCAGATCTATATCTAGAACAGTATGTGTACTGTATTTAAACCCCTCCCTTGCACATGAATCTTTATCCTCTAACAGGCACATCAAATGTTTGCAGTGAGCAATACCCAGTGGTATGAGAATTATATTTCAGTCTATTTCAACAGCTTGAGTAGTATTTCCAGTTTTGTATAAAAGTGTATTCTTTCCTGATTACCTCTTGTTAATAAATCTATTCTTTCTCAGGGGGAGAAGTGTCTTGAAGACTGCGGTTTTATTTTATTATTATTTTTTTTGCAGGTGGTTTTGGCTTTGGTTTTTCCCTCCCACCCAGCAAAGCCAAAACCACCCTTGTGGTTATTGGAAGGGTTAGTGGTGCTTATTATAATAGATTCAGATCTGATGCCCTCTTGTTGTGTTGGAGCTTAGATCAGCATGGCGCTCAGTGTAATTTAGGTCATCACAACCCTTTTTTTTTTTTTTTTGGCCAGTTTGATCAATTCGTCTTTGTTGCTTTTTCATTTGCTCACTTTATTTTGAAATGCAAAGGCATGTCTTGCTTGAATAAATTGAAAGAGTTAAACAGGTTGAATGTTCTGCAGCATTGATGACTAAAGCTTTACAGACTGGCTACTTAAGTATTTATTTATCGGGTAAAAGTTTGTACTAGACACAATAAGTAGCATTAAAGGAAATAACATTTGATAGTTTGAGGTATAACAGGCTGCTTTATTTTACTGTGAGATTCACTCTGTGCCCCTTCAGAGGAAAAGCAATTCAAACAGCGGCTGTCATGTCACAGGTACATTACATCTTATTTCATCTTGCTCATCCTTGGCTTTCCTTTCTCTCTGTCCCTATCATAATACAGTTAAAATGGCCAGAAACTTACTTTGAAAAGAAAAATCCCTCACATAACAAGGTGAATGTGTACCTTTTCCTTTTTGACGAGAAGGCAAACGAAAAGGAATCTTTTTTCACTGGTGAAGATAAAAAGCGAAAGTGAAAAAGTGCACCAACTCAACTTCAAACCACTCTGGAGTTGACAAAGACAAGGTTGTGTGTTTGGAGGAGGAACATTTGGTGCTCGAACAAGAACTGCTCTGTTTCTTGTCTGCATGTCTTGTGCTTTTAGTCCCAGAAAGTAGGAGTTTCTGTCGCTAGCAGAGACTTGATGTGGATGTAAAACTTAAAAAAATTGTTCCGGTTAACATCTTTTGATACACATCCTCTGATCAGATTGCTACATGCAGTATTTGTCGTTATTTTCAGTAATGGCCTATGTCATACTTTCTCTGTGCCGGTAGTAAAGAAGGGAATTTTGAAGGCTCTGGTGATGGTTAACTGATTACTGATGTGTATTATCTGCACGTGCCAAGTAGTTGTAGGTTTTATTGCCACCATGCTCACTGTACATGATGTTCTATATATGTTCTGCGCCAGCCCTGCTTGTAAAATACCTGTGGCATTCCTGTCTCCTCCCACTGTCCTCATGGGCCCTGAGCCGCTCTCTGTCTCAGCATGCTCTTAGCACGATATCAGGATAGAGACAAAAGAGCTGTTTTTACAGTTTATTCATTTTGGATCAAATCTTTCATGGGTCAGTGATGAGAATATGTACAGAAACTGTGGGTGGATAGGAAAGGTGGATATTCATATAGTCTTTGATGTAAAAAGCATGTATTTTGTATGTTCAGCACCTGGTGTAAGAACACAGCAGACCGGGTGAATCACGTCTTCCTGGCTGTGGATTATGGCACTGAAGAGACCAGCACACCTCCTGGGGTACATCCTGGGGTACATCCTGGGGTACATCCTGGGAACGGACAGGTAAATATAGCCTGTGTGAGTATTTCAGTGTGATGACTGCTTACTGCTTTGAAGGACTATTAACACTCGTCTTTCTTATTCACTGTATTTTTTAAAATTGAGCCAGGATGGAGCCTGTCAACCCTCAGCCAAATGTGACGTGTTCAATTTGCTTTTCTTTTTTTTTCAGCACTCAAAGATACTAAATCTATCACAGAAACAACATAGAAAAGTATTTATTCCTCACATTTCAGTAGCTCCAGTCAACATACTTTGGATATCTGTATATGTTTTACTTAGAGAGAGTTTTGGATTTTTTTTTAATCCAACAAAGGTTAAATTATAATAACGATAAGGTGACCAGAGTAGCCAATATATATAACAGTAAAATAGTAAATAAAATACTATTATCGTAATCTGGTGGTCATCGTCGTCGTGACATTCACCTTCACCACCGACAGTAGCAGTTTGTCGTTAGCATTGTGGCTGCAGTTCAGATAAACAGATGCGCTATATTAAAGTCATCCTTACTTTTACCTCGCCTCAACAGCACACAGCCGAGTCTGCTGCAAGCTCACAACATAAATAAAAACAGCTTCACAAACAAACTTACCGTGCTGCCTCCGCATTGCTGGTCTGCAGCGAAGCAGCCAACAATAAACAACTCTGCTGCGCCGTCTGTTTCCGGGTCGCCGCGCATGCGCCTTCTGATAGTAACGTTAGTTACCGTAATAACAGGAGTTTGAGTCTGCACGCAGCATTTTTATCTCCCCCATCCAATCCCATTTCAAATCGGGGACACTTTTGGGGATATATTTGACCGGGGAAAGCTCTCCCATATCGGGGGACTGTCCATCCCAAAAATAGGGGCCGTCTGGTCTCTCATCTTTATGAAAAATGACGACTATTCTCTTTCTCTTGTCGCTGATATTCTCGGTAACCCGACAAAAAGAAGGCAGCTTCCCCTGTGAGCCTGCGAGCGAGAGAGACGAGACGTCAATCAAAATGAAAGTAGCTCATTGGCTGAGGATGGGACAGGACTGCCCTCCTTACGTAGGATGATGTCATATCACCAACCAATGAGATGCCGGGACCCTGTTTCACAACACGGAAGGGGGCGTGCCTGTTACAAAACACATTGCAGCGTGTGGCGCCAATTGTGGGTGTTAAGAAACAAGTTTCTGTGAGGAAACGAAAACTAAAGCTGCGTTAACATGTCGACTAAAGCTGCGAAATGCGAGGCTGTGGTGAAGCTGCACTTGTTGGTGAGTCTGAGAAATGTTTCACGTCCATTTTGACTGCCTCTTTTGGGAGTTACAGCCGCTTTATATGAGTTAAACGGTATTTCGCGGGGTGATAGTGTGCAGGTGTCGGATTAATGTTAATTAACAGGCATTGTGTTTTAGGAGCCCGTCCCTTTAGCCGAGGTCAGACGGTCCTCCAGAACCGTTCTGGGGCCTAAACGCTTTAATTCCTCTCCCACGGAGGAAACACCAAAGAATAAAAAGGCAGGAGACAGTCCACAAACACCCAAACAGCCATTAATAATCAAAAAATAAACGTGTCATTTCGTTTTCCTGCTTTTAATCTGCCGACATTTTCTCGACAGAGGAAAAAAACGCAGGTGGACGCACAGATAAAGGAAGAGGATGCTGAGAGCAGTGATGTGGAGCCAACATCTGTAAGTCAGGAAAACCTGCACTGCTACTCTTTGTGTTGTTCATGACATGGACTTGTGGAGGTCTGTCAGCTGTGTCTGTGTGTGGGACAGAATGGACACGGAGGACTCTCAGCGTATGAACTGGAGCGGCTGGAGAACATCAGACAAAACCAGGCCTTTCTGTCATCCATCAACTTACTCCAGGTGGGAACTGTGCGAATGTGAATTTCCCATCATCATCTCACTTCTTCTATCAGTGTGAATCCCATTTTAGTTCTTAGAATAACTTAGAATAACTGCAAAACCAAAAAAGACATTTGACAAGATGTCCAACCATCCCAGAAGTCCTTCACTGTTCTTACTGTGTGTAACTCAGAGGACGACTAATAGAATCAACTCTACAAATCCACCAGCAATGAAATGTTTTCATCAGATAAAATTACTGACAATATGTTGAATTTTAAGATAACATCACAAACCCTACTTCGTTTAAGTTATTTTCAGAGGGAAGTCTGGGATCAGCCAATATTATAAGATTTAAAATTCTCTAAAATGTGACGTCAGTATTGCACATCTGATCACCTGAACAAATCGGTCCAGATGAATTGGACCCTTTGTGTGAAAGTCTGCCTGTACTTTCTCAAGATGACACACATTCTGCTGGCCATGTTGTTGATAATAAGCTGACAGAATGGGAACTAACAGTTGTTTTCTAAACCGAAAGGCCACTGAGGAGATCAAGGAGTTGGCAAGACAAAAGCCATCACAGAGAGGTCTTGTGAGGTAAAGTTGAAAGGCTGGCCAATGTGATTAAAGCAACAGATTTGTCGAACAAAAAGTAAAAGTAACATAACTTGCTGTGTGTTTTTTTTTTTTTCTCCCCATAATTAATCTTCTGGTTTTTCAATTCATTTGTGCTTGATATTTTAAATTTCCGAGAAAGAATGTCTCGATGTCACTATAATACAGAGTTTCTGTGGTGGCAGGTCTCAGGCTCCTGCTAAAGAAATGATGCCAACTCGCAAATCCCTACGTCTCCAACATAAAGATGCAGAGCCGTTGACACTTCCCCCTGAACAGGTACATTTTCATATCAACAATATATAGTCACAACCTGGGAATGACATTTGTGAAACTCTTCTGATAGCATTGTTTATGGCTATATATACACTTATATATATAAAATTAACGTGCATGTGCAGTATGTAATTTGTTTAATTTTGTTTCTTTGTTTTTATTCTGTTTTTTAAATTAGTCACTTGCTGTAAATTCCACACCGGCCATCAAAAAGTGTGCTGGTCCTCTGCCCATGGATCCAGTCAACATGGAAGAGGGAGGAAAGTTGCCTTCTCAACTTCTTCAGCTCTGCTCTGAGGTAGGAGCCACATATTTAGGCTGACTTGAGTAATGAGTACTACTCATTCCATCCCACAGATTTTGTCCTATCATTTTTAATATTTGGTTATCATGGTGGTGTTTTCGATATTCTGTATTCCTGAAACAAATAAACACATAGCTCTTAGTCACTAACTTTTCTCCTTTTTACAGGACACAAGAGAAGAAAGAAAGGAGGCGCAGGATCTGAAAGAGTAAGATTAAAAATTTTGATTGTAGTATTCTAATATATTTAATTCAAAATAAAACATGCATAACTACAGCTATGAAATAAATCCTGAAATGTATAAATTAGGCAATATATGTAGAAATATCTAAACATATAACAAACTAATAAAAATATTTGAGTGGCTAAATAAATAATAGGTGCATAGATAGATACATTAAATGCATCATACATTTTATAGGCATTATATTCGCAGCTATCTTCCCAATTGTTTTGTCTTCCTCCTGATTTTTTTTTTTATTTTTTTTTTTTTATTTATGTATTTTTATTTTTGTATTGGTGCCCTTAGGTGGTGCTGTTGTCATGAATCTGTAATATAATTATACCCCTTCATCATAAAATTACCAGATGGGACCAAAAGAGCTGGGAAACAAATGTTCCAGGAAATGAAAATCTCTGGAAATAACTAAATATGTTATTGTAAGAGAAAATTACTTTTTTTTTTTTCCCCAAAGCATGCTTATATAAGATGATGAAAATCTAAACTAGTTTCTGGATGCAGGTACCAGTCCAACCTGAAGAACATGAGGATAACTGAGGACAAAGTGGCTAAAGTGGTGAAGGATCGCATATTATCTGCTACTTTCCACCCCTGCAACAGCAGCCTCTTGATGGCTGCGGGAGACAAGTGGGGGAGAGTTGGCCTCTGGAACTTGGTGGGTCTCTTCTTTTGGCTCAATTCAAAATGTTGTTGGAAATAAATATTTGACCACTAGAGGGTAGAGGCTGTGTTCAAAACAAGCTCAAAGCAACAGGAAGGTGAAAATTTTAGTGTCACATAGGTCGAAGTCTTGTAAATTTCACCACCTCTTCACATGAAATCCACATTAAGGACTCCATCACGTTCTTCCTGTGTCGGTTCCTACAGGATGGTGGTTGGGGTGATGATGGCGTGCTGCTCTTTCACCCTCACACCAGGTCAGTGGGCTGCCTGGCGTTCTCCAGGGCTCAACCCACACAGCTACTGACTCTGAGTTACGATGGATCTCTGCGCTGCATGGATGTGGAGAAGACCGTTTTTGATGATGTGAGATAACGTTTCCTCTAAAATGAGTGTGATTTCTTTATTTATTTATTTATTTATTTATTTTTTACCGCAGAGGTTGTAAAGTAAACCAAGTTGTCCGGCACATTAATCCAAACTCTTCCACCAGCTGATGTTTGTTTTGTGTCCCAGGTGTATGACATTGAGGATGGCCTGAAAACCTTTGACTTCATGTCACATGATTGTTCAACACTAGTTGTCGGGAACTGGTTTGGAGAAGTTGCCATTGTTGACAGGCGCACCCCAGGGTAAAGTGTGGCGGGGATGAGTTCTTCTCTCTTTCTGTAGTGTCGTGTTCAGATGAACAGTCTCGTCTGTTAATGATATATTTATTAACATGTCGCACTGGTGATTAACTTTCCTGCAGAAACTCCCATGAGTCCATCCACTCGTTGGATCCAAAGACTCTGCGGTGTGTCAGCGTCCATCCTTCACAGAGGCAGTATTTTGCTGTGGCAGAGAGCAAGTATGACGGATTATTGTTTTTGTTTATTACCCCATGAAAATATGTTTGTCACTCTGGTATTGATTATAATAAATACACACTTTTGTCTTGTGTGCAGGGTAGTGAGTATTTACGACAGTAGATGCTTGAAGAAAACCAACAGCCAGCCTGTCTCTCAGCTGCATGGCCACTCTTTGAGCATTTTTGGGGCTTATTTCTCCCCTTGTACAGGAAACAGACTCCTCACTTCCTGTATGGATAACTGTATAAGGTACAGATGGTTCAGCATTTTGAGATCAGTTTTTCTGCTTTGCTGTAGTTCATCTTTCCCATCCCTGCTCAATTTCTAAAATTCCTCTTACAGAGTATATGACACATCTGCAATGACTACACAATCTCCCCTACTGACAAAAATCAGGTAGCAGTCCATTTAACGCTGATGAAATCAGTTGTTATTTTGATGGCTTTGTGCTCTCCTGACCTTTGAGGCTCATGTGAGATGAACTTACTTGCCCCCTGTCCTCTGGCTTTGCAGTCATCATATGCAAACAGGCCGCTGGCTGAGCAAACTATCGGCAGTGTGGGACCCCAAACAGGAAGACTGCTTCGTGGTAGGAAGCATGACGAAGCCTCGGAGAGTACAGGTTTTCCATGAAAGTGGTCAGCTACAACATTCCTTCATGGATGAAGAGAAATTCAACACTGTGCTGTCTATCACTGCTTTCCACCCGACACGGAATGCCTTACTGGGGGGTAATGCATCAGGGCGTCTGCATGTCTTCTCTGATTAAGATAAGGAGCTCTGTTATGTTCTTTTTGATTTTCTTATTGTTGGTAAGTAACTTAGCTGTATTTCAAATATCAACTTAGTCTTTAAGCCACTAGTCTCAGCAATAAACAGTGATACGCAGTGAGTTAAAGCACTCTCAGTAAGTAAATATCATATTATTCACAACGCTAAAGCTGCAGTAGGCTAAGTTGTGTCAGAAAGAAGGTATATTTGAGGTTTGTCCTGCTCTTATTGGAAAAGCATCAAACTGCATTGCATTCACACAATTTGATATGTTTATGGAAAAGAAGTGTTAATGATGTGACCTTTTCACATCACATCTATTCTCCATTCTGATGCCTGTCGAGAGCAAAGTCTGCAGGCCTTTATGCATTGAACTGCCACTGGGAGATTATCTGTTTGACGCGACAAGCAGGTGTAATCAGTAAGTGGCCGCTGAGGTCAAATTAAGTACAAATGTAGAACACCACTGTGGTCTCTCTGTTCAGCCTCCGATCTGCTCTGTGTAGTGAGTCTGTCTGAGCATACATGATGACTTTGCACATTTAGGTTTCAGTCTTTGGCTTCATCTTTGGGATTGCTTTCTTGCTAGAAAGTGAATGTCAAGTCACAGTTCATGTTCAGACAGTAGCAACAGTTCCCTGAATTCTACCTGCATTTTTTTTGTTTTTTTTTTTTTAAATCTGCAGCCATTTTACCCTCTGCCTCAACAAGCTGCCTGGCAAGTTGCACAGAAGCACAGTAACAGTATAATGCTGCCACTGCCTGACTATGCAGTGTAGAGGATTGTTAATCCATGTGCAGGATCTTTACAATGGCTGAAGCTCAGTTTTGGTCCTGATTTCACATATGTACAGCTCTCCGTTTCTTCCTGTAGATATACCAAGATCCTTTCCAAAGCACTTTTGATACTATTGTATCCTGATCTGGATAATCCTGTCATGGTTGTTATCTTTTGGAGAAAACGATTCATGAAAATGCAAGTATTCGCATTGTGTTGGCTGAAGCCAGCCAATAATCAAATGAGAATTTTGTTGGTTTGTTTGACTGTTTTTTCTGTTTTTTATTATTTTTTTTTTATACAGAAACCAAGCAATTTCTATAATTGGTTCTCTCTGTATTGTTTGTTTTTATGGTGCAGCGAGTTTAAGAGGGCAGTGGCATTGTTGGTTAAAGATTCCTGCTCCAAAGTTTATTTCATGTTTTCTTATAAAGAGTTGTTCCTGGAACAAAACTGGAGTGTTTTTGTATCCTTAAGATGGCAGTATTGTACTTAGACTAAAATGTGTTAGCAGTGGCGATAGGATAGTCTTCTAGAGTTGGGGCGCTGAATTCAAAATTGAACTTGTAGCCACACTAGCTGCTAGATGTCAAGAATATATTATATTTATTCATAGAGTACACAAGTCTTCAGTCAGTGATTGGAAATAAGCAGTCTTGTTGGAGGTAATAAATGCAGAACACATGCTTACAGAGACATATCCATGTTGAGGACCATTGTACAGGAAGGAAGCTTACAGTAAGACCACATCGGAGGCTTTATTTCCTGTTTACACAGTTCAGGAGAACAAACAAAACTAAAGTTGCCTGTTAATTAAACTGTCAATCCTATCAATGCTCCAATCCAACTAATCGGACATTTACCGTAGCAAAACAAAAAGACAAATCCGTAAGTTGAACTGCATCGCACAAACAAAGATTCAGGTAGTTGAATATGCTACTTCAGCTGTTTTTAATTGGCTAAAATGACAAACCGCTTCACTTTCAATTTCAATAAAAGCTGTAAGTGAAAACGGGTCTGCTGTCAGGTGTTCAGTTCATTTCCATGTTTGTTCACCTTATCTGTTTCTATAAAACGAGTCAGAGGAGCAGTCTAGGCAACAAATAAATAGGGCTTACGTAAAACTTTTTTTCCTTTTTGGAAAACATTTTGGACAAGAATCTGCATCTGCATCTGCACTTGCCTCTGTGGTTTGATCAGGAACAGCGGGCACCGCTCCCTTCACACATGCATTAACAGGCTGTTTTACTGTCTGAGAGGACTCAAGACGTTTTTCGTGTCTAGAAAACAGAGGCAAATATTTGCAATTCATGGTTATTAGCATTCATTACTTTATCTGTTGTATTTATTGCTCAAATAATGTGGAATTTTTCCATGTGCATGAACAGAAAATGAGACTTCAAATTACAGATCATTGAGCAAAATTTCAGCATCAACTGGTACCTTTCTCTGACCAAGCCAATTCCAAACCATGAGCACCATCTGAATTAAAGCAAATACATCAGTAATTTATCTGGCAATTATCTATAAAACTAATATAAATATATTAGTCAATATTTGTTACTATAACTCACCAACTCTGCACTAAAAGGAAAAAAGACAGAATTACTAAAACCTCTGGTCATTTCACTGTTGCTGAATTTGAAAATATCAATACTGTACAAAAATAACATAAACATTTAAAGCCTGGTATTTAATACTACAGGGATTCTCGAAGCGCTATTTTTGTTTTACCTTTCAACTCAAGTTTGGGAGAAATATTTTAACATTAAAACAGTAACTTTCTAACACCTCCAATCAATTCTTCAGGTCCTCTATCCGTTCCTGCACCATCCCTGTCGTTGCATAAATGATACATCCATAGTGTTTTTTTTTTGTTGTTTTTTTTGTTTTTTTTGTCTTGTTTTTTTTTTTTTTTTGGTTTTTTTCTTTTAGGTATAATATTGTACACCTAGTGATCAGCCGAGAGTTACCACTGGCACACAGCATATACACTTAAATACCGTATATCCTAATCAACCACTTGTAGGTTTGTCACAAACTGACTATGGTTTTCTAATGATGCTGTTGGTTACTCTGGGCTGTAGGCTAACCTGTGAAATAACATAAGGCTGGAGAAGGGCAGCAAACTATCAGAGTTTCCATCTGTTGACACGAACTGACAGAAATATCAGACAACAGAGGTTTTCTTTGGTAGGTGCAATGATGAAGATTGCAGTAGGACGTAAACATGACTTATCTTAGGATCTCATGGAAGCAAGCGTGAGGCTGAAAACCATAAATCCGCTTTAAAAACGATGCTTCAAGTCCATTAAATGTCACTGTGAGGAAATCTGCATGTGCTAACCAGACATCAGCTTATACAAAAGAGGAAACTTGACTTTAAATATATTCAGCTTTTACAGACAAACATAAATCTGAACACAGCAGGGCTAAACAAAAATGGAACATGGATCTTGAACAACAACAACAACAACAAAAAAAAAAAAAAAAACAAGTACATTAGCTCTTTTAACTGTACTGAGGGAAAGGAGAAATCGTTTCTGCACTTTTCAAAGCAAAACCAGGTCAAATTTCCCATCATGGAGAGGATCTTCTGTTTTAGTTTTTTTGTTTTTTCGGTATTGCACATCAAGATAAGCTCCTTCTCCAGCCAATCACTCTCACTACAGCTGTAGCTCACATAGTCCCATAGAGGTAACTACAGCAAAGTGACAACTGCTCCTCACATGGAGAACTTGACTGTAGTTATTAGAATTATTTGGCTGCTATTTAATAAAATCTGCAAACTTACCATCTCCATTACTTACATCCCTACAAAAAAAGCTTAATTTATAGTCACGGGCTGATGAACCTCTATTGGTGCTCTGGACATATAAAAATGCGTCAGCACAATGTCAACACACGTCAGACCACAAACTAAGCCACACTTAAAACGAATGAACCATTCAAGGCTTCTAACAGTGACTGACATCACTCCTGGGTCAAATAGCTACTGCAACCAATACTTTGCACTTGTGTAAATTCAATATGACAGACGTGTGTTTCCATCCCACATTGGGAGAATTCAAGGGAGCTGACATTCGCTTTGAATGCTCTACACAACTAATGTCATGTCTGCCTTAACAACTGTATGGAACAAAATGTAATATTTGCAATTAGTATTTTACTCAGGACTGATCTACATTAGTTGTGCGCTGCTCAGTTTTCCTTTTTCACACTTTCTCTCAACCCCCTAGACACTGTAACAACTCCTAACAACAGTCAGCAGTCTCATAGCAGCAACCATAATAACATTTATAATCATTGTGAATGTTGTTGGCTTTGAAATGATAAAATTAGATGTGTTACACTGCCCCCATCTCAGGTCCCATAACACATCAAGTCATTCTGTCTTAACAATGTTACAACATATAAATTAATACAAAAATAAAGGCAACTAGTATCGGTGGTCGAAGAAGTGAAGTCCGTCAGTCTTGCTTGTCCCTTTTCGGTGTTTAAATTAAACCCTGCTGTTGTGATTTTTGTGTTTAAAAAAAAAAAGAAGGAAAAAGATGATATGATTTCCTTTCCCGGCAGAGATGGTGAAACGTTATAAACAAGGCTATTCAGGGGACAGTCCTTGGCTTGTGACAGGGACTCCGGGGAGAAGCTGAATCCATATCAAGAACAGGGCTGCACACTTTTTCCATTTTTTTCCCCCATTTCCCTTCTCCTCACCTTCCCTCCTGTCTGGCTGTTGTTTGTGTCCCATCCCTATCAGGTGGAGTAGTCCCAAGTTGAATCGCTCAGTCTCTGCATCTGTCACCTCACTTGCTGACGAGGAAGCCTCCCATCCACCGTAGCTTACAGGCGAACCAGCGCCGCAGGGGGCAGAAGTATTCAAAGTGGAACTGCTGGAATTCAGGAGTCTTGCGGATGTCTCTCAGGAAGGCAATGTCCAGGTCTGACTCTGTGAGCATGATGAGGAGCAGCAGCAGGGCAAACAGAAGTCCGATGGTGACCAGGAACAGACGTAACACACTCAGGACGAACTTGTTCAGCTCCTCCACCTCGCTGGGGGATGAAGGCCGGGTCTTGACCGTGCGCAGCGCTCTCTTTCCGGGCCCGAACTCCGGCGCCTGCCCCTCTCTCGACGTCCCCGCCTCAGACTCCTTCTCCTCGTTGATGCTGCAGGTGGAGCCATTGACATGGCGAGATAAAGGCATCTCGTGGCCATGTTCGGCCACGGGTGTGGGCAGTACGCTGTCTGAGGGGCTGTAGGCCTCGTCAGAGATGACTGCTGACGTACTCGCCTCGCTGCCGTCAACCATCTGACCCCGGGAAGACATGAAGGAGTCGCTGTGGGAGACGGAGCGTACAGGCGTGGAGTGGGCGCTGTCCCGAAGAGACTCCAGACCTGGAAACACACAGAGGAGGAAGACGGTTCAAAAAGGGAGAAGTCTCAGATAGAAAACTTACTCCACAATGAGAAGCCATGAAGTAAATCCATGAGTATTTGCGTGCTTTGCAGTGCTGAACATGTGAGACAGGGAACACGTGTAATTAGCCAGACTTCTCGCGGAAGTCTCTGTATTATTGCTGTAGGATATTTACTGCAGCGTTTCTTCCTTTTAGAGATTAGTCTGTTCTGTTCCCATCTTTCTCTGTGGGTCAGATTTCATCACAGTTTACAGCTGCAGTCTTTTCACTTCTGTAAACGCATGAAAAATTAAGAATGTGTCCTTGTTTCTGAAGCCATTTGAAAAAGTTGCTGGAAGGGGAAGTTCCTTCTTTCACGCGATTTCCTGGCCCCTTTGATTCTCAGGCTAACTCTGCTGGGCTGCCAGAATATTCAGGTACATGGCGCTCTTTTGGACCATGTGCCAGCATTTCTAACTCAGATATGGCCGGAGAGAAAGCATGATTGGCCTTCTAATGCCCGTTGTCGTCACCCGACCCTAACAAACGGAACCATGCCCGTTGTGTAATGTAGGCAAAAAAGAAATACTTACAATAACTCTCATTCTTAAGTAAATACAATACTTAACCAAAGCAACCTATAAGAACTGTGTTTGATTCTGATCACCTGATCTTCATGTTGTCTGGACGTTAGTATTGCAGTGTAAACTCTAAAACTTTGATAGGAATGGATGTAACAATATCCTTTACTGTAATTCCCTGATTTGTTGTGATATCAAAGGAAATTACAACATACAAACACAATTTTTTGACAAAAACTGGTCCATCAATTTGTCAGACTTGCTCTATTGAGATCAAGGTCTGCCAAAGAACCTCAAAAGGTCAAAACTCCTAAACGCTGCATTTCAAGTCAGCTTTGTTTTTTACCTGCATGAATGTCTGGTGTGCTGCGACCATAAGGCTGAGGTGGGACAGCAAGCCGTGAAGAGGTCCTTGAGCTCTGTCCTGAACTGGGACCAGAGCCTGAGGTGGAGGAACCCCCAGGGAGAGCGGGGAACAGCGGTAGGACCCCCAGGGCCTTGCCCAAGAGCCTGGGGCCCAGACACAGCACGCGCACCCTCACATCTCGATAACAGTGGTTGATCATGCGCAGGTGAACATTCACCTTGGTCTTGATCCGGATCAGACACTTCACCATGGCTCAAGGGCAGTCCAAAAGGCCAGTCTAACCTCAACACAGACGGCTTCTACTCTCCTGTCTTTGTGTCTGACTGCGTCCAGCAAACTAAGCAACCTCCCTTTCCCACAGCGAGCTTCCCACCTGCCGGCAGGATGACTGACAGCGATAGATAAACAGAGAGACGGACTTGGAGTGCACGACAAGACCCAGGAATGTGGTCCACTTGTGCCACAGTCCACCTCTCCCCACCCTGCGGTCGGCTGTGACACCCACTGCTTGGCCGCTGACGGCAGGTGCTATTTACAGGCTGAGATATTATTACCAGTGGAAATACCAACCCAGACAGAGCAACAGGACAAAACACAGGGGGGTTTCTTACACTGTTGCAACAGCTGGGTGCAATATCAGAGTCTGTGTCTGTGCCACAGAGGGAGACTGGAGGACAACAAAAGCCAAAAACATTTTCTAGTTGTGAGCAGTTCATGTTATCGTATTGAGGCCGTTTAACTAACGAAAAACTTACCTGGCAGAACAGGTAGAACGTTAATTGTCCGCTGCAGGAGAGATAGTTCAGAAAGTGCCCTTTATAAATGGACAGGCTAAATCTTTCATTCCAAGAAAAATGCCCAAGGCCACTGGCTGATGGACTCTTGAGTTTGTGTGTGTGTGTGCAAGTGTGTTTTTCCGAAAGCGAAAATCCAAGAGTGAAAAAAGCGATATCAGTACAGTACGAGTCAAAAGTTCGGACACACAATCCTATTAGGAACAAACTGTTGACTGGTACTGTAACGTTAAAGTATATGAGTCATTGAATTGTGTGACAGCGTTTAAAACAATTTTCATTGCAGTTGGCCGGTCCTATCGGATCAAGTCGCATCGACACAAAGAGTGATCCCCAGGCCAGGGGCCATTTCGGCTGCTGCCGAGTACGAGGAAAGACTGCACGAACTGTAAGATGACTTTAAAGAACCAGCGAGCTGAAGAACGTGGAGGCAACTCTGCACAGTCCAAATCTGGAAACTAAAATAAAAACACTTACAACTTCAGTGTTGTATTTCATTCAGTTACTGGACTAAGACATTCGCTGACCTACTGACCGGCACATGCTACATATTGACACTGGCAGCTCTCTCTGCTCCCTGAAGCCTTGACCTCCCTTCAACATGCTGTGTGTTTTTAACCAGCCACAGTTTTTTCTTTCCTCAAAGTATTTCTTGTACCGTGTGCGGGCATGCTTTACCTTCCATGATAGAGATGTGCACGGCTCTTCGCCGGGTCCTGGGAACGCTGGTCAAACGAGGGCCGTGGGTGATGGATGGACAGCTCCTACTAGGCACCATGCCAGCTCTGGACAAACACACATACATGAATGCACACATGCAGACTAAGATATACAATTTAACTGACGTAAAAAATCTCACCTGTGGATTTCTGGGGGGTCTCTTTTAATTTTGGCACTTTGTTCCATGACCTCCTTTGCAACTTTTCCACTAATGAGAAAATACAAATGACAAGAGTATGAAATTCAAAAAGACAGCTCTCAAAATGTTGTCGGTATTTCTGCACCGTCCATCTGTGAGGTGCTGTGTGTATTCGATACCTGTATCTAAAGCGGCTACCCTTGAAGAAGAGATTACTACTGGACACGGTGCGAACTTGACTCGACTTCTCCAATCTGCGATAAAATTAGGCAAAAAAAAAAACAAACAAAATAACTAAATCATAAAATGAAAGGAAATTATGTCTGTCTCAAAGTCAATGTTTGTAGGTGAAAGACTCACTTGTAGAAGGCCTGATTTTCCACCCCACACTTCCACAGATGCTTACAGGCCTCAGGTGTAGGTGCAAAGTAAGTCAGTATGATTTTCCGATCCTGTAACAAGTCCAGTAGCAGTTCATATGTACATTACAAGGACTTTAAGCTCTCAGATTTACTGAGCTCTGTTCAACAGCGCTGTATTAAAATATCATGTACGGACTCTTACTTCGTGCTCTTTAGTCTTTTGGATGCCAAAACACAGAGCTAACACACGTTATGGATGGATTATTCTAGCTTTCCTCTGACGGTGTTTCCATGCATAAAACAGGGCCAAACTAATTTAACTTCCTGAGCTCCACAGGCCAGAATAGGCAGCGTTTTAATAATGCATGCGCATACCTCCTTCTGATTTGCATATATATGGAATGTCTTCGCTTCAAACTTGAGTTTGGTCACCTCCTCCCTGAGATAGAGAGACAGAACGAAGAGCGGAGAGACAGAGAGGGAAAGAATGATGAGAAAATAACAAAGGCAAATAGAGAGAAAGATGGAGAAAGCAAAACAGATAAAGAATCAGAGCAAGAGAGAATGGCAGGGGGAAGAGGGAAGAGAAATGGACAAAGGTGCTAAAATATTAATTGTGGCTGGAGGGAAATTAATAAGTAGCACAGCCTTTCCTTTCTGTGTCTGAAAGTCTAGACACATAACTCCAAATTACAGTGCAGAGTGAAATGTAAGGGGTTAAAAAAGAGGTTGTAGGTAAACTGTTTCTGTTAAGTACATACCACAGGTGGTTTGGTTCCAATCATTGTCTCAGTACGCTGATGACAATCTCATTTAAAACACATACTGGTGTGAGTCTTATTTCCTTTTGGCTCTTGAATATTACAGCTCTAAATCATTTACATTCATTTTGTCAAGACAAATTCATTGCATTGATAACGTTTAAACTGTTAGGATGATTTTTGAGACAAATTAAGATTTGTATGTGAACATCGTGTCTATTTTTATTCCTTCACGAGGCAGCAAATAAGAAATTTAATCGCCTTGACATTTTCCATAATGACTGATTGGGTGTATTGTGTTTTCTCTTTCCTTCTGAACAACATGCATAAAACATGCCCCTGTTTGTGGAAATACGCACACTGTGCAGTGACAGAAAGTTCACGTTGTGCTTCATATAGTTTTGGAATGTAACTTTCCTTTGTACACAGCTACAGATGGTTGGAAACATGCAGACATGCTGCGATATTTCATTTGAACATCCGCGGCCTTACTCACCATTTGAGGAAATGGACCCTCCTGTTTCCTTGCAACACAGTGAATCCAAAAGGAGTGAAAGCCAGAAAAGCCGGGTTGCCGGACACATCCTGAAAGACACACAAAGGCCTGTTACTCAAGTCCCAATCAACTGTTGTGTTTTGGAAATTTTCTGGCTCGTAAAGGAGGACAACATGAGAAATGTTTTGGAAAGAGCACCTTGCATGGATGAGGGTCCACTCCATACGTTTCCAGCATCTGAGCCTTCTGGAGAAAGTTGAGCTCTGATGTTTCTGGGCTCTGACCTCTGGGAGATAAAAAGCAAACAAACAAACAAAGAAATAAATCCAAAAACTGGCTTTGATACGTCACCTTTTAGAGGTGTTAGAGGCCTCTCTGATTTTATTCGTCTCCGGTCAAAGACTAAAGGACTAAGTCATTACAGCAGTTGTCCAGAGGTTGGGTACTGACCAAAAGAAATAAAGGATTAAAATATCCCATCTTACTGGGACTGCTTTATGAGTACGACTGGACTTAGCCAAACCTGGCTCACAGCCTGGCACCAAACTTTTCACCTCCGCCAGCATCGATTTCTTTTCCCCAACATTTTTCAGCTACAACTTTTTCCTGGGCTGCAATTCAACAGACAAAATTACTGTAAAACAAGACGGTAGAAAAGAGCAATAGAGGGCAGTGCAGGATCAAATCTATAAAAAGCCTCCACCTGGGTTGTCTAAGAGCGTGTATGTGTGTGCGTGTGTGTTTGTATGAGACAGAGATAAAGAGACGACAATTAAAAAATAAAGAGAGTCCTCTGATAGTGAGGATTTAGCTCGGCGCAGATTGTCTGCCACCTTCCACCTTCAGGTGAAGAAGGCGAAGAAACATTTACTGAACCTGACGGAGCCCCACACATTTGTATCAGTCCCCAGGTGTAAAGGGAACACAGTGGCAAGAACGGCCCGAAATCGCTTCCATCCAGGAGACAAATAATCCAAATGTGGTCCGCATTTGGTAAACACCACCAATCTGAGAAACAAGCAGCCACATAGCGCTGCACCTGGAGATCACACCACTTACACATGGAGACCTCTCTCTCTTTGAAAGTGCAAAAACATGTACCCACGGGATGAGCAAAGTCTCCGGCATGATGACCTTACTGATGGAGAGGAAAGAGTGGGGACTGTGGCAGCCTGCACATCTCCACCTCAGATCGGTGCAGCACCACGCTCGTCATGTGTGGGAACGCAAATCCAACGCTCGGGAGAAGGGAGGGAGGTCATCACCAAGTGCTGCCTTATGCACCTCATCACCTTCATAAACCAAATGTCTTTTGTTGTACTTTTCACTATTTAAGCCATTTTCTTCTTCCACTATTTTCTCACTTTCTTTGCGTATTTGTGTCTTTACGTCTCATTGTTGCCTTGTTGTGTGAATGATGTATGTGTGCGAGGAAACGGATTGTTGAATTTCTATCTATCTATCTATCTATCTGTCACTACCACCGTCACTCCTGAACCTTTACTGCACCAGCATCCCAACAGCACATGTACCACCCCTCCCACCCCCACATGATTGGAAGTACTCTACAAGAAGGCAAACCTGCAAAGGATTCACAAAGAAAGAGTATGAAACAATCAAACTGAGGGATCGGTCCATCCACCTTCCCTCCTCACTGCTTTTGCAGGCCGGTTCCTGCTCACTTGGTTCAGACTATTAGTCGCTGCCGCTGACCCTGCCTCAGGGAATAAGACCTCCTAAAAACTGAGGGCAAACTACTGCAATCTTTTATGAGACCCGTGGTGTGAAATGTCTTGCCACTGATGTTACTGGCAAGTTGTTGGGAGCATCTTGTTGGTTGAATACTGTGGAGGATATTTCAGACAGATGCATCCACTCCGGCCATATTTAACAGAGCTTGTCTGTCCTTTGAGGAATACACACGCACCGAATCCACAGAAGGAGGAGCTATAATTTAGATGTGCTTCCATGAAGCTGTGGTAGTGATGGGCGACACGGGGACACGGACACATGTCATCTTACATCAGTTCAGTCTTGTGGATCTCAGCAATCCGCCGCTCCAGCTTCTCTGAGTGCTTGGGGAAAAACTGGAACTTGGAGCTGTAGCCCTCTGGGTGTTTCCCGGGGTCGTAGTCACCGATTTCAGCTGGTAAACGACAAGAGAGGAGATAAAATAGAGGCTGTTGAGGAGCCAATTAGGTTGAATTTATAATCCACTTCCTTTTAATGAGGCAAAACAATTAAGGACCACTCTTACACACGACAACATGACTGAAATCAGTGAAACGCACTTCAGACACAAACTGTAGTCTTACTTGGCTTTTCACTTCAAGCCCATAGTCCAGAAAGACCGAGAAATCAATGTTTTGAACACGCTTTATGCAATAAAGGCACACGTCCATGCAGAGTGGACCAAAGCCAGCTCTGGGGAGTCTCACCTTTCACTTCAACAACAGTGCTAGAAGTTTTACTGTTTATACTTTCTGTCCTTTAAAGAAAATTACGCATATTCAGAAATGTCTATGGAGCAAAAACTTCTCTTGAAAAAGCCCCTTGTCTCTATGAATAAGTTATTGACTTGGCATGTCTGGATCCTCAGAACGATCTGCCAACGGACTCTGCATCCATGCACCAGATGCAGCAGCCCACTTTACTGACCACTGACATCCGATTACAGTTGGTGGAGGAAAATCAGTTCGGCTGATTGTCTGCTGGGGATTATAATTATTGCCCTGCTATGTACTGCTCAGGCAGCCGTCAAGGCTGGAAAGCGGAGCTCAAATCCCCACAGTTCATATGCACAGCAGACATTATGGCGTAATACGTTCTGACAACTTGTCAGTGTCTCAAACATCCCTCTTTAAATCAGAAACACCTGACAAAGAGAAGCCAGACAAAAACAGAAGATTCAGGCAGCAACTAATTTATTCCCCTTTTCTTTTTTTTTTTTGGTTGCTAACAAATCTAACTATATACTGTTGTTCTTTCTTCCTTTTCCTCTCGATAACTTAGCAATTAAAATATATCCCTATACTCAAGCAGTACAGAGTTTTCTTCCTAATTACCTAATGGTATAAATAAATATGATAAATGATATTGTGTAGGCATAAAATGGAGGCCAATATCAGTCAGTGTCCTGCAGTATATTGATGTTCTGTCTAGCGGGCAGGGTCAGTTAGATACACCCAACAACATTTAGATTGAGTGGCTTGCTGAGCGGCAGATGGCTGGCAGCGGAGCTAGTTGGCAAGTTGTGTGGCAGGTGAACTGCTCCTTGATGCATGTCACCCGTCGGCCCGCTGATGAGCCAAACTGAGCGAGAAAAACCAAAGAACGCCTGTACGAAAGTGTCGGAAATTCTCAAAAGGCGAATATACTGATGACTTAATATTTTTTTGACATGAATAACTGCGGTAAATAGATAGATAGCTTGTTTTGGGTTTGAAGAATTTTAAATGCAAGATAAAATCATAAAATCTGAATCTAGAGGTCCCCATTTAACAAAAGTGATGCACAAGTCATCATAAGTCTCGGTTTGCGCGCACCCAGGTGATGATGAAGGTGATGATTCCCAAATGAGGAGCGCCAAATATTCAGGGAGAAGGCAGTCAACATTTAAAAGAGCCAATTTCCCATCAAAGCAGTTTTGAGGAATAACTTTCAAATAGCGGAATAGTACCAGTGAGTGGGAACAGTTCATCTGGTCAACGTAGAAATGTGTCAGAACACTTCTGCTTCGTTGAGACCTGCTGCAAAATAAAGGAAGAACAGCCCAGATGACGTCTTTGCAGAAAATTTTCTGTTCTTGGATGGACACTCTGTTGTACCTTGTAATATGTAGGCAGCCAGGAGAGCAGCATCGGATGTCTTGCACAGGAGCCGCCCGTGGTAGAGATCCCTCTTAACCTGCAGGAAGACGAGATATCTGTGGAGTGGAACACAAATACACTAATTTGGGTCTTTATTTAGATAAGATGAATATAGTGATACTTCTATTTTTGGCAACACACAGTGGATGTTGACTTCAAGCTGCTTGTTTCTTGGTTACAAGATTTGAAACACGAAAATGTCAGCTGTGCTGAAGTTGTCCCTCAGCACAGATAACAGGTATATCTTTAACCATGCTGGCCATGTTACTTTACCAAGATAGCACATAAAAACGAGTTTTTCAAAATCAGCAGGAAGTCTCTGGAAGGTGATTTTGTTATTTTCCTGCCTTCTTGGGATGCTGCAGCTATTACAGAGAAGCTGGAGATGCTCAGCACAGTGAAATAACTGGCAGCAACTCCAGTTAGTCTGGGGTCATTTCACATCCCATTTCTAATCAATTTGTGATTCTAATTTTGAAAATAATAAATGAATGTGTGATCGGTAATTCAAAGTTATCTTTTGGATCATTAGACGCCGGGACATGTCGGCTGCCTCAAGGAAGAACACAACCCTGAAACATAATCATTCTGAGAGCTGACAGTGATTTGAAATATGGCTGATTTGTGCTTAATTCTGCTGGGAGAAACTCCATCCTCTGGTCTTGTCCGAAATATCCAGAGATCACTCGTATGCCAGATTTCCCGCCCAGCGTTCATTTCATACACCTGTGCTTCTGCTTGTCTCTGAGCAGCAAAGCAATAAATAGTATAGCACCAAGCATGGCCATGAAAAGTATTGAAGGAGAGCCACTGTGTATATTACATCGGTGAACGCACATTTTTATCACCCGAAGATACCTGGTGTTTGAGAAGTTAAGTTAAATGTAAGTGACATTAAGAGCATTTCATGGTTAATTAGCCAAATGTTCCTTAAAACGACTGCGTGCCACCTGTGTCAAATTTCCTCTGCCAAATAAACCAAAAGGCAACACAAGAATCCAAGTGAGACGTTGGTACCTTTCATCTTTTAGCTCATCTGCCACACATTTGTGCGTCTGTGAAAACACCCAGTCAGAGCAGATGGTGGAGGATGGAGGAGCTCTCCCTTGCCGGGGCTCTGCTCCACCAAGACGAGCTGGATTGCGAATAAAAGATTTCATTGCGTGGCAACCAGTCGGGGGACACGATTAAGAGGGATCTGCGCACTCACTAGCTCTCGCTGGCTCGCTCCTCACAGCAGTTTGTTCAGCTGTTGAAGATACCGCACACAAAGTAGCTGCAGCGACAAGCATCATGACACTGAACTAATGAAACTGGCAAGAATGAAATCCCCCTGCACGCAGGCCCGCTGTACAGGCATCTGCATGCTGTATTGAAATTGAACCTGTGACCTTTTATCTATCAGACTTTATATCTCAAATAGTGTATTTCAGAAGAGTTTCGTTCACTCAGTAATAATACTTTGAAATTCTCCTTGAAAATACGTCTGAAAAGAACTAAACTATAAGAAGAAAATGATTAATAAGGACGGACTAAAAAAATTTCTACTGCGCTGTTATTTGTCTTTCAATTAGCTAAAAGCCAGCTGCCGAGGCATAAAATACTGACAGTAAAATATAAAGATCCTTTTGATTTGATTTAATGACACGGGAAAGCTAATAGAAGATGACAGACGTGGGAGACATCCCCATTGGTTCAATAAAAGTGTCCATGCACTGTGGATTTTATTTTATATTTTCCAAAGCTTTTCTCTACGCCAGCACTTTTTAGAGTATAAATACACTTCCCTGAAAATTGAGCTGCGTGATCGAATTGTTTCAAGTTGGGTATAAGACATTGGTCAGAAAGATTTGAATTAAATGATCTGGTTTCATTGTCAAACCGAAATCACTGTTTTTAAAAATGCCACTTAAAACTCAAACTGGCTGACTTTATACACCGAAGTGAACAAAAATGATAGATAGATAGATAGATACTTTATTTATCCCAGACTGGGAAATTGCAGTGTGTGGGTCTGTCTGTGGGTATTTTTGTGTCTTTTTGTTCCGCTTGGGTCCAAAAAAACAGCAACAACAACAAAAAACAGAAAAATGACAATCCAGTTTCCCTTCCACACCACCTGGCTGTGATTTTTTCTTTTTTCTTTTTTCCAGTCTCTCCATGCGTCTTGCTGAAATGGCCCGGACACGAAGGACGACTGTCAAGTGAGTCGTGCTGAGTTCAATTCTTCTCCTACCGCTAATAACTACATAACTTCTGTTTTTTTGCCAGCAGTGTGTTCACAAATAAACCAACAGGTAGCTGCAAAAAAAAAAAAAAACCCAAAGCAACAAAACAACACAATATCACAGTGATTTATCCAGATGTTGTGGTTGTCTACAGAGAGGTTTTCTTTTTTAGAAAGTGTGATATTATGAAAACTATGTGTGTGTCTGGCACTGCTGCCATTTTCACCATATCTGCACCATTTAAAAGGTACAATCTGCACCATGACATCATTTCCCCTCCTCTTGCTTTTGAAGATTCAGCGGCCCATACGTCATTATAGCAGAGCCGTTTCGGACTTGCAAATTTATCTCAAAATCCTCAAAAATGATCCTCCAATCGTCTCTCAAATCTTCGCTTTATCCTTTGGCAGTCAATAAAAACTTCACAATTCTTTCCAAGTCTGTGAAGTAGATTGTGCACGTAAATGCATCATGACAGATAACTCTGTGCATCGTGACATCGAGTGCTTACCTCCTTTAGCCCAACGGCTGCAGTCATAGTGGCCTTTTTGATACGCACGGCTAACTACGCCTTCATTAAACTCTACTGCCTTTTATGGTTTGCCTGTAATTTACTGCAGGATTGCTTTAACACAGCTGGAGGGGCAACTAGATGTCATGACCGGGACATTCTCTGAACTCCACCCTCCCCACCTGTCGCCCACTTAGCGAGCTGAAAATGTTACCTGGTGATTTCTTCCCTCAGGGCAGCAGGGTCGGGCGGGTAAAACTTCACACGTAAACACATCGTGAACGGAGGCTGGGCTGTGGAGGTGAGGAAACATTTTTCACATTTCGCACACGTTTTCTCATATACTAAATGTTCTTGATGTGATTTTTGTGATTGCTTTCTTTTACTTTTTTTTGCATTACATGTTGGGCCAGTTCTCTTCTGGACATCTTAGAAGCGGATTCAGCCTAAAGAAACGCAACACACTAATCAGGCCTGTTAAATAAATTACTTACATTTCATTTGTTTGGCAATTGACTTTGTAAACTCCAACCAGTGCTGAAAGAGAAAGAAAGAGAAGTGAAGGGCTGCACTCAGGGCACTGAATCTATAGCTGCTTAACTGTCAGTCTGGACTCTGATTGCTCAGCAGCTGAGCTTGATGCCTTGAAATCTATAGCCGGAGGGCACAGTAGAATTACTCCCATCTCCTTGCCTTTCTGTTTATTTAAATTCCCTCCGACGACACGCAGAGAGGAGATGAAAGGAAGCTGTTTGGAAGATAATCAGGGGAGCACTGTTTTCTGTCAGACCGCTAAACATCACGAGTGGAAACCGGCTCCAATCAGTGCGATGATGACATGCTGAGTATAGTGGCTACTGCACCACCCAATGATGTAGCAGAGCCATTGTTATCGTCATTTTCCCTGCATTCACATTTTCTTAAAAAAACGTCTCTCTGCTGGCTGATGTCAGAGAGTAGTATTCACAGCTACTCAGTTCAAGCTCTGCAATTTCACCATTTTTGTCATTGATAATCTGATCATTTAAAGAGGCTGCCCTCTCACCGGCTTTCATAATTGATCTACGGACTTACAGAACCTGCCTGTGCTGAATGTAATAGGAAAAAAAAAAAAGACGTTTATACCTAACATCCTTTAATGAAGTATATGTCATTGATTTACCTCACAATACTCTCCACCTGCAGATGTACAGACTGTGGATCCAGCCATGAATGCTTCCTTTGTAGAAATATCATTTTCCCAGAAGTGCCATTAACCTTTTAAGATTTGATTTTGAAAAGTGTTATCATCCTCTATATTCACATCTTAGACAAAACACAGCACTGTAAGAGAAAACCATTTAGTTTATGTCAAGTCATTTTGTCTCCCGTCTTCTGAGGGACTAATTTGTCCTCTGAAGGTGAATGGAAAAAAACCTGAGAGCTTATGTTTTATGTATTGGAATAAAGTTTGGTTGGATTTATTATTAAGAAAAAAAAACAACAACATACCCTCTGCTTGTCTGGGTCAACATATCTGATGCCAAAGTAGTCTTTCTCCAGCAAGTTGAGATGGTGGCAAATGAGGTCAAACAGGTACTGTCCCTTGGCATCGCGCTGAAAGACAAATAATAAAGAGAAAATTCCTAAAATGTATTTCATATTAATAAAAACAAACAACTTAATTTCACAGGGCCCTGATCCTCCCACCCTTCTAAAATCTGCATATTCACAGATACACAGTTAATGAACGCTCAGCTCCAAAGTCTTCACTCTTCCCAGAACAACATCAGGCGCTGTAAAGACAATATATTGTGTCATCTCTTCCATTCTCATCAGGATGGCCAATATTTATTTCTTTATTTATTCATTTTTGGCAGCTTCCGAGAAGTTAAAATGGCCAGCAGAAAATGTTTTAATATTTCACTGTCCTCAAGGGAGATATATGAGGGCTATCAAATATTCATATCAAGGCAGCAGCCATCTGTGAAAGCTTTGAGAGATTTTCTCATATGGAATAAGACCTGGAAAAGCAGGCAGACAAGGTGTGGGGAAATAAAAAGGCAGGCTGATAAAAGAGAGGATCCATCTGCATGCAGTGCTCTAAAAACATCTGATCCTTGCACATACATCCATATAGTATTTTTTTAGTGTCAATATGAAAGAGCTTGGGAACGCTATTTTCACATTTAGTTAATGGAGAGAGCCTTTGAATTAGTTTAAGGACTGAATAACTCATTCCAAATACACCGTGATTGTGATCAGGTGTGACAGTGGAGAGAAACTAGGTCTGCTCTCCCAGCGGCTTGACTCAAAGTCAGCAGGGAATTACAGTGCAGCATCTTCCCCAAAAGGGTCATTAAATCCAGTTCTTGATGAAGAGTTTGTTTAGATTTTTTTTTTCCTTTTCCTTCTTCAGCAGTGAAGGGAACTATGAAACATCCTGCTGTGCTGTTCAGACGAGACACCACACTCATATAAATGACACAAAACTGCACAGTCGGAGCAGAGAGAGTCAAACATGTATATGGGAATGAATGGCAGTGGGGAGGAAGAGATGAGAAAGACCAAACCAGACAATGAGTCAGAAACCAAATCAAGAAAACAGAGAGTCGACAGGATGCCACAGCCCAGCAGTCAAAAAGACAGAAGAAGGGAACAGCTGCAGTGGAGGTCTGCTCTGCGTGTGAATCATTTCCAGAGAAATCCCCGTTAAGGTACAATAGAGAGTGTGAATGTGAGCGTCTCACCGATGAAACCTGTTCACACCTGACACTCAATGTCAGAACAAGCAGCCCCCCCGGTGACACGTGGCACAACACTGTCAGGGCATCCTAAGTTTAGAGTAATTCTTCTCAGGAATGATTCAAACCAAAGTTAAACTGCAGCTTCATAACCACAGCCTGTTGTTGCTCATTTCAAAAAGACACACAAGCCCCCTTAAGATCTTTCTGTTCCTCTAATCCTGAAGTGGATTCCTGGATTTTCACTCATATTAAAACATTTTTAGATGGACTGTCTGTGCCTTCAATGAAAACTCTGGCAGTCTGATTAGCATCTAATCTCGTCTTTCGTGGACTTTTCGATCAACCATGCTGCCTCTAAAATTTGCATTGGTTTTGTTTTTGTCTTTTTAATCAAACCTATGAGGATTCAAGAACACACAATGAGCCTGATGTGAAGGACCTGCCAAAGGACCTGGGGGGTAATTGAAAAGGTCACACCGCTGAAGCATCAAGGAGAGGGTTCATTCATCACGGATAAACGTCCATTTTTTTGTGTTTTTTTTTTTCATCAAATCTTTCAGCACAACGCAACTGAACCGAAGCACAACCCGACATCAACCCATTGGGTCCAGCTGTGTCGGGCAGCGCTCTGGACAGACCTTTCCCAGCATGCACCATTCTGAGCCTCTATCTCCGCTGTCAGTGTGTCTGTATGTCACTGTCACAACACACACCCCGGCTCACCAGGACAGGCCTGCAGCAAAAATAGAAACACACGGACACATGCACACACTTACACACAGACACACACACAAGGAGCCTCAATGCTTCTTGCTCTGTTGTGTCGGTGGCACACCTGTGAAACCTCCAGACCCACAACATTTTCAGAGCCTGTACCTCCCACTCGCTCCATCTGCTGTGAGCTGTAGTGCTCAGCAGAGCGATGTCCCAAAAAAAGCCTTCCCAATTGATCATATTGTCTCAGTGTGTTTCCTCCTATGAGCTCCAGTGGGTTTGCATGAGATACCCAAATGTGTGTGAGTCTGTCTGTGTGCGTTTCTTTTTCTTTTTTTCCCCACATCCAAGTTGTGAGAGGCAGGATGGTTTATCGCGGTCCAACACTTAAAACACAAATAAATGAAAACGGATGAGACGCATTAATAGAAGCCATTCATGAAACAACCACTGAGGGGAAATAAAGAAATAAATAAATCTCACATGCAAGCTGCGGTGCTTTTATATGTAGCTGCGGGACAACTTGAAAACACACACACATTTCTACAACGTCATCAGCTGTTACAAGAGACTTTAAATGGTGCGACTTGATGAAAGAGCGTCTGATCTCGAGTCTCTGCAGGTAATCCTTTCGCTCCTGATAATTTACCTGACTCTGCAGCCTGATGCAGTCGGTAATGAGGAGATCGAAGCGCTTTTAAATCTGTGCTCACTGCCTGGCTTGACTAAACAGTGATAGTATAAAACAGAAGAGCCTCTCTCACGGAGAGGCAGCTGGCCAAACACTTTGTAATGTATATGTGGTGTTGCCTTGCATAATGATGCGACACGCTGGTTTCCAGAGCGCTGACCAGGGCTCCGCTGGGACCCCCGAGGCCGGCTCCGAGGCAGAAACAGCATTGATCTGAAGTTAAGTGTTGTTCAGCATCCTTATGAGATTTGAACCCGGAGCCTTGCCACAATACACTGGTGGCTACGGAGGCAGTTAAAGCTGTGTTTTATTGTTTCTGAGCAGATAAAGTGCAGATCTAATATGTGGTTGGTGATCATGTGATTCTCGCTGTGGGGATTGCCTCACTCTGTGTTCTCTCTCCCGATGGTTTCACTGTTGTTCTGGAAACAATGAGATCAACGCTATATTCGGGTTAAAACGTTTCTATTAACAACATTTCGGGAAATAAACAAAACGAAACAAAAAGCAAAAATCTGCTATTGAGATAAATGGCCATGCAGTGTAGAATGTGCACAATAGGCTCTGCAGTGAAACTGTATGTAACACAACGAGTGCAGAGGGTGTTATCAACAAACTCGTAATGATGCAGCTCATCACACACAACTGAAGGTGGCACTCGCATTAACCTTGAAATTTCACACGAGAAGGTGTTACTTTTTTTTTTTTTATTATTATTATTATTTGTTAGCTTTAAGAAAAAAAAAAAAATCACAAAAAAGTCTCCAAACGTCTCATCAAACTTGGCTTAAGCAGCTGGTCTTGAAAAAAAAAGATTTACTGAGTTGAATTTTAATCAGTAATGCTGCCTCATCCTCCTGAGTCAACAAAGTGTGCGTTAAACAACACTGGGCCATCTCATCATCGCACTGCACTGAAATATTTAGTGGAGCCTGTTTTCCTCAGGGGCCATTTGGAATTAGTATCTACTGACATAACCACTAACAGACTTGATGAAACAAAACAAAACAAAGAGCTGGATAGAAGGACAGAAATATCTGATTATTTTATTCAAACTTTGCACCAGATAGACAGTTTTCAGGCTCAGTATATGATTCTAGATTTAGATCCCTCTTAATCTGCTGCAGTCCCTAAATAGCTGTCGGGTTTTGTCACAAACTCATTCAGATATAAATCTGTCGTGTTTTGGGGCCAGCAGGCTGACGGCCGTCGTGGAAGAAGGGTGAAACTTGTGCCACAGTTTCACAGATTGCATTAGTTTAGAGAAAATTGTGTTTCCATTAATCACTCGTTTACCCGAAACAACCTTCACAGACAAATTAAACTTGTGAATGAATGAAAGCCATTTGACAATTACTTTTCACACTCCCACAAAGCTGAGTTTACAGTGTGTAGAGATCCGAGAGGTGCTGCACGCAAAATGTTACGCGTCTCATTTTTAGGCCTGTAGGCTAAACAAAGTTTTGCTCGACATTAGCGATCGGCACAACAAAAAATAGAAGTAGATATTACTTCCACTACAGTTTGCCCATCCATAAGCAACATTACCAGCATGTGGTCACAGCTAAGAGCTAACATTTTGTACAATGTCATGTTATGGGACTGAATATGCTGACAGCTCTGAAAAATGATAACAGTAATACAATAAAGGGGCTGGTTAATGATTACCTGTCAGCTTCCATTCACTTCATGAGGCGTGGTGTTTGATATCATTGGTCACCCCTTATCAGGACAAATGGCTGGCCTGGAGGCCCTGTTTACTTTGCTGTTGTGTGCGTGTGCGAGTGTGCAGGAGGTCGTTTTGCAGCGTAATTTGCGACCAAATTTCAGACACAGAATAAATATTAACACCTCATGGATAGGGATGTTAAGCGTCAGCCTTCATGAGCGGTTAGCTTCAAGAATTCAAGAACCAGCAGCATTCAGGTAGCATTTCGGATGACAAATGAGTCCGGTGGCGAAGAGCGAACTTGATTTACCTGTCAATATTCAAACGCTTTGGGACGGGATTTGATTCTCAGGGTTTCTGAGGATACCCCTCTGAATAAGGTGAGGAATAAGGTGTCTGAGTAGGTACCAGCTGGTATTCAACCCCATCGTGGCAGCAGCATTAGCAGTTTGACACTCAGGCCTGGAATCATTTCCTGTCCCCATGTTCATGTATGTAAATGCATCTTTTGAGATTTATGTCACACGTTGGTTCGAAGTTTAATAATAGTTGGAAGGGGTGCAGAGCGGGCAGCTGTAATATTAGCCACAGTGACTCAGGGGTAAATGAGATTAGTGCAGGCCTGTCAGTAGGAGAGGAATGTATTAAACAAGCAGAGGCCTGTAAGTGCTTTATGGAAGCACGTGCAGCGTTTCATCACAGATACAATAAAAGTGATAAACGGAGTGCTGGAAATAACCCAGACTGAGGCCAAAATGATCACCGTGGTCCGCCGAGGAACGCGGGCAGCAGCAGCAGCAGCAGCACGCCGCTCTCCCAGCCTGGCCAGGCCTTACGTCAGATTAATTATTGAACAGGGTTCCATATCAGCTTGGGAAACACCACATCAATAAATGATGGTGTCATTTTAAGCTACGGGATGGAAATTGCAACAACTGAGTGAACGGTCCTGAATGTTGGCTGCGTCTGATGACCGGGTTTTCGACGCTGATTTGTTTTAGTTTCATATTAACATGTGACTCTGAGCTCCTGGGTAGCTGGGGATTAAGAAGAATGGTTTTTCCGTGGTCTTAAATAAAACTCGCTTCTCGGGGGCTCAACCACAGCGTTGATAGCTAGCATATCTCACTTCCCCACTTCATGATCTTTATGCTGATTTTTCACTGTCTTTATTGGTCCAGCTTCCTGGATTGCCAGCAGCGAAGGCCGTAAATGGCTTACTATAATCTTATGATATGGTAATGCGTACTTTCTATACTCCGGGGAGCGGGCACTGAAGCAAGTGTCCGTAGTGGATGCTCCTGTCAGTCAGCAACGGAGTAGCATTAGAAGATTTACGCTGAGCGTGCTTTCCCCGGCAACTGGAGGAATAATACATATAAATGAGAAACACTGCATTACAATGCAAACAGGTCGAGAAGTTATTCATGCTTTATGTACAAATTTTGAGTTTACTTTATTAATAGCAGAAACCAACACAACCACAAGGAATATAGCAAGAAGCCGTGAGATAACCAACATGGGCTCTCTGTTAGAAAGTATATTTCCCAAAGTGCCCAATTATTTCTTTAACGATGATCTGTAGACTAAAGGGACAAGGAGGTTCCTGCATCCTTTATTTGTGGTTTGGGATTTGCCTCTAACACACATCCAGATAGGGAATCAGGACTGCTTTGGGGAAACGCTTTGAAAGAGAAGAAATCTTAAAGGAAAACAAGGAATATCATCTCTGCACAGCACCTTAACGCCCAAAGAGAGGTTTTAAATTGCCATTTTAAAATCATTTTAAAGGACCTGAAGCTCATGAGGAATCTCATTACTCAGTCAATGGTGTAAACTCATCACTCAGTCGATAAGTGGAATTAAACTCAGAGCACGCTGTGATGATGCCGTCGACTCAAAAAGCTGTGAAGAAAACTCTGATCACCGATGATCGTATGGAGAACACTCATGAATATGGCTCCCTGTTTTCCATACACATCCTCAAAACTTTATGAGACTGGACCTTTATTTAGCTGCACAAACATTACCGTGATTCATTCTCGTTGCACAGCACTGCAGTGCTTCTGAATTGCTCAGGCTACTTTACTCGTCCCTGGATTTAACCTCAAAATAACTCCCGAAACACAGTGGACATAATAATGTTGATAAAATATCCATTCCATGTAGCTGGGCTTCCAGTGCAGTCTCATTTTATTTGACTTTCAAGTGTGATAACTGACTCTCCTTAGAGGCGTTTTTTTTTTTTTTTTTTTATGTTTGTGTGGTAGAAAAGGATCCAACTTCCAACTCCGACTATGAAGCCTGATCTCATTTCTAGAGGAGTTTAGACAATAGTGTTTTTGTCTGTCTGTAACCTTTGTCACACTTTTTGAGTTGTTTGTTGAAAAATGTTGCTGACTGTTGCAGAAATGACTGCGTCTCCACAGCAGCAGACACAATAATGACTAAACAAAGATTTCTATGGATGCTTTTATCAAATCATCCACCAACAGCCGCAGTCCAAATCCTTTGTGCTGTAGATTTTATTTTTCTAAACCTGTACACTGTTTTGCATCTCCTAGAGAACAAAACGTTCAGTAGGAAATTAGCTTCACAACATTCAATGCCTCAGCAGGCTCGGAGAAAACAGTGTGCTTTTCTCAGGTATGACATTACTTCACTACATCATGAGTGCAATGCAACTCCGCGGCCGTATTTTTATGCTCACTAACGTGCCCCTAAAAACCTCCCAGCTGCATGAAGGAGAGACAGCGATCCTCTTGAAAGGATGTTCACTGTCAGCAGGCTGCCATGTTATTGCCCCTGAAGTGGCCCAGTGGAACTCACTGATGCTCAGGCTCCGCTCACAATCACTGCTCAGTTGTGTAAATCCTCACTCATTTAGATGGAGGCTGGAGCTCCTGGGGGGGTTCCATTACAGAGATGCCACACTGGAGAAGTGGCCCCATGTGCACGAAACCCTTATGAGTTATAGGGACAACCACACTCTCTGAGCTTCCTATTGCTTTAATGCACTGATTCCTGGGTGTTTCTGAGAGGAAGGGAGAGGGGGAAGAAAAGGAGGGTGAATGTTGCGGATGTGAGGAAGGTGGAAGGACAAGATGAAGGTAAAGGAAAAAGAGGAGAAACTATCAGAGCAGAACAAAAGACAACAATCACAAAGTGTCATGTTGCCCCAGTTGCATAGTCTCTCAGGCTTTTCTCCAGGAAAAGGGCAACGATTTACACAACATAAAAAGAAGACGAACCCCCGGGCACCTGTCTGTCCTTCCTTTAACCCTTCAGCGTGAGGGATTCAGCGGTACACTCACTCAAAAAATGTAAAGTTCATGTTGCTATAACTCATCACTAAGGAACATTTGATCCCTCCTTGACTGGAGGTCTTTTTAATTAGCTAACAACTAGAAAAACCTCCTTTGGCTACTTTTGTGGCTGTTTTATGGACAAACATATTGACCCTATAGCAGCATGTTGGCAAAAAAAACATGAGCACCTTTACTTTAGAGAAATTGCCAGCCACGTCCAACTGGCAAAGTGAGCAATGCTTGCTGTCTCCACTGCAAAGCCCAGTCAAACAACACTGCCAAAATTATAGTTTACTGCTCCCGATACAATGAAGCCTGCAACAGTTGTTAAACATATACAAACATAACACAAACACCGGCAGATGTGTCCTTCAGGATGCTATGATGCAGTCTCTGGAGTTAAACAGTAATCGTACTCAAATCGAAACCATTTCTCAAATCGAGATCAAGATATAGCACGAAAAGTTACTGTGTGTGTGCTTCAGCAGATGAAGCTGCCACCTCGCTGATCTCTCACCATGGACTGTGACATAGACCATTGTGATAAACGAACAAACAAACAACAACAACAGCAACAACAACAAAAACAAACGCTTGCAAATTCAAGGAGCAAGTGTTAAAGTCAGGAGGCAGTTCAGCTGAATTGTTGTTCAGTATTGCAAAAGGAAATGCAGAGCACCATGTCTGGCATTTAAATAAGCTCTGCAGCACCGTCCGCCCCGTCCAGGAGACCTTCATGCACAGCAAGTTAGAAACGCCTTCGCTCCCTCAGTAAAATTGTGATTTTTATTTCCAGTTGCGAACAAATCGGTGGCGAGTCGTCACCTCGCAGCGAGAAGGTTCTGAGTTCGATCACCGGCCTTTCTGTGTGCCGTTTGCATGTTCTCTCTGTGCCTGTGTGGGTTCCCTGGCTTTCTCCTGCGTGCATGTTCAGGTTAATTGGTGACTTTAGATTGTCTCTGTGTGTCAGTCCTGTGATGGACCGGCGACCTGTCTGGAGTACCGACCATCACAACATGATAGAAAGGTGATTTATAGACTGTTTGACTTGGTAGGGTTAAATTGTTGAATGAGAGCCAGCTAAAAAGCAGATTTTATTTCGCTCTAAGACGGACGTCGTAGCTTTTCTGAATTTTCAACACATAAAATAAATGTTGGTGAGGATCGCAGCTGGTGAATGTATGCGCACCTTGAACATTTGGGCGGATCACTTTCCATGTAGCCGACTGGTTTATGTGCTGTCAGCTGTAACAGAGAGTTGCTTCCTGTCCTCCTGTATTTAGTAGAGCACGGCTGCCGTTTCAATAAATGCACCAAGGACGGAACATACAGACATCAGTGAAACTGCAGCCTGCAGAGACCGTCCCACCTCCTGCAGGGGAGCTCTCTTAAACCACCATCCTCTAAAAGGTCATGCTGTGCTTAATTACAATTTGTAGATTACTTTATCGATTAAATTATATGACTTGGGAAAAAATATGTACACAGGTGTGTTTTTTGGGGGAGGATAGTGGGGAATTTTTCATTGTTTACATTTTAGTTTTAGTTTTTCAGAGTAGTTGCACGTACATTTTGCACACAGTAGTCGGACCCTTCTCATCAATGGTGATGTCATCCTCACTTTCAAAGAGCAGCGGAGACATTGGCCTGCAGATATTACTAACACGCAATTTGTCACACATTAAAATATTGCTGTCGTTCTCAACTGAGCCTTTTAAGAAATGAGGGGACACTCTAAATTGGATTCACTAAACTGTGCCAAAAATCTGGAACATTATTTCTGATCACAAGAGACCTCCTGCAAATAGAAATGTAATGTCCTCCATACATTTTTCTGACACTCATTTTAGTCTTGGAACTCACATAAACACGTAACTGCAATTTCCAGCCACTAAACCTGCCATTCCCGCTGTCTGCTGTGGTTTGTTGAGTGTCCTAACTAAGAACAAACATGCGTATCAGAAGCTGCAGTTGCAGATTTCAGGAGCATGCATGACAATATTAACATAATTGGATTGCAGATCAACAAGAAGTTATTTCTTGTTGAAGAGCGTCTTCAGCATACTCTGCTTTAATGGGCTCCGTTTGGAGGTCTGTCTAAGAAATGTGTGATTTTAGGAGCACCGTTTTACATCCTGACAGATACCAGATGGTGCAGGTGTCTTTTCCGCGATGATATTTAAAATATAACTCAGTTATATAAGTGTAGTCCGAGACAATGGCATAACGTATGAGGATTTTTGTTTTTCAAACACCTGTCTGTCATAAAATATCTAAAAGGAAAATCTTTAAGGTTCGGCTTGGTTGCATCACCAGAACATGCGTTTATTAGAAAGTAAAGTCATCCATGATGGTAAACGGCAGACGACTGGAGAACGTTACCGGATTAAAGGTGTGATTGGGTTTCATGGTTGACCCGTTCCCTTCAACCATCCATCTTTGTCATTTCATGGTTTTGGTCAATACCCAGAAGGCATCCGTCACTGGGTTGACATATAGAAGGATACAGAGACCAATCTGGATCGTGGGAGGGGCGCTGGGTTACCCAGACAGAACCAGCGTGCTAACCACCGCGCCGCCGTGCCGCCAGGACATAAACACAAGATTATCAAATATTCACAAAACAAGACTAAACCACACTAGCAGCTCAATGAAGCTGAATACAGCAGCGCTTTTTGTGTGAGTCAAATTTCTGGAGAAGATGCAATGATGCTTTTAGATGAAAGATCAGGGAATCGCCAAAGTTCAGTTTTTTCAATTACAATTCTTCTTAAAAGGGTACATGAATGTCTGCATCAAACTCCACGGCCCTCCATTCAATAGTTAGAGTAGAAATATATCACTCACACCCTGCAAACCTCAATCTTGCAGTACTTGAGGAAAATGTGGAGGGTAATCAAAGATATTAGCCTTTGGTAAATCTGTGTAATTTCATGGATATCTAACTCCACGTTGTTCAAATATTTCAGTCTGGAGCTAATCAGAGTTCTGATATACAGACAATGCACTTCCTACAGCAGAGGTGCAACTGTGGATAAAATGTTTTGGCCATTAAAATCTGATACTAAAAGCAACCGGGAGGGAAAGCAGCAGGAGGACCCGCCTGGTAAATTCTGCCGTACTACAATATGAGCTATTACTTCAAGTCACCAACAGCCTCTGGTGAAGAAACGGTGACCAGAGGACAAGGCAGGGAGACAAATAGATGGCAGAGTTCATTAAAGCGCAGTAGACCTCAGATCTACATCGAGCCGAACCTTCAAACATCAACCAAATCAATTCTAAGCAAATCAAGTCAACGCAAATGTGACCCAGACCAGAAGGCTCAGCGAATACGGTGCAGCGGCTTTGAGCTCAGAAAATGTCAAGTACTCTCCCCAGAAGTCAATCACAGAGAAAACATGGACAAAAAGAGAAGCAGCTAAGAAAACAAAACAAACAAACAAACAAAAAAAAAACAAAAAAAAAAAACAACAGATCGAGCAGTGCTGGTATCAATGTCTAACAGAGCTTTCATTCAAAGTGTTTCATGTGTATCATCACATTAAGGTTATAAAGCTGTATGGTTTGGCATGAAGAGTTGAGCTTGAAGTTCTTGCTTTTGAAAACGGGACCATCAGGGAAAAAAAAAAAAAAAAAAAAAAAACAGTCACGGTGCTTTGATGAGTGCGATAATAAACTATGCATGGAATTCAGCGCAAACTGGTGTTTATTTTCTCAGAAGGTAAGCTGAAAGGTCATCTGTATTCAAACGTCTGCGTGGCTGGTATCAAGCCGTGCGTTCCCTCTGTGAGGCTTGTTACATAGTTGTAGTGTAAAAATCAATCCACTCAAATAATTGATGTTTAATAATTCATAAGCTGATTGTTCCTGCAGCACCGTGCTTAAAGGACTTGTTCAATGTGGTGGAAGGTCAACAAATGACTTCTCATACCTTCAATGGCCACACTAATAAATAAAACATCAAATAAGAGCAATTCCTCCGTTCTGTGTCAGCCCCCTGAACAAGATTGTGGTAGAAAGGGCCTTTTTTCATTCAGGCACAGTATCAGAAATGAGTGGTTAAGGTGTTGAGAGGCTAACTACAGTAAATGCTTACAGGCCACTTTACCTGACAATTACTCAGCTTCTTCGCCCCTGTAATGGCTGTCCATTTCAGAAACGAACTGAAGGAGCACTGCTGACACATAGATGTTATTACTTGGCTGAGCAACTATTTGGCTTGCCGTGAAAAAGTAAGTGATAGGATTCGCCACGTGAGATGCGTGAAATTAGCGAGTGAGCAGGCCAGAAAGATGTGCAAGGAAAACCCTCTCAGCTACAACTTTAACGTGGCATGCAGAACGCAGCAGTGATGATTTACCGTGATCCATGGACACAGCTGCATGCTATAAGCAGCAGTGAAGGGCAGGGCCGTAACGGAAGCTTTGACACTGCGGACGGCCGTTCATTCTGTGGAAAGTGCTAACAGGCAATACTTTTGCCTTGACCGAACAGCAAGCAGGTCAGACGTGTTACTGATCATGGCGCGTGATGGGAGGAGGCGCCCTGCGTCTGCTGCACTTGCATTCAGACAAGGAGTTCTGAAGGACACCGCACAGCCACCGTGTGGCTCCTCATCATCTTATTTCATCAAGGTGCCATACGGGCAACACAGCAGCAGTATATCTTCCCCACAAATGTTTTTTTCATTATTTCCTCATACTCCCCAGAATGTGCTATGAGCACACTTGGATGAAATGCTCTATCTCCTTTGGGTGCAATGTGACCATCGCTGCGCCCTCATAACACTGATGATGCTGCCGGAATGAGCGGAGAGCTGCGCCGCAGCAACAGTAAAACAACTTCCCTCTCGTACAAATCTGTAGACATTAAGGCGGCAGGACACGCCTCCGTGGAGACGAGGAAAAGCTGGGCTGTGTCTCCACACATCTTAAACACATGCTCGTTGCTCTGAAACATTATAACAGCCGCTAAAGATGGGGCTGTTCTACATGTGCGTTTGCTGCATGCCCTCGGAGCATGTTTGAATCTGTGACCTCCACAGAAATCATGTGAAACTCAGGAACGCAGAAAAACAAGGCGCTTTTGAACCAGTCTTAGTTCCACTCTTGCCTTCTTTCTGGCTGACGTCGTCTTCCACTGTTAAATGTAGACTTTGTTGTGAAGTAAAGAATCACTTCACGTGCCAACTCTAACACTGAGCACAAGAAGTTTCTTTTATTTGAATCAAATGGTTCACAAGATGATTTTGAATATTTCCAGTCAATCTTTATTCCTGCTGAGGGTAATTTTATTGATGATTAACTGCCCACGGCCACAGCCAAGAAATAGCTGCCTCGCAGATTGGCTATCTTAATCTGAACACTTTAGTTTACATTAGAAAACGATTTTCCTGCAGTGATGTGTGAGAATCTTTAGTCACAGATGACGTCAATCTTATTTTTCAAAGGTTCATTTCGTGTACAGAATTTGGAATTGCTTGAGCGACTCGTTTTTTGTTTTTTGTTTTTTTCCAAGATCTAATGCGATAATTTGTTTAAACTTTTCTGTTTGTTTCTCACAGCGTATTATAATATTGTGCTTTCTAGCGTTTTAACCTGCAGGCATGCACAGACCTCTTCATCTCATCTGTATCACCTCAGCACATGAGCGGTGATTAACCACCCACACATGACCTTTACACAGCATACACGCAAAACACAGCTCGGAAGCGTATGGTTGATTTTGAGACACTGCACCTCATGGAGGTGTGCGCTAAAATAAGAGCCGCTGGTGCAAAAAAAAAAAAAAAAAAGGGGTGGGGGGGGCAGACTAGCATGACCATGCTGGAGTAAATCATCCAGGAAAGCTCCACGCTACAGAGAAACAAGGCAGAACTGTAAGAAACTGGAAATATTCTTATGTGAAATGATGATAACGTTTTCTCGATCCTTCTTTTAACAATGACACAAACGGTTCATCCAAAGCAGGGACCTTGTAGTCTCGGGGAGGTACAGCATGAAGATCACGTGTGTCTGAGATAATTAGGTGCTTATAGGATAATTGAAAGAATAGATCAGGTCAGAAAAAAAACAAAACCAAGCTATATTCATTTTTCTTGAGTTTGTTTGACTTTTAGAAATGAACTTTTGAATGACGGTTTCGGCTCCAGGGAGTAATAATTTTACTACGTATGTACAGAGTTAAATTTGACTCCACCTCTGTCAAATACATTACAGCTATAAATGGTCTGATGCTTGACTCTGGGAGAAAGCACCAAGTCACGAAGCTGAATTACACTGTGCCGATATTCGACACAATTTTCGGCAAAGAACCAATACTTTGCCTCGTTTGAGCTCCTTTCCAAAGAATCTATGAGCCATCTCGGCGCCCTGTGCATCCCACCTTTCATTTACTAATTTATGCTTTTTACTGGCACAGAAACGTCTGCGAGGTTTGTGACACGAAAATTCAGAGTGGGGACTGAACTGCCTAATTGCATGACTGAATAAACAGACCGCAGGTTTCAGAAATTAGACCCTTCCTCACACGAGGCAGCCGATGTGCAGTGGATGAGCCAAACTAAAAAAAAAAGTGTTTGGCCTGTGATATAAACAGTGAAAAGACAGATGACAGTGAAGTTGACAGTGATGGAAAACCTCTCGTCTCTGAGTGTGTATGAGAAAAGTAGCACTCTGGCAGTCGAGGGCATTTCTGGAGCTTTAACCCAAAGTAGAAACCTCGTAGAGACAAGGGGAAAGGCTTGAACAAAAAAAAAAAAAATAAAAAATAAAAAAAGGCTCCTGTTTATGTGCAGGTGCCTGCAGGACAAAGCGTCTCCTTCCTCCCATTGAGCTGTTATCCACATCTTCCAAAAGCCTGCTACGTCTGCTGAAGGGCAGCACTCGGAGAATATAACCTTTTCAACTCGGCTTTTAGAGTTTGTCAAATGATCTATTTTAAGATGACAGGTGCTTTCTTTTTTGTAGAGTACCACTTCTATTCCTTTCGTTGTCTGGATGAGCCCAAAGCACACACAGAACGAAACATGGGTGAAACATTTCTGAGTGGGAAACGCAAATAATGCCAGAGAAAGGGAGATGAGTGGGGGGGAAAAAAAAAAAAAAAACAAAGACAAGGAGAGAGGGAAAAGAAATCATATGTGTCTTTGGACTGAAGCATGAGCAGGCCAGGTCATAAACACAGACAGAAACCAAACATGGTCCAAGTAGACTTGAGGAAAAATCCATTTTGTGTATTTTGGACAAACTGAGGCAGACCTTTCATGCCTTCTTTACCAAATCAAATCATCTCAACAGGAGCATCGCCAGCCGTCTTTCATCCAACTTGTATGAAACCAATGATATTAACATCAGTTTCCCAGATCCACACCAGAGTCCTGAGGTAAGTTCAGTCGTCTTCGCTGCTAACTCCGTCCCCCAGCTCTGTCACAACACATCTCCCGTGTCATAATCAAAATATCTCTGATGACAAGACTTATTGCAAACATACTCGTGTAAGTACACCAAAGTCCACTCGCATCATGTCAATATCTTCAGCCTGCTGGTCTTCATTAGCAGAGGAGCTTTTGACTAACTGAGCGCACAAGTTTACAGTTTCCCTTCGCCCATTTTAAAGAAGTGCATTTGTCATTTGGTCCATAATGAGTTAAACCTGATATAGAATAGCTTGTCTTCTTCTCTCGACAGAATATCTAAGAAATACAAGAATGTTTTTGCATTATACATTGATACTACTTTCCTTGATGTTGTTAATGTTCTTTCACACAAATTAAAGCCTTTCATTAATATCTTATATGTCGCCTTAGAGGCAAAACCAAGGACATAAAAGGCTTGCAAGTGACTGCAGGACCGACTGAAGGGGATGCAAATTAATGTGTCAATACCTCGATCAGCTAATTTAAATCCTGAAATATAAAAGTGAAGTTGAGTTCTCAAAAATTATCTTCAGTGTACACACAGTGTGCAACATCATGGACAATGTACTGGGAAAGAGCGCCGGAGTCCGTGTACACAGCAGCTTCAAAGATACGGTGTTTGTTGGCAGAGCACACAATCACACCGGCCTGCAAATATCAAGTGGGATGCAAAGGGAGCCAGAAAATGGGGTTTTGCTGAGTCATTAAAATGCAGCTGAATTGCAACACAGCAATTGTGGCCACCGGAAATAACACGAAGACACATGGCAGCGATCAGAAGGTAACGCTGAGACAAAATAAATGTTAACAGCACATTAAGAGCTGTTAGTCACACCTCTGGTTATTTTCTGCAAGGCTGAAAACATATTCTGCTGATAGGTATGGACGGTTGAATTAACGTAAGACGTAACAAGAGCGGAAGCGAGATGATGATGGAGCACTGATGTTTCTGGATCGCATTCTTTGTACGCGGATGACCGAAAGCCTTTTCTTGTCATGAATGCAACATATTTTAAATCCTGATTGTGATGGAAATGAGCTTCAACTGTTAGGATTAAACAAGGTGGCCAAAAACAAACAGTTTTTCAGCAAGTGAAACAAACTGAAACACGTTGAACTGTTCTCTGCAGCCGGTCAGTTCAGGGCTGAAGCATACTCAGGACAAAGGTTATCTCATTTAATACATAGGAGTTGGAGAGGCGCCTGGGACTGACACACACTCACAGCATAGCATGTTTCTCCTAAATAGATTACATTTGGAGGACGCATACAAACACCTGAGGCCAACATTTAGGAAAAAGTTACTGTTTCCAGTTCGACAAGTAATTATTTTTCTTTACTATATACCTGCTGTTCAAATCGTCACAGGTGGAGCAGCAGCCACTCCAAAACCGCCGGAGGCGAAGAGCAGCCTGTGACGGAGAGAAGATTGCTGCAGCATTCAGAATGCCGACACTCAGTGGCGGAGACAATTAGCTGCAGAGCTGCAGAGATTCACTGAGCCCCTGAGAGGACAGCCAGGAGTCGTTCTTATTCCTGTCACACAGCCCTCAGCTCAACAACACTCTCCTCACACACAAGCCACACTGGCAGAGAGGGGGAAGGAAAAAAAAATGTAATGTCCAACAAGACAGACAGGGCAAGGAGGTGATGCCTTCACACGGAGCAGCAGCAGCAGCTATTGAGAGATTTTCACTGTCTATTTGACGATTTAAGTTGCCATTTTTCTTCCTGCACTGGTAGTTTATCTCCTAACCTTGTGAGTTTTAATTTGCTTCGTAAGCCAACAGTCACTGGCTGACAGTTTACAAGGCTGCTGGAGGAAGGGAGCTGAAGTGCAGCGTGACACATCGGTCCAACCGGAGCTGGATATTGCATTTGAAGACAAAATCATCGCACACAGAGGCCTAAGCAGGCTCATTTCTCAGGGCGGCGCCCGCCGCCACCGTCTGAGCTGAGCTTCTTCTCAGGGCACAGGCCAAGCTAAACCCAACAGCCGTGCCAGATTCCCCTTGTAGGCCATTGTAAGCAGCGCGAGCATGGGTAATCAGCACTCTGCCAAACCGGCATCCAATGCAGCTGAAGAATGAGCAGTCCCCCGCCCCTCCCGAGTATTTGTCTTTACTGAGCCAGAAACCAAAATGAGAGGGATTTAAAAAAAACAAAAAAACAAAACGACAACTACATACACCATGAATGTGCCATCCCAGGTTTCCACCTTTTTAGCTTTTGGCTGTTCAAACGAGCAATGTTTATTTCTGATGGGTCTAGACTCGAAGCAGATCCATCATTCATTCGTCTTCAACTGCTTATCCGTTTGCGGGTCGTGAGGGGTGCTGGAGCGGGGTCACCAGTCCATCACAGGGCCAACAACCACTCACACTCACACTCAGACCTGCACACAATTTAGAGTCACCAGTTAACCCGAACATGATGAGGAAACCCACGCAGGCAAGGGGAGAACATGCAAACTCAGGCCTGGAACTGAATCCACGACCACAGATCCATCGAATGCGGTTTACTTCCACTCTTATTTGAAGGATTTTTTTGGGCCTTATGAATTCAATATTTTATCATCAGTAAGCAAGAAACCAGAAAAAAAAATAAATAAATAAAAAAATAATTCTCGTACAAAAGAAAATCTGTTTTCTTACACAACATACCAAGCATACACAACAACCACAACAGCGAGAAAACAGTTCACATTCTTTCTGACACCCATACACTACAGTCTTCCTTTTGCTGAGACCATCCTGACGAGAGATCGCCTTCAACACTGTGTCCAAATGATTTCGAAAGCTGTCTTTTGTACCGATCAAACCTGAAGTAAACAGTGCAGTTCCCCTCACCGGCACATTTGGTTTTACAACCTCCAACGTTGTTGTTTGGGTTCATTCCCATCACTCTCAGCAACGTGATGTCCAGCTGCGGTTTTCAGCGCAAAGCCTCTTATAATCCACAGTACGATACGCGCTGAGCAGGCACATTAGTTGGTGAACGCAGTGCTGCACTTGGCAGCCAAAGATCCAGACATTACATAGCACAGCAATCGCGGCTCACCTGAAGGCACAGGAAGGTGCATCATGAGCGTATTATTCTGCTTTACACTGGCATCAGAGAAGCATCATTACTTCCTCCTCCATTGTTAACAGAAGATTGTGCCTCCTTTTCATTTATTTGATGTCTTTATGGCTGTTGGCAATGTGTATATAAGTGTAGGAAGGAAAAAAAAAAACAGATACAGATGTTTTTTTTTTTATTCTAAAGAACTCTTTAACAGAAGGCTTGAATCCTTACCTTACTGCTCTCCTTGTGTCTGAGTGTTATACTCGATGCAGGAAAGACGTGCAGTTAGAGCTCATGTTACTGGCTTAACAGCACAAGTGAAAAGATTTCATGGAGAACATAAACTTCCACTACAAGACTCTCAATTAAAAGCTCCACTACTTCTGAAAATTGCATCAGTCTGACTGTGCTCTGAAGAGGAGTCTTAAATGGAAGCAGACTGCTGAGCTCACGTATTGCCAAGCCTCTAAAACAACATGCACTGCGTCACTGAGGAGTGGGGGTGTGACACATAAAGCCAGATGTCCATATCATCAATGTCTGAACTGACATCTGAAGGAGAAACGTTAATGTATGCAGGTCCAGGTCCAGCATGTAATATCCAGTGAGGTCTGTCACTTAGAGCTGCAACGTCTCTTAGTAACATTCAGGCTTGCTAAACATTCATAATGACCAAACTGCTGCAATATTGAATAAACGTCAAATGAGCAAACGGTCTTGGAGCAAGTCGGTTCAACAAAACGTGGAGATATTGAGAGAAATTTGGGTTTTGAGGCCTCGGCATCATGAGCAGACTCTGTTGTCTGTTAGGAACAGAGCAATTATAGAACCTTTGAGTTTGGATGCTTTCTCAACATCTTTGGCCTGGCTGGTCACGAAGTGGAGCAATAACATGACTGAACCTGGAAAGATAATAACCAGCGCTTCGGCAACATATAAAACTTGTATATATAAAACACAAAAATTATTGCTCTGTGAGAAAGAGTTATTTCTGACCAATTTTATATTGGCACTCTGAAAAAATCCCCAAAGGAGATACATACAAAGTCAGGCTGTCAAACAGTATATATAAATCGTCCATTGCTCCTTTACTTTTGTGTTCAGTTGAAAATTTAACTTTCCACACTGAGAAACACTCAAAAGCAAAAACAAAGCACTGAAACGCAGATTGTTGTCGTTCACCTGGATAACATAGGAGGCGTTAGGAGGCAGGAAGCTGTGTCGAATGGACAAAATAGCATGAGATTAGAAAAAACTAACTAAGTTTTTATTTATCTCTGATTTTATATTCATTTTCCTGAAAAGGGAAGGAAAAGTACATTGTCTTTAAAAGTACATAGCCCCTTTAATGATGTGTCATTAGCACTGCCCTTTATTGTCTTTCTTTTAGTAATTTTTCTGTATTTCTTTATTATTACTACTTAGTCAACTGCAAGCTAAACACAGTTTTTCATTCCTGACAAAAACTTGAAATCATACTTGTGTTTGGCCCAACAGATTATTTGCAGGTTTTCCTGTCAAGGCTCCAACATCCTCCAACAATTAGCGGCGTGCCTCGGCTCTGAAAAAGTCCCATCACTGCCACACATTATGCTTATTCTATGGTAATAATTGAGGCAACCTAAAATCCAAATGAGTATATAATCTTTTTTTTTTTTTTTTTTTTTGAACAAGAGAGAGCTTTTCTCATCTTGGTTTTGGCAGCTTTGCAGTCAGAGGATACTGTGTAGTTAGGCTTGAAAGAGTAAACAAAACAGATACAGCAAAAATGCAAGGACAAAATTAGCATTTTGAAAATCAGTGGAAACTATACCCTTGGATGAAAATAATGTTGCTGATTTATCACATAATGAACAACCCAACAGCCTTCACCAACACGTGCCAGAACTCACCATAAGCACTTTCATTGTTTATCCTCAGAAGAGCAAATTAACGATCCGTCAAGCGGGAGTGTAAGAAACTGGGGCCTTGCGTTTTGTGCAAAGTCAGAACTCGCTGACTAATTAATGAGTGACAGGAGCTGAGCTGCAGCTATACGGCAGAGAGGAGACGTATATGATGTGTGAGGCAGGGGCTTAGAATGGCGTTAGTCAAACGTTTTGGTTTTTTTTTTCTTAAGAAAAACAAATTTTGGCACAAACTTAGCCGCATCATCTGCGGAGATCAGATCCCGTGTCAAGGCTAAAGCATATAAAGAGTGAATGAACTCTTCAAATTTGAAGTGCTTTTTGCTTGCTCACGCCATTTATCCAGAGAGGCGAGCCAGAGAAGTTGGACTGACGCGTTGACGGAGCGAAAATTCACGGCCGTCGTAACGCACCTCACTTTTGTTAGACTTTACGTAAAATCTGAATAACATCCAGTCAAAATAATATTTCTCCGTCAAATGCGAAATGTGCTGACCTTCCCTGACCCCCCCGCCCACAAAAAAAAACAAAACCCCAAAACAAAGCAGGAAGTCTTCAAACTATCTTAACACAGACACTTTATTTTGTACTTAACATCCCCTCTTATGTCTCTTACAGGGAGTCCAGCACAAGGCCACATGATGCACGTCATTCATTCTCTGTCGCTCTAACTTGCCTGACTCTGAAACTCACAATGAAATATCTCTGAATGAAATGTCTTAGTCAGCCTGAGTCTGTATAGCACAGTGGCTGAATCACGATGGTCAGCTGAATATTTCGTGGAATGCAGTTATGAATTAGCTGAAAAATGTGTTCGGAGCAGAGCTCTGGGCTGACCGGGTGTGACTGGATTATTCTTCACTGCACCACAAAAACTACTCTAAAGGCTTCCTGGGACAAAACGCATCCAGCAAATACTAATCTCTGTCTAAAGTAAAAGACAAGATGTGATGTTTTATCTGACAATATATATGTGCTCAAGGTAACACCTGCTGGCTCCTGTCAGAAATCCTGTCCTTTATCAAAACAGCCTTGTCATGAATAATGTGTTTCCAGCGTTTTTCTGACTGAAGTACAAGTAACAAGCGTGGCGTTGAGAAATCAGGGGATATGAAGTTAATGTCAACTCTTTCTATCTGCCAGCTCTTCAGCTCTCAGTCTTCTGCATTATACCCCACCTTCGGACACCTTGTGCATTTTTAATTCCCACCACCCATGACCTCTCTGCAGATGTATGTGCTGACATCATAATGCTTAGTTTAGCTCTTCTAAAAAATGTCATTGACTTACGTAAGAGCTGGATCTGAAGGACGAGAGGATGATAAGTGGGAGTCATGGATGGAATGAAGACATAACTTGATTTTAAGAATATACAAGAACATTTTAGCTGATTAGACATACCATTTCACTTACGTATATATACTGCAAAATTTCCGTTGCGTTCGGTTGACTGCACCGCTGCCAGAGACTCACCTGGGGCTCTGTCTCAGCCCTCCATTCTCTCCTCCTCCGTCCTCTCTCCTCTCATTCTAGTCCGAGCTCACCTGATCTCATACATCCGCAACTCTCTCCCATTAGTGCGACCCTAGGGCCCATGACTTGCTGCACACACATAAATGTTTGGTTTGGCCGAGGGAACAGAGTCGGAGGAGAGGGTTCACTCAGGCGACAAGGTCACTCTGACCTCTGCTGAAGCAGGAAGTATGCTTGGCCCTCTGGGATGCACTGTCCTGTCTGTGGCAGTACCGGCTAGTTGATGAATTAGGTAGCTGAGGGGCAGAGTGCATTTCTCAGCCTTCTTGAACTTGAAACAACCTGGCTGGCAGGGACGGGGCTTAAGATAAGGGAGCCAGTTTGTCCATTTACGCAAACAACCAGCTTGATGCTGACCTGATCCTGATCCTTCGCATCTGCATATACGTTGTTTTCCTGTGGGCAACTATCAAAGCCATCCATTGGGATCCAGCCTGCTGAAAATTGGGCTACTGGAGACTGTTAACCCCATTTAAATAGTGCCAAATCTTTTAAGGACTAACCTTCCCCAAGGCGAAAACCAAACTAGGGTAGAGGAGGCGACAAGTGGAGGAGACAGCTGCAGATTCTCAGGAGGAAATCTCCAATTTATGGTCATCAAGGTTATTTTGCACCATTAAAAATGGTGAAACTTCACTTATCACTTGGTGCCATGCCTCGACTAAAAATCCAAGTTGATATTTCATGATTCATCTGAGTCACAGAAACATGAGGCCAGAAGAACGATGAACTTCGACTAAATCCACGTGAACGGATGGAGGAACGGACAACCTGGAAGTGTAATAACTCTGGCCCTGCCTGCAGCTGGAGCGGAGGCATAAAATGCAGCTAAGAGTCCAATTTAAGAAAGCGAAACTATCAGATGTTTGCGTCCCCCCCCAGCCTAATTAAAGTGGCTAAAAATGCATGAGAGCCTTTTATGGTCCTACTGCAGCGCTATGGCTGAAACATAAAAATGCAGGACATTAAAGAGAGGTGGCACTCTGCCTTTCTACATAAATTGTGTTTAGATAAAAAAAAATATTTTAATTATGAGTCCTACACTGCACTGTCTTCTATGAAAATCCTGATAATTTTGAACATATGGTGAAGCTCTTGTTGTCAGAAGAGTTAGGAGTGTGTGTGTGTGTGGGGAGTCACTGTTGGGCTGCCGCAGAGCTTGGCCAAACACCAGCTTGACGACAGCAGCTGGAGAGTAGTGATGTAATAATCTTGTTGCCATGGAGACCCGTGGTTCCCCAGCATCTCCAAAAAATTCAAGGGCGGCGGAAAGTCACTGGGCTGGTTGGCTTCACCGTAGCACTGCTGCGACGAGACGATCACACACGGACAGACGTGACAGAGGAATCATCGAGCTAATGCACGCAAACTTAATGAGAGCTCGTCATGTTGCCCGAAATCCGATTTAAAGCCTGATTTTTAAAAGTGCAATACAACTAAGACAGGATTGTCATACGCCATTCATACTCAAAGGGGCCAGAAAATGTTTAAAAAGACTATTTACTAAATGAGAAAACCACAGCGGTGGGAAGATTTTCAAGTAAAAAGGTCAGAGCTTCAGGCTAAACCGCCATGACCATGTCAGCTTTTGCTGTGTTGGGATTGCCTAAATCCTCAGCCAGAGAGGTCAGTCAGTAAATCTTCCAATCAAGCAGATGCTGGGAACACAGTTGGGGAGGGGGGGGGGGGTAGAAAACCTGCTTTTCAGATGATCCTCCACTGCCTTTCATCATATCCACCAATGCAGAGCAAATGTAAATGTGGGAAACTCTTCCTTCCTATTCGCCCTTAATTGAAGCAGAGAAGTCACTTCAGTCTTTTGATATAGATGATTCGGATCCAGATGAGGCTCTGGAGAGACTGAAAAATTGGCTGAGACAGTTAAAGAAGGAAAGCAATGGGAAACAAAGGCTGGGTGTGGGCCCCAGTAGCCTCCCTCTCTTCTTCAGTATAAGCCCAGGGATTGTGGAAATGAAGTGCCTTGATGTCTGACACTGAGAAACCACACTCTGGAATCTAATTAGATGTCTGTTTGTATTAGATATCAGTCACATGGAAATTATTTTCCTGCCATTAAAAATAATATTGTTTGAGTATATATTTTCTCGGCCGGACTGCTGGACATAGAAATCCTCCTCATCCAGTTTGACAGCTACAAATTCAAAGACATGCCACCACTTTAGAGGAAGAAGAAAGGGGTTTTTTTTTTTAGATACGTGTGTTGGCTACACATGCAATCATCTAAAAGAGCAATAGAATAATATGTGAAAGAGCAGGAGCTGCCAACGGTGAAAAACACGGTTTAATAAAGCTAAATAATAGGGCTGCTTACTGTTCAACGTTTGTTTGAATGTCTAGAAAATTAAACATATGTAACGGCTCATGCACTAAATTTGACGTAATCTCACTGATTGTCCTGTTGTTTGAGGGAGCATGGCTTATCTAAAGTTCAGCTTTCACCGAGCCCTGCGAATCACGTGCCATGGAGTGATTTGCCCCCAGCTGGGGCTAATCATCCTGGCTGGGAGGTAGTTTGGATGGGCCTCAGCTGAATGTGCCACCAATGCCACCAGCTGGCTCGTTGTACGGTATTATCTGTGTTTCATGGTATTGGTGTGTTTTGTGAGGTCTTGATTTGACTGTGTGAAAGTGTTTTTCTTTCAAGATCCTCTTCAGTGACTCCCACTTGCATTTATTTTGAGACCTGCTGTTTTTGTCGGTCTATCATTTTTGATGAATTAGAATTTGTGGGGCGGTTGTATTGTATTCCCACATAAAGGCCTTTTAGAAAACATGGGACTCTTTTAGTTGGTGACGTGTGCAGTTTTTTGTTTGCAACCTGTCATTTATTTATTCTTTTTTATTATTTTCAGGGACTCTAACAGTGTTGATGTGTGTTTTGGGCAGAGGCAGTGGCCAAAAGTGATTGTTAGTAGAATCAGGTGTGAATTTACAACACACTGTGGGAAAGCGGAGTAAAGACACGCTTTCAAATTAAAAGTTAAACAATGATCCCAAGGCACATTGTTGACTTCCAAGATTCATTTTGTAAAGAAACATCCAGTAAGAGTTTAAAATTATGTTGACTGCTAGAGATCAATCCTGCTAAAAAAAAAAAAAAAAAAAAATCAATGACTAATGAATGTTCAGTGTTTTGACTCTTGATTTCTCAGGTGAAATAAGTGACGCTGGGCTCTGCAACAAATTCACAAGACTGTCTGGTGTTTTTATGTCCAGTAGCTTTGAGGACATGGTTAAAAGAAAAAAAAAGAATTTATAAATAGTCATTGGGGTTACTTTATATACTTTAGCTTTACTTTGTGTTAGATAGTATTTTACAGCTGCCTAAAAGCCCTGAAAACCAATTCACTCAAAAGTGATGGGGAGTTAACAGTTTGGGTTATTTCACAATTTTTGCTGTATTTAATTCTATCTACATTTTTGTCAAAGGCTTTAACAGCGTGGCATAAAAGTGAAATTAAAGTCAAACTGACTTTATATAAATAATAACTTTACCAGAGTTCCTCTGAGTCAGTTTGACCCCTTTCGTAGGCTTCAGTTTAATAGAAAGGCCGCTCTCACATTGCAGGTACAACTGTCTTCACAATGAACGTCGTGAAAGTCAGACTCTTGCACAAGATGAAGAGATTTCATCAAGGCCGAAAGCCAATCGAGCCAATCAGACGTTGAAGGGACGCCCGAGTACACGTTTCATACTGTTGCCATCTGAGCTGCAGCGACTGATGAAAAATGTATCTGGAACAGATCCATTACCTGCCGTGTTGCTAATGGCAGAATGTAAGGGTCGATCTGTTTGTGTTACAGTGTGTGTGTGTGTGTGTGTCTTTCTCCAGCAGATATGTGCGCGCACACAGTTGTGTCCTATAGAAAACCTGAGACAGAATCTAAGAACAAGCAGTATTGTTTGGTTGCATGCTGTCACGGGTCAGAAATAACTCGTCATTTTATCTGGCATTTAAGTGTGATGAGCTGTGATACAAAAAGCCACGCGTTATTAAAAACAAGCACACTCATCTTGTCTACTTGCCTCTGCCCTATAATTTACATTTACTCCATAATCATTTTTCAAAAACAAAAAGACTCACACTCTCTGTTCGCATGACAGATGGCCACACCTTCGATGGATCCTGTATGTAACTGAAAATACCATTTAAACTTTGACGCACAAAAAGCCTCTCCACTTTGAATAGCCATTTCATTTTCAGACTGACTGGTATGAAACACAAAACATCAACTGATTCATGCAGTCAAAGTCAATATAGGCCTGGGAGATGAATCCCTCTCCATGAGTCATTCTCATGCTGCCAGAGACGGCAAATAGATCCTGCAAGATAGGCCTTCCTTATATTTTTAGGATACGCACATACGCAGTCAGCAAAAGGCAACGCTGATCAGTCCTGTGCATCAGAACAGCACCTCTCCCCAAGACGTCATGAGATTACAAAGTAGTCTGTTAGCCTGCCTGCTCACTGATCACGCTACTTACCGAGCCAGAGCGGGCTCAGGAAACTGGGAGCAGCAAAAACAGACAGAGGTGATGAGGAGAGGATGGGAGGAAAGTCAGAGATGTGGGGACGCGACATCAGGTTGATTTTGTGTTTGTGTGCACACGGAGGAGCACGAGAGGGCAAGCAAGAAAGCAAGGAGGAAACCAGAGGGGCTCTTTGGCCGGCACTCGACTGAAGTGTGCGCCGCTCTGCATGTGGAAGTGAGCCGATGATGACAACAGTTACCCACAGTTAGAGAGGAGGAGAGGAGTGCTTAATATTCTGCACACGTACGGCTACTCCGCTATAGCAAGAGCTTAAAAATAGACCGCAGCAGACTTGTGGACCGATGAGACAGGGAGGTGGAGGCACGTACGATGAGGGGGGATCCAGACTGGTCAGGATGACGTGACAGGGCTGAAGGTGGACGGCTTTGACCTTGGTTATCATAATTATCAAAAACGGAGAAATGATCTGCTCAGATTGACCATCGCTGAAGCCGAAGCTGACCTAAAAAATGAGTACAAGTGTGAATAAGAAGAGTAGAAATAATAGAAAGAATAACAACTGTTTAAAATAACTTCAGTAACCGTGTAGTTTGTTTTTGCCTGTTGATAAATCGGCGGGAAGAAAACACGTGACTGACAAACCAATGCCGTTAAATAAATAGTCCAGGTATGTGTTGACCCTTCCGTGTCCTCCCTTCACAGATTTTACAACTAAATCACAACAATAAAACATAATAAGCTTCATCCATGCCTTCTAAAATATCTCTCAGAAATAAACGCCAGCACGACGTATTCAAACAGGAGAAAATGGCTACTTTGGCGCTTTCCCAAGCGAACTAAATCTACCTAACAGGCCATTTAAAGAGAACAAATTATAAATCCTGTTTGTTCAGTCTGCACAAAAATCGCTGTGTTAAATCAACAAGTTGTGGATTAAGAAGGCGGGGTGTGTGTGTTCAGAGGTAGTGACTGAGCCAAACTGGCTGTTACTTTCAGCTAGAGTATAAACAAGAATAGTCCTCATTGCTTGTTGTCAATTGAAAGAGTTGTGATTGCCAAAATGGCTACTGGAGGAAACAGAAAGAGGGAGACAAAGCCCCCGACCCACAAAAAAGCATTTATTCAGGAGATTTTTCCAAGCAGGCTCACTTCTACATTACTGATGTCGTAGTCGTATTTGTTTTCGGGGTGTTTGGGAATTAGTTTTAGTGGTTTCTGGTTTGAAAAGATGTGGAAAAATATTGCTTTAGATCACGTTCCTGAAGAGATAAACACAGATGTTAAGTACGAAAAGGACGTTTAAACTATTTTAATCACACGCAAAGCATACTGTGAAGGAAAGAGTTTAACTACTGGGGCGGACAAAAACACACATCTTTCCTCGTGAGCAAGCCCAAATCTACATTTAAATAAGAGGGAAACATTTTCAAGAGTTTTGTTTTGCAAAGATACTAAGTGCACTTGCTCACTTCAGAGTTACTCCTTTGTAAAACACATGAGACCAACCAAGAGGATTTAACAAACGCTCCCTCTCCCCCAAAGCCCTGGAAAAAAACATTGATAAGTCAAGATGCAATTAACATCAGTGTGAACTGTTGAACTGTGGCTGTCAAACCGGAACTGTTGAATATAAATCTGGATAGAGCTATCTGAAGGAGCTGAGAGCTCAGTCTTATTTCTGTTCCTATATATTCCGAGGAGGAGAGAACACCGACGGCGTTCACGATATGCCAGCTAAGAAAAGCTAAGAGGCCCCGGCAAATGAGGTAAAGTCAGGATTTCACACAGGAGACGGTTGAAGCTGAGGTCGTTCTCCTTATTTTTAAGACTTTGAAAGACAGAGAGGTGTGGAGATGAAAAAAAACAAACAAAAAAAAAAAACATAGAACTTCTCATCATGCATGCATTTTTAAAAATCAACCAAGGGAAATTATATGGAAATTGACATTATTTCACATAAAGAAATATGTTAAAATAAATATCAGCACTTTATCCAGAATGAAAAAAGGCTAACAGTTGAACGGGAGTTTGGAAACACAGAAACGATGTGTGTGTGTGTTTTTGCGTGAGAGCTCTAAATTTAAAAAGCTGCTGACCACTATATGGCACAATGACTTATGTGAGCACAGCGGAGTTTAATGTAAGCATTATGATCTTCTACTTTAAACCGCTTTTTTTTTCTCCTCTCTCTCTGCTGCAGCAAAAGCTGAAACCGGAAAATGGGCAGGCAGGAAACTATTAGAGGAGCACTGCCTTACTGAAACTGAAATGTTTAAATCACACAGCAGAACAAAGCCACATGTGAACATTTACACACTGATTCACGCTCTCTGCGTTTCTTACTGGGATGCTCTACATTATTAATAGCACTGTCAAAAGCAGAACTGAGTGATAGTTTCAACCAGAAGAAGCTAACGCACTGTTTCAGGACAGCACGAGCACAAAGCAGTTGCGCCTGGAGTGAAACACAACTGTGAGAAATCCCACATTCATAAAAGGTTATCTTTGTTGGAGCTGTTTAAAGTGTTGACTTCAACTTTACTGTGATCCGTGCTGCTGCATTTAAAGTGCATTACATCATACTGAGGCGTGTTTTTGAGATTAAGAGCTAAAACATAAGTCTGACTGTGAAAGCACATTCTTTCCCTTTGAATGAAACACACACATGACACAATAAAACCTGCTGTATCAGAGCTAAACTATAGCACTTATAATAGCATTGTATGTTAATAACAATATGCGGCTTCCAGCTCTTTTCTTAGACGAGCTCTCTGAATCCAGCAGCTTCATCCCACATTACAGCGCAGACAGCCACACATTCCCACGAGGAAATAAACAACACAAACACACACACACCGCCAACCGCAGCACATGGCCTGGGTTGACCCCACACAGACACCGGCGCTCCACATTAGTATGTGGTGAGCCTGAAGTACGAGCTAAACATGCACTTATGCACGAGTCTTTAAGGGTCCATCGAGCGTTACAACGTCGCAGCACATTCCTCTGCATGCAGGTGTGTTTTCGCCGCTCACAATGTTTCACAACGCTGCAACTGTACATCCCGTCTAAAAATCATGACAAAGCAGTGATTTTTGCACCTTCCATTGGATTCAGCTTTGAACTACGAGGTCCCTGCTCTTTCAAACAGTAGTGCATTTGCATTTTGTCTCTGTGCCGCAGAATAATTAGCAGACGTTGTACGTTACCCTTGTGACAGCACTGGAGTCATTACAAATATCTGCCTGGTGTAATGTCTCCACTTCTCTTTGTTCAATGAAAACCTTCCTCCCTAAAGCTCCTGCGTGCGCGTGCACACACAGACACACATATTCACACTCAGCGGATACTGTTGTCTACAATGTGTCGAGCCAGCAGGCAGTCTTGCAGGACGTCAGCATCTGTATGTAATGAAAGCTTTTTGCCTTTTCTTTACAAGGCACCCAACTCATTCTCCCCGTGCTCACATGACCCGCAAGAGTTCTTGCAACCATTTCATATTTCTGCATGGATTTGCATGAATATTTTTCAGAATAAGATCAGATTGTGCAGGTGAACCGTTTGTTTGTTTTGGACGCACACCATTACAGTTACACTGCAGACAGCCGGGTGAAGTGAAGCCATATACATATATACACTCACACTTAAGAGTACCCTGGTGGTGTCTTCATTAATATGATGATTAAAGATCAACTGTTGGAAGCAGAGGGAACTGGCTCATGAATAACCCATGAGGCCCATATCCGCCTAAAAATCACAACAGAGTGATTTCCCAGTTTAGTGAGGCTGACACTAGTCTACACTGAATCACCACTGAATCGTCTGAACTCTTCCTCTCCAGTGACGTCCTCAACTCCACAGCAAGCCGCTGCCTTTCCAAAATAAGTCTCCCCCTTTCAAGCGTGACATGAAAGAAGAGCGAAAAGAAAAAAAAACAAAACAAAACAGGAAGAGGCGCGCCAAAGAAGACACCAGTAAGAACAAGAGGCTCCTCTTTTATTTCTGTTAAGCCTTTAAAGATTTCCCTGCTGTACCAGCCTGTGCTAGGGAGAGAAGGATTTCTCTGTCAGTCTGATATCATCCAGCACTGAAACGCGAATATACATTCACTCTGCTAATCTTCAGAGCTTTAAAGCTGCTCTCAGCAGACATGGCATGCCAACCTCACCTACACCTATCTGCAGCTGGACCAAATTGGGAAACATTTGAAAAGATCTTAAAAAAAAATAAATAAATAAGAGAATTAAAAAATAATTAAGAGCCTCTGTTTCCAAACGTTTTTTGCTGCAGAGCCTTCTCCTTCCTGCGTGTATTCAATTCCCAAGCTGCAAATGCTCCCATGCAGGCAGTGGGGTGTTCGTTTGGATGGTCACAGTCTTGCTGCTGTTCAGTTCCCCACATTAAACCATAATCTCATTGATGCCTCCCGAATATGGCAGGGAAAGTACTCAATTATATTTCAGCCACAAAATTAAAACCAGCCATACAGGGGACTTACAGTCAAACAGCACTGGCAGAAGATCTGCAACACTCATCGTTACCATTTTAATTAAAGTGATGATGCTCAGCTTTATTTGATGAGCTCTGGACGAGATCGTCGCTTCGTTTCGTCATGAGTTTGTTTGGACCTGAGCAGCCTGGTCTTAGACAGCCGGCCGTCAACTGTGAGCAGTTTCCTGGGCTAATTTCTATCATTTTTTTCCTCAATGCATCAAAAACAACGGCAAACCCCAAAAACATAACTAACATCTGAGCCAACACACCTGTTATTATTATTATTATTATTATTATTGTTGTTATTAGCGCAGACAGTAAACATAAAATCAAGACCAGTGGTCCACATGGGAATACACCAAAACCAATATTTCAGTCCGGACCGAAGGGTTGGACTGGCTAAACAATCATTCCCAACAGCTAATATGCATTAAACATTCAAAACCGCTCGACACTCAATAACAAGAATAAGTGTTGACTCAGTTGTGTACTTATAGCGTTGACGGTATAGAACAAATGCTGTGATGTGTACAGCCTGCGGTGAAGTGTCTCTTGCATCCTTCTTGCTGTGTCACGTATAGTTTGTCTTTGCTGTGTCTTCTGCCGGTGTCAAGTTCAGTCAGGGCAAGCTCATTAATCTGCCCTGCTGCGGTGCAACTGGCTGAGAGTTGGGAGAGACTAAGACAGGGAGAAGAAGAGGAGGAATGAAAGTGAAAAAGGAACAAAGAGGGGATTTTGTGGAATTCAGGAGCTGGCCAGAGAAGAAGAAGAAGAAGAAGAAAAAAAAGCTTACAGCTGAAGATAATGGAGAAAAAGATACAAGCAGAAGTATGCAGAATTATGTTGAATTAATTAGAATCCCAGACATTAGAGTCCTTCAGAAACTGCAAAACAAGAAATCCAATTACACCACGAAAAGACAGTTCTCCCATGATGGCCGCTTCTGACCTCATCAAACACCTCCAGAAACACGTGTATGAGAGCCAACGTCGAATTTTCCACTGTTCACACAGACCGAAAACCCCGAAACCTCATCATTAAACACACAACTTCAGCCGCGTTTGCAGTACAGCTGCCTCCAAGGTTGAATAAACTTCAATTCACACCTGATTTTAAATCTCACTGCGGATGAGAAGTTATTAAGAATCTGAGTGGAAGGACTATTACGGCAATTTCATCATTTTAAATGACAGATGCCAAGCTGTCTGTCAGTAAAGAAAATAAAATCCATTGAGTTATTTGTTGTTAAACAATCATATATCGATTGCATTCAAAATGACGCATCATTAGGAGTTGTACAAATTGTTGGTATCAACGAAGGCTAATTCTCACTGACTGCTCAAAACAACCGTGTAATATCTTAGATTTAACAAATCGAGCACCTGAACTTCGAAAGTTTGGGAATAATCATAAATTGATAAAAGATCTCGCAACGGTCAATCTGTCAAGGACTATCACGGTGGTGTGTGTGCTCACTAAAGCATCCAGTTAGCGTGGCGAGCAGAGTTAAGGCCCTGACATCACCGAAGTCGTAGATATTACTGTCACGGCCAACATCTGAGCGTCCTAATCTGAAAGCACACCAGAGCCTCGAGGGGTTTATCGCGCCATTCCCTCACATTATGGATTAACATGTGATTTAACGGGGCGCTTTCACATCAGGAAGACATGTGTCTCGCAGATTTCAGCAGGGTGGCACATAGCTGGCAGCAAGGCTGATAAGCAGGAGCTCTTTTTAAATCACATCCTATTTTTACTCTAAATTAAGCCTTTACTCGTCTGAAATAAAGCTACTTAGGGAACCAGCATTCCCAGTCTGTGGATTATTCTGGGAAAACAGCTCCGTCTGAATCTCAGGCTGAATGTTTGGACGTCAGCTGAGATTCATGTTCATCTATCCAACAACATTATGCTGATTAGCGTGCTAAACATTTATCAGGCAAGGCTGACTGAACTTGCAAGGTCTTTTTTAGCCCCCCTCTTCATACAGTTCAAGGTGCTACGTGTAGCACCTTTAGCTGCGGTGTGAGAACCAGGCTATCAACAGCCCCTCGTTGGTAAGACGTCTAAAAATACAGACAGAATACCTCAAAGTATTTGCCATTTAGCGCCTTTAGCTTACACCTGGGAGCTTCCCAATTCAAGCAAAATTCTGTTATCAGCCGCTGAGCAGATCCAGATCCAGAGCTCAGGCTGAGAGCCGGGATCAAAGACGTCTTGACAGCAGTTGTTGAGTTAAGTGAGAGCAGACATGCATGTTCCAGCTGATCCCAAATTCAAAGATGTGAGCACAACGCACCCAAATCACAGGCAGCTCGGTTGTCCACTGAGGAAATCAGGTTTTAAGCTTTTGGCCAATGTTAAATACAGTAAGTAACCTATTGGTTAACATCACAGACTGCATTCTATCTAATGACAATCAGGGGACGACTGCAGTATTTGTACAAAGAAGTCTATGGAAAATGGCCTGACTTCTGTTGTCGGGCTTCTCAGGAAAATAATTTCCCGTATTCTGGGGCCTGCCAACAGGTGTTTTGACACTTTAATTGACTTTACAGTAAGAAAAATGGCAGGTAGGTTTTGTAACTACGTCCAGTCTGGTAACAATGAAAACGTAGGTTTTCACAGCTTCATTGATTTGCGTTTTCACTCAATAAACATGGAATGGATTTGTTGATGAAGTACTGGCACGGCACACTGAAAACAGCGCCGTGCACACAGACCGATGTACCCTCGTATAATGGAAGCTTCACCAATGCTGGATTTATTTCTTCAGTAAAAAGTTTTCCTACTGAGTTTATGTTCTCAATTCCTCTCAATCCCAGTGTCTTCTTCAATACACATAAAGTTGTTGGTGGTTCACAAAACCAACATGTGACAGCTTGTTGGGCTTCCATTTGGCTCATAAAGGTTTCCTGTCATCATTAAATGCTACAACTACTGACAGCAATCCAAAATTGGATTATATTTGGTTGCGAACACTATCTGGACAAAAGCTATAAGTTACATCCTCAAACTATCCGATGCACAAAGGATATTAAAGTGTCAAAAGCAAGCACATTCTTCCATTTAACAAGCTTAAAAGCCAACATCTATTATCTGTTTTTATTACCTCCGAATAGCGGCCTGGGTCCCAAGATAACAACATATCTACAGCTTTGGATCAATTGTCTAAAAAATCAATAGATGTTTATGCCCCACTCAGGGGGGTTTGCTAAAAAGGTGTGTGTTAGCGTCATCATGAACATGTTTTGATGCTGATTTTATCCTTTAACAAAAAAAAAAAAAAAAAAAAAGCACAAACCAAAACAGAATTAAGATTATCATTAATACATTTTTTGTCTATCAATCACTATTCATTTTTGCACAACATGAAATGTTCCCTTCTTTTGACAATCACAGATATAAAATATTCAATTATTAATATCCCTTTAAAAGTAATATCCCGAGCCAAAATTTGGCATCCTAAGTGTAAAGTAACAGATCAGGATAAATAGCGATTACTGTATTTAAATTGGCGGTCCAGTAAAGAATGAGAACTTTTATCAAAAAGCTGTGATAAGCACCTTCTATGTTTCTAGTTGTCTTCCTTCAGAGACAAAGACAAAGACAGCCACTTTGTGTTTGATTGAGGTTCAGCTTGGGTGATTTTAAATACCTAAACCCTTTGTCCAATTTTGGGTTAAGATAAGCCGTTATCAGTATCTAAATGTGTAAGCTGCCAGATGAAAGCAACATAAGCAGAAGAACAGGCCCGCCCGTGTATGAAAACAAAACATATTAAAACCTCTATTTCGAGTCTAGCGGTGCATAACATGGGGAAAACAATACGAGTGCAGGAAGGCCACTTAGGAGACAAGAGCAACTTATTTCAATAATGCATTCACAATGCAAAACGAGTGGAGCGCCTTCCAAGTCATGCATTTGGCTTCAAAGGAATCCTGCTAATTTCATTATTGAGCTATAAAGGATCTGAGCCGGTGCCAAGTGACTCAACCGCTTACTCATGGTGATGAGCTACGTCTCTCTGGATCAGTGCTATTCTATCATTCATCTTGTTTTCAATATCTCGTATGAATCTTTTGATTCACACTAAAATTTGTCATTTTGAGTATCTGAATCTAAAAAGTGGCTTGCTTCCTCAGATGATGAGCTGTTTGCAAAGTCTTAGAAAATTTTAGCTTGCCTGCTCCACAGCGAGACACCTCAACGACAAAGTACACAACGTGTGAGCTAAATCTTACAGTTCTGGTTATGGACGGTGAATTGAATGAGACAGACTGTATGTCACCTCAATAATCTCATTTAATTCAATTCAATGGAATGTGAGGCGCTTTGCTGTTTATTCTTCTCTTCTGTGTTTTCTAATGAGATCCTGCAAATTAATAATGCACTCCACATCTACACGATACAAAGTCATTGAAGGCGCATGTGCCAAACAAAATGTGGATCTGAATCATCTCTGCGTGTTCTTGGCTCTTTAATTACAGGGATATTCATTTGGAGACAAGAAGCACTCTGTACAGGTGCTCAGTAGCTTAAACATGACTCTCTGTTGAACAGGCGATGGTTAAAATCGGAAAATGAAACAAACCGTCAACACTTTTCAAGACAGAAATAATCAAATTCTGAGGCAAGTCATCTCTTTGTTGTGGAGACAACAGCGCAGCGTTATGTCTCTGAGTTACAGCGTACCATAAGAACAGTTCCATCACCAGGTTGGGGGAAGCTACGGTGCTCTGGGCCATGCTAATAAAGAAACCAGAAACGAACTGTGGATCATCGATCTTATTGGTGGCTTTTGGAGAACAACGGGGCTCCAGAGCACAAGAGAATAATAATCAGGAAAATCCTTTCAGTACATCAGAAACGTATCCTTGATCCGATCTGGCTAATGGTGGATCTGGACGAGGGTCATGCGGACACAGGATTATATTCCATTCTCATTTGCAGTGTAATATACTTGTGCGGGGCAGCTGATGTTTCAATCTGTCCAGGTGCTGTGCTCCTCATCTCCACATCTCCAAACTGCTCCCTCTGGTTTGCCTCCAGAATTGGCTCACACCTTCGCTGATGATCACTGCCAGCTTCATGTGGCTAATGATTCTCTTTCTCCTGAACCTGCTTTTCCTGGCTGCCTGACCCCCCCACCCCAGTGTCCATCAGGCTCTCCCCATACTGTCTAAGTGTCCTTTTTTAGCCCAACTGTCTGCACGGAGAGAGCGAGAGCACCTCGCATCCGTCTTGGATTGTGGCAGTATTGTGATGCCTGCGAACGTCCTAAAGGGCTAAACTGTGTTGAAAGAACAGCAGAAATCAATGAACGTGTATCCCCTGCACACTTTCAGGATCACGATGTGAGAAGCAACAGGGAAGCGGGCAGGTGCACGGCATGGGTGAGATACCGTAAACGGGTGGTGTAATGGAACCAGATCATCCCGACTGATAAACCTGGCAGACAGACAGACAGGCCTATGCCAAACTCGCCCGTGTCAAAAAAACAGGACTCATTTGTTTCATTTCTCCTCGTTGCCGTCCTCTTCCACACTGCTTTTCATTTATGAAGGTCATTTCTGCCGTCATTCCCCTATGATGTGTTTTCGCTGTAACAGGAGTTCAAGGTGTAGGCTAATTGAGCTAAATGGGGAGTGTGACGGCCGTTGAGCCCCACGAGGGCCCTTCATTCTGGGCTACATCTCTAAGGTGTGCGAGAAGGGGAAGCAGCAGTCCGCTCTCATTTCCAACGTGCCAAATCTGTTCTCATCCTCCAGTACAGTCACTGCAATGATTTGTTCTCCAGCGTTTAGCTTTACAGATGCTTTGTCTGGGCCATAATTAACATAGCTCCCTAAACATCATGCTCACATATACTAATGGCCGAAAATAAATGGTGATGCGTTTGCTGTAAACAACAGATGATTTATTAAGCCAATGATCCCATTTATGTTTCCATTTAGACCAGTTGTGCTTCATGGAGAGCCCCACAGTGTGAAATAATGGCATATTTCATTATTTCCCATGGTGGAAATAATGAAATATGCCAATAGAAAGCTAATCCCCCTCAAATAGAGGCTCCACCAGAAATTAAGTATTCTGTCCCTGCTGTGTGCTTTCAGCTTCTGAAAGGGCGGGATCAGCATATTTTGACAGCCAAACACTTTAAAACATGACTGGGTGAAGGAGCTCAGAAGTCAAAGGGGGAACAAGTGTGGGCTTCACTTCGGAAAAACACGACTCATCGAAAAAAACGATCATCACCAAACGAACACCATGTCTGCTGCAGATCACTCAGATCACAAAAACTTACAGTTTGTCTGTTTTCTGCTTGTAGAAACATCAACACTCAAAGTGAAAGCTGAGTTGATCGGCTGGGAAAGAGTTGCGTCATCTATAGATGATTTTGTTTCCTAGCATGATGATTGCTGTTGCTGTTCCTGCGCGTTCAGACATGACATGAATGGAAAACAACTGTAGACGTCCCACCTGTTGGTAATATTCGCCGTTTTCACACAGACAGGGTGACAAAAATGGCCTGTCCCCTGAGCACCTGCTGCTTTAACTTGTTGTTATATGTTGAAAGGCTTGATTCCCCTTTGCTGTCAGTTCCCTGAAATGATAAAGCGGTGATCTTTGTGTGCCGTCGCCTCTAAATCAGCAGCGATGGAATCCCTTCAAGTAGTGAGCATCAAACGCAGGTCTGTCTACCTGCATCTAGTTGATGCACACAGAAGACTTCTCAATGATGCAGCCACACAAAACATACCACAAGGACACACACACACACTTGATTTACAAAGCAGGTAAACCACATTAATTGCTCACACTTACTCCTCCACTCTTTGGCTATTATACACACGATCTGTTTACTGGCTCTATTGATGCCTCGACTTCATTCATGCCAAAATAACAATTGATTTTTTTTTTTTTTTTTTTAACAACGCAATGTACAAGAAATACAGAGAAATGTTTCAGCCCATTCTGTGCGGCAGAGACTCAGTGAATGACTAATCCAATGTGCTGCTTTAATAATTTTACAAGAACACATGCAAGACGTCTGAATAAACCTCGACAGGGAACAAAGAATCCTGATCTACCACAAGTGACCAGAAAAACCTTTACAAAACAATCAAACAGGCCTGCTATAAATTCTACTACACCCATACTTTTATTATACCACTGCAAATCACAGCCTTGGAAGTGACAGGTAGAAAAAATGTTTCTATGCCGCAGAAGCAACAAATAAAAAACAGAGACAGTCATATTATGGCTGAAACAAACAATCTCAAGCAGGCTGAGAATCAAGGAGGAAAGATTAAGTTGGGGGGGCGACAGAAGTGACCAAACGCAGAATAAAAACCGCCTAAAAGCCAATTTTAATAAATGTATTCTGGAGGATGGAATAAATAAGGTAGTTTAGTTGGCAGCAGTAGTCCACTTCAGCTTTGCCTTCATGACAGAAGAGAAGCACATAGTAGAAATCGGCCTTAAAGATGTTTTTCATGCTGTATTTTGGAGCATCAGGCTACATTAGGCAGCCGGGGGGCCTGGAGTGCCTCCATGTGCTTCTCATCCAGCTCCAAACCTTTAAATACTCCAAGAAAATATGGCTTCAGCACTTCTCAGGAGCTGGCTTGTGTTATCTTTTTAAACTAGGGGATGGGTGGTGCCCTGATTTTTTTGTATGTTAAATCACCGGTATTGACTGTAAAGTTGAATCATCACTCCGTTGCTCTGTCAAAGTCAGGGTCAGCCTGAAGGGCAAAACAAATGAAAGTATGACAGCACATCCACCGAGTCTGTGCACACACAGTTTTATTTTAACGCCACTCTTTCTGCCGGAGCTGCGTCTGCTGACAATTGACAGTCCTGGAAATGTGCTACGCAATCCAAGCACCAGCACATGTGCACACAGGTAACATCAGCGGGCCCCTGACCAGCATCCACATACGATGGAAGATTGTACGGAGTTAAGACACCTGGTTTAAAGAGGGTGGGTTTGTTTGGCTTTTTTGTTTTTTGTTTTTTGTTTTTGGCAGCAGTAGATCAAATGTGAATCAGCTAAGCGCCACCCCACTTCGTCCTCCACACAGCAAGGTGAGGTCTGGGGATGGAGAGATGTTGGCCCCCACTGACCTGAATCGTGCAGGTGTACTCCGAATCATCCAGCAGCCTCACAGTGCAGTTGCATTCCCTGTCCAGACTCCTGATGCTGCTGCTCATCAGTCGGCTCAGCATCTTCTCGATCCGATCGTCTGCGTGCGGGACCAGGGACGAGGACGCACCGCAGACAGACACATGCAAGTTGTACGCTCTGTCACGTCAACGACGTCCCCGGTGTTCGGCCGTCCAACACCTGGTCAGCGACGGAGACAGTGAGGAGGAGCGGCGGCGGTGCTGCTGCTGCTGGGGCATCGTTTCATCAGTGTGTGTGTGTGTGTGAGAGAGAGAGAGAGAGAGAGAGAGAGAGAGAGAGCTGAATGGCTGAGGGAGCCACGCCGTGCGTTTCTCCAGTCAGGGATCAGCGGGACTTGCGGCTGCTCCTCTCTCCCCCCCCTTCCCTCCCTCACTCCCTCCCTCCCTCCAGCTGCATGCACGGTGCTGTTCGGGCGGGCTGCCTTCACAGAGTCACATGGCCGGGGCTGATAACGTTTCAGCAGTCAGACGACAGGCAGGAGCTCGACGCTGCCGCAGCTGCAGGAGTCGATCAGCTGATCAGCTGCCTCTCAGCGTGGGGCTTTTAAAACCTCCGTGGAAAAAAAAACAAAAAAAAAAAACAAGCAAACAAACAATCAGGCTCTCAAATATCCACAAAGTCCCGCCTGGTGCATCACAATAACACACGGGCCTCGTGTTTTAATGCTTTGACCATCAAAATGCACACAAAGCTGATGTGATTTTTCACTTTCACTGACTTTTGCGCTTTGATCAGTTGTGTTGTTTCCGACGGAGCGTGAAGGCAGCAGCAGATTTTAACATTCCTTTGCTGCCTTCAGGTTGTTTTTTTTGGTCAGCAAAGAGGAAACAGGTACACACAGATGGGGTCACTTAAAGCTTGGGTAGCCTTAGCTACCTCTCCTGCGAGTTAGATCAAATTCAATCAGAGCAAAACTTAGACAGCCATCCGGTTAACCAACCAAAACGTAAATATACAGGTATGTTATTGAACCTTCCTGCCAGTGAGCCCACAAACTGTTGATGTCCTGGAGAAACATCATTGTGAAGTGTGTGATTCAGCCTGTGAGATGTGTTGTTCATGGTTCTTTAGGCGGTGTCTCCCTCTGGCAGTGCTTCGTAGTATAATAAACTGATTCTCTAATAATAATAATAATAATAATAAAAAAAAGAAATAGTCTAATAATTAAAAAGAAATTCTGCCACAGTCGTAGCTGTGTTTTACCCCAGAAAGGTGGGAATCTCTGCCTGAATTTATTTAGCTTTTTCATTTTTCTTGCTTTAAGCGGCAGGCAGACTCTCCCACAAACAGCTGTTGTACTTTTTACAAAAGAAATAAAAAATAAAATAAATTAGTTTTGACGTAAGAGCCATAAAACTAAGAAAATAAAAAAAAAAAATATGCAGCTGATCCAAAAGCAGGGCTCATCTGCCGTGACATTGGGCCTCAATGCCGTGACCCGGATTCGAACCGGGGTTGCTGCGGCCACAACGCAGAGTACTAACCACTATACGATCACGGCGAGCTACGATGAGCCGACGGAGATCTGGTGGAGCTGAGCCGTGTAGTTGAATGCATCTTCAGGGTGGTGACCCACCCACCACCCAATATTTAACTATTAATATTTTTTTTATTCAGTTTAGTCATTCCATTACTTTTTATTTTATTTTATTTTATTTTATTTTATTTATTTATTTATTTTTAATCGGGATACCTTGTTTATTCAAACAGTGTAGGTTAATGGGCACTGTCTTTTTTGTGCTGCTGTCTTTTTATTTTAATTTGAGAATATTTTGGTGATTTTATTCATTTAATTTGATTTACCTTTACAGTTTAATGCCCCCCCCCCCCAGGTGGGGGTAGGGACAAGTAGGGCGCAACAAAATGGAGGAAACTTTCTTTTTCATGTTTATCTTTATTGATTCCTTTCTTTATTAACAACAAAAATCCTACAGTCAAAACAAAAGCAAAAAAAATAAATAAAATAAAATAAATAATAATAATAACGTGGTCTAAATGAAAAGAGCTGGGGGACAGCTACATCACACCTCCATAACAAAACATGAATAACAAACAAACAAACAAGAACAACTGTAACACTTTGTCCTGAAGTAACACTGAAAGACAAAATGTGAAAACTGCCTCAGTCCAACAAGTTTTAGTTCATCTGATTGTTTGTGCTGCAGCGACACCTGGTGGATGAAGCGACCTGTGCATGTGTGTGTGTCTCTCTCTCTCTCTCTCTCTCTCTCTCTCTCTCTCTTTGTGTGTATGCGTGTCTTTCTTCGTGTGTGTGTCTCTCTCTCTCTCTCTCGCTCTCTCTCTTTGTGTGTATGCGTGTCTTTCTTTTTGTGTGTGTCTCTCTCTTTGTGTGTATTTGTGTGTCTTCACCAGACCGCCTCTGATTGGCTGATTGGCTGGTTTGTGCTGCAGACGTAACACCGCTTCCTTGTGTTTTGTAACACGGTCAACGTGTGTGTGTTACCAAACGCGTATTTTTGCAGGGAACAGTGTTGAGGAGTTGTAGCAGAGAGACTCAGACAAGGTGAGGTCAAATTTTTGATAATCGTGTATCTGTTTTGTTTCAACTTCGCAATCTGCAACGCCAAGTTCGTTGCTTCGGGTCTTTGTTGATGAACGAGCGAACGCACGGTTTGTGCGACTGCACCGTGTTGTCGGTCCGACAAACTTTGTGTCCATACCCGGATCCTCTAAATGATGTGTTTGCAGGCTCGCCGAAATGACACACACATGCATCCACTGGTTCCGCAAGGGACTCCGGCTGCACGACAACCCAGCCCTGAAGTCCGCCCTGAGGGACTCCAAGGAGCTCTACCCCGTGTTCATCCTGGACCCCCACCTCCATGACAGCACCCGGGTGGGCATCAACCGCTGGAGGTTTCTGATTGGATCCCTTAAAGACCTGGACTGCAGCCTGAGGAAGCTCAACTCCAGGTAAACACAGCAAAGCACTGAAAACCAGCTTCAGTTCAAAAACTGTTGGAAGCTCTTGCTCGAGCAGATTCCATCGCCTCATTGTGGTGTGTTCCACTCCTGCAGGCTGTTCGTCGTGAGGGGCAAACCGGAGGAGGTGCTCCCCGAGCTGTTCGACAAGTGGAAAGTCACAAAGCTGACCTATGAGTACGACACTGAGCCCTACAGCCTGAGCCGGGACCAGAAAGTCAGCGCACTGGCCAAAGAGCACGGCGTCGAAGTTACCTACAAAATCTCACACACTCTTTATGATATAGACAGGTAGGCCGACTACTCGTGCTGGGCATGCTCAAGGTTTTAAAGACTGTTTTACATGGCAAGTATGTATATCTTTTGTCTATTCTATCCCTGCAGGATAATTGAGGAAAACAATGGGAAGGCTCCTCTTACTTATAACCGTATGCAGGCAGTAGTGAAAACTCTTGGCGCCCCTAAGAAACCAGTTCCCGCTCCAACCTTGGACGACATTAAAGGCAGCGAACCACCAGAAACACCTGATAGTGAAAATTAGAAATCACGTTGCATTCGCAGCGATAAACATTAAAACCAATCTTTTGAAACCAGCTTTATTTTTGAAATAGTCATTCATTAAACTCTTGTCTCCTCGTGCACAGATGTGAAGACCCCGTGCTCCGATAAGCATGAGAAGTATGGCATTCCTGCACTGGAGGAGCTGAGCCGTGACACAGCAGCTCTCGGTGAGGACCTTTTCCCAGGAGGGGAACAGGAGGCTCTGAGGAGACTCGATGAGCAGATGAAACGAACGGTATTTCAGCGTCTTTACTCTACTACATGATTATTTTTAACATCGAAGAGGAAAGAAAAAAGAAGCGTCTCCCTCAACCAACGCCAAATCAACTGTACAACACAAACCTAGAGGTCACATTCACCTTTTCGGTATTGCAGGGATGGGTGTGTACATTTGAGAAACCTCAGACATCTCCAAACTCCCTGAGCCCCAGCACCACTGTGCTTAGTCCGTATCTCACCTTTGGATGCCTGTCTGCACGCACCTTCTGGTGGAGGCTGACGGAGGTCTACCGTGGGGTGAGTGCCGCCATAACTGCCCACGCTTGAAGGTTTTTGAACATACTGAATAATTCCGGACAGCCAATGGTCTCTAATGGTAATGTAATTTAATTTCATGAATTTCAGTAGCAAGTCGAATAATATTCAGAAGCAAACTGTCGGAGTTAGTTGGACTTTCTTTTTGCAGAAGAAGCACTCAGATCCTCCAGTTTCCCTGCATGGCCAGTTACTGTGGAGGGAGTTCTTCTACACAGCCAGCGTGGGGATCCCAAACTTCAACAAGATGGAGGGCAACCCCGTATGCACTCAAGTGGACTGGGACACAAACCCTGAGTATCTGGCAGCGTGGCGAGAGGTACTGAATCACGAGAAAAGACAAACCGCGCTGTTTCTGAAAATGCTTTGAATAATCCCTGCCATCCTGTGCTGCGTCTCCCTCGAGGCTCGGACGGGTTTCCCCTTCATTGATGCTGTCATGACTCAGTTGAGACAGGAGGGCTGGATCCACCACCTGGCCAGGCATGCTGTCGCTTGCTTTCTCACCAGGGGCGACCTGTGGATCAGCTGGGAGGAAGGGCAGAAGGTGGTACTTTGATAGCCACTCAAAGTGAAGTGAACCCAATAACAAGCACACCCAGAAGCCCTCGTCAAAATTCAGGCCGTCAATTCAGCATAATTCAGAACGCTCACTCAGGCCGATGCCAAAGTGAACAAAAAAATAAAGTGAACATACGAACACATGACAGTACATCTGGATTTGTACCAACATCTGATGTGGCCTTTCTTGACTTGTTGTTGTTCGGTGCCTTTCTCCAAATCCTGATGACAAATACACAAACATTATTTAGTTTTGTTTTTCTCTGTCTAATGAGAACAATATTTCGAACTCAAACTGAGCATCATTAATGCACCATGCCGGAGTGAAGTTGAATACAAGTGAAACGCCTGGCTTTATCTCTGACTAAACCACGAGCACAATTGTGAATTTGTTGTCATCAACTAGCACTGAAGCGAAAGACACACACATGATAAAGTTTCTCTGTGCCTGTAGGTGTTTGAAGAGCTTCTGTTGGATGGCGACTGGGCTCTGAATGCTGGGAACTGGCAGTGGCTGTCAGCGAGCACCTTCTTCCACCAGTACTTCAGGGTCTACTCCCCAGTCGCCTTTGGCAAGAAGACGGACAAAAGTGGAGACTACATCAAGTAAGATCCTAATCGTATCGAACTCAAGATGTCACGTGTGTGTTTGTTACATTTTCTTCACTAACTTTTCAGGAAGTACCTTCCTCTTCTAAAGAAGTTCCCAGAGCAGTACATCTATGAGCCTTGGAAAGCTCCTCGCAGCATCCAGCAGGCAGCGGGATGCATTGTGGGTAAAGACTACCCACACCCCGTCGTACAGCACGAGGTGATCAGCAAGAAGAACATCCAGAGGATGAAGTCCGCTTATGCCAAGAGATCCGCGGACCCCAATGAATCACCCAGCAAAAAGCAAGGTACTGCAGACGTTCTTCTCTCCTCATGTTCGTCACGTTTTCTGAGAAATCCTACTTCAGCGTTTCTTTTTCTGTTTGCCTCTTAGGTGTAAAACGCAAGGCTACATCTGTGGTCGACATGCTGATTAAGAAAGTACGAAGAAAGTCATTATAGACAAATAAATAATAACATTTTTTTCCACTTAACATCTTGAAGCCAGTTTTTATCTTTTTCTTTTTATATTGTCTCTATTTCAGACTTTATGTATAGTTACAGTGTGTTTACATTTGATTAGGTCATCTTGCATGAAGGCTACAGTTTACTGACTCAGGTTTTTGTATTCAATTTTATTAAAGGAAATACAAAATATGACCCAGATATTTTATTTATTTACGCAAGGTTAAAATTTTCATATCTATCTTTTTCTGCCTTTGGCAGTACTTTAAAAGCATAAAATGACTAAATTCAACAGGTGCATGTTGAGTGCTGATAATTCAGGGCTCATACTGTTGCCACTGGAGGTCACTGTCATTCTACCTCATGAAGAAAACCTGTCACACTTTCACTGAAACCTAGAATAAACAAAGAATGGACAGGAATGACTTTTAAGTGCTTGACCTGCTAGTTTTTCATTATGTGAAACGCGACTTAAAATATTTTTACGCTTTTGGCGGTTATCACTTCAGAGGTGAATCATATTAGTATTTTAAATATTCTCTCAATCTTTTCGTAATATTGCTCCACATATAAATATCATAATACATCTTACTTCGAACCACAAAGCCTATCCAGTTTTGAAAATGTATTTTAGATTCCTCCTTTCCCTAAAATTACTCCCACATAGAGTTTCATCTAGACCTGCTACATATGTAAAGTTCCCTGATTTAACTACATAATGATTTGGCATGAAATAAATACATTTGATTTGATTTTGAATGGAAAAGAATTAAAAACAGAAACTGGCCAAATTTCCTCCACGTCACAGGAACAATTAATTCTAATCAGAAATGTGCTCCCAATGCAATGCAAACATTGGCCCATCATCAGTTTAATGTAAGTTTATGGATGAGGAGCGTCAGCACTGCAGTGCTACGTAAAGGCAAGATGTGTGAGAATGTGTGGGGCACACAGCTGCCCTTGGGGGGGTGGGGGGGGGGTCGAGTCTTCTCCTGTTTCTTCTTCCTTGGAGCTGACACTGGTGTGAATATCCAGGAGATGATGTCACAGCCTCAGCAGACGGCTGCACAAAGCCAGGCTCAGTTTCCACAGAGACCTGTCAAACATCAAAACAGTGATGGAGGCTTTTTTTTTTTTTTTCTTCTTGGCACCAACCCACTGTGCCAATAAACTCTCACGACACAGTAACAAAACACGTCAGACTCAAATAGATCTGCTTGAACTGAAATCCCTTAATTGAGAACAGATTTTTTTGCTTTATTTTTTTCTCTCATGCTCAATGAGGGATCTGAAATTCTGCGTTCTGGTATATCGTGTGTTTTGACCTGGAAATGTGCAAAACTTGCAGACAGATTCATTTATTTGTGACCGAAATCCCAACAAAAGCTGTCTTGACCCCTGTTTGTCCACTGCTGTGCCCCTCTCCTGCGTCTGCTCATGTCAACACCTCACTCCTCAAACTATCTTGGATCTGGGTAATATCCCAGTTGGATTAGAACAAGGTGTTCCCATGCAGCTGGTGTTTCGTTTAGCTTTAATAGTAGTGATTTATCTCAAGAGTTTATTTGCTACATGGGCAGTAATGCCGCACAACTTCTGTGTTCAAGGGTTGCCGGTAGGAAATGTAGGAAAAGACAGAGCGAGCATGTTTATGAAGCATTGAGGTTATTCTTGAAAATATGAATCTCTGACAATAATAGCCCATGAACTCTTTTGGGTTTATTAAGAGCATCGTTTTTCAGAAATGCTTTTCTTCAGTCTAACAAAATAATATAACTCCACTCAATATAACCAAACAAGTAAATTCACTAAGCAGGAACTGGCTTCATTGGCTTAAGTGGGTCAGTTCAAGTTTCCATCACCATTTTCTGAAGATTACCACAACTTCAGAGGACATGTCCACTTCGCCCAGTCTAATTTTATGTTTCAGTGTTCGCCAAGAAATAAGAGCTCAACACAAAGGTGCCAGTTATTCAGTTACTTTAACTGGTGAATGGTTACAAACAGCACCTGTCCATAAAAAAAAAAAAAAAAAACAACCAAGGCTGCCACAGTTTAATTGCACAGAAACATGAAAACTACACTGGCTCTCATTTTGAATGCAGATGTTCTCCAATTGAGGTAAAACGAACAAACCTGGACTTTGGAGAGTTCACATCTCTCTTTTTCAGTTGTGCTAATGACATTACAAGAGGAGAGAGAGCGAGTGAAAGGTTCATGACCACACACCGAAAGGTCACTATTTATTGGATGTCCATGGAGCCGGTGAATGAATGCCATGGTGAAACTGAAGAACTGACAGTTGTCCAACCTGCCTCATACCTTTTGGTCTATCCCTGTCCCCCTCCGGCACAGAAGACACCCCCACGCACCTCCGCACGCATGCCGGGCAACAATAACAGTCCTGTGGTCGTGGGTCCATCCATTACCACTCCAGTTCTAATGAGTGATTATAACAATTTACATTTGCCCCGCGGTAACCTCCCTCTATCTCTGCTAATGCCCAATTTAGTGTGCAAAAGAGTGATAATGGCATAAACGGTGCAGAGAGCATCATTTGTACCTCTATAAATCCACCAGCCGGAGTAATAACACGAACTGACAGGCACCATTCATATGAACACATGAGACAATAGCCCCAAACACACACACACACACACACTTCAGATTTGGACAGGGATTGTTAAAACACTAATGAGGTGATAAGGTTAGGGAGCATAATAAAACATGAATTACAAAAAATAACAAACAAAAGCTCAAGGAAAAGTTGGTTGTCTGTCAAAGTTAACATCTATACGAACTTTTATTTCTGTTTTTACAAGCGGAGACGCAGGTCTGTGTCAGATTTTATCCTTTCACTACACAGCTCTTCGTGTGTGTCTGCATTTTCAGCAGGTTCAGCAGGAGGAATTCTCCACAGCGAGCAGTTTACTCGTTTAAAGGGGGATCCACCGTCAAATGCAGTCACACAACGGCTCCCCGCTCTCTGTGGCGTTACCACACCCCGCTATGCTTTGATCTCTCAGTGTACACCCCATCCAGAAAATTCACACCATGCTGAGGCAACTCTGTTTTCCAGCCCCCCCACAAGAACAAGCAGTCAAACACACACAAGGGCTCTCCAGCCCACACACGTCTATCATGCCATTGTGTGTGTGTTTGTTGAGGGAACCCTGTATGGGAATCACTCACCACACTGCAGTCCGTGGGGGGGTTAAATATCTTTTACTGGCTATGAGAATATTTACATGTTGTGAGTATTTTCTCTGATTTTGAAGTGAGGCTCTTCCTTTGATCTTTTTGTGGAGTCGGGTTATCACTTCCCTGGCAGGAAAAGTGGAAAGTCTAGGATCTATGGTTACAGATTATGATGAATGGATGGAAGAAAAACAAAACTTGCATGTGTAATATGACAAGTTTGTGTGTCAGCATGAGGCATAATTCAAGCTGATGTCTTTGAACTTGAAAAATCATATCTGTAATCGATATTATGGGACAGGCTACTTTGATACTTCGTTATTATTCTCAGCCTTGTTTAGTTTAATTTTTACTTATCTGCAGTATTTTGAGACGTATTCATACATTGTTTGATAAAGTCAGTACAGCGCCTTAAACACTGTGTGTGTGTCTGTGTGTGTGTGCGTGCGTGCTCGTGTTCAGATAAGAGCCCATAGCTCTTTGGCAGCCTGTGGGACCAGCCTATATAAGGCTGTTCTATTCCTACTGCTTTTCCTTTGGGGAACTACTGCAATTGTCACTCACAGGACAATGCATGCCAAAGAACTTGGTAGGCTCCGCTTTCTTATGTTATATTATAAGGGGGCACTTATTTCAAAAGATATTACTCTATAGAGGAAACGTATGAGTTGATGCTGTTTTTGAAATGTTTTGATAATAATCTCTCTCAGGGAGCCCTTGGTGAGCTCACAGCAGCCAGATTTAGGATCAGAACTGTGACGGGACGGCTCGAAGAACGTGCTGCTCATATTAAAGGGTTTAAAAGTGAAGACGTCATCCTCCTGAGTGACAGGATCATATGATTCTTTATTACAGTCAGAGCACAGAGCTAAAAAGTTTGAGGAGAACAGCAGCCAATGGCCGAACACAAAAAAGGGCTTCCTCGTTTCTCTGAGCTCCTGCTGTCCGTCCGTAACGATAGAGCAGAAGCAAACAAACTTAAATCTGTTTTTTAAACCCTCTCATCCTTTTCAGGGAGCTACCGCAACCGGGATGACCTTGTATTTGATATGGAATTGTTGTGGAACATTTTTCTTCAAAAGGATTTTCTCTTGCTTCCTCACAGAACATTTAAAACACAAGCTTTCAGTTTTTTCTGCCTTTTTTTTTATATGATGGTCCGAAGGCAAGTTTTGGAAAGTGTGATGTGCTCTTGTGCCTATTTGCAGGCCAACTATAAATAGTCCAGCAGCCTACGCATGCTCATGTTTGATTGGAAATTGCAGTGCCTTAAGTCAGTGCTGTGGGGTATGTCAAAGGAGGAAAAGGAGCTTATCAAAAGTGAGTTTCCTTTAACAAACAAATTAATATTATTTATGTAACTAATGACTAAAGAATAGGAATATTTTACAAAACATCTCTTGGGAATGTTTGTGTTTGCTGCAAAAGTTTGAGCATTTTCCTCAAAATGTGGCACATTTGCCTTTCTGTTGTGAAACTCCTGTGTTCAATCTTTTGATCTCTTTCAGCTCAGAAAAATCTGAGGAACGACGAAATATAAGTGGCAACAGAAACATTTTTGTTTTCCTGGAGAACCTTTTTTTTTTTTCTTTGTTGTCCCTTTATCTTGTGGAAAAAATGGGTTCCCGAAGGATGACAACACGCTCCACTTCTTGGAATGGAAGATCCAGCAGCGTGGACGAGAACGGTGGAGGTAGCCGGCCCGGGAGCTGCAGCTACCTCTCTAACGTGAGACCAGAAAACAGGTATGGATTAAAGACTGACTTGGTGTCTCGCTGATTAACACAACGGTTGGGAAGATGTCACCATTTATGTGCAACACTTCAAAGTTTCCCGAACCTGGGATTGATTTAAAGTGTGTGGCGTGTTACAGTATTTCTTTGTTTGTTGTCATGGTCACCATAGTTTCAATAAACTGCTGATTAAGAGCAGCATCTCAATAATTCACCACGGGCCCCATTTCATATCGAGTAATCTAACTACTGCTTCTGCACGGAAAGATTTGTTCATGGAACAAAGCGTGTTGACCTTCATATCCACCTCTTTAATGACAAATCAACTTGTAAGAATATTGTTTTTCCAAGTCAATATTACAGGGCAACTGTCTAAACACTTCCTGGGATACCCATGAATTCCTGCTAAAAAAAAAAAAAAATTTTAATTTGCTGCCTGGTTTATCTTCATTAGGACAATTACTCATGTGGCAAAAAAGTATTTCTCTTACTATTACAAAATCATGTCTGGAGATAATTTTGCAGCGACTGATACAAGCCGGAGAATGTCATTTATTTAATGTAATCTGACAGTTGATCAACAGAAACCAAATTTAGGATGGAAAACAAAAAATAAAATTTCCTTAAAAACCCCCCAAAGTTAGTTTGTTGCAGAGGCTGTGATCCAGCAGCTGTGTTGGGATGTAGTGTGACTGTCCTTAGCAGTGGTGTTTTGATGCGTTTGCTTAATCATGAGTAACATCCAGCGAAGTGTAACGGTATCCTTTAACTATGCATCGATCAAACACTGAAATGGGTGTCAACAGCAGACGTGGATCCACTGCACATAGTTAATGATAGTTAATGATACTGTAATCTGCGTGCGAGCCCGCACCACTTCATGTTATACTATTGGAGTGATGTTTTTCCACATTTCCACACACGACAACGGTTCAATATTCTTGGACCATATTAAATTTATACTGATGTTTAATTTCTCTAATTAATCTCACGTGGACCGATGGGAAGTACCAAAACAACTAGTCATGCCGAACGGCAGATTTCATTTTTTAGTTTTTTTCCTGCGTGTGATCTGTTTGAAACACAGCAACATAATTAGACATGAGCTGCATTCTGCGGGGACTTTCCCCAGGAACCGTTCAAGCAACTCTGTGTGGTCCCAACAAGAGTAAACAGAGACCGACGTGATGACTACATCATGTGTGCTTCAATAAATCATATTAATGTGTCCCTTTTTCTTGCACAGGAGCACACTCTGCAGCGTGATGGCACAGCTAACTGAGGAAACCCAGCCCTCCTTTCAAACAACCCTCAAGTCAAAAGCTGTGTCGGAAAACTGCAATGTGAAGTTCTCGTGTGTGGTTACAGGTAAACACTGCTTCAAGCAGTTTTCTGACAAGTTTAGAGATTTTTTTTTTTTTTTTAACATGTTGAGAAGTTACGGCCACCTCACACATCAATAAACTGGAGGCCCACTTGATCTTTTCTTCTTTCGGCTTTTCCCTATTTTGGGGTCGCCAAAGCAAGTCAGCTCTGTGATTTTGATTTGGAAAGTTTTTACACCAGATGCCCTTCCTGTCGCAATCCACCCCATTTCTCTGGGCTTGGGACCGTCACAAACATATCACAAATCCATGCTCTCATGTGCTTTATCAAGTAGGCCCCGGAAGGCCTACTTGATAAAGTAACAAGCAGCATGCAAGAATATAGCACTGTAAAGAAAGTATTTTTAGGTATTTTCTAAACAAATCTCTCTTTACACCTGACTTCCCATATATTTGACAGTTGAAATCCATTTCTCTCTCTCGAAAAACGTATCACAATTTTTGTGTTGTTTTTTTCAGGATACCCTGCCCCTCAAGTTAATTGGTATAAGGACGATTTGCAGCTGGACCGATACTGCGGACTGCCAAAATATGAAATATTCCGCAATGGACAAAGTCATTCCCTGCACATTTACAAGTATGTATGATTGAAATAATGATGAGGAAAGAGATCGCAGGGATTATTGTTCATATTCACCTTTTTTCTAAGGAAATGTTTATCAATACGCAACATATGGGATTTAAATCAGGCATAATTATTTCAGTCAAGAAGTCTTGGTAGACTCAACAACAACAAATCCTCTGAAAAGGGTTTCGTTGATGGCAGTGTTTGACTTCTTTTTATTCCTTGAAAACAAATTTTTTTGTTTGTTATCTTCTGGGTGAATGGGGTTACATTTTACTGACAAAGTCAGGAAATAGGTAGAGAGCGAGAGAAGGAGGGAGAGGGAGATGGTCGGGAGTGAAACTAACCCTAACCCTCCTGCTCAGAGTTCAGTTTTCCCGCTCAGCCACCAAATACTGATTTTAATTAAGTTAAGTTAATTTAGATTTTCTCTGCAGTTGCACTGTAGAAGACGCAGCTATATACCAGGCCTCAGCAATCAACAATAAAGGGATAGTGTCCTGCTCTGGGGTCCTGGAGGTGGGCGAAATGAATGAGTTCAAGATCCACCAGCGCTACTTTGCAAAGCTCAAACAAAAGGCTGAGCACAGGCGCAGGGAAGCAGAAGGTAAAGAAAACCAGGAGCCGCTTCGAACCATCAGCCCAGACCGCACACAGAGAAAACGCCGCTCCACAATGGAGGCCTTTCTTAGCACGCCTAGCTCCACAGAGGATGAGGGCAACGAGGAGAGCCATCAGGCAGCGGCTGTGGAAATTGAGAACAGGTTGCAGGAGCCACCAGCAGAGAAGGCTGAAGAAAAGCCAGTCACTAATGGACAAGTTGTAAATGAAAATGGAAACAATATCGGGACGTACGTATATGACAGTGCCCAGAAGATTTTCACTGTACATCAACCCAAAAGTCCCTTCGTCAAGAAGAAGATTAAAATTTCCAACGGTGCCAAATTTACAAAAGCAGATACACCGAAAGACAAAGTTTATGAGGAAATAAGGGCGAAAGATGAGACCCCAACCTTGGGAGCCTTGGCGGGTGTAGTCAAAGTACAGTCTGAGGGAAATTCAGAGAAGATCATGGAAGTAGAGAAGCTTGTCAGTTCATCTATTGTGGATTTAAGCTCACAAAGTCAGAAACTGGCTGCTTCAAAATATGAAAACAAACGGGCTGTACCTCCACAGAGCACAGTGCCACCTGCTGCTAGAGCTAAAGGTCATGGTGGGCCAAGATCTGAAGGCAAACAAGCTGCTAAGTACGAGAAGGAGGCTGTAAACAAAGAGACAAAAGAACATTTGGAAGTGCAGAAACAAAGTCCTTTTCGAGGTTTCAAAATTAGATCAACACCACCACAGTCAAGTGTTGCGCCAAAACCTGATGAGTCCACCACTTCCACTGGTGGACCCCTCGGAGACCTCAAGTCGGTGGTGGAGCCACGTGAAAGCGGGACTTCTTTGCCTCAGCATCCATGTGAACAGGCTGAAGATCAGCTGCCTGACACGGAAACAAGGCCCTGCCAAGAAAATGTGTCTGAGCCACAGACGGCTCCGCCAAGCGAGGTGAGTGAGCCTTTTCACATGAGCTCATGAGTGCTTTGTGCTGCCAACACAGGCTTCATCAGTAACACAAGCGCCCTCGGGCTATTTATAGCAGTTTACAAGCATGCCTTGCTGTGTGACAAGAATGAAATGACGCACATGTTGACAGTTGTAAAAGGTAGACTGATGCAACACATCTGATATCGCAAGTTCAAAGGTCTCAGGAGAAGCAGTGAGAAGCATTTCTTCAGAAATTTGGCTTTTTACTTGTAATTAGTCACTCTGTTAGAGTAGCACAGAGAGAAACCGGCAGGTGATTAGCTTAGCTTCGCACAAAGAGTGGAAACACAGGAGCACAGACAGCCTTTCTCTCTAAAAAGACACTGTTTCTGGCACTTTTTGTATGAATCTTGTGAAATATTACATGTTAGCAGGTGAGCTTTGGAGGTGCTGGTCAGCAGATATTGTCTGGGTGTTTTTCCTATTTCCGTTGTTCTCTCACTGTCTTGGCCAACAGTCCCCATCCAGTCTGTGAATTTACCTAACTGCTCCCTGAAATTCGATGATGATGTGATTGAAACACAGAAAAGCAATGACTGATTATGCGATAATATGCTAAATCAGTGCTCAGCCACCGGAAAATCTTGTTGATATGGGACAGTGGATGTCTATTGTACACTGCTTGTGCAACTGGCCTTACCTCAGCGGCACGGCACCTCTTAAAATTATTCCCATTCCTGTCTGGCCACACTTAAATGCAAAATAGCAACAGTCCCGCTGGACAAGGCTCATCATGTCAGACTTAGACTGCACAAGAGGAAAGGAAACAAGCAGGCATGCACTTTCAAACGTTCTGACTGTATAATATATGATTTCAACACAGTCTGCAACAGGTTTTAGCGAATGTGCTACATTCGGATTCTGTGTGAAACTGAACTGATAAACGTCATAAGCAAAACATTTTTCATGATTTTTTTTTTTTTTTTTCTCGAACAAACATCTCTTAAATCTATCAGTCAGAATGTAGCAGTACCAATAGAGCAAGTTTTCTAATAAAACAATGGTGTTCAAGATGAACACCACTGTTTTATCAGACATTACCAACAGCAGGTTTAGGAGCCACGTGTTACGGTCAATAACTCTTCTGACTCGTAAATTTCCTTTGTTGCTGGTTACACTGTTACTGTTTTTAAAACTACATGTGTTTAATCCATGTCCTTCATAGCCAGGGATAAGGGTCTCAGTGTTCACAGCATGGAAACCTCTGCTTGTGTTATGTCCCAAGGTTACACCAGCCCATACAAAGATGACCAGGAATGATGCACCTGTCAGCCTTGAGCTTCCATGCGAGCAGTTTATGATGGACACACAACCGCCACAAAGGACTCCATCAGAAAGCGTGACCACAATAGATGACATCCAGACCCAGTCTTTACACTTTGGTCTTCAAGCAGCCATTGACATAATGACACAGGACACATGGGATCATTCCAGAGGATCAACTAAAAGCCATACAGCCCTTTTTACAGACCTACGGAAGTCACCCTTGAAAAACTCTGGTAATGGCGACAACACACAAGGGTGTAACGTTTCGCCTGCTCCCCTGCAAAGCCAAATTGATACAGCTATAAAAACTGTTGAAGGGATGGAAATACAACTTGATCAGGAGGCAGAGGGTAAAGAAGTAGGTAAGTTATTGGGGGACAACCAGAGCATGGCCCCAAGTGAGAAGATAGTCGAGATGGAGATTGAAACCGCTGCGATACACGAAATTGAAGAAACTAAAAGTGGAACGATCAGAGACGCAGAGCACAAAGATGCAGCCGCTGTCATTGTCCAGGCAACTCGGAAAGAGAAACCAAATTCAAAAGTGGGCGAGGAAAGTTGCTCAGAATTACAGAATCTAAAACCAGATGAATGCGAGACTGTTGTGCCGCAGTTGAGAAATAATCCAGAAAATACTAAAAATATCGAGCAAATTATTGAATTTAATGAAATCCCAGCACCCGTTTCAAAAGTTATTTCAGTTGCTGAACTTCTGAGATCACAAATACGCGCTCTCGATCCCACACTAGCGAATTCATTGCGCACCACACCAGTTCACGTACAAGAACCTACAACAACTGCTGCAGAGAGCTGCCAGGACTTAAGACGTGATGAGAGAAAATGTAAACTGGATGTCAAAAAGTCAGCGCCTGGCGGGGAAACTGAGACAATAATTGACAATGCTCCTCCAACATCCAGGAGGTCAACAGTTACGTCTCATCTACTAAATAAAACTGAGCAGGAACAAAGTCAGACTCAAGACACAACTTCTCCACCTGTTCAGACTATACCAAAAGCTCCTGTTATAGAGGACACTGGAGTTCATAGCATGGCTGAGAAATATGAAGAAGGTGTTGTGGATATTGGGCAGGAAACTGGAACGTCATATCTGGTTCCGTCTTATCGTCAAACTGTTTCACTCACTGACAGTGAAATGGACAAATTTCTTCTTTCAACTATTAAAGATGAAGAAACGAAGACATCTACATCAGTTTCAAATCTTTCTGTCACTGTGAGTCAAGAATCTGTGACTCCTATAAAGGCCAGCAGTGAGAAGTCAAATACTACCATTTTGGATCAACCTGTTGAAGGCAAAGACATGGAGTCAACACAAAAGTTAACTCCAGAAATTAAATTCAACAGCAAAATTGAAAGTGTCTCTGAAATTAATTCAACAACTCTTCTAGAGCAATTAAAAATGGAAGAACATGAAACAAACGCTGTCCAAAAGTGTCCTGTTCAAAGTGTATTCAGCACAGAAACAGAAGAGCTTCAACTTATTCAGCAGGACAACGTTGCGGTTTCAAGGAGTGACTCCTCAACCAGTCCAACTCTTGAAACCAGTCCCCTGTCAAAGAAAAGAAATTGTGTTTCACCGATTCCCTCTGCTACTCCGCAAGAGCTTGCCTCTGGAGCTCGACGCAAAATCCTAACATCCAAGGCAAAACCCAAAGAGGCCACAGAGGCCACCTCACCGGTTGATAGCCAAGCTCTGAAAAAGGAGGCTTATAGCCAGAGCACCAAGCTCTCCACGAGTCCTGTGACCCCCTCGGTGTCGCCAAATCTCTCACGCCGGTCCCTACTTCAGCCACCTAGTGAGCAAACCTCCCCTGTAGAAAGGCGTTCGCCACTCCTGAGCCGAAGAAAGGCAGCACCAGAGACTCAAGCTCCAAGTCTGCAGCAAACCGAGGAAATCAACGCTCTGAAAACCGAGGGGAAACCAGCAGAGAAGGACAAGCATAACCCGTTCAAAGGTAAAGAGAGAACAACATTTTGCTTTTTTAATAGAAATTGTTGCTGTGTGCTGTACATGGAAATCTTTCTTTGGCACCTCCCAGTGGAAGTATCCGAAAAGACACATTGCAATACAGCAATACATGATCAGAGCTGTGTGCTGGACGTGATAGAGAAGGTCCTTAGAGAGTTAATAATATAGCCCTAGATGCCTTTTTATTTTGGATAAACACGCACTCACATAGAAAAAGCACAATCAGTAAATGCATTGCCTATATTTTATTCTTGGGCAGTGGTCTGCTGTAATTTCTTAATTTCATTTACTCTCACACACTGAGACATAAAGCCGGTTAATTTATCATTCTAGTTATAAGCTAAGAGTCCACAGGAAGTCATACTCTTTTGATTGATTATATATGAGATTGTGCTTTTATGTGCAGCCATTTTATGCTGTATGTTCAACAATCCAGGCTGCAGCAATTAGACTGACCACAGTGTCGGTTGCGGTTACAAACACACCGCAGTGACTGCATTAGTCACTCGAACACTTTAGAGGCTGTGGCAGACTCATTTCACATTTACCCAACTGTGTCTTTATCCTGTTTTCTGTGCTGGCTGCCTCTTCCTCCAGCTCCTCAAGTTATTCGCAAAATCAGGGCCGAAACCTTTGCAGATGCTTCTGGACACTTGAAACTGTGGTGCCAGTTCTTCAATGTTCTCAGCGACTCTACGATCAAATGGTACAAAGATGAAAAGGAGGTTGCGCAAATAAAAAGAAAGTGAGTTTTCAGACTGACTCTAAAGAATAGGCTACCAAGTAGTGTTAAAATAAGCATAATATTTGGAAAGATTCCCAGAATTAATTACTATTAATGTCTATGTGGTCATTAAGTAAAAAATACTTTTGAATTTCTCTGAATTGATCACATAGAAGCGGTTCACTGTAATTCTTGTCTGTTTGCTTTTTTAAACATTCTGTATTATTTGTTATTTGTGTTTCTCCCAGTGCAGGGGATGAAGCTCAGGTCAATCTTGCCATTGTCCAGGCGTCATACAGAGACTCTGGTGTTTACAGTTGCTCGATCACGAATGAATATGGGACAGACTCAACAGACACACTACTCAGCGCAGAGAGTATGTCCTCTTCTACCGTACATTGTGTTGCAACAACACCTGGAGGTACTTTTCTTTTTTGGTTTATACGTTTATATCATGTCACATTTTGTCTTCTCTCTCGCAGTCTTAGCAGGAATGTCCCTACATGAAGACCTTGCCAGTAAGACAACATTTTGCATGTTTGAATCAGTTTTTTTGCTGTTTTTTTTGAATATGCATCTTCTTATGCCTAAACTCTTTTTGCATGCCCTTAATAGTTGGAGAAGAAATCGAAATGACGCCCATGATATTCAGCAAGGGTGTGGCTGACTCTGGCATGTGGGCCAACAAATTATTTGGCCGCATAATGATGCAAGAATCTCATATTGGTGATGGCTGTTCCAATAAAGTCTGGAGGGCAAAAGTTATCTACGGTCTGGAGCCCGTGTTTGAGTCTGGTAACACATGTATCATTAAAGTACGCAACCCAATCGCCTATGGAGGCAAAGAAGAGAGCTGCCTCATGGAAAGAAACCTGGACATTATCAAACAGGTATGTAGGAAAGATTTGATATAGTAAGTCTATATGATTTTTTTTTCTCCATTTAAATATGCCAACCTGTAACCTCAACCATTCCCACATTAGAGTCAATCAGTCAGGTGTCATTGCTGCCACCCACATAGGCTTACTGCGGCTCTAATCAATTGAAGATTTAATGCGTTTACATGTGTAGGTTGAGCTTATCTTTGCTGGCTGCTCTCCAATGTTTTGCTTACAGGAATGTAAAACTCAAAACTTGGCTCGTGAATACTGCAAAATCTTCTCAGCAGAAGCAAGAGTGATTGAAAACTTTGGCCCCTGTCTTGAGTGAGTGCGATCAGTTTATTCTCATAGTTATTTTTTACATTGCATAGACTATAAAGGCTCCCTAAAAGTCAGTTACCTGATGATCAGTCTTTGTTACGCAGGGTGGTTCCAGTCTACCTGATGTACCGACCAGCCAACACTGTCCCCTATGGCACAGTGGAGGCCGATCTGACAGGAGCTTATGAGAAATATTCAATTCTGGATGATGCAGGCAGGATAAACACGAGGACCGGCTCTGCAGTCGAGCAGAAATGCTGTGCCCTGCAGCACTGGATCTTTCAGTGGACCAATGGCAACCTGCTTTTCACTCGGCTTGAGGGTAGGCTAACGCCTGAATTCGGCAGACGAAGTGTCAAATTAAAATGAAAACGATAAAATGAAAATTATAATGCTTTAGGACATTACAAAGTGTCCACCTTTCTGTTTCATCGCACATTACGGCAAAATTTGCATTGACCAAGTTTGTGTTAAAAAAGAGGCAGTGAGCAATCCCCAAATTTTCTGACAAACTAAACACCTTTCCCACCTCATGACTTATAATAATAATAATGTAAGACAGTGCAGGTCAGGTTAAGAATAATAAGACAAGATCCTTTTTACCTTCTTATGGCATATGCACAGGCTCAAGGACCATCACACAGCACTTTATGTTGATAAACTTTTTTCTATGTTGTTTTGAAATTTTTGTATTTAATCTGATGGAAAATGCCACGCCTGCCACATTTGGAATCATAACCAGGACAGCAAAAAAAGTAACTTAATTGCATGGTTTTATTTTGCAGGTGTTGACACTAGGATCACGAATGTTGGGATTTCAGTCAAATCCACAGGGTCAGTATATTTGTATCATGCTGTTTTTGTAAATGGTAAAATGAAAATTTCATTTTACAAGTAATTTAAATTTTTTACTGATTTACGGCCGGGTTGTGTGTTGCTGCAGCCATCAAGGTCTATCCGTTGAAGGGAATCCCAAAGTGTTTGAGCAGTTTGTGGCCCAGCACCAGTGCAACTACTTCTGTGGTCTACTTGGCCTGAGGTCACTAAAAGTCATGGACTCTTTATCGACTCCGGCGAAGCCCAAGTGCTCCAGGAGCCCGTTACTTCAGCGCAAGATGGCAGCTGGTTCTTCCAGCCCTCAGACTGGCCGCAAAGCTGCTGGCAGCCCCAGACTGCCAAGAAAGGCTGAGCAGGAAGGCAGAAAGACCCCCACTAAACAAAAAGCTGCGGATGTTCCAAAAGTTGTTAAGATGTCATTGAATTAATATCTCTAAGAGCAAGCAGAGAGACGGTTGGAGGGAAGATCTATTTCACACATAAAAAAAACCCCTCAGAAACCAGAGAAGGAGATTAATTATATAATATGGCTTAATGTAATTTCAACAACCACCATTCCTTGCCATGATAACTTATTGTGGACTGATTTCCGCAATATTGTGGGGAATCTTATGTTCAAATTCTACAGCTAAAAGAGAAATAAGAGTAATAACAGTTAATGGCTCTCCTGGGTTTGCATTGTATCAGTCCACGTGCCATTGGCCGCAGATGGTGGATGCAGATCTCATGATGACATGAGACATTTTGGACTGAAGTGGCATTATATGTTGTTTGTACTGTATGCGTATTTTTCAATGTAAGAGCACTAATTTTTATTCTTTCGTGGTCACTTGTGTCAATGCAAGAAAAATAAGACATAACAGGGATATATAATAAGCCTCATGGCCATACAGCACTTTCTAAGGGTGAGAGTAAACGTGCATCGATCAAAATGTAGCTGGACATGACACTGTTGTACAGTGGCTAATGGTGCTGCGCTTTTATATTGTAACCTGTCGTGTTTACTTGCTGTCCGACATTGCACTGCATTTTTAGAAACTGCACCTTTGTATGCAACTGTCTGTAAAATAAAAGGTATATTTACTGTAATTCTTACACGTCTGCAGAGGCTGTGAATGTGCATTTCACAAGCTTTTTAAATTCCAAGTTTTGTTCCTGTAAGAAGACCTTAACATAGACCTACTATGGAGTGGCCTGAGGAATAAAAGCCATCCCAGCCCACATATCAACATAAATAACATCTAGGAAGAGGAGATGTCCTGTCATATTGATATACATGCATTATACAGCACAAGTTTCTATGAAGAGGGTTATTTGGGCAGATCAATTGATTCAGTTCTTGTACAGCAAGGTAAAGATTGAACAAGAGTCTGCAGTAATGTGAGTTGCTCTGTGAGTCTATGGTTTAAAGGTGCTTTAAGCTAAAAGGCTAACGTGTTAATGCTTAGCAAGTATTTGAGGTTTGACTCAGTTTTACTGGTTTTCAATTTCTAATAAGCAGTAAACACAATTTGCACAACATCCTTTTATAAGTATTTATCCAAAAACTGGATATTTGGAAGAATGGAAAATGTACCTAATTACACTGGAGAGTCAAAATTAAGAAAGTCATTGCACCATATTAAATTTCATGACCATTGAATAGTTGTGTTGAATTTGTCATCATGCTAAAGGATGTTTATAAAGAATCAATGAATGAATATTTATAATAAGTCAAGACACTGTCACTGCTTTTGTTTTGTTTTTTGCATGTCTAGCACTCAGGGACAAATGAGAATCTCACACTTATTGGAGAATGAAGTGTTGCATGCAACCAGTGTGTGTTTTGAGGGTGAAAGGCTAAATTCATCATGATAATCATTTGTGATTCCTAGTCATTAGTGAGTCATTGCTTATGTAAGCGGTTGTCTCACGCACACGTGTGAACAGTGCCAGGAAGCTAATTGCACTCTCCACCACAGAATTCACTTTGCGCCTCGAGGGAGGACATCGGGGCAGCTGCTTTTTTGAATAATTTGTGATAAATCTACTGCGTTAGAATCTTCTTCTAAAGAAAAGAAAAGAAACCATTACTGGTAACAAATATGACAAAATTGACTGATGGATGAGAGCATCATGAATTAGATGAGCCAAGAAACAAGACACTCCTGCCACCTACTGTTAGTTCAATCACCAGTGAACTGATGAAAAGCAAAGCAAGAGAAAAACAATCTATTCACTCAAATTATGTTTTATGTATGTGGCCAAACTCTCAGTTGGTATTTCAAAGAGAAGGTTCAGTTTAACTTGAGCAGTGACTGAGATATTAAAAACGAGGAAGACCTGTTTTTTTATATGAAAAAATTACACAAAGTATACAGAAAATCAAAAGCAGTGATTGCATGATTATCCACTATACTATTTCTGACTATTACTATTATGGCTATTATTTATGAACTTGCCTCAACCTATTCACGTGGTCATTATCTTTGTGTATTTAAAAAAATGCCATGTTTGAGAGGAGTGACATCAGACTGTCTTGACATTTAAGAAGAAATTATGAGTGAAGTACAGAAATTACAGAGAAAAGATGCACTGACACAGCTCTTCCTCCAGCACTGAGTGGCTCTGCTCTAAAGAGCACTGGATCGCTCAAAGTAATCTCAGCATTAATACCCATGATCACACCCACCAAATTAGAAAATTGTCAGTCTTCCACTGAAGAAATTTTGCATGTCAATTTCTTCCAAAGTAATTGCCATTTCACATAATGGGACACACCGTTGAGTTAATGTGGAGCTCTGGCACGCAGACCCTGGATCTTCTCTATATTAAACACATTTTACAGGATTCAGTGTCACATTCAGGTTTATTATAGCAACATATAAAAAATGCTCCACACGAAGGAGCTTATTTGCATTTCATCTCGATCATTTTCAGCGATAACAGCAGTGGCAACAGAAAGGAAATAACTGATGCACTGAAAGCCGTAGATTCCAGGATATAGGATTATTCCTAGCATTCAAATTGACTTTATTTGTACAACATTAGTGGGAGAGTCCAAAAGATCTACTGAATCAATTGGGAAAAAGTGGCAAAACACTGAAGCAGAAACAGATAGAATAAAGTCCAAGAAACACAGTCTCAGATGGCTGCCTGTGATTGTGACCTCACATTGTTGTGCCTGGCTGACCTCAATTACCACTGGCTGGCCAGGATAGTTGTGACCATTTAGGCAGATTATATGAAAAGGATCACACGCCGCAAAATGTCACAGACTAGTTGGCATTTGAAAAAAGTTTTATCTCCAGTCCACCAAAAGTCGAAGGCTTCCACTGGTCTTCACACCATCGTGAAGTTACCATCAGTGTCAAGTTAATCTACCATATCACAGCGAGCTTTCACTGACTGCTTAAATAATGGCATTCAGATGCATATCACACATAATTTCCTCTCATAGGAATAATTAAAGCCTAGAGCTGAATAAAATAAGTGTTGTCTAAATACTACATGCATATGCACCCAGCGGAGGGGGAAGGAAAAAAGGTGAGCACAGCAGAAGATTTCTCAACGCAGCATTCTGATGAATGGGAAAAAAATTGGATTTAAATTTATTTTTCAGAATGCTTCCCACAGTCACGTCTTATTACAACTGAGTGATGATGTATTTGTTAAATCAGGTGGAAATAAACACCTGGGGTATCAACTGGAACTTATATTTAGTGGGGATAACCGTACTCAAGAGTCATTATGAATGAAAGATATCAAACATCTGTAATGGATGGCCCAATTACGTTTTTCACAATATTGCACAGCGCTCTAGGTGGATGTAATTAAAAACAGACAAACAAAAAGTACTGGCTTTTATAGTAAAGACAGTGGGGAGGGTTGCAGTGAAACAATTAAAACACATGCAGCAACCACAACATCCTGCAAGAAGCGCACAATCAACTTCCTGAAGTTCTTGAGAGGCAACAATCTGAGTGTGTGAAGCAAGGGTGTAACTTTGAGTTGAACATTTGGGGGTGGTTGAGATTTCCACCGGAGGAGACTGAGGCTCCTGTCACATGTGCTGCCCCTTTATACTGTTTTGTGTTCATGTTTTTGTTTTTTTGAAGTCTGGAAGGATTGAATATGTGATCAACTGTAAACAAAACTGATACTAATATCAGTATTACATATACTGATTACTATTTATGGATCCAGTTCTACTTTTATGAGGAATAAAAGAAAACTTGCTCAAATCAGGAACATAAACTTATTTCAGACTTTTTTCATAACACTTTAAACTTAAAGAGGCAGTGGGGAGTGGGGCGTTGTATCTTGCATTAGCCCAGTCCATTACTATTAGGAAATTACCTACCCGTGTTCGGCTGCCCACACCGGAAATCGAACCGTGTCTCTCTGGTCTGGTCTGATCTCTTTTCTGGTACAGATTAGATGATGAAAGGTTTACAAACACAAAATATTCTCAGCGATGGGGAACCATGCTGAAATGTATTGTTGTGCTGATACTTGTGGCACATGAGATATTGTGCTAAAACAGCTGGTTAATATCCACACAGCTCCACTTTAGGGGATCCCCTTCAAGAAGGTGGGCTTCTGGGTAATGTGTGACGTAATCAGCACGTAGCCATGTTGTGTTGTGGGTACACTTGCAGAGAAGCGTGTTTGTCCCCCTCTTCGGTGAACGGAGAAGTAACGCCACTGTAAACTTTACAGTCAGTGTGATGAAACTCCTAAAAGTCCTGTGTTGTGATGTTTGAATAAAGCCGGTCCATGTGTTCACCTACTCCGTCTCTCCTTTTTCTCTGTCTGAAATTACCATGGTTACCAGCATCAACGAGCCAAACTAAGGTGAAGCACACTTAGCTTAATAGCTAGCTACACTAGCATGCGCTGAGGTAGCTAAAGTGCGGAGCCGCGACTGTAACTCATTGATCCTCGCCTCCATCCTCTCACCCACCCACCATAAATTACACCTGTGATGTGAAGCATCGCGAACCAACTGTCAGATTCAGTTTGCCGTTCTGTATTTCAATTGTAATTTGTTAATTTAAAATTAGACTTGGACGGATGTATGAAATTGAACAGCGAAAGACGGGTTCAGTTAAGGTCTTCAAGGAATATAATTTTTTTTTTTTTTTTTAAGAAAATTGAAGAAAGAACCAGAGAAGTAATGAAATGAATGAATAACTGAACCTTACAGTGTGTGGGAACTGGACAGCTGCTGCTATTCTGTAAATGTCTTTTGGCCTTTGAGTGGGTTGCTCTGGATTATCTTGGCCTACTACTCTTTGCCAGTGGTAAAGAATAATATGTATTTAGAGGACACAATTCATAAAAACACATAGTAAACATAGTCTCAGAACATCCGGAACTAAACTGAAATCTCAGATGTAGTGGTGAGGGGCATAAATATGTGACATATAAAGCTAATATAAAAGCTGAGTTTTTCGTGTGTAAGGTATGTTTTGTTAATGATGTTCACAGCTTCAGTCAACAGCTAAAAATAGGTCAGGTACTTTCAGGTCTGTGGTCTCCAGTTATGTTATCACTTACTCAGTGAAACGCGCTTCCTCTCTAGGAAATTAAATACAGTCCACAGAAGCAGTTAATAATTTGCTACGATGGAGGCTTCTAACTTGCCAACAGAGATTTTTGTGTGTGTGAGAGAGAATGATTATTACAGTACCGATTACAAGATGGGTGTTAATTAATTTTTAACAACCAACATTCGCTTTATGCAATGTTTCCTTTGCACAGTGATGTTTACCAAAGTTTGAAGGGTGGCTATTAATATACCATAAATGACTCATTCAGAGGGATTTTTTTTATTAATAGTTGTTGATTTATGATACACACTGACTCATAATTGCTGCTGTGGTCATATTACGTATTGTTTTGGTTGTTTTATTGTATAAAAACAATGTCTCAAATGATTTATAGCGTTCAAAAGGACTCACTTGAGCAAACAAATGTTATTCAACCCTGTTATTCAAAGTATCACCTAGCAGCTCATTATTTTTAGATTTTACACCCCCACTAACCATCTTGGTTCTCAATCAATCAATCAATCAATCAATCAATCAATCTATCTATCTATCTATCCATCTATCATTATAACTATTGATGAATTAAAACTTCGTCTTCTGTTTAAAGTCAAAGATGACTTGATGTGTTTTCTATGAAACTCTCTGCTGAATAACAGCTGATCGGATCCATCTTAAATATTCATCACATCAGTTCTGTCTGATTCCTGATTTCTGATTCCTGATTCCTGATTCCTGATTTCTGATTTCAGTCACGAGGAGCTGCTCTGTAAAAGCCCTCGCTTCCTCCCTCGTATCGCCGACTGACACCTCAACTTTGTGCACGCGCCGGTGGGCGGGACTTCCGGTCGAGCGCACCCGGAAGTGTCGGATGCGGGTCGTTCGGTGCTGGGCGGCAGTGCATCCATACGCTTTAATGTGATATATTTTTTTTTTTTTTTGGGGGGAGCGCCTTTTCTACTCTGTAGTATCTTCAGCCATGATGTCTTTAGACTTTCTCGACGATGTGCGGCGCATGAATAAGCGGCAGGTACGTACCGGAGCTCCGGAGTGCTGACTGGCTCTTTGTACTGAGCAGGCAGCTCAGTGCTAACCTCAGCTAGCCACCGAGCGCCTTTTTCCCCCCCTCCAGGCTGTAGCCTCGATCTGTCACCTGTTAGCCTCGTAAAAAAGTCGACTGTTTTATGCACACGTGTCTTCCAGAGGCTCTTCCTCATGGCGGATTATTAAGACCGCCTGAAAACCAGCTTTAAACGCGGTCACCTCAGCGTAGCTAGCTGGGTTAACGCCACATCAACTATTTTTGGTCCCCTCAAGTAAATCCAGAGTTACAGAGTTGGTCGTCGGTGACTGTGTACATGAAATGTTTTGTTGAGAGTTGTATATCTCGCTCTGTGTCTAAATAAATGGCTTGTTGATGGATGAAATGTAACTGTGTGTGTTTTGCTTGCAGCTGTATTACCAGGTGCTGAACTTTGGTATGATAGTTTCCTCTGCCTTGATGATCTGGAAGGGCCTGATGGTTGTCACTGGCAGTGAGAGTCCTATTGTGGTTGTTCTCAGGTAATGTACTGGGTTCGATCCCCACATTTGGGTCATTTTCTGCCTGGGGTCTGCATGCTCTTCCTGTGCTCGTATGGTTTCCTGCAGGGCACACCAGCTTCCTCCCACAGTCCTAATGCATGCCTGTTTAGGTTGATTGGTGAACTTAAAATTGTCCGTTTGTTTCCATATGCTCTAAATGGCAGCTGTGTGAGAGAATGCAGTCCTGTCCAGGGTGCCATCTGGGATTGACTCCAGCCGCACGATAAGCGGTGTAGATAATGGTTGGATTGAACTGTGATGTGGCATTTTTAGCCTCTACTAGGGACAATCAAGGTTGTCAGAATTAACTAAAATCTTAATATAGCTAGTTAAAACTTAACTACAGGTTTGGAAATATGTGTCTGTGGGTATATATAAATAACCTAATGTCAAATAAAAGGGAAGTTATGGGTTTGTTTTGACAGTTCTGGTGTGAAAGCATCCATCTACATATGAACATGCTTTACTTAGAAAAGTTAAGTGTAGGAAAGATGTGTGATGGTGAATTATCTTATGAATTGCTCTTGTTACAGTATATTTGGAAAAAATAGGACTAGCATATTGGATCAAACTGGTTGAGGAACTGAGCGAGGAAGATGAGACCATTTACACAATTTTATGGCTTGTAAATTCCATGTACCTGTTTAAGTTGCCAGGTGATATTTAAGTGTAAGTTGTTGATCTGACTTAAAATTTATATAAGCAATGTAATTTCTGTTTAACCTGTGCTTAGAAGAAATTTTATCATGGACTTGATTAGTTGTGTTTATTCAGTTTTAATCGGTCATTTCAAAGTAGCTGATAATGCCACCAAGCAAATTCACAGAGTCAGTTAATGAGTTAAAACAGAAGACATGCCTTTCTTCAACCAGTTGGGAGTAATGTTTGTTTGAGCTGGTGTGCAACACTGATGGTTAAAGGTGGAAGTATTACATATTTAAATTATTTTATTAATACTAACAATCGTTGCTTTATTTAATTTCAGTGGGAGTATGGAGCCAGCTTTCCACAGAGGAGACCTGTTGTTTCTGACCAATCGAGTAGAAGATCCCATCAGAGTTGGAGAGATTGTCGTCTTCAGGATAGAAGGCAGAGAGATCCCAATTGTACACAGAGTACTAAAGATCCATGAAAAGTACGACCCCACATTTTCTAAGTTTTGTCGCCAATGTATAAGTAATACTTGTAGAATAAATGAGTAGCATATCTATGCGTACAGCAATCTACAGAGACTTTATTAGACATGGTTAGTTGATATTGATATTTCACATCTGTCAAATCTGCAGACATGACAGTGAAAAAGAGAACAAGGTTTAAATTTGGTTTGATGTTGTGCTTATACTCTTCCACAGGGAGAATGGAGACATTAAGTTTTTGACCAAAGGAGACAACAATGCTGTGGATGACAGAGGACTGTACAAGCAGGGCCAACACTGGCTGGAGAAAAAAGATGTGGTGGGGCGAGCAAGGGGGTAAGCATCCCGATTTAAGAAGTACATGGTAGAGTGATTACAACAATAATCAGTAAGCTGTCTGTCTGACTCAAAACTGGAGGAGAATGTCAGAGGAAGTTTGCAAAATCTAGCAGAGATGGTGTATTAAATTCAGACCTTCTCTATTTATAATACAATGTGTTATGGGAGGAGTTGGACACAATAAGCTGTAGTTCCTCTTCTGAAAAACTGACTGACTAAAAAAAAGGCAAGTTTAAATATGTCCAGCACTTTATGACAAATAAACAAGTAAAGAATACTTCTGCTTCATGATGTCAAATAACAACCAGCAATAGATAGTTTGGTTATTATGAGCAAGAAAATAAGGTTGATAAAGGGGAAATTCAACCCCTGAAATATTATACATTTTTAAGTGGCGGCTGATCTAAAGCCCGCTGCTCAAGAGAGGGCCATTTTAATGACACAGCAGACAGAAGAAGGCCAAAAGCTCTTCAAGTGGCAACAGAGAAGATGAAGGAGACTGTGTAATAGCTGGCTAGCCAGACAGGTTGTGGAAGCCTTCAAGGTCAAAATTGCACCAGCCCACGAACGCTTCATCAAATCATGATGCCAGTTAAAGCCAGGCGGGCCCCGTCTCCTTGCAAATGAAGGCAATCACAAGCCCTAAGGAAGTATTGATTGAGTACAGTAAGACTTTTTCAAGAAAAGGGTCCTTCCTCAAGTCTTTCAGCACCAAGTAGGCTGTGGATGGTAAGAGACAAGAAACAGGATTTGATGAGTCAGTCTGGATTCCACCTGATATTCCCAGTTAGTGTTGGTAGTAAAAGTAGAGATCCATAGTAAACAGATATAAAAAACATGGGCCCAGGTGAATGTGGAGCAGCCTCATCAACTGATATGTTAGGTTTAAATCAAATTTCTTCATTGTGATTATTCATTTCCTCTCCAGGTTTGTGCCATACATTGGAATTGTCACCATTCTCATGAACGATTACCCGAAGTTCAAAGTAAGTTTGTTGCCCCGTCCCAGTTGATTTGATTTTTTTGGCTCTTCTGTGCTAAAGTTTTGAGGGTAATTTGGGTCTTCTTTTTTTGCAGTATGCTGTCCTCTTCTTGCTGGGTCTCTTTGTGTTGGTCCATCGGGAGTGAGTTTCCCAGACTTCAGAGCACGACAAGGATAAATTACGCGCAGGAAACCTCTGTCATACCTTTCAAAATAGATTTAAGTTAGACTTTGTTAAATCCAAGTGGCTTTTTTGTACCATTTGTTTGAACTTTTTGTAGAAATGTGGATAGGGTGTTTACATTTGAAATATCCAAGCTTTAAAAAATATTTTTGTGAGGGGGAAAAAAGCTAGATTTCGAGTGAAGTTGATCTTTATCCACAGAATGTGATACAGCATTCTTGAAGATAAATTAAATCTTGTTTCCCTCCTGTTGAACCATTGTGTTTGGAAAAAAAAAATGCTCAGTATTTTATGAGAATTGAGTCTGAATGATATTAAATATGAAATCTGGTTACCATCCACTACAGATTATTTCAGCTCTTTTCCTCAGATTTTTTTCATCACAGATTCAATAATCAAATTATTTCTACACGTTCAGTCATACACAAAATCAAAATCGCTCATAAAACGGTTGTCTTCTGTGCAGTATTTGTTATTGACGAGCAAATGTGTCTTCTGGAAATCTTTTCAAATACGTTTTTGCTGAAAAGTGAGTGTATTTCTCTTCCACCTAAAGAGACTGTTACATAAAATGAACCTTTAAAACGGCCCTGTATTGTTTTTGTCTTTAGATTTCATTCCGTCTGTTTTGAAAACTTGATAAAACCTGTTTTGGCTACCATCAGATAAGTATTCATTTGCAAAACTGTCCCAGAAATAATTTCTTGCACTTACATTTTCCCATGTCTAATTGTTTTTTTTTTTTTAAATAACTTTCTTATATAAAGGTCACTGCAGAGGGATGCAGCCTCTGGGTCTTCTTGAGGTTTTCATGAGTGCAGACATGAGCATTAACCTTGGGCTGCTCTCTTTGCCTACATAGTGTGGAGCACACTTTAGTGGTCTTGCAATCAAAGTGAAGCTAACTAACCAGCAGCAGCATGTACTCACGCAGTAATAAGGGATTGACATATAAATTTGATATACATCCACTTGACGTTATTGAGGTTCTTGAGCTCAGCTTGAGATTGATTGCACTGGTTATAGTTTTTATTAGATCTCAAAGACCTTGTCTGCGTTGCCAGTTAAGTAGGAATTTTTTACCACTCTCTCATTCAGCTGTACCTCACAAATACACCATAATGCTGCATGTTCAAACTTAACTAGTCTCAAATGATTTTTATTACTCTCACAGTTACATCTGTGAATCAGTCGGTGTGAGACCAAGATGCAGATACCTGCCCCATCTCTTTCACAAAACTCCGGCTTTGATAGATCATCCATTCTGTGGACTTAGTGATAACTCTGTGAGGGTCAGGCTGTCTCAGTCGTGCAGGATGCCTTAAATCACAAGTATGTGTGTGAATGCTAAAGGTTACGAAAAGAGCAATACACAATCTGCAGCTTGTGTAAACTTGCAGCTTTAGCACCCTGAAGTGACACACAGACCATCCGTCCCATCAGCTCTGAGTCAGCAGTGACAATCAGCAGGTTCTTGTCCTCAGAGGACTGATGGTGATCACAGCAGCATGCAGAGACTGGCCAAATGTCAGCGAGGTGGGAGGTGGTGTGGGGGGGTGACTTTTATGAGTTGATCTAATGAGAGCAACAGTCACCTGTGCGCTATGTTTTCTATATGTAGTTTGTTTCAGACAGTTTAATATGTCCACACATATATATATATATATATATATATATATATATATAATGTACTGCTGTTATGGTCATCTCACCCCTGTTAGCTGCTGTGCCAGTTCTAATAATGATCAACAAAACTGTCAGAAGACATAAAAAAACAGTCCAAAGCTTGGACACACCTTCCTATTCATTTGAATGAGAAAGTGTGTCCAAACCTTTGACTGGTAGTGTATATATATATATATATATATATCAAAATCAGTCAATCCTCCACCAGTGATTCAAACATTTCTGTTAAAGTAGATGTAAATCTATTTCGGTGTGTGCTGAGAAGATCTTTTTTTTTTTTTTTTTTTTTCTAAACTGGCCGTGTTCTGTGCGTAAAAGGCGCACGACCGCAGACTCGTGAATCCATGACAATGAACCAGACGGCTTCATTTCATGAATATATGCAGCAGGCTGGGCAAAATCACACGCAGCGGGAAAAGCGCCCACCCCGGACAGGAAAGCCTTTAAAAGCAGGATGAATCTGAGCGGTCCAGATTCAGGAGACACTTGGGAACTTGTTTTTGCCCGAAGGACGTCGCCGCTCAGAGTTGAGATGAGAGGGTTCACACTGAATAATCTTTGCCACTGTAGCTTTTTTACTTGTCTCGTTTTATTTTCTTTCGTGTCTTTTACCACTGCAGTCAGTTTCGACTTAACTGAGCTTCGGAATAAAGTAGCAAAAATTAAAGTGAATCCAAGAGGCAACCTTTGGGCCACAGGTAAGAAACCCTCTTCTAATCTGAGCAAGAGGAACGCATTTAATTGTATACATTTTTATTTTATTTCACTTTTTTGGCCGTTGTTGTTACATTTCTTCACTTTGGGTGATGTTTATGTGCTGGTTTCAGTTGTGGCTCTTAATGGGGATTCCCATCGTCCAGATTTCATCTAATATGCGTTTTCTGTCTGCCTTGGCAGGACACTTCATGGGAAAGAAGAGTGTGATGGAGCCCCCCCTGCTGCCCTCGGCGGAGGGGCAGGGTGCAGACCCGCTGGAGGTCACCCTGCCCGGGGAGCAGAGAGTCCTGCAGGAGCTTTTCCAAGAGTTTCTGCGGGTGGCGTTGCAGGCGCAGGCGGATCCACAAGAGAGCCTCTCAAAAAAACAGGTGAGCAGCCGAAACCACTGATGTCCAGTTATTTCATTTTCTGTAGTTTTTTTTTTTTTTTCTTTCATCGTGCTTGTGCTGATTCTGACCATAGGGACCTCTGTGTTTCAGGATGTGGACCTGCTGATGAAAATCTTAGAAAGCTACATCCAAAGCAGAAAGTGATGAAACTCTTCGATCCAGATGGGTTCAAATAAACAGATTAGACACAGACCTACAGTCTACTGCTCATCATGATTGTAATTCTCTGTAACTGTCTCCAGCTCCCGTGCCATTCGCAATACAAATAAATGTTTTGGGGTTTTGTTTTTTTTTTCGTTGTGTTCATTTCGATGATGATGATGATATTTCACATTATCTTGTCATTTAAAAATATTTCTATCAAATAAAATCAAGCTGTTATTTGCAATGCTGTGACTTTGGTCTGTGGAATTTAGATTATTTGGAAACGTTTTGGTTCATTCAGGTGCTGTCTGAGTCAAGAGCAGCTCACAGAAGTAATACAAGGATTACTTATGATTGTTTCACAATATCTGAGTTAATATCAACGGAGGACACAGAAAAGCCTGAAAAAAATGGCCATCAAAGCAAGTCTCTTTTTTTTTTATTTCGTTTTTCCCCAAAATATATTGTGTGAATACAAGACCCAACTTTATTTTGTCAACCTCTTTATTTTTTTTCTCCAGAGATGCTTCATGACACTTTTAACCCTTATTTATAGCCCCAACTTAATCAGTCAGCAATCAGCTGACTCCTCAGCACAATCTCTTTGCTTCCCTGCTAAAAGCATGTCCAAAATAACACTTACATAAATACAAACGTGGGCAGCTTATATAAATCACATTGTCTGGCTTCCTGAATATTTGACATGAAGTCAAAGTAATCTTTTGAAGGATACTTGTCTTGTCCTTTGCACAAAGGTATGATTTGTTCTCTCGATCAATAGTCGTGAGGTGAGATGGACCCAGCTACATTGCCTTGGGCTAATATGGTATTTTAAACAGATAGGCTACAGCATTTTCAATGTCTCCCCCACAGTAACCTCAACTTCATGTCATTTTAATATGTGGATTGTGCAAAACAGAGTACGGGAGCTGAGAAAGTACTCAGACTATGATTCACTTTTAATGAGAGATGATAGTAGCATCATGTAGATTGACTTTATATATAAATTCTGTCCAAAAGGTGACATAAATAAAAAAATATATGAATAAATAAATAAAAAAAACCCAGAAGAAACAGTTATTCACAGCTGTTAAAAAAGAGCGTGACACTACAATCACAATCAAGTTGATGCTTTCTATTGCACTAAAATCCATTCATTCAAGGATCATCCACTGAAGATCTGATGACTAACAAAAGGTCCAAAGCTGGGAAATATTTCAACATGTCAAAGGATAGAAAACATTTTTCCCCCTCTGTAATCACAAATTCTAACCTATGGTTATTTTGGCAAATGGCAGCCTACGTAACACTACACTTTCAGGTGCTGATCATTGTATACAAGTAGGTTAGTAGGCTAGAAAATTGGATGCAATTTGACAAATAAGCTTGCTCAATCGAAGACAAGAAGTCCCTAAAACAGGCACTCTGAGGGGACACATTTTGGGATTGTCTTGGTTCTGTTTAATAAAAAATCCAAATTGCTGGTTTGCCTTGGTCTGTGCAGTTAGACAACGTAATCTGAATAAACAAAATGTCTTAACTAAGATTCAGGACTGATTCAACCACCGATCTGAAACATTTAAATAGTGCAGTTCAGCGTCTTAATAATCAGCTGTCTTTGTGTGTGCGTTGTGTGAAACTGCCCTCTCATGACAGATCCAAACATGCCGCAGGTGCTAACTGCTCAGGAGGGTGATGTCTCCACTCAATTTGAGTGTGAGAGTTTCCCATTATTCACATCACACTCTCTCTTCTGGGGGCAATGAGTGATTTCAGTTAGCATCATCTATGCATTGCATTGTCTTTGCACTGTTGCTGATGTAAATGCTTGGCTCCTTCACATGGTCAGATTGATCTAAGAATCCCAAATGAATCAACCCAAATGTGACACAAAGCTGTGAATGGATGTGAGCGCCAAAATGGGATCTTTTGAGATAATTCTGGAATAGATTGCTCCTCGGTAACTATCAGAAAAATACATTTAGTTTTATTTAAAATTACCCAAGTTTGGGAATATACTGAATTTTTTATTCATCAAATAGGACACCACAAGCTAGGGCTGGTTAAAAGCAGATACAACTATCAGTAATTACTGATTCCCTCATCTTGAAGAGGTTATTGTGACCTTCAATGATAATATATTTATTTATTTTGTATCGGAAAGACTAAGATCAGTCATCATGCAAATCATGCTGTTTAACCCCGAACTCCTTCATGTGTTAATGATAAGAAGCATGATTTACTGTCTGCAATCTGTTTCTATAGGGTTTATTTATTGACACTTTGGTTATTCAGCAATTAAAGTCTTGGTTGTAAATGAATTTCACATGATATGTGAGGGCATTTTAATTTGTGTGTGCGTGACAGCAGGGTATCAGACTGTTTACCATATAAATGATGATATTCTCTCAGGGCAACGCTTGTAAATCTGCATTCATGCATGAATGATTTATGATAATTTATTGTTTTTGTCGCTACATTGAGCTGTGACCATTTCTAGTTTCCAGTGTGGGGCTTGGCGTCACTAGAAATCTGCACTCACCTGTACAAAAATAAATTTGATGGGGCTTTTTGTTTTCATCTTTCAGAAATACAACTGGAATAACGATAACCCGATGTACCTGAAGTTTACATTCATATCTGTTCCCAACAGACAAAATCTTGGAGAATAAAGCAAATTACGATGAAACAAAAAGTTGGCACCTTGATAGTAACCAGTTCTCCAATCATCTGGATGTTTCTGTGAAGAAGCTACAAATTCTAAAATATAGATTCCTCAGACTCATCATGATCCTGCCACCTCCGAGGAGTTCTACATTACAATACATTACATTATGATTTCAAAGGGGGCGGCAAAATTTGTGTTCACGAGAATGGCATGGATGTAAAACCACCGTGAACATAAAACATCAAGTAAATGCTCTTCAGTGACAAACAAATATAATATGAACATCATTTTCATAGTGATATTATACATACATGTTTCAACGTGTATGTGCTTGTTCTTTGGTTTTAGGTTGTCCTGTTTTAATAATGTCTCAAATTAAACCCATGAGGTCGCTTGAAGTGTAATTCACACAGTGAATGTATGAGTCTGAACACCAAAAGACGACGGAGATAAATATGTCAAGTTTTAACTCAATAAAACCAACGCTTTGGGCACCAGTCCAAGTTCTTATTGAGTCCCCCAGAGGGACTAATTTTCAAAGGAACAATCTATCTTAGCCTCATAGGAGATGCACATGTCTCATAAGGTTTCAAGGAGAGACATTAAATCAAACGAGCATCTCAGGTTCATTCATTTTTGTCAAGAGGCTGTGTGTGGCTGTGTTTACATTATTATTTATTCAGGTTTGAGACTAGGACATCTGAAAAATATAGCAAAAATATAGCCATCGTACACTGCCACCCTCTGGCATAAACACCCCCTCACACCCTTTCTTCTGGATTTGATTCTGCTAATAAGTATTTTTGGTTTTGTTTTTATTACATTGCATTATGTTCAGAGGAGGCCTGCCATATCTGACAGACAAAAAAAAAAACAAAAAAAAACAAACAAACAAACAAACAAAAACCCCACAGCATCGTCACGACACCTGAATTGTTAGTAATCTGTAAAATTCATGCCCAGCAGCAAACGGCCAGATGAAGCTCATCCTTTCCCAAAAAGACCCATCTGCTGAAAAGGGAGATTCAAACATTGCTCTTAAAGTGCGTTTGGTGCTGCTTTTGGACAAATTCTGACATGCTACATCACACTATCTGCATTGAAATTATTTCAGTGTCTAAAAATAACACATTCAGACGTTATTTGCGATGACACAACAAGAACTAACACACAATTTCCACATCAAAAGCACAAGCTGCGATTTGCCTGGTTGTTTCAAAGGCTCTACGTTCAACACATTGTTTGTTTTGAACGATGATGTCATCCGAACACGTGACCCCAAGAGTTTCTACAGCGGCCATCTGATTGGTGGAGCCCAGCCGGAAATGCACCAGGAGGGGGGCGGAGCACCGAAGCCATTTTATTATTATAACCAGCAAAGCTGCAGGTGCATCTGTAGGTATATATTTATAAATACACTCACAGGTACACACATGTAATTTTCTTTTTTTTTGGTGCATAGTCACGGTTTTTATTTTAATGCCCCAGAGACGATGGGACAGTGCGGGATTACGTCGTCCAAAACCGTCCTGGTTTTCCTCAATCTCATATTTTGGGTAAGAAAGACGCCAGATGTTCGAACAGTGTGCAGCAGCGGTTAGCATGCTAGGCTAACTGCGCCAGAGCTGCGCTGCGGGCTGCAGGCCCGACCGATCCAGATCTGGGCGGTGTGGGGAGGAAGGGCGGCTTTGTCCGGAGCCGGGACGGTCACCGAAACTCGCTGCTTCGCGTTTATAGGGACAGAAACCGGAGGGGCGGACAAAGAGGTGAGGGTGTCCGGCTGCAGCTGCCGCCCATCGGCCGGAGATGTGACGTTATGCGGCGGCCGGGTGGAGCCGCAGTGGGACAGCGAGCCCCACCGCATCCTCACTGTCCCAACCGGGAGGGTTAATATACACATTTATATATAGGATAAATACACCGAAACTATAGGTTTATAGGTGGAGTCTAAATAAAAGATAACATGGAGACAAGGCGTGGATGACTAGTTCACACTGCATTTGTCTATCAAATCTGGAACAATCTGATTTAAATGTGTTTTTAATATATATATATATATATATATATATATATGTGTGTGTGTGTGTGTGTGTAATCCTGGATGTGTGTCCTCAAGTCAAATTCACCTGCATGACCATAGTCACACGAATGATAACCCGGATTTGCAGTGCAACTAGTTTTGGACCGAAGGGTGAAAAAGGAAAGCGTCACAGAATGCATCAACATTGGACTTTGCACCTCAACATGCACTGTAATGTGCATTATAATACTCCACGTAACAGAATTGCTGCTCTGCAAACAAGCAACAAATCACCGGACTTCAAAAAATATAGAAATAATTAAATAAGAGGACATAGTTCAACAATTGCATGTAGTCATAATGTGGGATTTATAGAGGGAAAGAGATAGATATGTAATAAATTCTGAATAAAAAGAGAAGACGGGCTCTGTATGTCTGTCTGTCTGTCTGTCCGTCTGTGTCTCACTCCTGTTTCTCTGTTTTTCTGTTGCAGGCTGCTGCTGGAATATTATGTTACATCGGAGCCTACGTCTTTATCACATATGATGACTACGATCACTTCTTTGAAGATGTGTACACTTTGATTCCCGCCGTCATAATAATAGCTGTCGGGACCCTCCTCTTCATCATCGGCTTGATCGGCTGCTGTGCAACAACACGTGAAAGCTCCTGCGGTCTGGCAACTGTGAGTGGGCACTATATTGACTATGCATCGTGAGGAGGGCAAGCAACATGATATTGGGGATAAATGTTCATTTAACTGCCTCTGACTGTCTTGGCTGTCGTTTCAGTTTGCTGCAATCCTGCTGCTGGTGTTTGTGACCGAGTGTGTGGTGGTGGTGCTCGGATACATATACAGGGCAAAGGTAAACGCCTGCGCAAAACCTAAAATTAGACTGCAAACATTTGCTGCTTATGCTGTAAGTGATGATAATGTAAAAAAAAAAAAAAAACAGCTCCTGCAATATAAGACATGAAAATTAGAGTACCAGGGGGAGTAAACACAGCTGTATTTGTTTTGTTTCAGGTAGAAGATGAGGTGAATCATTCCATCCAGAAGGTTTACAACGAGTACAACGGCACCAACACTGATGCTCCCAGCCGTGCTATTGACTATGTGCAGAGACAAGTAGGGGGGGAAACATTTTTATGCCTTTGTGTGTATGCGCTGTTTTATTTGTGTGATCAACCCAAATATCTCTAGCTTCCCACCCACCGCCCTTCAATGCTCTCCTTCCAGCTTCACTGCTGTGGCATTCACAACTACTCTGACTGGAGGAACACTCACTGGTTCAAGGAGTCCAAGAACAACAGTGTCCCCGTCAGCTGCTGTCAGCCCGGCATCAGCAATTGCACTGGCACTCTCACTCGACCAGCAGATCTCTACCAAGAGGTACTAACAACATGCTAATGTTTTGTTTTCTAGATTCTCTGACATTAATCTAGAATGTTTTAAAGCCGTGAAACTGTTTATTTTCTGTTTTAGGGGTGTGAAGCGCTTGTTGTGAAGAAGTTAAAGGAGATCATGATGTATGTCATATGGGCTGCATTAACTTTTGCGTCTATACAGGTAAGGGGATTAATAAAATACACAGATGAACTCTGTATAGAAATCTGTCTAGTTGTCTGACTGCTGATTATGTGGTTTTAGCACCACATAATCATAGAGTGGCAACAGTCAGCCCCCCCCCCCCCCCCCCCCCCCCAAATCTAATTTGGTACTCAACTGTTCCAAAATTGATTTAAAATTGTGTTTATTGGGAACATAATTACAGCTGTAGTAATCTCTGTCAGCAGAAAGCGAAGCTGACAGCAGCTCTAACCTAATTGTGTCAAAATATTTCTCGAGTGGTTAACAGCTCAGCATGCCCGCTGCTGACAACAAAACATTTGCTCCCAAACTGGGGACGAAGACAACACAGCCAATCCCTTTACATTAGGCTCAAGCATGCTCATTATAAAATAACACATTCGAAAAGTGTGAAAAGGTTCTGCTTCTAAATTTAAGCCTTTGTTTATGCAACTGAATTTTCCACCGCAGCATAATGACGGATAGAAATGACTCCTGCAGATTAGGATCTTTGCTGTCAAGTGCAGATTTACAGTACAGTAAATATCGGGTAGCTTCTCCCAATACTCCCATTAAAATCAGAAAAGAGCTGATTATAAGACGCTCCTGTTTTCTTTCTGCCATATCAATATGCCACATTCGCTAAAGGCCACAGTGACTTCAGTAATAGTGTTTCTTCCCTTCCTGTGCTGTGTGCCTGCAGATGCTGGGAATGCTCTGCGCCTGTGTGGTGCTGTGCAGGAGGAGTCACGACCCAGCATACGAGCTGCTGGTCACAACCAACAGCTATGCATGAAGGATGCAGTCAGTCAACGGAGCACTCAGAAAATCAGAAGGAGCTTCACCAGACATGTCCACAGTAGATTTCAGCTGTAGTTATATAAGCTCAAGCACACCTTGCACAATTCATGATAAAGTAGCGAACATTGATGACGTAGTTTGGGTGGGCGAGGGGTTCAAGGCGAAACCAGTTATTTATTGACATGCATTGTAAGTTACTGTTTCTTTATATGTTTTTTCCTTTCTTTCCAAATACAGAAGTACTTATAAGAGCCAAAGTTGTAAATGGCTAATTGACGTTTTTGATATCGATGCAGATTTTTTTCTGTCTTTAATTGTTGCTTCAAACTAATTCGGATCATTCCTAATGAGGATGATGATGATGAGGAGTCATTTGGAGTTATGTGCATGGAATGTATTTCCTTGCTGGTTAGTTTGCACTAAGGCTGGAGCTCTGACGATAATTCATGGTTGTTAAAATGCAAGATCTATGCTAAAAACAACACTTTCCCCAACAGGTTGGTTTGACCATCCTTGGTGAAAATGGAAAAAGAAACAAAAACATTTTTACCATAGAAAGAACAGATTTAGTGTTTTTATCTCTTGTCTTTACATTTTTGTTTGTGCGAACCTCTTAAAGTCATGTTTGGTACAAAGAGTTCTGTTCTTCATGTTCAAATATCCAGATTGTGAATTATTTGGTGTGGAGGTTCTCTGAATCTGGCTTCACTCGTGAGCCATCACCAACATATAAATTGTGAATCAACCTTTTAGTCTCCAGTGTTATTAGTTGGAGTATTATTAGTGTTACATGAAGACTTTTTTGTAGTTTCTGTTGAATTCCTTATATTTAGTTTGCTAGTTATGAGCCTGCTATGAAGAAACATGACATCGTTTTATACATTTTTTTGTGAAATTTGACTCTGTTTAAATATTTTTGAGCTATTACGTTTACCCATAGTTATTTAGCTAGTGCTGAAAAAGGACAAAATTGTCTGTTGAGTGGAGAACAGGCAGAGGACAAATAAACTCATACATTTTAACTTGAACGTTTCAGGGGGGGTTTTATTTGCATGGCTTTATATGGAAGTAAATCTGTTACGAGGGAAGTGATACATGAAGAGGTAAGGATTTGGTTTTTGTTGGATCATGTTTATAAAAAAAAAAAACAAAATACTGAATGATTTTTATTTATTTATTTATTTATTTTTTTAAACTGCAAACACATGTTCTCTTGAAGAGGTTGGTACTCTTCTAAAAATGCCCACCCTTTGGACACAACATTATTTACTGTAGCAGGGTTAGAGCTTTATTTATCACACTAAATGCATCGCTCTGCTCTCTTACCAACAGTAGATAAATTCACGTGAATGAAGCGATAGCATTGATGTCGTGCAAAGCCGCTTGCTGTGGTTTAATTCAAATTCAGATACTGTCAATTTAAGACCAAATGCAAAAAAAAAAAAAAAATAGTGACAACGAAGACGAATGTTTTCAAAACTTTCAATTCAATTATAATTCTACCCTGTGACAGAGTACATACACCAGTCTAAGTATTGGTGACCGTACGACACCTGAGGTAGCAGGGTTAAAACTTAAATACAACCACGAACAACAACCTGCACAAATAAATAATAATCCAGTTACACACTTGTACTGCCTGCTGAACGATGCTAGATTGGTGGTTCATAAAAACCAGGAAATAGTTTGGATAGCAGCTGAGAATGTAAACAGCGTTTATTCCAGAAAACCTGACAGGAGAGAGTGTTGATGGGAGTTTATGTCGACATGGTGCAGCATGTGTTTATGTTCATATATTTGGTTTAGCATTATTGACACATAAGGCATTTTTTTTCTGTATAATTAAGCACAATACAAGTCGGTGTGTACTTAGTCACCTGCGTGTTTGTCTGTATTTTTCTTATGCATATGTGTGTGTGCTCAGATTTTGCCCAGATAGTTTCCTGGCACCAGTCCGGTCATGCTGTCCCTTCGCACCGTCCACCAACCGTCTTCTCCTCTTGACAACACGGAGACCACGTCCCCTCTGGTTATCGACAGTTCATCCTCTACCTGCCCGGTCAATGTGAGCAAACGTGACGTGAAATGGGTAACACAAACAGGCTTCGTTATACTTTTTTAACTGACTGCACAGTCCACATAATGTTACACCACTTTTGCCGGACCTTGCCCAGTTTGGTCTTTGTAAATTTAATATATGGCCGAATGATGCAAATGATCACCTGTGCTGTGTAGGCGTAAAGTGCAATGTAGATGTCATCATCAGGTGTATGCGTGCGCGGTGGTGCATATCCTCCACCTAAAATAGTGGAAAAGTATAAATGCTAAATGTTCATCATTCCTTCTCGAGCAACATACAATACAATACACATACACAATCGGAGGTTAAAATCCTTGAGTTTGTATTCTTGATATATAGGACTTCTTTGAATTGCATTCAAACCCATTAAGATCTTGGGTGGTCTATTAAGTCTGCTGAAAGTTTAATGCGAAAATGTGACCACAACAGAGTATCAGTGCTGGAAGTGTCATTAAGGTTAAATGGATGAATTTGTAGAACAAGTAGTTGGATGGTCGTGAATGAGTGAGTTCTTACACGGGACGACAGACGTCACTGCTGGTTGTGTGTTCTGAGGGTTGTTGACGCTGATGCTCACAGAGCTTCCCAGAAAAGACACAGGCCGCCTGGAAGGACGTCAAAGTGGCATACTTATATTAATGTGTGTTTCTTATTGTGCATGCATGTTCAACATAAAAGGTGAATCAGGAGGAGAAAGGATTTTCTTAGCATCCCTGTGCATTAATAATCTGATCTCTAACATTATTTGTCTCGCACCTGCTCATCCTGTATTCTCCTTTTGTAGTAAGGTTATGGCTGTTGCTTTCTCTGGCCGTATCTGTCGGGTAGAAACTCTCAAACACTACAGGCTCTGTGAGAGGAAGAGACAACTTGTTTATTTGAGAAGTGAGGTCAGTTTTGCTGAAAGAGAAAGGTTCTCAGCTGAGTACCAGGCAAAATCCTATTATTTGCCAATTTCTTTTTCTCACTTCTCTTTTCATGGAGAAGTTTGTAGTCATTTGGATATTCTCCGAAATGGAAAGAGCTTTGTGTGTGTGTCTTTAGTGGCCTCTAAGACCTGTTCAGTATGTCGGATTCATGGCTGACCGTGACGGCTCACCTGGAGGCTTTGATCCAGTGCGTTTGCTCTCTATGAAGCAGTTGTTGTCTGTGTTGATGTCACACTTCTCCAGCTGCTTCCTCACCTCCTCGAAAAACTGAATTTTACACACGAGACGATCCAACAATCAGAAAGAAAGGTTAAAAACAAAACTGTTCTTTAATAACTAAGCTCAGTTTTCCTTCTTTTAAACCCCTGATGTGAGGAAGAAAATGTGTGAAAGGCGTTTCATACCATTGTCTCTGTGCATATATACAGTTTATATACAAATATAACCACAGTTCACATTTCACAGACACATATGTCTGTAGTTCAGTATCATGGCAGTCATTACGGTGACCAAATTATTATGGTATTTTTTCAATGCTATCACAGGTGAACCTTTGGGGGGTTCATGCAGAAATGTTACGAGGACGCAATGAGTGAGCTCACCTCATCATCTTGGACACACTGCTTGGAGAAATGGTTGCAGTGGTCCCAGAGAACACACCTCAGGATATTGATACGATCTCCCTCCATTTGCTGGAACACCTACAAAAAAATACACACACCACTGGTCACTACTGCACAGCACCCTAATTATTAGTTTTTTTCATTTCCATTATCCACATCACACCCCCAGTTGTCGGACTGTGCCGTATTGTACTGTGTGAAAATGGGTTTATTTGTTTTCTAGTATGCTCACTGCAAGAGAAGTTGCATTTCCTCTCTGGCCATCAATGAGAAGATGTTAGTAGAGGAGTCAGAAGAAGGGGATGTGGTGTGAGGTTTTAAGTTTTGGCTTCAATTGACAACACTGAAGATTCTATAAATATAATCCACAAACCTCACATGCGCTTTTGTGTGTCTCTTCCCAGTCCTGGCGAATGCTTTCCAGCTGACCAACGTTATTGAAGTACAGTCTCTCTGTGAGAATAATAATTTTTTATTTTTTTTTTAAACACAACAATGAAGACTAGTAAGTTATGTGTTGAGGTTAAAAATACACATCAGAGGATATTTGATTTTCATACCTGCTTCGTTGGCTGCCTGCCTGCAAAGCTTGGCCCTGTGACGTACCTTTACACAGTACGTGACGTAACATTGCACAGGAAGAAACAACGTGAAATTGCCAGAGAAAAAAAGAAAAACAGTAATAAACTTAAGCATATTAAACGTACTGATAATTTTTCTTGCTTGAATACATTCAGGGTCATTTAAAGAATGTTGTTCGGGGATGTTGAATGTACTTCAAAAGGTGTAATTGCACTTTTGCATGACACCACTGATGGTGCACAGAAAGTCCCTGAAGTGATGGTTATTTATGTTGGTGGGGTGTGATGCAAAGACGAACCCTGAAAGTTTCAACTTGGATTGCTTTAATCGACTTTACACCTATCACGGAGGGTGATTGTACCTTCTCTGGGTTTTTTGATGTCATGATGGTCTTTTCAGCCACCTCCTCTGCCTCGTCAGCCTCTTTGCATCTCAACTCATAGTTCTTCTTCGACTGAGGAAGAAACAGAAAGCTGCTCATACCAGCGGTGGCCATGCATTACATATCAGATTGTTTCTTCACCAAGAGAAAATGTTTTGTTTCTGGCCGTTCCCCTACCTCCATGGTTTTCTTGAACAAAGAAACCTTTTTCTTGTGAACCTTCTCCATGATGCTCTCAAACTAGTAGAATAAAATGAAAGAGTGAAAACTAAAAGACATATCCTCAAATAATCACGTTGGTTTTATTAGTTCCAAACATTAATCTGACTTAACGCTAAGTTTATCGCCAAAATCCAACTTAATTTCTGCCTATTTGTGTAAAATAAGTCACTTGTCAACCAAAAAGTTGTCCAATACCTTCTTCCTCTGCTCTTTCTGATGTTCCCTGAATGTCTCAATTTTTTTCACCTCCTCTTTCAATATATCAGAGAGTTGGATGTGAAAGTTCCCAATAGTCTCGATTTCTGCAGCCAAAAAAAAAAAAAAAGCAGCAAATGAGTTGTTCAACAGCAATCGAAAATATTAAGTGCTTGGAGCGTTGTCCAGGGAGAAAATGACTGGATGAACTCACGTGATTTTAATTGGTCGAAAGATGCTCTCAAGGTGCTGGAAATAACAAGCCACATGGAAGATCAGTTATGAGTGAGCATGTATCAAGGAGACTGATTATATTTTTAAGACGTAAAAACAATATATTGCGTTTTTACTGCTCAGAATGGGCATGCTATAATTGGCTGACTTGTTTCTTCCTCTTTCTCTGAGAAAATAGTGATTGAGCTGGAGCAGATAAATCGGAGCGAGAAGGCGTGTCCGTCTTACTCTGCTGACAGAAACTAAATTAGGGTTGTGTTTCACTAGTTAAGACAGAGATTCAAATACACCAACAGAGAGTTTATGCATTCCGTTCTGTTTTAGCCACTTCAACAGTGTAGTCAGTTCACTAGTAGCTGGCGACTAACCACATGGAAACAGGAAACTGCCAAAAATGACCCATTATATTGCGAGACATTAGGTGATAGACATACACATACACACTGTCTTTCTTTCTCTTTCAGTCCCTCTCAAAAATGTGTGTTTCCCTGAAAAAGAATATGACTCATATGCGCCTGACTGATACTGTATATTTTATGTTTTAGGACAGTTTCAGCAGTAAAAATCATCCAGTACTCATCAGATTGTTTTTGGGCAGAATGAATACGCTATTATTGCACTTATTGCACATTATTTACCCTCCACATGTGTATCCAGCATGTAACACCGACCTCGTGGCAGGTTCAAATGTTGTATTTACCTGATCTCTGTGTGTCCTCCAGCCTTGCGTGCAATAATCACCAGCTCCTTCCCATACTTCTCCTCTGCTAGTGCCCTGTGCAGCATGAACAGACCGACACGTCAAAAACAGGTAAATGTTCCTGTCTGAGCAAACTGGAGACATAATGCACAAATTATCCCTTTAACACAGGTAATAAAACCCTCTCCATTAACGTGACCCACCTTGTGTCTGATTTGGTTACATCTGCTACATCATCTCATATATTCTGTATACAGACTCCATAACACAAGACAAACAATGCAAAGTTTGTACGTTACAGACAGACTTTTGGATACTAGCTAATATTAAAACTTCTTGCCATCTCTTTTTCTTGTCATCCAAACCCATAATGTTGGAGTTTAAACATGATAACGCAAAAAAACAAACAAAAAAAACAAACATTTTTAAACATATTTCTTCTGGAGAATGCAACATTTACTTTAAATTCATCTTGTTCTGTTATGGTGTTAACCAGACGCAAAACACATTAGTATGCATGGTTATGAAAAAGTCTGCCTGTTTGATGGTTATTGCTGGTTCCAACTGACGCTACCTCAACTTGAAAAGCTCCTCCACATCTTTGCACATCTGCCTTCCATCACGTAGCCTGTTGATCACAGTATCGTATCCGTTGTGACAAGTAAAATCAGACCCCTGTGTTGAGAAGACATAAAAAAAAAAAAACTTACAAGAAATTCTGCAAAGAACAGCGTTGCTCAATAAGAATTGCAAAATGTGCTTGTGGTAATCCTGGAATCACTATGTAGCAAAAATGCAGAACTAAGAATAACAAAACTTGTTGTGTATGGCAAGACAACATACTTAGCACTTCGTCAAACTGCTACTCATATGCAATATGCAAAGTGGCAATTTGACAAAGTTGCTTGAACTTAGTGCAGGGGTGGCTTGAAAAAGAGTAGAAGCAGTTTGGGTTTTACAAGTCTGCCATTCTTTGTGGGAGAAGCGACATTGCCAAAATGTATAAATCCTTATTTCTACACCGGTGTCTGTGTTTTAATTTAGTCTTTTACGCTGTATATGTTCATAATTTCTAATTTAGATAATTTGGCATGACATGCATGCAAATGTTGATTCATAAGTGAAGCCACAACCAGCAAACGGTCACAAGTCACAACAGCCAAAGTGCTTAGAGTCATACACATTAAATGATAAATTACTGAACGTGTCTAAATTCATTCATTTTAAAACGGGTAAGAAAAATTGTTGCACTGCTGTGAAGGAGACCAGTGACCAGTTTCATTTTTCGCATGAACAGCTTCAGCAAAGCACGAGACCCCAAAAATAGACTTACCCAGAAAGCATCTTTAAACATCAAAGGGATCAAAGGGGCCATCTTGGTAACTTCCTCGAACTGAACACCGTTGCTTTCCTCTCTCTTACAAGACTTCAATCAAAAAGTAATCGCTGACCAACGGTTTACATAAAGTTCCTGAAGGTCCTGGAGGAAGGGGTTGGTGTTAAGCCAGCTATGCTACAGTCAAACTCAGCTGATAAAACTGAGTGGCTGAGAAGTCAGTGAGTCATTTTGAATGAGGAAGCGCTTTTGTGCCATGATGTCACTGACCACAGTCAGCTCAGCCCAAGTATGAGACCAAAATTTGATGCATAAGACTGTGTGTTGTCTTAATTCTGTTTTAGGGTCAATCATCCACATACAGCATATTTGTGATGAAGTGATAGTGTGTGTGTGTGTGTGTGTGTGTGTGACACACTCACACAGAGATGCAGTTTGGGGTCAGTTACAGCTGTTGTGAGCTGCTGAGTGATCCAAATCTGAAATTTTAGCTACAAGCATAAAGTCCATGTTGCTTACTAAGCACAGTATGGAAATACCAACATTTTCTACCATTAACGATATGCTGAGATAAAACACATCTAATGAAAGTAAATCATTCAAATGTGTCGAAATCTGCTGTTTTTTTGATTTTCCTCCTATTTACCAGAAGTCAGAGTTAACTCCAAATTCAACGATGATACAGATTATCTGCAAACATTTTCATCTTTTTTATCCATTCATGAGAAAACCACAAGGGGGAGACACAGACCTTCCTGAAACACTCCATCTCAAACACACCAAAGGGGTTTGAAACCTCCCATCAGGATTCGGGACATAAATCTCCCAATCTCAGGATCCTGTTGAGATGAGTACAAATCCCTGAGGTGACTCACCAGAAAGACCCAGAGACACGTGAGTGAGCTGTGGAAGCTCATCATTGATTTTCAAAGTGACTGTGGTGTCTCCCACCAGTCGCTCACTGAGACGTGTGAAAATCTTTGGCCCTTTCACAAAGCAGGGGCATCGTTCTGTCACACACCTAACAAGATGTTAAGGGGACAGTCGGAATCAATACACCCTGCTGAGAATAATGGAGCTTGGTCTATTTTGCAGTTATCATCTGTTATGTCGGCTACATTTTTAGCCACATAAGTTGGCTGTTAAAGCGTCTCAGTCGTCTTTGCAGAGAGTATAATTTTTTTGTAAAGGTATTCCTTCAATCCGTGTGACATTCAGTCTCTATTTTCAAAGTTCGCCCTCAGTAAATACACATTTCCTTCCGGCTTGACCAAAGCCGTACATCACAGCTAGACATTCTTATAGGATGGCCATCTTGGGGTTCAAGTGGGTAAAATAATTTAGCTCTCCTACTTGGAAAAACCAGACATCCACCGGTTAGACTGAAGATAATCCTCCCAGGCTGAGTTTTACAAGTTTTCCCATTGAAATGACAGAGTCTGTACTAGTTGGCCTTTGCTGTGACCCATTTGAGGCCTCTAATGGAGGGACAAGCTCTGGGAATCAGCTGTGCAGCTGGTGCCTGAGCACACTATCACACACCAGGGTTTGCAGCACATGGACATACTTGCTCCCCGTCTCTCATTGGTTTTCTTTCCCTCCCTCACACTCCCTTGGAGTGGCAGTTATTGAACTGTGACAAACTAGCCGTGTCAGACCAGGCCCCCCCCACCTGGGGAATTGGCTAAATGACCTTTCCATTACCCAACCGCTGCTGTATTCCCGCTCCACAGATACAGTTACACATGAAGCCACACAGCCCATTTACCAGGACCAGTGTCACCGTCGCCACCGGTACCCGCCACATCTCCCCGCGCTTTCATTTTATTCAATTTCATTTTTTGCTCTTTTTGCTGCAACCTATGCAACATTGATATTGATTCAGTGGGCCTCTCCTGCTCTCAGCTGCCTGTGTGTGCATGCAAAGTGATAAACATGTGATGCCAGAAGCAGCTTGTATCTGGTTTCTTGGGTTTTGTATGTTGTGCGTGTGTGTGTGTGTGGTAGTGTGTGAGAGAGAGCGTTAGAGAGAAACTATGGCCTGCAAAGTGTGCGACTTAACTGGTTTTCACACATTCTCCATCCTCCATTCCTGCTAATCCCCTGTTGACCAATGCTACCAGCCCCGAATCTCACCAGATACTTCAGGGACCGAGCGAGAGGAGGAGAGTGGCGAGGGGGGTGAGAGGCGTGGCGTGCAAAGGTTAAAAGTGAGTGAGGAGATGATGCAAGCAGAGAGGGATGGAGCAGATATTAGGGAAGAGCTAGTGGGGGTGGGGGTGCGGTCAAAGGAGAGAGTCTCTGAATTGAACAGGACAGTGATCAGTGCTCAGCCCGCTGCTGCTGCCTGCTGGGTAGGAATGCAATGAAGTGAGTCCTTGGCCACATTAGTGGGAACCTGTTAGGAAGCTGACAGATGGGGAGCTAATGATGTGTATGCACAAGGGCAAGGACTGTAGTTGCTAGTGAGATGATCTGTAGTGCCTGTCATAATACAGCTGAAAACCAACAGCTGAGGGTGAAGCTGGAGGAGGAGGAGAGAGAAGGGGGGGGGGGAGGAAAGGGCAGAATCGCGCCGAGTGAGTTGGGGGCCTTTCTCACGTTTGATCTAAGTCTGGCTTTTAATGAAACATTTATTAGCTGTCTTAATCCTCCTAATGACTGCTAAGAACTCTGGCTTTAATCAGTTTGATCCTCGTGTGTCCCTTATTCCCCGATGTGATTCTCTGCACGCTGGGATGAAGGCGGTACGGGGACAAACGCTTGTTTGTGTGGATTTCTCCGGATAAATATTTAATTGGCATGGATGTCACATAATGCGTTTTTGTTTGTTTGATGGTTTTAAAATGACCCCGGTTGCCTGCATGCCCTGCATGAGTACGAGTCTGTCTCAGTAGAAATGAACGTGGGAAGGCTTGTGTGTGTGTGTGTGTGTGTGGGAAGTGTGCGTCTGAACATTTCAGCTGATGTGTGCTGGTACTGGTGGTGACCCCTGTAAAAAGGATGCGTGCCACAGGCAAATCCCTCTCCGCCGCAGGGTCCCTTCACCCAACTGGATTTTGGTGTTACACTTATTAGCCCAGCAGCCATTTTCTCCACAGGGACACACCCTGTCCTCTTCACATGCCCACATGTCTTCCCTTACATCTTCCAACAAACCTTCCCTTCATCTCTCCTCTCCTCAGCTCTCGCCTCGATTTTTTTCTTTTTTTCACCCCTGTTCTTTCCATCTCCCGGTGTCATCATCCTCCCCTCCTCTCTCACCTTCGAGATATATACTCCCCTCTTCTTTCTCACTCCATCTCTTCCTCTCACTCTCGCTCTCTCTTCGGCCCCTACATGTTTCCAGTCTAATAGTCTCTGGTGACCCTGCCTTTTACCACCCCATACTGCTTGTTTGTGTGTGCATGTGTGTGCGCGCATGCACCTGCATGTGTGCTTCCAGAGTATGTGTTTGCATTAAGTGTTTTTGTTCTAAGGTAAGACTGCTAAGTGGTTTCATCCATCCGGCAGCAGAGAGATTCTGCTTGGCTTCACTCCTCTAATCCAGGCCACAGGGGGAGTCAGAGTCTGCACAGATGGAGCCTCTAGTCTGGACCGGCTCCTGTCTTTGCTTTGTTTCTGTTTAAAGAATATAAATGGATTTGTGCTGGAGCGCATCTGTGTGCGTGGGCATGCACGTCGGCTTGTCGAGGTTTAGATAATATTAGCTTTGTGTAAGGTAATTGATTGACTTTCTGTATGTGTTTCTTAGGTTTAAAGGGCTATAAAGTGGGAAGTGGCCCGTTATTTGACAAACTGATTAAAGGTATCCGGTTTGTTGTCTTTGCCTTGGATTGTGTCCATTCCACCTTAAAGTGTCAGCCTTAGTGTGGTGATACATACGCAAATCTGACCTTTTTCTACAGGATGGTTTTTTTAAATGAACTAAACTGCGACTCATTCTTTAAATTACTGTTCACATTACTTTATATATCAATTAGCACTGCATATAATCATATTTTACCATATTTGATTTCAAAACGAAGCAGTTGTTAATGCTCTTGGATTTCTTTTCTTTTTTTAATTTCCCAAAAAATTATTATGAAATTCCCCAGCATGTAATCTTGAAGACAACAACGACAAGATTCTGTCGATCACATTTAAAACTGGATTGTCTGCCACCAGACAACGTGTACCCAAGAACACTTGAACCCAATGTGAGCCGTTTGGCTGGGATTGTTCGGCAGATATTTGTTTGTTTCTCTGACAAACAGGCTCCAGGACTTTGACTGAAGCGTCTGAACACATCGAGAAGCATAAATCAGTGTCGGACTTTAACAGCTTTGCTCTGAACACTATCTATTCGTCAAACCCTCCCACAGCTGAACTTGACCCTTGCAGGAAGATGCACACACGAAGCAGCAGGTGGGGCTGTTGGGTTTCTAGGTTTTGCAGCAGGCCGAGTTTCTGCATGTCTGTATCCACATTCCTCCTGTCTTCTGTGACCTCTCACAGCGAATGGCGAGGCCTTGTGAGAGAATTATCACCAGCTGCTCTGCTGCTCGTCCACCTCACACAGGGAGGACTGATAACCCTGAGTCAGCAGGAGAGTCAGGGGACACAAAGGATCCATACGCCGACGGAGCCGAAGTCTGTGTCAGCTGAGTGAACACGCTCACAGGTTCTCATTAAAGTTCAGGATGAGAGCCTTGACTGTTACGGCAACAATATTAGTATTATAATAATATTATATTATTATAAGAAGGGCAGAATGTGTCTCATTTATTCCAGCCATTCGCTCTTCATCGTTTGCAACAGTGTCAGGAAAAATGGACAAACACCTAAAATTAGAAATGAATACCCTCCTATCTGTACCACGTCTGTGTTTTTCCACCATCTAAAACGTGAATTTTGCCGATTTTGTTTTTCTTTTTTCTGCATTTATGAGTAAGACAACGACAAAGCCGTTTCACAGAGAATAACAATTTTTCACTTGGGTTTTTTTCTTGCATCTACTGACTTCTATATTGAACTCTGCAAACTTTCCACTGGATTTGATCTGGAGGTGCATCTGTAATTTGGTGGTGCATCCAGACAGGTCATCCGGACTTCTGTAAGAGTAGCATCAGCAGCTTTATGTGACGGTTTGCCTTTGATGCTGTGTTGCTGGGAGCAGTGCAAGGTTAGTTGTTGGCGATCCATCAGACATTTTATGAGCATGGTAAAACTGAGGACAGCACAGGTTGCATTTTACAGTATTACAGGAGGAAAGGATGTAGACAGTAGTTGATTAGCTGGCGTTCAGAGTGGTTTGGCTCTTCGTTCCCTCACTGCCATCACAGGGTTTCCTTTATCCAGTTTGTTGAGTCTGAAAGACGTATGACTGAACTAATGAATAATGAATGTGGCATACAATGATGTGGATCTTGTACTTACTCCTATATGTTTTGTAGTGAATGCTGGGTAGACATCCAGAGTGACAATCAACTGAGTAATAACTGTTGAGGTCAACATTACATTTCCGAAGAAGAAATCACTTTAACAGTTTCAGTATTCATTGTGTTTTACGCCTACAGCTACAAAAACTCAGAGGTTAAATGAGGAGTAAAAAAAGTAGCAAATATCATCATAAATTTAATGTAAATATTGAGACTGCTAATTGTGCACTTGAAGTCAGACATTTTTCTTAAAGTCTTTGTATTTGGGAGATTATCAGACGAGTTCATTGACTACACACCTTTATCTCATATATTAATTTACTGTATTCTCCAAAAGCAATGAATCAAATTGACAAGACATAAATATATATATATATATTTCAACATAATAAATTGCTGTTGGAGTGAGCGTGGCTCCATCCAGGCGTGATGGTTGATGCAGGCCGGCAGGCAGGCCCAGGTATCACAGTTACAGTGGTGTTGTGCTATGCGGTGGTGTGCACGATTATCGACCAGCGTGTCATGCAGGATAAGGCCCAGTGTGCCACTGTTGACTGCTTTGCGGTCAGCACTGCAGGGAGCAGGATTGTGGTTAGCCTACAGACAGCCAAGGCTGTGTAAGAAGATCGGCTGTGTGAGTGAGTGAGTGACTTTGTGTGTGTGTGTGTTTGCCTTCCACTGTGTCCTTTCTCCGTTGTCGCCGCGCTTTGCATCTTTGTCGATACGAATGACGTGTCTTTTACTTGCGTCTTTATTTTGCTTTTCTTCTCATTCTGCCGCTCTTCTCTCCCCTGCTGTGCCGCTTACACGCACAAACACAAGCGTTTGGGAAGCGCCTCAGGCCTCAAACAAGCCACCGGTACTAATGGCTCTGCTGTGTGAGCCTCCACTCTTGAAATGAATTTCAACCCTTCACTTTCCTGCTTCACTGATTTAAAAATAACATACTTCAATATGTTATATTAAATACTTCATCTGATACCTTTTGTCTCCTTCTTCTTCTTCATCTTTCTTCTTTCTTATTTGCCAAATTTCTATGTCTTCTGTACACACACACACACACACACTCTCATCCTCTCACCCCAGTGACCACAGATGCGTGCAGCAGTTGGGCCCTGTGGCTGGAGCTAATGGATGGCTCTCATAAATGTCTTGGAGGTTTGCACAGGGGAGGCAGAAATGCAGTTTTTGCCATGCTCTGATTCTTCCCTGTCCCGATGATAGCACCGTTTCAGAGAGCTTCATCAATTCTTCATGGCGACCGGCACTGAACACAAACAATATCTGACGGAGGTTTGCCACAGGCGTGCTCCCAGCACCCCGAACCTCCTCTTCCCCTGTCCCCTCTCAGTATGTTTTGCAAGCTTGGGCAGTTTTGATATCGTCGTGCAAGGAATGAGGACATCTTATTCAACATCCAGTCGATTGTTTGATGTGATGTATTTAATCTTGACCGTGGTTGACACTTGTCACGACACACCGGTGCTATTGATTGTAGCGTTATACATTTTTTTTTTGCAGGCTTTTCTTCAACATAAAGATGAACATAAACTACTGCTGTTTTTGCCGTTTTTTCTGTTTTGGCTGAAGTTTTTGACATTAATTTATTTTGCTGTAGATTTAATATGTATTTAAGGGCATCGAGTTCTTGACACAAGCAGCACAGCGGCATAGCGGTTAGCACTGTTGGCCCACAACACGAAGGTTGCGGGTTTGGTTCCCGGGCCTATGCCTGCGTGGGCTTTCTTCCCACCATCCAAAGACATCATGTTTAGGTCAACCGGAGACTCTAAATGGTCCGTAGGTCTGAGTGTGAGTGGTTGTTTGTCTCTGTCTGTCTCTTTGTGTTGGCCCTGCCATGGAATGGAAACCTGCCCAGGGTGAACCCCGCCCTCGACCCAATGCGAGCTGGGTTTGGCTGCACCACCCCCATGACTCGGGAAATGGACAAACTATAGAAGGTGAATGAGAATGAGTTCTTGATACAAAACAATAGATTATGAGCTGTCTAGTGTCCTGTGTTTTAGTAACATCAGCAAAATAGTCTCAACTATCAGATTCACTTATGCTTTTGTCTCCCAATGACATTCACATCATGATTAATGAATGTTTGAATAACACAAAGACCCCTTTAACCCAGCACATAAACGCCTAATTAGTTTTTATCAAAGACTCCTACAGTACCTTGTCTTGATTTATGTCACATCATACATTATAGGACCGGAGGCACTTCTCCCTGTCTTGCAAATGAACCCTATTTGCGTAATTTGTTGCCAAACACATTCAGGCTTGAATACATCATACTTCATCAATACCAAACACCAAACACATACACGTGACGTTTCATGAAATCTACTATGCCGAAAAGGTTCGCTCCATAGCCACAATTCTGACCCGGATCTGGCCACATCATTTGTTTCTACAAATATCTACGTACTGGAAGCAATAATCCATCATAATATTCATTATTGTCATGTTTAAAAGCCTCATAAGGCCATTGAAGAGGAGTTCTTATTTCACACTCATGCTCATGCTATATGATAGTGTAAAATTAATAATTAATTAACTAACTAATTAAATTAACTAAAACCAACAGAAAGCAGAAATCCATTAAAACCTGCTCATGCTGATTTCCCCTCCCTCTCTGTTCCCATTTGTTGTGTCCACTTAGAAAATGTGCAAATACACATAAATATGATTTTTTTTTTCTTACAACACAACAAAATATCCTATGCTTAAGCACTGGTTTACTTTCTGTTTTGCAAAAACAATTCCAGTACGAAATATGATCCAGTCAGAGCCAAGATGGACGTAAAGTGAGGTAAACAAGAGAAACACTGTGGCGCTTTAATTCGCCTTGGATTAAAGGGGCACCAACACTGTGGGGACACATCAGCTGGCTTGGGTGCATAACAATTTGCATGTTCCTAGACTGAAAGAAATACTGTCCTGCTAGCTATTGACAGAATATTATTACCTTGGGTTTTTGTAAAGATCATAAAGAACGCTGGCCTCCACTATTTTTTCCCTGTCGATGCAGTGACAGCCGAGACATCGAAACTATCGTAAAAAGGTGCCAGTTTTATGTAATGTTCCTGGTTTGATGCCAATATCCCTATCACGTATAACCTACATGTCAAATATGCGCGTCACGTGATGCGGACACAAGGTGTGGGAAGGTTTGTCTCATGCATGTGTCACACAGGATGGATGCCCGCCCTAAATCATACGTAGCGGCTGAAATGAAAGCCATTGACATGCCATGCAGGCAGCGTGGCCTCCGCCTGGTGCACCACCTCTGCAGATTTAACAACATCACTCCTCCCGCCTTCACATTAGTGATTAGCTCAGGATTTTTTAATTCTCACCCCCCCCTCCTCCCCCTTCCTCCCCCATCCCCTTGTGGGAGCCAACCCAGTCCACCTGACCTCCAAAAGTATGTATTAATCAACTACTTGAATATGACCCACAAACCTGCCATCTATCATCTCTCCCTCTCTCTCTTTCACTCTTTTCATAGGCAGCAAAAAGCAGATACAAGATTTAGGACTGAAAAAAAAAAAAGACCAACATCAGAACTATTACTGCCATACAATCACATTGTTTTACAGTCTGTGCTAAAACCGGCCCCCAGCCAACATTATTCAACTGTTTTTGGCAGCTTTGTTTAATGTACAGGCCGGATGACCTTTAAGGAGGCACGCATACCATCCTGTCTCCGGCTCAGTAGCTGCCACGGCCCCCCATCCTTTTTCAGCACGGCTCCCCGTTCATTACCTGATGAGTGCTCACCGGCACGGCCCCTTTCCCACTGTTAACCAGCATCCATAATAAGGAGCGGTGGTGGTGCGGACATCTTTCACTAGTTGACTTGTCATTAACTAAAAGCATTGTGGAGCTTTACTCCCAATTACCACTCCTCTCACTGCTCACATAAATCACACATTGTCGTCTTTCATGAGCAGCACTCTTGTCTGATTTTCTCTCTCTCTCTCTCTCTCTCTCTCTGTCTCTCTCCAGCCCACTGTTGTCCACTCGCCCACTGTCGTCTCGTTCTTTGCCTCACAGGGGACATCTTTGAGCAGAGTGCTTATTTTGTGCTATTGTGAGGAAGAGTAACTGTAGCTCCCAACTATCCCGTCTGCTTTATGCTGAGTACAAACAGTGATTGCAGGAGGTTTAGGCCAGAGTAACAATAGAGACCTCAATGTTTAAGCTGTTATGATCCTTTAATGGTCTTCCATTACTGTGTAGTTATCCTAAGAGCCTGCAGTTTGCTGCTGCGGCCTCTCGCTTTGATATCACTTTCATTAAAAGGAGGTCAGTATCATTTGTAGAAGCATTTAAGTCATTTGTTGAGGGTGTGGGATAATGTTTGTGAATGTGCATGTGTGCGTGTGTTTATAAAAGAGACTAGCTGAGGTGCTGTGTATTTTTATCTGAATCATCGATCTGTTTCAACCTCCCCTCCTCTGCTCCTGGGTGTAGAAGCCTTGACCTTCAGTGTGGGAGGTATCAGTGAGCCATGTGACCTCCGCTCTGGGCCACTGCTGCTACACCACCTCTCTCACACTCACAGAGTCTCAGCCGGCAGATACAGAAATGTATTGACGGTGTAACGCAGGGCTCTGACAACGCGGAAATTCAGCAAAATTAGTTTCAAAAGTGTAAAGTTTCAATTCAGACCATCAGAAGAGTGCCTGTCTTTTATCCTCTCCCTTTTCACATCAAAACACACACGCACACACATACACATAGCGGGGTCAGAGTCTCGAAACACAAGATTGCTGTTGTCTTTGTTTGTCGTCAGCACCTTCTCAGGCGGTTGAGGTTTCTCCGGAATCAGCCAGGCGCTGTGAGGCGGTTCGTCTGTGTGTGTTTGCGTATCAGAGGCTGAATATGTGTAAGGTATTGTGTATCTAAGTGTGCGTGTAGGGTGAGCGGGCTGCCTCTGTGTGTGTGTTGAGGAGAAGGTGGAGGGCTCAGTAGCTGCAGGGCCCTGTATTGATGTCCGCTGCCCCCCCCCCCCTCGAGGCCCGGCTCTGTGGGATAGTGTGTCAGTAGGACAAAGGCATGGCGCCATCCGTCCTGCTCTACGGGCCAGTAACTAGAATTAATTACAAACCAATCGAATCCGCTGCAGCCAATTGGTAAACTAATTGGTAATTTCAGCTGCCCACCTAGTCGCGGATGGGCATCTAACTGTGGCCACCAGTACTGGCATTCGAGGCAGAAGCCTCTCAAAAGGACTTTTCTTCTCTGTAGCTGCGTCTGCATGCGGTTGACTTTGTTTTTACAGGGTCACTGAAACAGCCATGGGTCAAAGCACGACACAGCGAATTTGGCCTTTTTTAATTTATTCATTTATTTTTTTTAATCTTTTGCATTCCAGTTAGCATTCACGTTTAAAAATAAAGAAACACAAATATTTGATAATGTAGATATTTTGGACTGAAATGGACTGACTTTGTACGTGACAATATGGTATTGTACGTTGTAATTTGTTTAAGCTGACTCATTTGAATACATTGTAGCATTTAATCTGTGCAGACAGCACTGAGAATATCCCTTCTCTACCAAAACCAGTGGGTGTAGGGAGATGGAGGCACTTGAGGAAATAGTGGAGGAAGAGTTAGCTGTATTGCGCTGACTGAAATGATGAGCCAGGTCTGTCACATTTCTTCTCCAGGTTGCAGCTCCTGCGAAGTGTCAAAGCCTCCATGTGAGCAATTTCGAGGTGTGTGTTTGTGTGTTTGTACATCTTATTTTAGGGGCCGTGGCTCACTCTTTTCTGTCTGTCTTTTTGTGCACTGAGAGATGTTACAGCTGGAAAAAGAGGAAATTAGTGGATTCACCTGTGTGCCGGTCAGAGCTAGAGCTGGTAAAAACCTACGACTTCTGCAGACTCATTCGACCAAGGTCTGAGTGCAGATTGCACCCTTTTCCATTGCCAAGAAAAGCTTTGTGTTAGCGTGTCTTGGCAGGTTTTTTGACAAGTGGAAAGGGGGCTCAGGACATGCTCCAGTGGCCCTTGTCTGTCCCAGCTGCTTGTTGCATGTGTTGTCGAAGTGGTGGATGTACGGTTCAGGTTACGGCCCGCTCGGACATGGCCTGGTGATAGGGGACACAATGGAGCGACAACGCCCACTTTCCTCCTCCAGACATTCCCCACAAATAGCCCATTAGTTGGGACTGATGCCGCTATTCTTCCAGCCCATTCAAGGATACTCTCTTCCTTTCAGCATATCTATAACCTCGGTAATAGGCAGGTCCAGTGTGATGGAATTGTGGGAGATAAAGACGGTAAGCAGAAACAGTCATTTCTCGAGAGGCTCCTCTGACCACTTGTGGTTTCATCACTCCAGTGTCAACCCTGCACTTCGATTGGCTGAGAAAAGTCCTCAAAAAAGGACAGTTGTCTGTGTTTCACTGAGCCGTCAACATGTCTGGCTCTTGCCGTTTGGGAGGAAGTGCGCGAGGGAGGATGAAAGGCATGTCAAGGTGCCAGGTTTCTGGAGGAACATCAGTCTCCCAATTAGGCCTGAAATAACCTGGTCTGACCTGACACTTCCTGTCTGCCCGAGCAAAAGAGAAAGAGGAAGAGACAGAGGAGTGGGAAGACAGGAGGACAGGAAGGCAGAGGGAAAGTGTGAGAAACGAAAAATGAAACTGAAAGAGGTGGAGAGAGGGAGGGAGGGAGAGTGGCATGGGACCTGCCAGTGAATTAGGACAACCAAGTGTATGTCATGTGTGCAAGGTTTCCTTATCTTTCATATGCTGTCTGACTGACAGTTGTAGTCGGTCTGTCCGGGTCCAGTCTCCTCCTGTGCAGAATGTCTCAGGTTTGACTGCCCTTTGTTGCTTACGCAGTGAAATTGTAAGTGAGTATCAGCGGGTGATTTGTGCTGTGCACGTTAGAGGACACTCGCACTTTAACATAACCTGGGTTGTATTTTTTTCCACGGTTTGTCTTAAGTTACTGAAGTGAAAATTGAAGTGTTGACAGATTGTGTTCTATGTTTTTTACAAACAGACATCTCAAATATGAAATTATACTGCTTTGCGTTTGTTGCATGGAGGATCTCATTACTCATAGTAAGAGACTAATTAAGAAAAGAAGTGTTTAATACCTTTAATGGTTGGGCGTATCACTATGTTACAATGAATTGTGAGTAAGCCATTGTATGAGTGTGTAGTTGTTAAATTAAAAATGCCTATACCACCGTGCCGCCTGTCCGTCTCCTTATTGAGGGGGCCAAAAATGACTACAGAGAGGCATTCTGCTTTTAACTCTCCATCTACAAACATGTCCCATCTCTTTTGCTTCTGCAGGGTATCTGGTCCAACAGGATAGCTTGAAGTCTTGCTACCGGTCACACTGTTGACTAAAATTTAAACAGAAAAACACGCAAACACGCCTGTGCATGCACACACTCACACACACGACCTCTGTAACTTGCACCATAAATATAACTGGTCAATGGGCTGAGCAGTATTTCAAAGTAATCCACCAGTTTATTGGCTTAAATAGAATGACCAGTACACCCATAAATTGATTAAGGCATAAAAGTGCAGGCTTTTAAGTAGGCACACCCTCCCCCAATTTGTGCTTTTAGCACAGACTGTACATTGATTGGTTTACTGGTGCTTTGGATCAGTTCTGGCTTTTTTGTTTCCCTTATGGGTAATAACCCAGTTTACTGATGTAGAAATGTATTTTACATGAGCTGGTTTGTAGTATCACAAAGATTCCCTGTAGTGAGGCCAGTAAAGGGGAAACTCCACTTCCCATCCCAGGAAGAGCTGCTTATCAGGAGAGGACGCCAGTGAGGAAATCGCTGAAACTGCCCACGAAGATGGAAATACATCTTTGAAGAAAATATATGTGTTTTTTTTTGTTTTGTTTATTTGAGGTGTTAGTCTTGAGCTGTGAACTTAAGTCTTTCCCACCGTCACAAACGAGATGGACGAAATCAACCCAATCGTGAACCCCTTCTAGATTTATAGTTTTCAGGAGCACAAAAAAATGTGACCCGACCAACAGTAAATTTCACTAAATTAGTGTCCACAGAAATGCCCCGGAGGTAAGCCAGGTTTACTGAGATCACAGGTTTCAGGTTCTGGCTTCTAAAGAGTTGTTTTCACAAATCAAAAGACTCTGCTCCTTTAAAAACACATAAACTTTGATCCAGGGTGGGTTTTCTTAGAGTAACAGTGAGACTAAGAGTTTCCACCTATTGGGTTAACACTGCTGATCTGTGCAGGATAAACAGGAATTGCAAACCAGATTAGAGGCACATTCCCCTCTCAGATACCCAGGCTGCACTGTTAGGATCTCCCAGTTAGGCCAGTGGAGCAAGATGGATGATCAATGGCTTGTCTGAAAATCATTTGTTTAATCTGATTTGTAGGGATTTTCTCTCCTTCAGCAACGGAAACGGTGGACGGCTGTGAGAGAAAAACTGTGGTCAGAGTCTGCTGAAACACTGGTTCAATATGGACGTTATTCTGAAACCTGACACTACAGGAAATAGATATTGATCATGATGACCATTTACTCACTCTGTGGCTACATGGGGGGCAAAATAAGACCTACCAAACAGATCCTTAGCTGAGAAGAGATGGTACAAAACCCTTTTAGTAACATTTGTGTAGTCACTGATTTACTTTTTAATCTCTGCAATAGAGCACAGTTGTCCTTAACACATAATGTCCTTTATAAAACACAAATGACTTTATTATAATGAATGATGGAGCAGTTGTTTCTTGGGCTGATCCCACACACGCTGTGCGACTGTCATAACTACTCATTGGCTCACCAAATCCCCCACAGCGTCACTATTAACTGCTGTTTCAGTGAGACATAATGAAAACTACAGCGCCAGCTGTCTTGGGAAATTATTATCACGAAAATGTTACCCATTTTAGAAATTGTACGAATTGTGGAAAGTAGAAAAAGATGAAAGATGGACAATGTGCACACACACACACACACACACACACACACTATTGTTCCATTTCTGATGAATGCATATAAATAAATAGTGGAGGAACGGCCGACACATATTTTTCTGCTACTCCACATGCCACGAGCAGGAGATGGGGCCATATCCTCTTCTTCTATGTGTCTCATCTCTTCTGGTTTTTACATTATTCAGATCCCAGAAATATCTGTGCTTTCAGCTGCTGCTTGTGTCTTTTTTTTTTTTTATTATTTTAAATTTTATTTTTATTATTTTTTAATCAGGTTTTTTTTTTTTTTTTTTTTATCTTTATCAGGCTGCTGAAGCTACCTGTGATCCTGAAAAATTAATCGGAGGGGCCAAATGCACCAACTAGTCATGCATGTAAAAAAAAGACAGGCTAATGCCCTTTCAGAATAGACCATAAAAAAACCCACACTGGTTTATTTGGGGGGGTTCTTTTTCATAAGGCTGTCCTCTTAATCAGCCTGAATTTATCATATTATTTCTCAGTGTCACTTCGTCATTCCTGCTGCTAATTACCGCCAACTTTTTTTTTTGAGCCACCATTTAATGCATTTGTAAGGTTGAAGTGACTATTTCAACTTACAGTCAAGTTATAATTATTTCTGTCAGTGTCAATCAATCGATTGAAAGGCCGCCATATATTTTTTCCTATCGCATTTATTGCGTGCTGCTCTTTTGTCCCTTTGACGCACCCGTAATTTCCAGACGCTGCGTAACTTACGTCATGGAGGTGAACAACAGCCGGACGCACCTGATGGTTTGTTTTACTCCAAGAAAACAATTTTGTGTCTTCGTTTTTTATCTGGTGTGTTTACACAGATATTTTTTGCATGCGCTTCTGCACAGTTCTCAATGCGGCGCGATACAATCTTGTGTTTCAACATCCAAGCAATTATTTTCTGTTTGAGGCAAGTTATATTTTGTAAATCTTGTCTTACCTCTGGCACTTTTCACCTTTTTTTTTTAATTTTATTTTAAATATATCTAAAAGGCAAGTTCATAAAGTAATTTTCTTTCAATTGATTCCAGACTGAGAGAACAGATTGAAGTTGTTAATACGGACTTCTGGTGAAATGCGAAATAATAGGATTTTAAAGTTGTGGTTAAGCCTTGAAATTTCTCTAAGACAAACACAGACAGTCACACACACTGATGTCATTCTGCGGGTTTTTACTCAATGTATTATTCATGGGAAAAATGTGTATACATATATTTCTTTTTTCTTCCACCAACCTCATCCAGGGAATTCCATCAGCATTGATCTGGACAAAGACAAACAGGATGTACAGAATGAGCTATGAAGCAGTGAAGGAGAAGAAAGCGAGGAATTCAAGAGGATTTGTCTGGTATGTGGGCATGATTCGAGGTGATGTGTGAGGAGAGACAGAATATGAGTATAAGCATGTGCGTGTGTGCGTGTGTGTGTGAGAACAACAAAGAGAGAGTATGATATCAAGAGAGTAGATCAATACAGTATGAGAGAGGAGAAAACGTGTGCTTGTTCTGTTTGGGGTATTCATTAGGCTCCTGTCTCCATGTGAAAGTTGAGAATACCACACAGTGTGTGTTGTATAGAATATGTGGTGTAAAAGATGGTGTTGCACTCAAGACCGAATCTGGATGGGGGTTTCCCAGAACATTTAAATGCAATATGAACACCAGATTATCGCAGATTAATACAAAATACAACTCCTTCTTATGTTTCCATGCGTTTTCATAACCTCACATTTTGAAAACTGCACCAAAACAACACACTGAGACATCGGAACTAGCCAGCTAGTTATCTAGTCGCATTACTTCTACAGTACTAAAGTAATTCAGTATCTCAAAGCGGTATTAGCCAGCTGTCTAGCATGCTAACTTCAGCAGAGGAAAAGAGAGACTTGGCTGCAGCTCTTGGTGAGGAAAGGAATGAAGTTGGATACTGAACTCACTGCCATGGCCATACCATGTGGCCACAGTGTCAGTCAGAAGTGATTTATTCAATAATCAGTTTGATTCTCTTGCTCTCGATGCAGTGTGACTCCTCACCGTGTCTCTGTCTGCTTCCACTGCGAAAGAGAGTACCAGAAAATCAGAAAACCCCAAAGTTAAAATGTTTGTTTTTTAACAAGCTCCGATGGAAATGTCCTAAACCTGAATTAAATGTAATTAGTTTCTAAACGGTCGACATCGCCGCACACAGTAGTGAAACCTGAGACACTCTGTAATGGTACTGGTTCAGACCTGAGCTGTTTGCTGTGGCTAATTACAGGGTGTGAATAATAACATCTCTTATATTGTGCAGTAATTGACTTGAAACATATCTAAGTGAAAACCCAAGCTGCCACACAACAGACCCCTTAACTCTGGGCTGCTGAGATATTTTAGACTGAGTGGACTGTGGGGGTTGAGCTGACTCCCACAGGAGACTGTGACGCCTAAACAAATTCGATAACCTAACCTTGTTACCCTCGAGTCGCATGGCACTGGCCTCCATAATATCTCCACCTCCATTCAAAACAATACCTTAAGCAGACAGACAGGACAGGCGGTGCATATAATGCGCACGCTGATGTGCATGCATGTTCACACACCGAAAACCGCAAATGTGCACACACACACACACACGCACGTGGGAGTATAATGAATGAGCGGTTGTGAATGGATGGCTGTGTGCACTTAGTGCTGGGTGTAGCCAGCCTCGGCCGTGGATGATGAATCGACAGTAGTACGTAGTGAAGGCTGACAGATCCAGGATCAGAAGATCATGGAGGGGAAAAGATGGGAGATGAGAGAAGAAGCTGTTTATATATATATATATAAAAAAAAAGGAGACTTCTGCAGCATACAGGAGAGCTGAGGGGGAGAAGATGCTTTAAGGGGAACGATTTAGCAGAGAGGAGAGAGGGAGGACTCCGTGGGGAAGGTGATGAAGCATGCAGCTCAGGTTTCCTGTCTCTGATGTAAGGCCAGCCTGGATCGATGGCTCCGCTGGGGTCTGGGCCAGCACACTCCTGCCTGCTCTCGACAACTCTCACCCTTCCACCGGCTCTATCCTTATCTCTTATTCTTTTCCTCTTGCTGTTGTCATCTGTCATTCTCCCCATCTGCCTCTCACTCTCTCTGGACACGGTCACAACAAAGGCCACGAGCCCCACTGCTCCCTTTTTGTCGCATTAATAGACTAACCACCTCTGATTGCCTCATTCTCCCATCTGAAGTGTGACTAATCTCTCAGTGCAACACTGTCCTGCTGCGATACGTCACAGCTAACATCACAACATCCAGGGCAGGGCAATGAGGTCACCTTCTCGGAGAAGCTGAGTAATTTAATGGAACCAGCTCATTTGATAAGCACGTCGTCTCCAATAACATCCAGTTAAAGTATATATCATTTCTCAGTGTTTGTGGAAAAGCTAATGTACAATTCGATTATGTTTTTGCCACAACTGGCGGCAGTGATGGTCCAGCACTCAGGACATTTTTGTTTTGCGAGACCTCTGCATCTGAAATTCACTCATTAAATTTATATGAGAAAGACAATTTCCGCTAGTAAAAATAATTAGAACTGGACAAATGTAATTAGGTGTAGTGTTTCACTTTAAACCAACTCTTTTTTTTTTTTATCTGGAGACTGTCGTGTAACACAATCAGTGTTATGGCGGACAGAGGAGAATCTACAGGGTTAAACTGAAACATGCAACACTTGGGCTGTGTATGACTGGCTGCCATTTCTATTGAGACAAATGGCTTTTTAATAGCCTTCTGGGGTTGATACTAATCTAAGGAGGCTGGTCTGGCTGTTTTTCTCTCAGTTTGGACCAAGACAACAGATTGGGTGGCAACAGGGACAGGCAGCCTTATTGGTGGTCCTCAAAATGCCACCCAAACGGAGAAAGTCGCAAGGTGTATTCAGATATCATCAGACATTAACCTAACACGTGAACTTCAAATTTAATTCAGCAATTGCATATGACATGCCTGCATGTGTAATACAACTGGAGGTTGAGCTGCCGAAAACATAACCACAGATTCCATCTTAGGTTCCCCTTTAAACCAGCAACAGTGGCGGTGCTGAAAGAGCCCCGTCTCTCCTTGTCCTCATTAAGTCCTGTTGTTGCCCGTTAGCAGACACGAGGCTGGAGGAACTATTGTTAGGTGGTCTGAGTCTGGGGTTGTCGTGGAAAAACTCTACTCTCATCTGTCAGCAGGAGGATAAGTGTTTCAAAACTAAACAAATGCGGCTCAGACAGCTCGCCTCTGTCACACCTTAAACATAGGATGCTTGTCTAAAATTTTGTCTGGAGGACTTGAGGTTGAAATATGTAAATGATGAAACATAACTACAATTATGTCATTGGCTTGTTGTAAATTCTAGAGCAGAAGGTTTTACCTTTCTGAAAATTTGCTATGTTTTTTAATTTTTTTAATTGGTAAAGAAGTACGGAAACAAGTTATTTACTGTAGTCTCTTCACTTTAAGAGCTTTGAGCTTTATTTATTGCTGTTTAATTTGAGGTTAGTGATTCATTTCAGGCTAATGAGCTGCAACAATGATAAATTATTGGCCGGTAAACTGATACGATACTAGAAAATGCATTGCCCAAGTGAAGGGCTGAAGTGGCAGGAGACAGAAAAAGGAATGAGCTTTGTGGTTTTTGGCTGAAAATATAGATTATAGTGGCCAACTCTAGTTTTAACTGTAATTTTTACACGTATCATATGAAATTTGGAAATAAGTGTATAAAATATATGTGATCTGCTCCATGATGAGCATTTCTTTTTGTATGTTTAAGAGCTAAAATTGTTTCATTCAGTTTCTTTTGTTTGGCAGAATTCGGTCCAGTTTTTGAGAGTCTAAATTCTCAAGTGAAATCTCTCTTTGGCCGATATGAGGTTTCATCCGGCAGAAGAGTTGATATGGGCCTTGGCGCTCGAGGACAACGAGACAGCCTATCTCTTACCATCTGTGTGCACGGAGATCCTGCCGTCTTGGCCTGAACTAAACCTATCTGACATCTAACATAACCAAAGCCGACACATGTGAGCTGATAGCGCATGAGAGAGCAGTCAGAACTCGTCTGGCGGAGAGATCCACTCCCTTATGCTTGTGGTCTGCCTTCGTGTCCTCACAGATTCACAGAGAAGTGCGCGTCTGCACGGGGGTGGCACCGGCCCCATAAATATTTCACCTCAAAAAAACCAAGATGTCAAGAAGCCTTGCAAGAAACTCCAGCAAATAATTCATACCATCTGCTGTCAAACACATGCTGGATCCTACAACACAGCGCGGTGTGGTATCTGCAGGAGCGGCGCTAGAAGGGCAGAAATAGAGGGTTACATTGTGTAGTGTGTGTCGGTCTGCGTATACAGCGTGATGCTCTTACATGCGGTTATGCTGTAGATACAAACCTCAGGCTGGAGGCTATTTACCAAAGGAGCCGCGTGAAGGAAATGGACAAAAAGACAAGTGTCTGGACTTTTCACCTTAGACAACATGGTTTTTGGCAATCTGCTAACAGGCCTGTGGCAGCGCAGGTCTCAGATAGACACCGTGCCATGAAGTTAACAGTGTAGGGGTCTATAATGTGGAAGAGGTTGGTGGGAGGAGAGGCATGGGTGACGACTGTTTTGGCACCAGCAGCAGTTGAGAAACAGCCATGGTAAGGGGCATGAAAATGGCCATTTGAAGGCTTTCCAGACCGATTGACTGGCGTAACGTTGGCTACAGAAACTAACACAGCGCTCATTCACAGCGAGCTGGCTAAGGTGGCTGCTGGGTTAGGATCCGTATCAATATCTGCCTTCACAACACCTTCCCTGCCATCTCTTCGCCCTTCTGGTTCCTTTTTTTTCCCGTCTCTTTCTTGTCGCCCCTCCCAAGCTCATTTCCCACACACGCACAAAATCAATTTTCAGGAAGTAAAGAGATTTCCCGAAATATTCTTCTACATCTCCAGTGAGGAGTCAGCAACATCATTGCACAAGTTATAGCAGTCTTATGCATGACAGCATAATATATGAGTGCTGGAATCGTTTTCTATATGCAAGATCCAAAATGCTGTCACTCGACAAAACATCCTGCACTTTGACTATATCTAGCAAAAAACAGCTGTTTGAAAACAGTAATTCAACATGGGAGTTAAATACCTTTCTAACGATGGAATGAAAAATTACTGCACGTGGCAGTAAAATATTTTTGGGAGAAATCGAGACTGGAGGGTTGTATTTCACTTGTCATTATTCTATTTTCAAAGATTTATCACCCCGTGTTTCCCCATAAAAACAAGAATGAAGCAGCTTCAGGTTTGCTGAAAGGGTGAACACGATGAGTTCAGATCACTTCCAAAGCAAAACACACAATCAACTCCTGACAATCCCTCTGCAGAAACAAAACATCGTCCTCTTCCATTAGACTGTCATACAGCCTTCATGATATTTTCAGTAGGACACTCGTGTTTTGTGAGCTTGAGCTGAGAAATTCACACACGTGGTGGACCTCGCTGAAGCATGCATGTGTGTTAGTTGGCTGTGTGTGAGACTCTGTCGGGCCAGCAGGGAGCTCAGGCAGGTCTCATCCCATTACATCTGACTGATCCGGCTCATCTCACTGCCTCCCTGACTGAGAGACTGTTGGTCTGGTTGCTTCGTCCACGTGGGGCCTTCTCATAGACTGGGCGCGTGCTGACGTGGTGAAGTAACTGCACAGCCCACGCACCTGCAAGTTTAAATAAATCTCCAGAGATAAAATAACCTTACACACAGGAACAAACACACACCCAAACATACCAGTACCTTGACTTATGGCTCCACTGTGGTGTATGTTTAAACCGCCGCACAGCAGAAATGAAAGTAAGGAGCACCTGATCCCGCTGGGCAGAAATATCCAGACTGCTAATGTATTCCAGCTAGCCAGTCCAACCATCAATAGACACACACATGCAAGCACACACGCACAGACCCGCCCAGGCTTTGAGTGGCAGCTCTGCCAGGCAGAAGCATCCTGGCTGCTAATGTGTTCAGGCCAACCAGCCAGAAGACAGTGACCAGCGGAGCAGATAATCACATCATCTGAGTGAGACCTGCCTCTGATGCTGCTGCTGCTGCTGCTGATGATGAAGATAATACTGACACTTCTTCCCCTTCAGAGATGATGTGTGTGTGTGTGTGTGTGTGTGCCTACTGTATGATGTGGGTTATAGGCTTCACCATATGCTGTATATTAGAGAGGTGAAGTGCTTGTATAATACAGACTGTTGCCGTGTGTGTGTGTGTGTGTCCATCTGTCTAACAGCCTCTATTTACTGGTCTGTGTATTTAATACAAAATGTGGGTGGGTGTGTGTATGTGTGAGCGATATGCATTACGCGACAGCGCTATAACAGCATGTCTGTTTGTAAGCTGCTTTATACCTGTGTGTTTCCGTTTGTGTATACCTGACTGTTGGTAAGATCTCGACTTTAATGGGAAATGACTTTATTGAGCTGAGTCATCGCTTTTACTGAGCCTGAGTGATGATCTAAGGATCTCTTACCAGAGGTGGACGTACAGCTGTTTGTATGAAATTCAATGTGTTTCCTGACGGTGGATCGGTTACCGCAGGTGTTGTTTGTTGTGTTGCTGTGAAAAACACTCTGACCGACACAGTCTGATGTTGATCGCTCAGAGCCAGAGCCATAATTCAGCCCCAGGCACGAGATGAGAGGATAACCATTTTCGGAAATATAACCCATGATGGATTATGGGTCATAAATGGGTCTTTCTAATCAACAGTGACATAACTTTTTTTTTTCCAATGCATGACGGTCGTTCCATGACCTTTTTACAGATGTGTCGACAAACGTTCCTTAAGCTTAACGAAGCCGTCGAATGAACACAAATTTCTAATTTTTCTGTAAATCTGACCACGGCCTTTTTTGTGTCCAAGCCTAGAAAGGCCTCCACTACAGCGTTGTTGTGTCATAAAACAAATGTATTGCTCAACAGGAATTTGTCAGAAGAGATATTTCGAATAGTGGACGAAGATATTTTTAATTAAGAGGATTTTTGCAATTGATTCAATGATTTTGTGGTAAAAGGGACAGTTTGGATAATCTATAAATTGACATAGTTCAGGATTGCTGTTTTATCAGTTTAGAGAAGCCATATATGATGGTGAAAACATTGAACAAAGTAAGGAAACATTTACTCATCATATTGGCTTTTTGGTGGACATTTTTTAAGTCTCACAACCTAACCTCATATTAAATAGCACAAAATATTACATTTTTATTCTTGTCTCATAGAACTATACTGGTGTCTTTGTGAAAGGACTGATGGTTAAGGCACAATCCTTTCTCTCTGAGGCTTCATATTTACAGTAGAAATAGAGTAACTGGGCAAATAATGCACAAGTGGTGTGGCTGAGGAATATAGACAAAAAACATTCAGCCTTATTTTCTGTTGCTTGAAAGAAATTCTCTTTTTTTTTTTTCTTCTTTTTTTTTAGAATTGGATATTAGCTGGATGTAACTTGAACAGTGTGATATGTTACGTTTACATTGTTTTTAGGCACTAATTCAGACGTAGGAGTTGGTCTCTGTACTCTTGTTAGAACGGAGAGCATATTTAGATGAGTATTTAACTACATTCATCAAACATGAAGTGGCCAGGGTGATAAATAAACTTTTATGTTTATGCTCGTAGAAGAGAGACAGCGAGCAATAAATCAAAACATGCTGAGCGTTTATCTGCTGCGGAACAAAATGGAGAGGGTGAGACAATGAATGTCACCTGGCATCTTGTTGATTAAAATGTTCCTGTGGTCAGAGGAGGGAAAGAGGAGACAAAGAGAGACAATAAGTGAAAGCAGGACAGAGAAAGAGTAATGTATAGTAAAAACAAAAAACAAAATAACCGAGAGTAACAAATAGCTGGCAGTGAAATATCGTTATGAGAGATGGGACACGTCGAAAGGATAAACAGAGAGAAGCGAGGAAAGTGCAGCGGAGAGCTCAGAGGATCAAATCTTGTTAACACTGTGGCATGACCTTGGCCAGCAGCTGACACCAGCGATCATCTTAAGGTCACAATCACTAAGCCACTCTGTTTAATTGACATAAGCCATGACTGTACAGCCGCACTGCTCTCATGGTGATGCAGGCGGCAGTTTGGTCCAGTTTTCCCCAAAGAGGACAAACAGGCTGATGAAGAATCCCTGCATGGTTCCTAAAATAAACGATTAGCTCCAGTAATTTAGGATAAGTGAAAGCAGGAGAACAAACCATCTTCTGTTACATCTAATGATCACAGGCTATTGTTGGCTCAAAGGCAGAGCCAGCCAGCTTTATAACTGCTTTGTGATATTTAATTATAATTCAATATCTTTGCTTGGAACATCTGTCTTCTTCTCCATTGTGCTGACTTATGAGTCATTCAGGATACATTTTACAGACAAGGAGGGACCACCAAAACACTAACAAGTTTTACTTATCTAATGAAAATGAATTAAAAAAAAATATATTTAATAAAATGACAACGACAATAATCCTCAGCTTCCAGCAACTTCAGATAAATGGAAAATCTGCTCTCTAAAAATCTTTCCATGTGTATTGTTTATTTCTTTAAAGTGTTTGTCAACAACAGCATCATCACATCCTGGAAGGGGGGAAAAAAAAGCTAAAGCTTTGTCAGAAAGAGATATATCCAGTGATTAACAGTAAACATGTGCCGTCATTTATCGTCACTGCAGCTGAAAATGACAACACAAACAGCCCTGGCTGACCTCCGAGGGTTACTCAGATTCCCACGTCTGGGCTAAGTCGTCATTTATGACTTGGTCAGATGGCTGTACTCTGTGCAATGTTTCAGTGTAACAATAACAACGCGGTGTGTCAGAAGATCCCAGTCGGAGGAAAGGCGTTTGTTATTGATGTGAGTCAGGACGTTGTGAGCCCCTGACCCCCCTGTCCCTCAGATCGCAGTCTGAGGTTATGATGCCTGCAAGCAGAACTTGTGTGATGAACGCAGATTTATAGGAAGGCTTTACTTACCGCACCTATGAGGGCAGGTGGGCAGAGAGGGGGGAGAATGAAGTCTTTCTCACGGAATATTACTCAATTTATATCTCGTCAGGATCTGCAGAGGGCTTCTTTACGTTCGGCAGGGGAAGGATCAGCTCTACAAAGCAATGAATCTTGTGTTTATTTCGTTTTTAGAGGAAGAGTTACAGCTGGATGGGATCACTGTTACTGCAAACTTAGTCCACGATCCTGATGCAACATGGCAATTGAGTAAAATTTGTTTTGTCTGTTGACACACTTAAACTCCATGCTTTTATACTGTGTACTTTTGCATTTTGTTCTTGAGGTTCTCTTGTAAACATTTACTTTGTTGTTGTTGTTGGCCATCTCAGTTCTGTATGGTCACTTGGGCCTTGAGAAACCAATTATATGCAAATTACATCAAGGAGCTATTAACCCAATAGCCTGAGAGTTCACTTAGATCTGTGACTGGAGCTTTGCTGGTCATGCTGTATAAATTCAGCATTTCAGTGTTTTCCTGTTATTTTTTCTGCCAGACATTGATTGAGAGTTCACTTGAATTGTCTTTTCCGCTCTGCAGTTTTCCCCTTTATGTGTTGTAGTAGTAGTAGTAGTAGTAGTAGTGTGTTTTTAAAAGTTTTAACTTTAACCTGGAAACTTTCATAACTTTAATACATCGTTATTTTACTTGCCATCCGTGTGAATTTTTTCTTTTTTTAGTCGTCGTTTCTCTCTCTCTCTCTCTCTGTAAAGCACATTGTAAGTGCTATAAAAAATAAGTTTATAGTCATTGCTAGTCAGCCCCATATCTGGCAACACACTGTACTGTCTTTCTTTCGTCCTTTTCTTTTTTTTTTTTTTTTTTAATTTATTGAGGGATGCATAGTTTACCCTCTTTCTAGCTCATCCTGGAACCAGCACATCTCTGCCTAATACACATGCTGAGGTTGTCTGACAACTGTTGGTGGTATATGCGTAACCCTTGACCCTTCAGCCGCTCCTCGATGGAGCCCTCTCTGCCGCCTAATCTCTAATGTCTTCCCAGCTCCACTCTAATTCATTACTCTCCCCTCCACTGCCCTGCCAGGGTCATCTAAATGACACGCACCGCACTGGACCCTATTATGACCGGGGCCTGTGTTTGATCTTCAGGGAATCCCTCTGATGTCTGCTCATTGTGTGTCACAGAAATAATGAGAACGTGTTGGAAGTTTCAACGGAGGCAGAGTCAAAACCAAACCAAGCTCTTCATCCTCGTGGCCGCAGCAGAAGGTGAACAGTCACGCTGACGGTGACAAAGGAAGGAGAACAATAGCCCCAGTGAGAGACACGTGTTTGAGTTATGGTGTCACTGAGAGCACCTCAGTCTATTAAGTAGCAGTGGGAAGTGTGATGGAGGTCTTGGGAGAGTGAACTTGAATAAAGATGACACACTACAACAGTTCAGTTATGGAGAATATATGTTTTGCATAATAAAAAGCTGCTAATGACCAGTGATAAAAAAAATAAATAATATATAATATACCCATGCAGAACGGCCTTATTTTGAGATAAATTTTCTTTGTCTCGTATTTGTTTGAGAAAGGTGATGCTATCTGAGGTAAGATTTGGTGTAACTGTTAGCAGACTTACAGTGAGGTCAGCCAGTTGTGTCTCATTCATTGGTATTTAAAATGATTTGTAAATATGGCCCCCACATACATAGTCATTAAATGCAGGTGTCTGGTATTACTTCCACAGCCCGTATATTGCAGATGGGGCAGATTGTCTTTTTTTTTTTTTTTTTTATATTCATTGCCGTGCACAGACATGACACAATAGACAATGAGATCAGAACTAATTTGACAATTAATTATCTGATAAACAACCCAAAGTCTGATTGTCGCCGCGCCTGTCGTGTTAATTTTATTCAAATGATTGCGCTTGTAACCAGAGCTCGTTCTTGTATTCCTGTGTCGTATAAACACAATCAAAGTGCACTCTGTCTCAACATTTTTAAGTTCTTATTTCTATTTCTGATAAATGACACTATTGCTCTCGGTCCTTGGGTATGTTGTGGACAACCCAGACAAAAACTGTCTTAAGGTGGAGAAATCTCTGCAGTTAATTTTCGAGCGTTGGCGCCCAGTGCTTGGAGATTAATTAAAGAGAGACGGAGAAAATCTTTAAGGATCAAACTTAAGCTCATTAACTGCAGCGTCTCGATCTGTTCATTATGGATGTCACAAATATGTGAGGTAAAGATCGGCCTCCTCCTACGAAATCGTGCCAAATTTCAGAAAACATATCCTCTCTGTGACCGGACAGGAACGAATCCGTCCTTTCACGTGAATGTCACTTAAATTGGACTTTGTGTAACTGCGATTATGTTTCTGCTAGATGTTTTACTTCACGTTTCAGGTTGAATGAAAGTCAAGGTATGAAACACACATCTGTAATAGTCCTTGCAAAGTCAAGCAGCTCTGCGGTAAAGTGATTGGCAATGCAATGAGCTCAGGTTAATAACAGCAGGTCCCGTAATATCACATCAAGTTTCATCGTTTCAATAAAGTTGCCCGGCGTTCCCGTGCGTTGGCTGCCTCGGTGTGCCCCCTTTTTGGGAAAATCGCATCCTCTGTCACATCCGGTTGATGTAGCTGTTGCTTATTGTATTCACATGCACAATTTGTTATGTGGTGTTTCATTCAGGCGGCTGCCAGAAGCCCTCGTTGCACCTTCCATAACTCTTACACCCATGAAAGATTTTTAATTAAAATGAAGACAGCTGGCTGAACTGTGGAGATGTCACAAATAGTTTTCGCTCCCAAAGAAGCCCATCAAGGTCTCCAGGCATCAGATTGCAGGCAATTCCAGCTTTTTTGAAGAACTTGTTAATCATGTCTCCTTCTTAATTCAATTATCAACAGCTGCAGATTGATGCATCCAGAGATAGCCAGATAGGGAGAAACAGAGAATTCAATCGCTTTCCACCAGCTTATGGCTTGTCATCTGTCCCCTTTCTGTATTATATATTGATATGCTGGTGACCCCGTGCTTTTACTGTATTGGATTTTTTTATTACTCACCTTTGAGCTTGTGCTGAAGAATAACCACTGACCCCTCAATGTGGGGCCCGTTCTTGTGTGTGAGTTAATACATAAAACGCATTCACTTTTGCATGTGCAACATTTGTTTTGTCTTATGAAGACGGGGTATTTGCGGTGGGTTACGGGGTCAGAGGGATACTGGCGGTTGGTTTGATGTAGTTGGGGGGCGGGGGGGGGGGAGAGGTTGGCTCACAGGGCTGAGTGTGGGAGCTGGAGAGTTGGAAGGTCATGTTCATAAATTGTTACCAGTGTGCTGGTGCTTAATTGAAAAGGCTCGCGGAGAAACGGGACCCCTGATCTGTGGCCCCGTGCCCCTCCCTTCTGACCCTCAGGTCTTTACTCATTCAACTGTGTCAAGTGTGTCTCTCTGTCTGTCTGTCACAGCAAAGAGAAAGTTTACACATGCTTCTGAAAGAATTACTTGAAGGTGTCCGGCAACGCGTTCAACTACGGTGTGTTCAGACATGCAGTCGTGCAGAAATCGTGATCACGATGTGATTGATGTACAATTTCTGAGTATCAGTGCTGATTTTTTTTGGCTGATTTGATTGTTTTTCTGCACTCCGGTCTGCTATGGCCATGAGAAAGGATGTTAAGCTTATTGCTATCACATCCCCACCCCCACCCAATTGATGACTTTTTGGTATTTTGCTGGAAAAACGACAACACCTCTGAATTCATATATTTTTTTCTGAGTCCTAATCAGTTGCATCTGTAATTAATCCGTTCATCTCCGTGTTCAGTATCTCTGTCCTGATCACACTGAATTCTCACTCATAATCATCTTTCAGCTGCTGCTTGAGATAACCCAACTCCTGTGTTGACAAAGCAACGGCTCATTTATAAAGCAGAGGTTTCCCAGCTTCCCGTCCCCTATGGACGCTGAAATCTGTCCACCAAAACAAAGCAATCATAAGCATGAATAGGTGTCTGCTGTGAAACTCTATCTAACGTGTCTTCACATTCTACACAGGTGATACATAGGTGTAGTCTTTTGAAGAGGAGCGGTGAGCCGAGTGGCCACTCGGCAAGAGAGAGGGGGAGAATGTGCCATTTCACACTGGGAGGAAAACCATCCAGGGTGACTATTGTCCTGCATAATAGGCAGGAGATGGTTGAACATATCATTTTGACACACTGGGCGTTATGACACGGACAGTTTTACTGCCGGCATAGGTAGAAGGGAGGAAGGAAACTCCTTCTCATGTTACACAGAGCAGGGAAAGATAAGGATGGTGTCATCCTTGCTATCCTTTGCTATCCTTCCATGCATGCTTGCTTCTCAAGTGTCTCCCGCTGTGTCCCTGGCAGAGGTGTCTTTTCTTAATAAAGTCATGGGCGGACAGTTTCTTTTAACTGGTTACATCAACAATAGTTAGCTTTGCTTTGCTCAGAAACCGAAAACAGTGGGAAACAATTAGCCTGGCTCAGTCCAAACACCCTCATGGCCCCAAAATTCAACTGTCTTTGTTGTTAAATGTGTTCAAAAAATGAAAAACAGTTAAATTTCTTAACTTGAAAACACTTTTTTCAAGTTAAGTTAAGTTCATCCCACTCATCGTTTTAGAAATATTTTTCAGTCTAATTTGAAGACTCTAATACGGCGAAGTGAAAATGGCTTTAATATTTAATACAGACTATATTGCAGTGATGGAAAAAGGTCTGCATGGAGTTTTGGTGTGTTTCCAATTCAAAGTTAATGAAGTTTATCCAAATCGTAAGATGGACCCAGAAGTCTCAATAGACACCTGTTTGACAGCCCCTTCAAACATATTCATTATCTGTGACAATCAGTCTTCCATATGTTCAAGGGTTTTCACACTTTTCAGGCATATCACCTCTCTGCTGCTTGTCAATATGTCAGCCATCTGTTTTAAGACAATGCGCTGCAGGGAGGGGAGCTCCGCACTGTTTTATGATTGTGAGGTGTGAAGACCCCCCCCGCCCCCCCGCCCCCTCCCCTGCTCTTCCTCCTCCGTGCTTATGCGGTGTCTCTTCACCCGCTGTGTCCACCTGAGGTCCCAGGACAGCAGTTATAGAGGACGACTGCTCAGCTCTGGTCTGCTGGCTGCCTCTTCTTTAAGGTGTAACAGAAACAATCCCATTAAGTGGTGGATCGCCTTTCACACAGATTACTGAGCATCTGTCACTCCTGCTGGAGGGGGCAGGGACAAGGTCGCTGCCGCTGGAACACCCACACACGTCCAATATATCGGCCAGCAGGCAATCAAGTGCACGTATGAATTTTACAAACACATTACAGCAGACTAACAATGTTATAAAGTTTACCAGTCTTAGAAATGACTGTAAGGAACGCAAAGCTCATGTTGGGCCAACTCTGATCTGAGCACGCGCGTGTGCAAGAGGTCATCAGACATCATCAATAGTTCTGTTTCCATTAACCCCGAGAAATGTTCAAAACCTATGCTAAAAACTATCACAAGGAAAAACTGGTAAAGGCAAACCTCTCAAATGTCTCAAAAAAGTTTTCACGCTTTCATGAGGTGGTTTTTCAGATGTGTCGATATATAGATGCACATCAGCGGACATGACCAGTTCACTGCTCCAAAAGCATGGAAACGCAAAATGTTCTTATTCAAAGTGGAGTCTCGCGGGATGACGAGAATTGTGGGATGTTTCCAATTCTTGACAAGAATTGCTGTCCATTCGCAAAAAAACCTTCATTGGAAACACTTGCCAGTACTTTGTTTGAAATTTTAGAAATGCCACTTTTATTTTGCGGTTACATAACTAGCGTCATATTTTGCACAAACGGTCGCCACCAGACCTCACCCACTTGTAAATGACACAAAGACACGACGCCTGCCTGAAGAAGAGGCCTAAACTTGACGACCTTGCACGATCAGCCACTGATGTCTCCATGCCACTTGTGTCTGTCTTTTTTTTTTTTTTTTACATTCCCCCCCCCTACCTGGCTTCCATCTACAAACTTATGTCTTTCAGCACAGCACCGAGTCTCCACAGGGCCTGGCCCGTCAGGTCGGTGTTGTGTTCTGGTCTCTGCAGGGCTCCAGGGGCCCGAACGATGCCGCCTCACGTTCACCCCGGGTGAAAGGTGAGAACTCTGAGAACAGAGTGTTCTGGTCTGTTGGAGAGGACCTGCCTGCTCCGTTCTGCTTGCTTGAGTTTGGGAAAGGGGTGACACGGGGGCGGGGAGTGGCAAAGAAGTGCAAAACGAGGGAGAAAGATTAGTGCAACAAATGACAGACATTCACTGACAGGGAGGCAGAGAGAGGCGGAGAGAGAAATAATCCAGAGGGAACTTCAGAGGACGGACTGTGATCACTTCTGAAAGTATTAATAACTAAATTGAATTCAAAGATTTTAATTGTGATTAAAAATTGTATTGCTTTTGAATTTTTTTTTTTTATATTTGTATTTAAAGATTCCTTTATGCTTTTAATATATTAAATGAGCATAAAAAAGACAAAACCACAGGAACTTATAACCTGACAACTTTTCTTTTGGAGCTTTGAGATCATTATTTTTGGTTTTTTATTTTCATTTCCAGCCACAATAAGCGTTTGTTTTCTGTAAAAACTCTCTCTCTGGGCTTCAGCGCTAACGAGCAGCCGGAATTAGCACTGAGCTGGTGAAAATAATAGAGCCAGATTTTATCTTCAGGATTTGGGCAGGGCCAATACAGAGCTAAAGGCAAAATAAATTTTGAACCTACATTAATCAGATGGACAGAAACACAACTCCAATGTGACATGGCTATAGTGTTCGTAATTTTTGACATGCTGTAGATCATTATCATCAACTCTGCTGACAGTTGAGACAGTTCCCACCCGTTGATTGTGATCTGGACCTGCTTAGAGCTTTTTTTTGGTCTGTATTATATATAAAATCACATCTTTCTTTGTTAATACACACTGATAATCCGCCCATTTCTCAGTACAAGTCCTCTCCAAGTTTGTAGCCCCTGTTAGAAGTCATTAGTGTGTGTGTGTGTGCGTGCGTACATTCAGCAGTTGAATGCACTTCACTTTTGTTGCTAGTGATCCATCACTCCCTTTCATCTTTATTGCCCCTCTGTGTTGTTAAACAAAATTGAAAAAGCACATACAACCCCAAGCTACTACTATTAATAAAAATAATAATCCTACAATATATCTGTGAATTCTAATAAGGACTTATGGGCACTTCTTGTTTTATGGAAAAAACAAAGAACCCTCATACATAATGAGTCATACAGCTGATCTGAGGAGTGGAGTAAGATAACTTACTAGAAATCACTTTACACTGTATATTCAAATACAGTGTGACAGGTCAAATTTCTCTGATATATCATGCTGTAGGCACGCTGTTTGCTTGTTACTTGACACTTGTCCTTTCTGCCTGTCATGTAATGATGGAGGGTAGAGCGGTTATTTAAAAAGTGGGGGCTGTCCGAAGAGGACAGGATCCCAGCAAACAAAAAATAAAAAATAAATAAAAATAAATAAAAAAAAAGTTGCAGTCATGCTTCATGGCTGTCTTCGAAACAAAACAGATGCGCTTTAATTTATGGCCACTTTCTGTGATTGGAGAAGAAAGCTTAGAATCGATCTAGGGCCTCTCTCTTTCACCTGTTAAGAGCTTTCCTCGTAATTGGCTGCTGCCATCAGAGCTACTGCCAAAACTGTGGCCTTCTCTGTTGCACAATAGTATGTTAAAGTATGTGTAAACTGCGTCTATTTTTCTTCTGCTCCGGCTATTGATTTTTAAATGAAGTATCAAAGAAAATCAATAGTAATCAACAAATAGAAGGCAACACACTGTAGTGTCAGATCCTGGGGCACAGCTTAATCAATTTAGATGCCTGTCACAACATGGGGACGAAGGGGAGACATTTAAAAAAAAAAAAAAAGTTGAGAACCTGGTTTGAATGGAAAGTGAGTGGGATCAGCCATTTGTCATTACAGAAGAAAAAGATAAGGAGAAAGGGATGTCAAGCTAGTCCTACACAAACACCCCCCATCCTGCTCCCTTTCTCCACTCTTCCTTTGCTCCCCTGGCCTGTGACAGAGCGCTCACCCATAGTTGGGGGCGATTCATGTAAAAACATTACAGTATCCCCCAGGCCGGAGATCGGATTTCACCTCAGCGAGGCCTCTCCAAAGGAGCCTGTCCAAAATGCTTAATGAATCTCCAAGTGAACTGTGAAACAGGTAGTCTACCTGCCACTCACTGTCAACACCTCGCCATCTGTCAACGTCACATGCCTCCTTTCTCGCCACATACCTGAATGTTGAGCCAATGTTGGGTCCACGTTGGACAGCAGTGAAAGACGTCGGTAACTAAACCCCGAATGACCGATTCAGATTTTAGAAAATAATGAACCAGTATCTGTTTGAGATGTGTCCCTGCAACTTTTTTTTTTTCCGTCTATTTCTGACAGCAAATTTCTTTTCACTGTCAACAAAACAGACTGCTGTAATTCATCATTTGGCATCAAATTATGGCTCGTTGTTCCCTTAATCTGGTGTTTAGTAGAATATATAGCCACACAGTCATCATGCTGGGGGGATCTTGGTAGACCGTTCTCTCTCTTACATTTTTTATATTTAATAAAAGAGGTCTGTTTTTTGCTTTAAGGCAGATAATGTTGTCTGTTTACATGAAGCTGTAAAGGTGTAGTCTTGATCAAGGTTTGAATTTAGACAGTATTTAAAGTTAAAGTTACATTATTTATATTATTGCTATTTGGGACTAAATCCAAAAATGAAATCAATCTAGCAAGTAGTCTCTAAAAGTAACCCCTGACCCAACATGTTTGACTGACTCTGAACCCGACGATCAGTCCAACTCCCTGTGGACCGTAATATACCGAGGTCCTTACTGTTGCTTTTCTCTGTCAATCAACTCTGATAAATTTTCATCAGATTTCAAAAATTATCCGCACAAAAGGTCCGGCAGCTGTGTCAGGCTGCGTTTTCTAAGACCTCCCGCTCCGTGGTGGACTGCCCCCACCCACCACCACCGACTGCACCACCAGGAGCAGACTGCTGTGCCAGGCCTCCCTTCAGGCCACAGCGCTGAGAAAGTGACAACATAAGGTCCATTCTGTTCCCTGTCACTCACAGCCCCAGGCCTACTGTTAAAATGGAAAAGGCTTTTAGAGGCTGTAAATGGGGAATGGAAGAGAGAGGGTCACAGTAGACATTTCAGTGTGTGTGTGTGTGTGTGTGTGTGTGTGTGTAGGCCATGTTTGGGCATGTGCTGTGCTAAAGTAGTATGTTCATGTGAAAAGACCTGCTTTTAGATCTGTGTGTGTGTGTGTGTGTCTGTGTGTGTCTACAGTACACCTAAAAGGCATGCACAGCGGGGAGCTGGGGACAGCAGGCTGCTGTAAAGGTGAGGCTGGATTAGCCTTTTAACTGGAGCATGCCATGTAGCGCTGTGACTCTGCCCACCGGCCTATTATTAGGCCCCAGCATTTCTTAGTTTGACCTGGCACACTGCTGTGTTTTTATTTTATGTCTTAATTTTTACTGCGAACAAAGGAGGACAGGCCTCGCCCGCAACGCTCCTCTTTCCACTTGTATGTCTTCAGCAAAACTGCATTGTGAAAACAAATGGCATTATATTGGACAACATGTTTTTTTCATCATCTGCGGTGGTGAATGAATAGAGGACCGCTGTAATGGTTCACACGGACGGGATTAGATATTCCTGCATATATTCATTTATGATAGCGAACCGTGCACCTTAAACTTAAACTGCACGTTCTGTAAAATGTCATGCAGAGACTGCATGCCCTCACGGTGCCTTTTAAACAGATATATGTCCTTTGACAGAGCCTGGTAAGAACCAAATTCCACAGTGATCTCGTTTTATGACAAGGGTTGTCTGCATCAATCCCACAAAAGGGTGAATTCAGGGACAGTTCTGATTAATTGATTATTAGCTGAGCTTTGAAGCCTTGTGTTTTCCCTCTCTTTGCCCCAACTGATTACTAATATTTATAACCGGCAGCCATTTAACTGGGGCCGGTCTCGATGTAATATATTGCGTTGCAATTGGTCCTCATTTAACCCTGAGGACTGTAAAGCTGTCAAGGAGGAATAGTATCATATTCACCTTCATGAAGGGGCAAAATACAGTTCACACCGGGCAACTTAAGCCTAAAACTTTGGCTCAACAAAGAAAACACTGCTAACAGAATCCCTGCTAATATCAGACACTACAAAGACTCCCCACGATACTCAGTCTGTCATTAACATGTTAATAACAGCAAATAAGGTAGAACTCCCCATTGTGATGATTCTAAAATGAGAGCAACAAACCTTGTCGCGATTGATGTGTTTATTTTGAACATGCAATACAAAAAAGAAAAAGAAAAACAGCCAAATCAAATTATTAATATACAACTTTTGGACATTTTATGCCTCATCTTGTTTTTTTTGGGTTTTTTTTTTTTTTTTTTTTTGTGGGGGTGGCGGGGGGGCATTAACTAGGATATATGGAAGTACAAACTGAGTTGATCCACCGCTGGGATTGGCCAGATAACATTGTGTGTGTGTGAGAGAGAGAAAGGACCCCATGAATAAATAAATATATTCTCATAAATTTATTTGGCAGTGTGATGGGCTCATACTCAAACATACTGAAATGATCACAGATGATAGAGAGGGATGGGGAAGGAGATGGTACTGTACCATCACCGGTTGATTTGATTAGAGTTGATCTGCTGAGCACAGAATGCATAAATACAAACTAATGCCACATGAACGCACACAGACAACAATGCAAACACATGTATGACTTAATGATATTAAATCTCAGGCATCTTTTTTTAGGAGCCCTCTTTATTAATGTTCAGAAAAGGTCGATGTTTATTTCCAAGACACAATGTATTCGCTCTAATGTTTTTCCTTCATGTTGTTTTTTTTTTCTTTTCTTATATCACAGTTGTGTTGTCTTAGTTTCACAACTCTTCAACTCTTGACCCATGTACTATAACAACTTGTAATTCACACACACACATGCAAAAAAAAAAAAAATATATAAATATATATATATATATAACAATCAGAAAGCATAGTAACTCTCCCCTCTTACTTCTCTAACTCTGCAGTGGAAATGGCGGTGTTGGACGAGTGATGGATTGACTGTGATGTGTCACTGCTGAGTGTGATGATAGTCGGCTGAAGGCTCTCACCTGTCACTGCTGAGGCGAAGTGAGGGGACGACTGGCGCCGACCCAGTCTAAACAGGAGCCGGCCCTCGCTGTCTGAACAGGTCTGCTCCACACTGAGCACGTCCCATGGAGGGAGAGCAAGTGAGAGACACAGAAAAGAAGAAAGTCAGATAATCACACACACACACACACACACACACACACACACACACACAGGAAACCTCCCCCTAATCTTGCAGGCCAATCTTTCCTGCTGCACACAGTCCTGCTGTCTATTTGTTTGTTGGAAAGTATTAAAATTGTATTTTCTGCCGCAGTGAGTTCAGTGACTTTAAGGCATCTTTCTGTAGATGTTTGCATGTCAATCAGTGCCACTGTGAAGCGGCGTTTTGCGAGGAACTGAATGAATCTGTGATGTTACAGTTTGTGCACACATGCCTGTTTTTGTTTTTGTTTTTTTTCATCTACGCCATTTTGCTTGATGAGTGTGAATCAGCTGATGTTTTGTGCGATTACTTCTTGAGTTTTCAAACACACACCCAAAGGCCTGCCCTCCCCTTCCTGGGCGGTGGGCTGATCTGCAGCATGACACTCCCAGGCTACTCTTCTCACTCCATCCCTGCTGTGTGTGTCTGAGCAGGATGTGTGTCTGTGTGTGTGTGCGTGTGCGAGTGATGGCTGAGACTAACCATCTGTTTGGCTGAATCTGGGTGTGCTTGATATCCCCTCTGCCTCGATGTGGCTGCCCTGCAGATGTTTTGGTTGTTTTTAGCGCTGCTTTGTTTTTGATTTCCCCTCATCTGTTTAGAACTGGTGGGATTACATCCCATCCACCACGGGGACATTTGGAGAAGTGCTAGTAAAGTCTCCGTGTTGTGCCCCTTCTATAAAACTGTCTGTGACTTTCCACTTATCTTGGGACCAATCAAGCAGATTTACAATATGAGCCTGAGCGTCCTCTGGTTTGTCTTTTGTCTTTGTCTTTGTCACAGGTTGGGGCAAAGAAGCCAGCCCAGCCTGTTGTGTTGTGTTGTGTTGAATGATTCCAGTCAGTTCATTGAATCTGTGGCGCTCCTCCAGCTTTGCTTCGGTTGGTTCACGGCTGCCTATGTAGTTTACTTTTTTAAGGTTGTGTCGACTGTATCTTTGCTAAATTAGACGGCAAACATAATATTGGTCTGTGCGTTCATGCATCACTTGTATAATACATATATAGTACTTAACTGATGCCTCTGGGGATGAGCTCTGTCTGCTTCAGAGGTCAAGATCCACAACGTCTTACAGAGCGACTACAGCAGGACGGAGATCTGCTTTCACAGCAGCTTTTGCTGTCCGTAAATACTGTATGCAGTAAAAAAAGGGCTCTTAAACGACTATCCGAAGAGTGCTTTTAAAATGCGCACGTTGTGTGAAGTGTTCGGTTTCTACAGAATATAATCATGTGAAAGGAATGCATGTGCGTCAAAAGTCAAATTCCTTGTATTACCATTGTGTATAATGTTGGACTCATTCAAGATCTCGTATTACACAATTTAGGGATTTTCAGCCTCCATAGTGGAATTCCAACCAGCAGTAACCAATCATCACTCATAGTGACATTTGAACGATGACTGATGATTATTCTCTCAAATTATTGAGCACAGGGGAATTCATTTGGGGGGGATATCTAAGAATGAATGTCAGGACAGTAGTTTTCTAACAATTCTCATATCGTGAGAAATTTCTGGATCCAACTATGCCTAAAATGACAAAAAGATTTTGTGCAATACATTATGATGTGGATCATTAGTTCTATTGTGACTTGGCCCAGAAATTATTTCTGTTTCTCGGGCTTCAACCATCTGTTTTTTGCCGTCTGTCATTAAAGGAAATGAGTCACGCTGACTTGAGAGAATCTTCTGGAATCTGTTGGATCCACTTATCTTCCTCTCGCCTATAGAGCCTCTTTGGCTCGGTGTTAGTGGGAGCTCACTGACCGGTCTTATCTGTCGGTGCCCAGGCGGGGTTATCAGCTCTGGCCTCCCTCAGGCATAAGGACCTGAGACCCCACACAGACTGGTAGGGAACAGGGATGTTGCAGTACGTACAGTAACACAGAATTTAATAATAGAAATATATTCAATACTTTGAACATTTCAGCAGTTTTTTTTTTTTTTCTCCTCTCAGTTCCCAGCACTTTTGTTTGATGATGTGTCAACCATATTTGTTTTGGTTTAAATTCCCCCCTACAGTATCCGAGCCTAGCTCAGCTATGCGAGTACAAATTAGTCAATTGTTATTCTTGCGAGAGGAGGGTAATAAGCCCACACTTGCCCCATGTGTTTTGAGTTGGCCTGAGCGGTGAGTGGGGTGGGTGGTGTTGACTCTCTGGTGAAAAGTGGCCTTGATCCATCTCTGCGTGGTCACTTCCAGGTCAGGCTGTAGGCAGAGCCGTTGTTGGGCGTGGAGGGGGGAAAGCAGGATATCAGAGACAGGCCAAATAAACAAACCTGTCAGCCGTAGCATGGCCCTCTGACCTCCCCTGTCCCATCTGTTTTCTTATCTACTCCACTGCTAATACTGAGAACAAGTGACACCTCTCTCAGGCAAGCACTCACTGTTTTCCTTCCACTTAACCACGGCAAAGGTGCACAAGGAGGCAATATCGTATGGCTCATGGAAGCAGAGCTATGCCGGTGGCAGAAACACTTCTCATTATCTGGAATGATAAACACAACATACATTATTATAATGCAAATACACTCTGCAGCTAAAATGTGCTAGCTTTTTTTTTTTTTTTTTTTAAGAATTTTAAGTTAATTTAAACTTTTTTTTTTTTGTCTCGTGCAAAAAGAAATATACTCTCAGACAGTCACTCTTACCAGCTGGAGGGGACGATAAAATATGAGACACAAACAAAACAGGTCTCACAGGTATCGTGAATATTTACCTAAGAAGACGGCTGATCAATAACAATAAAGCCTGAAGAAAGCACCAGTTGGGCCAGTGAACGGTAACATGATGTGCTCTCAGTAGCACCTGAACCTTGTTACTCCTGTTCCCTCCCTGCAGTCATTTAAGTCAGACAAGATAGATGCAGTTGCAGATGTAGAGACACAGACTGTCCTTCCCTCTCCACCTTCTCTCCAGTTGTTATAGACTGATCATCCTGGCGGTGGGGCGGAGCAGATAGGTGGTTGATGGTGCCAATCACTGGTGAGGGTGGAGGAGCCGGGGCTTGTTAATGAATCTCCCAGGGGACAAAGATTGTGGGGGAGGAGCTCTGCAACAGGACAGGAGCCTCCAAAGGCGGAGTTTGTGTTTAGGTGCGTGTGTGTGTGTGAGTGAGGGCGGGGGTAGCAAGCTGTCACACTGCTGGAAAATCTGCTCCAGTAAGTCACATCTGCCAAGGGGCTCAAGGTCCATGCCTCAGGGCTGCAAGGGGGTCAAAGGGTAAGGCGTCCCCCTGCAGAGCGCTCAGATCACATATCCACTGCAGTCAATAAAGCGGCTGCTGTCACTGTTACAGACACTGACAATGCCGCTCCCTTTTCTATAGACTCAACTGTGCGACTGCAGCGTGCTGGTTTACAGTCTGCTTGACTCTCCTTCATCGGTCATAGTCACTGAGAGATTACGTTTTCTTATATGTGTGCTGCTGTGAAAGCCGTTTAACTTTTAAGTGGACATTTTTTGCAAGAAAGCTGTTTGAAAGTTTGAAAAATGACGCTCACAAGTGCAGCCACTGTCTCATCTCGCTGCGCCGCAGAACAGTAAGATTCAGGAGATCCTCCGGACACGCTGCCATCAAGCTGTAAAACACCTCAGCCGAAGGAAGTGGCCCATTATTTCATTATTTTTGCTAACTGTCTGTTATTGCTCTGATTAATAATAGGTGGCAGTAGTAGCGAGGAAAGATTTTTCTTACTTGTCTAGAGTGATGCAAATTTTAGTCACTTGTTTGACTGATGATGACTCCTCAGCAGTGGGAGACACTGAACAGCACCTTGTCTTGTTATCCTGACATGGCAAATCAGTGAGTGTGTGAGGGTGTGGATACTAATCTCAGAGTTGCAATTATTCTTGCCATAGTTAAAAATAAGTGCAGGGGAAGTAAAGCTGACTCCCTCTCAGCGTTAGCACACACAGCTTCCATCGTGTAGAGAAATACAGCCTTCTGCTGTTTCTACCTGGTTCCCAAATCTGCGAATAGAAATCCTTTTTGTTCCCGACCCAAGCACCGTGCTCCATGTCTCGGAGCCACTCTAACCCAAAGTTTATTTTCTCTAGATTATCTGATCTTGTACCTTATTTCTACTCAAAGGCGATGGCAGTGAAGGAGGCAGCCGACCTCCACCACCTCCACCACTGCCCCCTCAGTATCTGACCCTTCCCCTGCTTCTGCTCGTCTACAAGTTTGGCAAAGCCCATGACCTCCCAGTGCAGCTCCCTCTGTGACCGGTAATGGTTTATTTTCTGTCAAAGTGCATTTTGGATACCACTCTGCTCAAATTTGCAGGACAAATTCAGCAGTTGTGCAACTTGAGCCAGGTCATGAGCTCACATGTTTATGGTGCAGGGCTGCCATTGTTTGTCACACCTTTCAAATAAAAGGTAGCCAAGATGGACAGTGTTTACAGGATGCTGGGACCTGTTGGGGGCCGTGGCTGGCAGCTTTGTCCACTGGGATGGTGTTTGGAGGCTAATTTAATGGTGGCTGCGGCCTCCCCCACCTCCCTGCTGCAGCCAAGTGGTGCCTGCCTTGATCCTTCATGGTCACCTCGTGGTTTTACACATTATTATTTCTTAAACAATAATTTTCCCAGAATTTGTTTTCCTCTTACGTGTAATGGAAAATGTCATTTCATTCACCTCGACTATGTTTACATTGATGGGAACTTTTTCTCTGTGTTTATTTCAGAGGCAAACTCGTTGTTAATTGGTTGACATCAAATTATATGAATAGGAGTGTTGACTTTGCAGGTTAACTCTAACCAATCTACCCACAATCCCAATGGGGCAGAGCGAAGCTTTGGGTCCCTACAGGGCACAGGAGCAGAAACTGAAAAGTTCTGCTTCCATCGTTCTTGAAACATTTTTGTCACAGAATCAACATCAGACGTTAGCACAAGGTTTCTGTGTATATTGCAAAGGGGACTGTTGTTGCCTGAGTCTAATCATTAAGGCGAACAAAGAAAGAAGGAATGCTAATCTCTTTGGGTGTTGAGTGTCAGCCGGGTCTCTTGTCTGACAAGCCTGTTGACTCGACACACATTTTCCAGATTTCTCTGGTTGCTCAGCTCTCCAGGTACCGAATAACCTTTTGTATTGTCCCATATCACAGAAAATACAAAGTGTAAAAGATTCCAGTGAGTGCAAATAGAATTCATACGTAACAGACAGAAGAAATTTGAATAATGTGACTATTGACATGTTGTTTGTTTGTTTCTTTTTAATGAAATGAGACTGTTTATCTTGTCTACATGGACCTAACCCCACTTATCAAACAGTGACTATCAGGAGCCGTAGAACCCAAAATACTGTATGCAGACACCAGTAGTTGGTCTCATGATAACACTTCTGGTTGGAGATGAGTCGGAGGAGCACATGTACAGTTGGCGGCTGGATACGGGGAGATCATTTCTATAAAACACTTCTTAAACACTTAATGAATGACATTTTGGATCATTTTTCTCAGCCTTTAGAATTAATACTGTGGCATTTATAAATTACCAAATACTCCAATTGCAGTATAAACAAGATAACTAGCAGTTTTCTGCTCTAAAGCAAATTCAGATTTCTGTCAGATGGATCCTGATCCCCAAAGGTCATTGAACATAAAGGGGCAAAGAAAGATGAGGTAAATAATAAAACAAATCCCTCGTTGAACTCATCAACCTTTCCACTGCTGTGAAGTGTTTGCTAAATATTTTGACGTATTCATGGTGGCTGCAGGTACATTTATAACATTTATAATTGAAGTTATTGTGAAATAAACAGCGGTACTGTGGTGCGGCTGAATGGAGCACCTGAGGGCATTCGTCACAGCTCCACTAAGCATTAGTGTGGTTTTGTTGAGATGAGCGTGACAGTGTGTCAGTTTCTATCACAATGGGTGTTTCAGTGTCAAACATTGTGTAACAGCAGCAGGCCTGACCCCCCCTCCCGACACTCACACACTCACACACACACCCCTGTCTGATCGACTCCCCACTTGCTCTCCATCTGTTGGGGAAGGATGACTATCTTCTCCACCTCTTCCTCCTGTGTGCTCTTTCCTCTGGTGATTCTCTTCATCCTCCTCATTTTCCTTCCTGCCTTGTACTTCTCTATCCTCACCCACCCCCTCTCCTCCCTCCACCCTCGATGTCGACTAATTATTGGGGGTGAGGAAAGGGCAGTACAAAGACCTCGTCTGGCCAACCCACTCACCCCAGTCCACCCCTTTCTGAGCCATCATTTCTAGCCATTTTCCCGTCTCTGTCTTTTGATTACGCCTGGACACAAAGAGCTAATCACGGGATACAACTGGCTGGGCTGCGTCACTCACCTGAGGGACTGTCCCCTTCCCGTCCCACCCTGCTCACCTCTCTTGTTTGTCTTTGGTCTGCTGCTCAGGAACCGAGTCTCTAATCTAGTCGCCGGCTCAGCGAGGCAAACAGTCTGTCTTAGTTTGTCTCTCTCTCTCTTCTTTAGCTGTCAGTAAAAGACATTGTCTTACTTACCTGCTTTGTGATCACACATCCTTATTTGCTCTACCTTTTCTTACTGTTTGTTTGGTTAGTCTGAGGGTAAATTCACACTGAAGCGTGAATGCCACTTCCTCCTTCCTATATCGTATTGCGATCTTGTGACAGTGTGCAACATTTAGTGAATTTCAAGCCATCCGTTTTTATGATGATTTTCAATTTGAGTATAAAAGCCTAAGTGGAAGCTCTAGCGATGACAAAAAAAAAAAAAAAAAAAAAAAAGTCTATAAATGGTAAAAATGTTGTGCTTGGTGAAAAAGTTGAAACAAAAGGAAAATGCAAGAAATAGACAGCAAATAAACAGGAAGTGTGTTTCACATTCACCTAATCTCCACTGAAGAGACAAAAACAAGACATCTAACTAAAATGTGCTACAAACACCACGTTTTTTACTCTTTCCTCTGCAACAGTTTAATGACATCTGCCTGGAGAATTTAGTTCCAGAAACTTTTTATTTATCTCACTGAATCAACTGGGTTCTGGATTATTATGTTCAGTGTGTTGAAGATAAAGAAGTTGATAGGCTGCTGGGATCGATCCAAACCGAGCTCAGTGTTGCCTGTTTTGTCGCTTCATAGTGATGTTATGTGTCACCTAAATAGATATGAAGATGTGCTGTGGATTAGTCCACAGGACAGACTACATTCTGGTGCATGTCCTAACCCAGGATATAAACGCTATTGAGGTCGATGATCCATACACACAGACACACGGACGCACGCAGATGCTTTTGTTGAGTCAACACTTGCACGATTACTCTCGCTCAAAAAGAAACGTGTCTTGTCATGAAGTCACAGGAACCGTTCAATCAGTAGTCGATTGTATAGGTGGAATCCAGCCAGCTGAAACCCAAGTATGTTGCCGAATGCCAACATGCCATTCCTGTGGCTACCTCTGCATGATGAAACCTCTGGGCGGTTCGCGTGATGGACAGAAAGCCGCTGGGGTGTAATTGAGGGGAAAGTTTCCCATGTTTTCATCAGAAATGTGTTAAGACTCGCAAGACGTTCAAACAAAGCACCCGCACTACAACACTGTCACACTGTCTGGCTGACGCTGGCACGGGTAGCTAGATTTATTATAATGCACACCTTTGAACTCTCAGATCTGTTTTAAACAAGGTTTGGCCGTCATCGGCAACTTCGACAAAGTCCAGGTGTTTGGAAACTTTGCTGGCACAGAAGCTTAGGGAGGAATATGAGACTCTGATTGATGGATCATTCATTTGGGTGATCAAACACGCTAATGAGAGAAAGAGTTTTTTTTATCTTTATGCATTTTTTACATTAGATTAACTTTACTGTGTTCATCTGCAGTTATTTCTGGCCTTTGTTCATCTGATGCGTTTCACTTTCTGTCCATCAATAAATAAAACCATTCACTTACTAAAATCAGCAAGAGCTTCTGATCTGACGCTCCCGTCCCAGCAAAACCATTTGTGAGCTCTTACAGATCCTTCTGGCTGAAATGTCTTACACACAGGTATGTCAGTAATGCAGGATGGTGTTTAACACACACATCACACATTTGAGTCTGGCAGCAGTTTTGGCAGCGAGTCTGTTAATTCCAGGGGTCACATAGGTCACCTCACAAGAATGCAACAAGTCTGTTGGATAAAAACCTGAACTATATTTTCGAATTGTTTGTCATACATTTCATACTCTTTTAAAGATTCATTTGGAAAAGAAAAACCTTAACCCTTTCATGTCCTCACTAAGAAAAAAGTATTTCTTTGCATTTTTTTATTTCCTTGGGGCAAAAATAACAACAAAATAAAAATAATAAATTTTTACATTTTTAAATTTTGTTTTTGAAATATGGGCCTCTACCAAACGGTTGAGATGACATTTCATGGTAAATGTATTAAAATGCATTCAGATATCAAAATGTGCTCTACCAAATGGCTGAGCAGGACATTAAAGGGTTAAACCTGAAGTAAACTATTTAAACTAGTTTTCAAAGGAGAGTGCAAGTTGGTTGGGAATCTTCTCCCCCTTTTTCCGCAGGTTTCATTTTGTCATAAACCTCTGTGGGAACAGTTTGTGCTCATCGTGATGACACACCCAAACAGATGTTTGGATGATGTTGCGTTATCCTCTGACCGTAACTGAACACTACAACTCTGCTACGAACGCACCGCAATGAACGCAAGAAAAATGGCAGCGTAGGGGCAGTGGGGCCAAAGCTATGTCTATGGATATTCAGAAAAGAAAAGTCAATCATTCGTAATCAGCCTGCGTTTCCTTTTTTTCCCGGATCACAGTGTTAATATCTAGAAGAGTGAAGCTGGATGTTGTCCTGTCACGTAGGATGCTGACGGATGTTCTTCTTCTGCTCCTGGATGCCCAGGATTAGAGCAGACCTCCCTGCTGCAGCTCACACACAGACCTGCTTCTTCTCAACTTCTTGGTCTCACTTCTCAACATCCCACCCGCCCCCCAACACGCAGACACACACACACACACACCAACCTTGCGTGTGCGTGTGCAGGGATGTAGTTTGCATGGGCATGCTGGAGAGTGCGCGTGCCCGTGCAAGTGTGTGTACTTGTTGGTATGTTATGTGGTTTAGTGTTTGTTTGTGCGTATTTGTGTGTGTGTGTGTGTGTGTGTCTGTGTGAGTGGGATTGGGGTGGTGGTGTTGGTGGTGTGTGTGTGTGTGTGTGTGTGTGTGTGTGTGTGTGTGTGTGTGTGTGTGTGGGGGGGGCGGGGCATGCGTTGACTTTTGAGATTTAGCAGGAATGTTTTGGGGATCACTCTGCTTCAGATTTCACCTCAGTTTTAGAGGCAGTAGAGGAGGGGAGTAAGCCAGAAACAGAGAGGAAAAGGAAGGGAGGAGAATGTGGGTAGATGAGGGTTATGGGGGGGGGGGGGGTGCTCTGTGTGTGTGTGTGTGTGTGTGTCGGGGGGGGGGGGGGGGGCTTCAGGGTAAATCTTTGCTCTCTGAGAATAATTTGATCCCCCGGCTTGGCTGGCTGTTCTTGACTGTGTCTTGTTCTGTCCGTCTCTGAACAATGCAGATGGAGTAACGTTTCAGTTTGGAGGGGAGCACTGATTCTCTAGACAGGTAGTGACTGCCCCTCCCTCCCTCCCCCTCCCCCTCCCCCGTGTCCCCCATTTATTTATCCCTTTCTCTTTCACATGCACACGCACGCACACATGCAACAATACACTAGCTTCATCCCATTTTTTTCAAATGCTTGCTCTCACCCCTGCTTGCCCCCCCCCCCCAGTGGTTCTTGTGTTCTCATTGTGCACACACCCCCGCCAGTCTCCTGTTGATTCTGTAGACAGGTAGTTCACTCTGACCTCCCCACCCTCACCCACACCCACCACCACCTCCTCTGTCCCCTCTATTTCACACAGCCCCGTGTGCATTCCTCTGCAGACTAAGTATTAAGCAACCTCCAAACCCCCCCACCCCACACACACACACACACACACACACACACACGCACACCATTCATTACACACCGCTCACTCTGCCCCTTTGTTTAATAATCTGACCTTCGTCAAACCTTTTTTACAAGACGCTTCTTCAATGAACAGTCTAAACAGTTTTAATGAAGCTCCCAAATGGCTCAATGAAATCAGCAAACAAAGCTAATATTCTAACAAATACCTGGATAAAGTCGACATGGATTATGAAAAGTGATTGTTAATATTCCAAAAAACTTTTTGACTCATCACGGGATTTGATTGATTGAACTTAAAGCGTTGCTGTCAACCCATTGCCATCACTCCTCTGCTCTTTTTCAGAGTCTTCTTACCTTCGTGTCATCAAATGTAAGTCACTATATAACAATAACAACTGAGATGACAGAAAGTCCTGTAGAGCACTTAAGGTGAATCTCATTACATTACAACTTTTTCAAAACGCATGACGTAACATCAGCATGGCTTTCACGGGCTTCATAAAACTCCTTGTCTTTCATGTCATGCATTAGAAATCAAATTAGATCCTCAAATGAATTGAGTCTTTCAAGTTTACAGCAACAAATACATTTTCCCATTTTCCAATCTCCTATTTTTTTCTCCCTTCCAATGTACAGAAAGTCCATTAGTCCCATTTATCATTAACCTCCTTGTGTGTAAGTTGTGGGTCCATGTGGCCGTGTTAGTTTTTCTCCCTGCGAAAACACAATCATTTCCCAGCGCTAAGAGCCCTTAATGGACTGGAATGGGCACTCTGAGGCTCATTAGCATTAGCCAGCTTCCTACTCTCCTAAATGGAGAAATGCTCTTTATATTTATAATGCTTTTACAGAGAAGGATGATCAATATCATAATCTACACGATTGTGGAATATGAAGTAAGTTTTTTTGTGCACATTAGAGAGAAAGTATTGGTTTGAGTTTCAAAACAAGAAAACACTTTAATAAGGGTGTGGTTCGCATTTAGAGTGGACTTATGAATCCTGACGCAAAAGGTAGAGCAGGAAAAAGGTCCTGTTCTGAATGTGTCTGAAGAGCAAAGTTTCTGTGGAAACTCCTGAATGTCGAAATATTTGAGCTCTTCTCACTTCTTTTGAAGTCGCAGACAAGCAAAAGGAGGAAGAGTAACGCACAATAGTGTGCACTCTGAATAGAAACGCTTTGTTTGGTTTGACTGTGGAGAGACGGTGAGGGTCTACGATAAACGGATCACTGTCCCTGGTCTAAAGGGAGCTTCCCCTGCCTCTACTTCCTGTGTGTGTGTGTGTGTGTGTGTGTGTGTGTGTGTGTGAGAGACACAGACAGAGGGAGATTTTTCCTCTTGTGTTATCACTGGTGTTGAGAAGTGTGAACTAGGGAAGACTGTGACACCAGAGAATGTCTTTATAGTTGTTAGTCCTTACACGCATCTCTCTCTGTCTCTCTCTCTCACACACACACACACACACACACACACACAGATTACATGCTATTTGTCACTGTATACATCTGACTGAAAACAAAAAAAAAAAATCACCTTTTTGTATTCTCACAATCTTTTTTTTTTTGTCCTTGGTATTCATTTAACAGAACTGTGACAGTTCACAGTAACAGACCACAGGAAGGACTTTTTTTGTTTGCTTTTTGGAAATAAGAAGAAATTCTTTCTTCTGGATCACTTGTATCTTCACTGCATGCCTTTACCTTTAATGAGTCTTTATCTATATGTGTGCAGGTCTCTCAGCCCCTCCCGTCTTCATCAGGCCTCCACTTTCTCCAAAATACATCCAGATTATTGGATTATTTGCTCCCCGTCAGACTCCCATGTATCATATATGAGACGCATGCATCAGTCCTGTGTTTTCACGTCATGCTGCTGTGAGGTGTACTGACACCAGGGCAGACAGTAGCTTCAGCAACTTTACCTCCGGAGTTTATTGATTAGAGCCGCTTAAGTAAGTCAAGTCATTAACCAAAAGGACTGCGATGGCAAAAAGAGATACCTGGAAGAAAACAATTGCCTTTTTAAGAAATCTCTGGGGCTTGTTAATCTGTTTATTCTCTGTAAAGATGCAAGCAAGAGGATTTTTTTTTTTTTTTTAATGCATGGTGGGTGCCATCGGTTCTCATGAGCAAACCTAGACAGAGAAACAGCTACGTGATGAAGCAGCTCCAGGACATGCAGCAGGAATATACACAAATTCAGAGACACTGACCCCAAAAGTCAAGCCTACACACAACACATTAGCAGCATTCACCGTCTTTCTGTATGTCCCCATTCATACTCTCTCCCTTTCTCACACACACATACACAATATTTTCTTGTTCGTAACTCTCAAATTGACAATGACTGGTTTTGTTTTGGTGCCGTTGGTCCCTCGAAGGTTTCCTTGAATGGACCTGCAGTTAGGATTACTGTAATTCATGTGGTGGAGGAGATAAAATAATCAGATGTCATAGTACACAAAGATCAAATTAGTGTTTGACTTAAGACATATATGAGAAGATGCACGTACCAAGACTTGCCCCTTAAAGTGGTGTAATTATAATAATAATTATAATAATAATAATAATATAATAATAATATTGCAATGGAATGAAAGATATAAATGTCAATTTTTATCATTTTAAATATTTGTTTTTATTCATATAATTACAATAATCTGAGTTTATTCTTGCACTCTTCTGTGTTCTCTGGTGTTTTGATGCCTTTTAGTGATTATTCATATGCATGTTGAAAAACATGCTGAAGCACAGTTTATATAATTCAAGTATCCACACTTTACAATAATCCTCATCGTTTCCCTCTCCCAGTCTGTCCCCCCCCCCCCAAAGTCTCACACTGACACACAAGTTCACCAAATCAAATAACAAATTAGAACAGATTCAAATCATGAAGGCACATTTACAGGAATATTAGGAGTGTTTGTGTATCGTATGCACATATCAGTAAATCATCTTCAGGGCTTTGCTGAGTTTGGTTTTAACAGGACTGTGTGTTGTGTGTAGGTTCATACAGACTCCAGTAGGTGCTGCTGGAGAGCAGTGGAGTTGACACTGGAGTGTGTGTGTGTGTGTGTGTGTGTGTGTGTGTGTGTGTCTGTCCTCACAATCTGGGCTCGCCACCAACCTCCTGTCAGCAGACAAGACCACGACTCACCACGTGTCCAGGGAGATGCTGATAGAAAAAGCCACAACAACCCTAAGTGCCAATTCACACCTGAGGCAGAACAATATTTGACAAAGACAGTGAAACTGACTTTGATTACTGGACACAGAATCGGCGAGTTCGGACAACTGACGACTGACCGAGAGCAAAATTTCCAAAATTCTGCATTGTATGAGCCATTGTCTATAAAATGCAGCTTGGATGTTACAGCTGTTTTAAATGATCCAAAAATGTGCAGCTCACTAAGGTTTACAAAGTGGCAAAGAGGGCTCCGCTTCTGCAGTCGAACCAGCCAAATTAGCTAGTTGAAGTGGTTTCCTGGTCTAATCAGGAGCAGCACAAAGTACCTTAACCAACAAAGTAACTCCATAAAGCTACAGCAGTGCAGCCCACACTGCTCAGGGAGTTTGGAGGTTGTGCAGAAGTTTTTATCAAATGAATAATAACATAAATCTCAAAATTCAGTTTTAAATGGCTGAGTGAAGAAGTTGGCAGGGTGTCTGACCGAATCGTCCCTTTTCGGTTGATTTGGATTTCATATATCTCAATTTAATTTAACTGTGTCTGCAATATGAAACTTGGGTGGAGTGGCAACTCACTTTTATGAGTGTTTGCTTCTCTCCTGCTTTTTCTGCGTGGAATATTTTTGTTCTAAATCATTAGTTTTATCAGTCACGCACTGGGGGTCACCTGATCCACCTGCCTATTTTTGGTTTTTAACTGTCTATAATTTTACAACTTGAATGAACTATTTGAAATTTTATGGCTATTTTTAAGATCATGTTTTACAACATCGTGTAAACAGTCTTTGGGGAAGTAAGGCATTGCCTAAAGTAAAAATTGTCACTGTAATTCTTCTAATCTTCTTTCCCCTCACCCAGATAAACCATCTGTCCTGGAATTCGGATTGGGCTTCATACTGAGCTGAGCTAAATCGGCAAATTCCCAGGATTTTACCTTCAAAACTTTTACAGTATAGATCTCTGGTTGAGGTTTCTTTTTTAGGCCCAGACATGACATTTATGGATTGTGGTATCAAAAAAAAAATCATACTCTCACACAAAGCATTGAAATTGTCATTATAAGACCACATCCAAAGAAATCTCTACTCTGAAGACAAAACCAAACAAACAAACTGTTGTCGGTTTTATCTTGTGAGTTCTGGATATACTAGAGGTGCTAAATAAAGGATTCCTGACTTTTGAGTCAGAATCTGCTTTGAGACTCAAACCATCAGTTTGTGGTTCATACAGTAGACATTAACCCCGTGTTATCCCCTGCCAGGGTGCAACAGGGCCAGCAGCCACTGACAAGGTTAAGCTGTTTAGAGTAGGTGAGGAGATTACACATCTTATTATCCACATCTCTCTCTCTCTCTCCCCCTCGCACCCCTCCCCCAGGCCGGCCACATGGGGCCGCTCTGAAATTTAATACTATGTCTACAACAAGATAAGGCTTTCTTATGGACAGATTAACAATATGCCCATTGTTTGTTTCCCCCGTGCAGTCTTGCAAGCAGGCAGACACAGACAGCCTGGGCACTAAAGCCAGGGAGTCAGGTTGTCCAATGTGAACTCTAGCAGAAAGAGAAAGACATGTCGAGAGAGAGAGAGAGAGAGGGAGAGATAAAGAGTTGAAGGATGGGAAGGACGGAGCACTGAAGCAAACGAAAGATAGGCAGAGCAGGAGGAGGAGGAGAGAGGCAATGAGGGAAAGATATCCAGACAAAGAGAGAGCAAAAGGAGAAACAGGGGGAAAGAAGGAGAGAAAGGAATCCTGCAACTTCGGATAGTCTGGCACTGCTGGGTCAAGCTCAGCATACCTCCCCAGTAACAAGAGACCCGGGGAAGGCATGTCAGAAGCCAAATTGCCCCTCAAACCCACTGACAAGGATTGTCAGCAGAGAAGGGAAAGAGACTCATTCTGGCCGAGTCTCCTGCCAGGGTTAATCACTGGCAATTACAGAGAGGAGGAGCGATCAAAAGGCCGCGATGGCACGGTGTGAAGTGTGTAGGCTGCCATATTCGGGTGTCAGAAGTCACTGTTTCTGAAACCAAGCATTTCTCACATGCCGGGGGGGAAAAAGTGTTCATGTAAATCCTGGAGAACTGGTCCTCTGTTTATCTGTGTGAATTAAAGGAGTAAAGCGTAGTTCGTAGTTGGGGTGGAGTGGGGTTGGTAGGATTACATGAGTGGGGATTCAGAGGTGATGAGGCTTTAAAGTGGAGCAGTCACCAAAAGACCCTCTGGTCCTGGGCACAGGGTATCAGATCATGTCAGAAGGCAGGGGGCCAGAGAGTCCCAGTTTGAGTTGTGAATGTGAGCGAGCGAAGATGAGGAAAAAGCGCAGATGGTTGATTTACGATTTGCTTTTCCAAGTCAAATATTATATTTGTGAAATTAGTTTGATTCAGTTATTTATTTATTTATTTGTTTGTTTGTTTGTTTGTTTGTTTGTTTGTTTGGTATTGCTGGTCAGTGATAAATAAAAAACCTTGATTTGAATTAGTTAACTTTGTTCTAGTTTAAGTTCGAAGTTTACACCACAGCTGTTTTTATAAACACAGTGAGTTTGTTCTTTATAAAGAAGCACAAACTTTAAAGCAGATCTGTTATGCCAGCTGAATTATATCTTTCTTTATATTATATACATTTCCCCGGAAATAACGCTAACCCTAACCCTGCAATAACAACAGGAGACAAAGATTACAACATCTGTTTTGAAATGTAAAAAAAAAAAACTCTTATTAACAGATTTTCAGATCTATTGTGTCGTTTTCATTTGGCTAAATTCTGTGTAATTGAAATGAAATGTGCAGGTGATGAATATGCATGAAGCTGTGTGTGTGTGTGTGTGTGTGTGTGTGTGTGTGTGTGTGTTTGCATCCCACCAACACGACACAGACGCACTTCTGCTCTGGTCACAGACCGTTTGTATTCACATGGTGACAGTTGACAGCTGTTTTTCCTTTAATAAGATTAGGCTAAAGAAATTAGTTGTGCACTCTTTAATCTGCCATTTAACGGAGGGGGCCACCTGGGGCCTGTTTTATCCCATCCATTCTGAATGGCTAATCAGAGAGGGTTTGATTCATACAGCGATGAGCGCGGCACTTCTTTGCATGAGCTCTGCAAACTAATAAATGGATAATTCTCCAGTCAGAAGAAAAAGAAAACCAACATGTTTATGTCTGCGTTGTCCACACAAATATAAATCCAACTGTGTCCTCAAACAACCTCAATAAAATAAGTTGTTGCATTTCTTATTTCCTCTCTCTGCACGCACACACACACACACAGAAGCTTCCAAATCTCCTTAACCACACACAGGCTGCAGAATTTTATCCCAGTGGAGGAACACTGGTTTTACTTAAGTGTCGGCCCACATTATTTCATGTCTCTTGAACCATACTCAGATGTCCAAATGATCATTTAAATAAGTTTTGCTTGCTGCAATTGTTCCCCCTGCTCCACTGAAAGAACTCCTGCCGGTGTGATTTTAACACAAATGATTGGAAAGTCTGAGCAAAAAATTTACTATGAAGCTGAAGTTCAATTTTTTTTTTTTTTTTTTTACAATATGAGATCGTCTCTGTCATTACTGTCTCTTCAACGCAGTTCATCAAGGAGACGTTGTGCGGGAAAACACAAAGAGGGAATTTCATCCAGAAATGACCATAACTTTGGGATAAGCCCGCTGCATTTGATTAACTCATCTGGCTGAAACTTTGTATTAGCGTCAGACGAAATTTGGGGGAGTTTTCACCCCCATTTCTGTCACTGCCATTGCCAGGAATGGATTTTTCTAACTGCCAGTGGGAAAAGCAGCAAGATTACAACAAGCAAGCTCTATTTGAGTGAGCATAAGCGCATGTGAGTATTGGCTTTAGGCAGATTTAGAAAAAAAAAAAATGTGCATCTATCAGGAAGTTGATGGTGGCGACCTGTTAATTAGAATCAAATACGTAAATGAGAAAAGATATCACACCTTGATTTATTAAAGTCACTCATGTTTTACCTCAGTGAATCTGATAGAAGGGATGAACATTAGTATCGCTCTTATTCATAGTTCTAATTAAGCGCCACAGTTCAGGAAGGTGCTGTCACCCACATTCGCTCTCAGAAGGGGTCTCTATGTGTTGGTTAATGTGGTTTCTCCGCGGTGGGAGCTGCAGCGGGCCGGTGAAGAGAAATCAGCTCTGGCACAGCTGCACAAATGGACCTTTTACTGGGCAAATCAATCAGGCCGCCCCAGGTTTGGGCCTCTGCCCAGAAAGCACAGTTTGGTGGGAGTCTCACCTTACCCCTGTGCACTGACTGAAAGGAGCCAGTATTATCACCGTACAGCGCTCACCCTTGTCCTGTCACCTCCTCTTTCTCTTTCTCTCCTTCTGCAGACAGCGCTTACTCTTTCTCCTCCTGTCATCTCCGTCCCATCTCCCCCCGCTTCCAGCACTGTCGCTCCTCTCCCCTCCTCCTCGTTCTCTCTGATCTGCTGCTCTGTACGCATGCTCCAACTCAACAGATTGGCATCAGGAGGTCGTGATATACGAGGAGAAATGTCACGTCATCTCCTGCTATTGGCTGCGCGTCCTTCAAATCAGTTGTGACAGTTTCCTATTACATTGTTTACCTGCCCGAAGGCAGAGGCGGTCGCACTTTAACCATATTCGAATCTGCTCGATCTGAAGATAGCACAAGTCTATGCATGGCTTCTCTGGGCCGATACGTTATGCGGTTTATAATGTCTGCTGTTATTCTTGTGAGGACTGGGTCGAGAATGAGGACCAGATGGAGAAAGTTATCGTGGATGTTGAGATGTTTATGACAAGGAATAAACAGGGTCTTGCTTAAAAATATCACAAATCTCAGTCGCTGCCATGGAATTCCATTTCTGGTTGAAATGTTGCACGTACACATCTTGTTTTGAGTGAGGTTTTGCTGATGTTGGAGCCATTAATGGCAGCAGGAAAACAGATGAAGGGAATTAGGTCATTGATGAACAGGATAAATATTTTGCTATATACTTTACAGGACACGGCAGCGCAATTAGCAAAAGCAGAATCGACAGCCGCGCTGCAGCACCGCTGACTCGCTGGCCATGGGAACACCCTGTTATCTGTGCAGACAGGTCAGCAGGTCAGGAAGATTAGATTGTCAGTAACATGGCAGAATTTGACAAGTGAGTGAAACAGGTTCCCCACAGCTGTCTGCCACTTCCTCAGACATCACAGCGTGTCCTCAGTTATTCATAACTGAGTCCCATTTTGTGCTTTTTGAAGGTAAAGCCAAACAAGACGAGGTGCAGGAAGAAGGTTAGAGAGTTAAAGTGCAAAAAAAAGTGCATTCTTTGTATGTTGAACTAAAGAAACGATTTGGACTGTTTAAAGCCGACAGCATGCAGACCTCCTCACCTGGAGGATGCATTAGACCTGTTTTTCAAATTGCTGATATAAAACATCAAAAACATCTGAGTGTTGTGTTTTGTGTATTTAAAAACGACTATTTGAAAAGAAGGGTTAGTACTAACCAGCGGGCAGAGACATACAATTACAAAAAGTAATTTTGTTCTCTTAAATATTTACTTAATTCTGTCTTCAAGTCAATGTGTATTAAAAATACAGGTCAAGAAATCCCCTCCAATGGCAGCCCGCGGCCTGCTGGTGCACTGTTTGTAGAAATCTCCAGAGCCTAGCAATTAGTTAATTGAAAAGTTATGTACTTGGCATGAATAATTCAACGCACGGTCTCTAGAATTAGCACATCATCCGCAGACAAAAACGAATCCCCCACAGCAGTGGGAGATAGACTTTTTGGCTGTAGACGCATCATCTCATTAATTTCTTCATTTTCCTGAACTACTTTGTGAAGACAATCCCATCGCACACCAACAAATCAACAAGCTCGTGCTCAAATTTACACTCAAATTTAAGTTCAGGGAGTGCTGTAAGAAAAATCGTCAAGTTTCTCGGCACCTGAAAGACACAGCCCGGCGTGGAAAAGACGGATGTCAGCCATGGCCGCAGAAATTCTCTGTTTTCGAACTTAATTTGTTGCACGTTCCAATAATGTGTTATTTTTTAAAGGCTATCTGTTGATCAAAAGACAGCAGTGATGTTGAATTTGTCACATTTTCATGTAAACGGAACCACGCAGACTAAACAGTGTAGGCTTGTCAGATTCATTCACCAGCAGACAACACATATGGTCCATATTAGGAAGCCCTAAATCAAACGGCTTTGACCGATTCGCTTCTCGACTGGGCTGCCGCCGACTGCAAAGCCTTCACGTTGAGCCAAACGCAACAACTGTATACAAATTCAATGAAACCATACAATATACATAATAACTTTCTGGGTTTTGACAAAGCAATATTTTGGCATTTGGGAATAAAATCTCATTGTACTGTATCAGCTTGTGCAAACAGAAAATGGCAAAGATTTGCTGTAACAGGTGTTTGAGAGACAAAACTGAGCTGCACTAAAGAAAGGAAGAAAGAGGTTTTAGTGAGTGTGCAGTGTGTTCTTGTGTGTTTTGTTTTTATGCAAACTGAAACTTGGACACGTAAAAATGTTGCGATGTGTTTTCGCTCCACCTGACCGCAGGAGCTTAAACCATTTGATCAAATTAAACCGATCATGTTTTTAATTTATTTGAATTTTATTTCTGTTAAAGTCTCACTGTTGTATTACTCCATTTATTATAATTACCCCCCAACACCCCCAGTTTTGCCATCACTATCCTGTAAAATGCTATAATAGTGTCCTGTTAAGACATTCACAGGTTTGTTGTTGTTGTTTTTTTTTTTTTTTTTTTTTTTCATTATAAGGCTTTCCTAGTTAGCCTCAGCGTTTAGCCGTGGTTATCTGAACAGGGCTTACATGAACTGCTGGGCTCCTTAACACCTTGCGCAAATACTTCTGAGACTTCTCACTTGCCCGCCTTTGGCACCCGACCAGAAAGCATCTGTCACTATGACTTCCAGTGACCAACTTTAGCCCCGAGCTGATGAATAATACAGAGACGTGTGCTATTATTCATGCACAATGCTCTGGGATTCTGTTTGAGACTGATCATTTCTGAGCAGGTACAAAACGCTTTTTGAAATAGTCTTTCGATAAAATCACGAGCCTTCCTAGAAGCCCCGTTACTCCAAAAGGAGAGGGGGGGGTTTGCATTATTACACAATGTTTGGTAATGTGTTGACATTGTAATTAGATATTATTCGGCATTACAGAATTGGCATGTGGTATATTACCAAATTCAGCTGTGAAATCTCCAACACCTCGATGTAACTATGAATAAATCCAGCAGTCTTATTTTTCCCCTCCAAGCCCTCTGTGTCTTTCAACAGACCACCTTCACTCTGGTGACAGATGAATCAGCTCTGTGCGCCGCTCTCCCTGCTCTGATGAAACTGATCACTTACCATCGGAGCAGGAGCCAAACGTTAGTACTGCCGCCTCTCTGTTAGCTAGCATGGCGAAGTGCTGTGCTGGCCTCGTGCCCGTTCGAAAACCGTCCGGCTCTGGAATTACAACACAGCGAGGATTCCATGACTGAGCTGTGTTTACAGGACGTTTAGATGTTGATAGTCTGCGCTTACAAGTGGATAGATCATTTAAATGAATAACGCTACTGATAGATAGTGTTTAATATTCATGAATGGCTCTTAATTGAGCCCACTTTTCCTCGGATGCTGGCAGGAGCAGAGAGTTCAGGCGGTGACGCTGTCACCAGTCACTGACACGCTATTAGGCAGCATAAAGATGTTGATGTCAATTCTAAAATGTAACAATCAAGATTGTCTGCATTGAGGAAATGTTTGTTCACTGAAGTTTGGATCAAATCATTGCCTATTGAATGGATTAAGCAAAGGTCAGACTTCCGTTGTCGTCGTTTTTTTTTACTCTCTTTGGTTTTGCTCTAATGAGCAATTAAGGAAGAGCAGCAACTTTAAAAGGCAGCATTCAGAGCAGATGTGACCCGGTGCTGAGTTGGCAACGTCGTGAGTCAGCATTCAACGCCATCTTCTTCTCAACATCATGTCAGTAAACATTTCAGCCTGTTTTGGTTTCAACAATGTCCCTGTCTCAGACAGCCTTGGATTTATTTATCCATCATTTATTCCAGTCTTTGTTTCTGTCTTTTCCTTTCCTTTTCTGATGTTCACTGCCAGAAGAAGCAAAGCTAAACTGTTCGATGTTCAACACGCACAAGGGAAAGAAAATCTTATGTTCTACAGGAATAAAACACACAATCAATTATACAAATTTAAACGGATCAATCAGTTCTTAGGACAAAAAATATATATTTTTTTTTCAATAGAGGGAAATGCAGAAAAAGCAGGACCATTTTAAAAGTATGAACAGTTGTGTGTCTTTCATTCTCTCTAAGGATCATACCAAAGTCTGGATGGATGTGTTGCAGAGTGCTGTGAGAGCTGCAGTCCTTAAGGTGTAGTGTGGCCTCAGGTAAATGCACAGTGGACTGTTGAGCCCCAAGCTCAGGCTGACAATAGATGCTTTTGTGAAGCCATTTAAGCAAAGAATGTCATAACAACAAGCTTAAGTCCAAGTGACGTGACACATCGGGCAGGGAGGTTGTGAGCAGTTTGAAATTGTAATTACTGGTATATGTAAAGTCTGCGCTGACTGACAGCTCCAACAAAGGCCTGAAAGAGGAGTGGGATTGTCTGAGAGAAGGGAAAAGCTTGAGAGAGGCTGTTTTAAATGCTCTCAGCGGTGATCATTGAATGCCGCTCGGCCTCCGGAGTCCGCTGGAAGAATTTTGACACGCTGGGAGGTCCGGTGATGGACAGCTCTCTCTGCGGGACATCCCTTTAAGAGAAGTGGGCTGCAGACGCTTCGGGGGAGACATACCTGAACCACTCAGACAAGGTGAGACGGGCCCTTCCACCGGCTCCTCCCGGGGCTCAGGGAGCTCAGCTCCTGAAGTAGACCTGGCGACAGAGTAATAGGCCAATTACCAGTTATTTGTACTGCCCTGGGTGGGGAGGGAGTTCTCCATAGACCTGTCACAGCTAGACAAATTTGTGATATCACAATAATGCACCGTCATGGCGTACTCTGGCTTAAAGCTCTGTATTGAATGTCAGCTCCGCTACAGCGGGTGGAATGTGCGCTTTCTTTTTCTTTTTGTTCAAGAAGGTTTGGATGTTCTTTGAAAAAATAGGTCAAGATATATAATCTAAGCTTATCCCAAATAAACTTTGCCTCCGACTTTTCATTTTTCCAGTTTATGTGCCGTGTCTCTCCGCTCCAGATTCCTGGCATTACTTCAGACTCGCAGAATCACTTTTGGAAAGAACTCGTTCCACTTCCTCTCGCACTCTCGAGTTTTCTGTTGTCTCACTCCCCTAAGCGTCATTCAATTTTTCTTTTTTTTTTTTTTTTCTTTGTGCAATGAAAGATGTAAGCTGCTGCTTTTTCATTCAGGTGGTGATGTTGGTCGGGCAGTTTTTTTTATCAGTGAGCAATCTGCTGCAGTGGAGAGGTGATGATAGTAATCCTGGAGGAAAACAGACTGTCCTCTCAATCGCTCAACACAAACTCTGGCTTTCTGATTATGGAGGGTCTGTGATGAAAATTGTTTGAAATGAAGTCAATTCTTTCTACTGTTAAACTCCTTAAAACAGCGAGAGTATTTTTATTCATAGCATCTGTTAAGTTAAAGCTTTTTTAGTTGCTATATTTAAGATGAAGTATATATAGAATATAGATTGGATGTCACAAGGAGGTCGTCTGGATAGGCGGTGGATGTACAGATTTCAGGACCAGAGCCTGTCTTGCGTATTGAGTCACATGTGTATTCAGGTTTAAGACAAAAGAGGAAACGTTTCTTGAGCTTCGAGTCACTATCGATGTTTCAGAGATTTATCTTACAGCACTTTTCTTCTATTTTTTTTAATTGTTACAAGCTTTGCTGAATTTTCCGGCAACCGTTTTTTATCTTTCTTCCAGACAGCCAAGCAGTTTGATCATGAACATGTGGCCACAGCTCTTCGTCAGCCTTTGTTTTTTAAGTTTTCACCAAAGTCTTCATTCATCCCAGAATTCATATCAATATAAGCCGAGCTAAGCTAGACAGATGTAGTGAGATAGAAGCCATGATCAAAGTCTACTTTCATGAAACTTTATCTGAAGCTTTATGCACTTCTTAAAAAAAGGAATGGCAGTTTGTTTGAACTAAAATGAATTCATGTTCAGCAGTTAGTAGCAGAATTAGGAACGTGCATGGCAGAAAATAAAGGGGGTGAAACTTTGCATTAGTAGCAGTTTCATATTCTGTGATTGCCTTTGAGCGTGTGCTGACCAACACCAGTTCCCCCATTCAGTTTCCAGCAAAAATACCACTTAGTATGCCCGCAATGCGTTCCTGTGTAAATCACTGCATATTACTGATAAATCAACATGGTTACTGTCAATGCTTACCCTCCACAATGAAAGTGATTCCGACATCACACACATCTCTGTGACTGATTCCAGTCTGTGTCAGTGTCAGCTCTCACTTTTTGCCGCCGCCAGCGCTCATGTCCACTCCAGCTGCTGTGCTCCAATGACAGCCAGCTGTTTGATTGTCGGCTTCCTGTCACTGAATATGTGTGAGAAACCTGCCGTTTGTTCCCTCACCCGGTCCACACTCCCACCATAAAGGCAATTTGCACAGTAGTCAGCAAATGTGATAATATGAGAGAAGTTTAGTGCCTGGGAATTCTTTGGCTGTGTTCACCCACAATGGGATGGAGGAGAGGAGACGAGAGGAGAGGAGAGGAGGGGAGGTGAGGAGAAGAGAAGAGGGGAGAGGAGAGGAGGGGAGAGACTGCAGTTCATTACAACTTCATTCAAGTCATCTTTCCTTGGTGTCTATCTGTCCTTAAAACGTTACCCCGACACTCTTTAATGCTGTCTTAAGCCCATGAAGAAGTAGCCCGTAGCCTCCAGGAGACCTAATGACCTATTTAGTACCATTTGACTGCCCTGCCCCTCCGGTGTCCAAAGGACGCATTGACTTTAGAGGGAGAGGGTGGGACTGAACCGTCCTTCCTCCTTCTTCTCCTGGTGGTCTGATCACAGGAGCATCGCGGAGCAGCGTCCGTCCGCCACGTTCAGTGTGACCAGGCAGCGTCGCACACAATTCGGCCTTGCACTGCGCACACGCTGGCATACAGGTCTCCATCCTGTGCTAAGCACGCCTCTGAATAACAGATACCTGCTCATGGTATTCATAGGAGGAAATATAGCTCTCTTATTTAGGGTGGAAAGTGGTGCAAATTTGTAACGAAAATGTTTGCCGACACATTATGAATCCTGAAAGAGATTTAAGCTGCGGCACTCCGAGAGATCAGACAGCTTTGTATTTATTTGTGTACCCGCTGTGAACAACTTAAACATTTGTCCGGTTGACTTTCAGATCGGAGGCTAATTCCATAATGAGTTTATTTGCGATAATTGTGCTAAACCAAATGATCACTTTTCCAGCCTGTTGCTTCGCGCCCTTTCATCTGGGAACAAGGACTCCTTTTCAGGATGTGGACACGTAGACCTCAGATATTCAACACTCAGACTGCCAGTCAACTTTCCATACGGAGACTTTCAGAAGTAACACACTCACAGATGGAGTATCTTACTGTATAATATTGGGAATTTTAATAAACAACAATCCCCACTGAGCACAAATGCTTTCAAAGAAATGCTCATTTGATTTGATGTAGTTTTATTAATTGCTAAAACGTAATCATATGAGGAGTGTGTACGTGGCTTTCTGTCGTCTTCAACCGTGCAGCCCTGTTCAACCTCATCGATGCAGCATTTTCATCGCACCTCTCTGCTGTCATTAGGAAGGGATGTTTCCTCTGTGAGAATAAACTGGGGCGACCTCCGACCCCTGCTACTCCATCATGGAGACAGACAAGAGATAGCGTTGTTTGTGCACCAGCAAAATTCAGCAAATGCACTGTGTTCGGGGTACCAACCCGGGTAGGGTGAGAACTTTGGGTATCTATTACATTGAAACTGCAGTCCTTATAAGTATAATGTCTCTGTCTTGCTGTAAGGCTCAAGCTGACGCAAAGGTAGACAGTGATGATTCAGGGCTAGTTCAGCTGGAAATTTTCGGTTGTCATCCTTGAAATTTGTGCAAATCCTCTGAGGAATTTCTCCAAAGCACTGACTACCAAAACTGTCATGAGGAGGAGAGGTAAACACGTCTGACTAAGCACAGTCGGTTGAACACTAAATCAGGTGACGGATACAAAGGGGTTGGCTCGTGCAGGATTACTAAAAGTCATGATGTCTGAGCTAGAGTTTAGGATCAGCCTAGTGTGTCTGCAACAAAGTCACCAAAAATGGGATCAAAATATTTATTTAAGGCACAACGGCATACATAACACCTCATTGGAAGCTACTTCCAGGTGCATTGATGAAAAGACGTTTGATGTAAGCAGGTTGGATTTAAGCCACAATATTTAAAGCGTAGAGTTGGACAGTTTTTTTTATTATTATTATTTAATTTGCTGCTGCAGTCACCGCGACTGAGACTGAAGCACAAATGGTTTGAAAGTTTCACCTGCAGTCGAGATGTATGATGTGAAAACACTTTTCAATCTTTTCAATTCAGCATTAGAAATCTTCTCTGCAGCACTTTTCTGAAAAGTATTCAGACACTCCCGATGTTTCAGTGAGGGAGGAGAGGATGTAATTTCTAGAAGCAAACTGAATTTTTGTCATCAGTGGGGGAAAAAAAAAGAAGAAATGTACTATAACTCAAAGCAGATGACATTTATACTTCATGAAAAAAGCCAAGTATCCAGTGGAAAACCATATTTCAGCTTGCGTGCTATCATTTTTTCACATTTTTTCATTTTGCTCTTTGTATTCACTCGTTTAGGCGTAAACACAGGACGATCCGATCTGTTCCACAACATAAAAAACAAGATAAATGTAAGTCAGTGGAAAATTTGAAATCAACCCATTGGCTTTAAGTATGTTTATAATGCTGGAGGTTTTTACATACAGGCTGTAAACACGCGCAGAGACGACGCACAATGTAAGCAACGGTCTTCCCCTGTTTGCACATTTTCTGTAGATGTATTAGAAAAGGAAGAGATGGGAGACAGGCTTTCACTGCTGTGTATTGTGTCATGTGTCAGTTTACATGTCTCTACATCCTCACTCAAACCTTCTTCAACTTTAATCTACTGTGCTCCTGACCTGCTGCTGTTCTGTCACCCTGACATGTTTAACAAATACTGTCTGCTCCAGGCGGGATCCACCGCAGTGTTACCGAGGTGTTGTTGCCTGTCTGGACGGAGGCTGATGGATTATTTAAGATTCAAACTTTTCTTATCGAAATCTTCAAACTGCGCAATTTCGACCCTCAAAGGAAAAAAAAACATCTTCACAAATTCAGACAAATATTAATTCTATTTTGGATTTATTTTTTTATTTTATTTTTTATTTTTTTTTTTTTTGGGGGGGGGAGGGGCAGTTGTTGCATTCTTTGCAACAACCAGGCGAGATAGACTGAACAGTGGGGACGGAGACAGCCTCAGAGGAGCCCCCATGCAATCACTCGACACAAAAGCAACAAAACACGCCTCTGTAAATATTTCAGTGGCTTCATCACGTCGTCCAGAGTCCTGTTGCTCGCTGTCTGCTGGTCCTCAGAGTGAGCCATTGTGTGTCCCATGGCAGACTGTGTTGTGCTTTGCTGCTGGACATGGCTGGTCTGTTGTGGAGAGGCAGCGGTGCCTGCATGCATGCAGTAGCAGAGGAGAGGATTAGGGTAGATGTTTCTCTGTGTCCAACTGGCTGCCAGGCATGCTCTGGTGCCTTGGCACAGCAGATAGTATTTACATCATTTAGTTCTGCTTACTGCAGAGTGGAAATTCAGTTTGAATAGAGCTCACATTATATATTAAGTTTGGGAACAACCCTATCCTGAACATGAGGGGGAGGAGGAGGGGGCAGAATCTGACTGTTTGTTTGAGATGTTACGTTTAATTAACTCTATTGTGTCGTTCTGCAAACATTTACACAGATCAAAATTGGGCCCTACTGGCTGCTCTCAGTCAGTTTCTTTAGTATATTAACGGTTTTATGATTTGCGGTCTTTTGAGAAATGCTGTGCATGCTCACAGCGCAAGATCATTGCCACAATAAATGGGAATCCAGTTTTAGAAAGGATGTGCCCTTGATATGAGCCACGTCCCTCGCCGTTTCCCCGAGCGAGTCTTCAGGGAGCGCTTTCCAATAAGAGTAATGTCTCCCCTGTGCATGGCCACCATTCAACAATTTACGGGCAGATTACAGATTCTAATAAAATTTTTGCAGGCTTAATTAAAGAATCTGCTCCGCATTTTATGATAGTTCAGTTCCCCTCCACCACTTCTATCCAATTTAATTATTCTGATGTACATAATTAGCATGGGCTGCCCATTGTTTCACCTCATTTGCATATTATATTGGATAATTGAATGAGAGTGGCTGATGATTAAATTAGAGTGAATGACAGATGATTCAGCTTGCTGTGTGGAAAAGTTAACAGAATGAGCGGACTGGGAATACGACATGTACCTCCTGAATATTTATATGTTCCACCATGGTCACCCCCCCCCCCGCCTGAACAGACACTCTGCTAATTTAAAAAATATGCAGCAGTGAGGCAGCTAAACTTGTGGGTGCCTGCGAGTCAAGTCAGTGGATGCTGTTACTGTGTCTAAAGAGAAATGGGGAATTGGGGGCAGCAGGGGAGCTGGGGTGTATATGAAATATACTTTTTTGAATGGTTTTAATGTGTTCCTCCATCATTGAGGCAACACGTTTACAGACTGATAAGACAAATGAGACCAGTGCGGGGAAATTCATTTCCAGGCACTTCCTATGTAAACACAGACTCATGGTGCCGCCACATTACGGACAGACCCAACCTCGCTGCTGAAGACCACGTTGGCGAAAGCAACATGGTGAATAGATTGAAAAAAAACAAACAACCACCTGTAAATGAGATGATAACACATAGTTGTACAATGCAATTAACGTTTAAGTTAGATTTTTTTTTTTTTTTAATGAAGAAGGAAACAAATTTATTTTCAATATCTCGACGCAAATTTAGAAAAATCTCTTTGTTCTTCCAATTGGTTAAAGTTTTATTTCTTCATGATGAAATGCTGTTAACAGTTCAAATCCTCTTGTTGCACCCTAAATCCATTGCATGATTTTTTTTTTTTTTTTTTTTTCCATCTGGGGTTCAGGCAGGATAAATGTTTAGAGGGAATATTTGGAACAGCTTTAGTCTTTCACATGCTAATGTAAGCACTGGCGGCACAAGAAAGCTGGCCTGACCCAGAGGGCACACGGTGACACAGTCTGCTGATTCAGTGCTGGCTGCCCCGGCTTTGTTTATGTGTGCGTACGAGAAATAATGCACGTCATAAAAAGGAGAACTTTGAAGGGGAACCACTATCCCCGGATGATAAATGCCCCCTGCTCTTCAGATATAAATAACTCTTCCCAATAGTACAAAAGAACATCTCAGGAGTGACTTATACACCGTCATTTCTACAATAACATTGGACTCTGTTTCCACCCCCAGCGTTCCTCACGTGTTGAATCATCTCTCTGGAAATTTTGTGAAGCATACAGCTGGACACAAGCTCTGTCACTGTTTAATTAGGACGTTAATTTTAAAGTCAAAGGTGTCACTAGTCTCAAAGCAAAGCTGTTGATAAGTGAAAGAACGATTAATTTCATGTCCTCTGCAGGAACTGAGTGTGTGCTGAATCATGGAAGTAGCTCACAGAGAGGGGCTCAAAGTATGCTTCACCAGTTTACGGGCGAGGAGTGTCAATTTTCAAACACAATTTGCAGCACACAAAATTTGTGTTTGCCTTTGTCTCCCACATACCTTGTAAAGTCTCCTCTGTTCACCATGTTATAGCGCACATGGGTACACAAAGCGTCGTCTCATTGTCTGCTCAGAGTCATTTCAGGGGGCAGAGGAATTTACACAGTCTTGGGATCTGTCAGTAGGTGGTATAGGAAACTGTAAAGATAAGTCCCTCCACCAGCTCAAGTTTAGCTTCCTTTATGCAAGAGCCTTCGGCATCTCTCAGATCTCCCAGATAGAGCTTTGCCCTTGCTCTTATCAGGAACATGACCATGCTCACTTCCAGCTTGTGCTTAGAGAGGAAGATGGAGATCTAGTATGTGTGTATGCTTGCATACGCGTGTGCGTGCGCGCGTGTGTGTGTGTGTGTGTGTGTGTGTGTGTGTGTGTGTGTGTGTGTGTGTGTGTGTGTGTGTGTGTGTGTGTGTGTGTGTGTGCTGGGTAAAATTTTGCAGGACTGACATTTGTCAGTGTCCGTTGCTTAACACATCTCAGATCTCAGATGCTGAAGGTGTCTACATGAAGAATTAAACCGATTCACGTGTCAATAATGTGTTACTTCCTAGTTGTTTTATTAAATAGTTGTTTTTCTGTTTTTTGTTTTTTTCTTACAAAAAACAGCCAAAATCCTGCTTTTCCTCCTCATGGGAATGTTTTTTTCTCAATAACTTGAGCGGGTAACTATTATGGGCTGGGAAAATATTACTTTATTATTCAAAAATAAACAAACTCTAAAAGCTTCACTGGAATAGTGAAAAATGTTATCTCTTTTTTTAACCTTTAAAAAAATAATCTTGTGAAATACATTTTTGACATCAATAATTTATGAGGTCCTCAACAAAATAATCTTTTTACTCAGCTGTGTCTGTTATCACTAATCTAGTTGAAATTCAATAAAGTCACATTCATGGTTATGTTTATTATACAACAAACAAAAACACATCTTATCATTGCTGCCAATTTAATGATGTTGCTATTTGGCTTAATATCAAAACAAGACGTGGCCTTAGTTTTGCTTTTTAGCATGTATGACAAAGGAAGTACGTACAGAACAGGGTTAGGGCCATATCTGAAAAATGTAGTTGACTTCTGACTTTCATCTCAGGGTTAGGGTTAGGGTTAGGGTTAGGGTTAGAGCCTGCATGTGGCTCTCATCCTTTTCTGTAAATTGGTGAGCGGGGTCGAAAACTGCTGAACAGTGTGGTGGTTGTGCTACGTTAAACCCGGTAATGACCTGGCCTGTTCCAGTCCATCCTGAGGGGAACGTGATTGTGTGCACCACAGTTCATGACGGCCCATCCAGTCTCAGTTGAGATATTTCACTCAAAACCACAAATGCCAACCTCTTGGCACGAGATGAAAATTCCTGCAATCACCTGCGTCACTGGGATTTATCCTCCGGTCACAATGAATGTCTGTCCCACGTTGTGCACAAATCCATCCAGTTGTTGTTGAGATATTTCAGGAGCAATGTTTGAGCAATGACATCGCCAACCCCAGAGCTTTGCCTCACACTGAGGGATTCACTTACAGCTGCTGAATGGGCGCAGTGTCATGTTATCATTTAAAAAAATAAAAAAATGAAATCCTTTTCTATCTTTTAAAGTTTCTTTTATTCAACTCCAATGTAGAAATAAGCCGCCGGAGGAAAACAAACAGGAGAAGCTGAAGACCTCCTCCAGTGGTTCTTCAGTGCTTCTGCTACGGCTGAAATCGCTTTCACAAAAGTTACAGGGAGCAGTCTAATGCGGGCTGACAGGCTGAGAGCAGCCAAAACGTTATCATCCTGTTTCTCGGAGCAACAGAGAGGCTGCCATCGCTCCAACGCGGGGCCCTGCCCAGCTCTCTGCTTTTGCTTTATGTCTTTTCCTGCAGCGAACACTTGACGAAGGACAATTTGTTTGGATGTTTAATGCTGCGGTGCTGGCTGGTGGAGGATTATATGAGATGGCCCAGTGATTTGTGGTGGCTGGTAGTGGGCAAGAGTGAGTGTGTGTGCGTTAGAGCATGTGAGTCTTTGTGTGTGTGTGTGTTCAGTTCCAGGTCCTCGCTCCAACACAGACGCTGGTTGTCTTCCTCTCTGCTTCACGTTTGTGACAAACTTCCACCGTCGCTGTAGAAAGACGTGTCACGTGTTTGCAGCTTCTTTTTTTTTTTTTTTTTTTTCCCCCTCATGACATTCATTGCCTGCTGAAAGATTAATAATCTTTGAATTTCATTGTTTCAAGATTTATGAAACAAGTCATCTTTATATGTTTTTGTCAGCCGGGAGAATCATCGACTTATCCTGTGAAGCCTCACACGCTGAAAACTCAGCCAAATGCTACTGTGAGCTTTCCCAGATCACACTCTGACAATAACGCCGACGGGCGCGCAGAGAAAAATGGAGTCAAAACTGTTCCATCTTTCGTGGTTTGGTTTCATCGTCCATTTAAACTTCTATTGAAAGTAAATGTTTCATGAAATACTTCCCACATCCTTTTTGCGGTGAATAACCTGTGTGCCGCGAGCCGGGACTCATTCTGCCTCATAATCAATAACCTCTGTCACAAAATCTTATGTTTATTACGTTTCAGCGTCAGTGTCCCTTTTAAATGTTGCCCAGTTCTTGGGAAGATGAACCGCTGTGAACTTTTATCCCCAAGAGAGCAAAGTGATCAGCAGTTACATCTCCACTGTTGTCCAAAACATCTAGTGACAGCCTTCATTTGATCTGTTGGACGGTCCTTTGAACGATGCTGTAGAACGGGGAAGGGCTTCACCCTCAGATGATAAAAAAAGTGAATTATTGGTTTGTTTATCATGCTCTTAAAGCCCAAAGTGCATTATTAAACAGAGAGCACATTAAAAAGGGGGTATTGTTAAAATGGTTTTAAAAATCTTGTAAATCCCTGTAATTTATGTCGCCGGGGCTGAGGAGGCTCACCCTGGCCGTCTGGTTTTAATTTGGTTTAGGATCTGCTCTTCAGGGTCTGTACCTGTGATTCTGCCTTTTTTCCCAGACAAAATCTGACCGACGTGACCTCCTCAGCCTCAGATTTAGAGAAGTGAGGTAGCGAGCTGCCGTTTGAAGGGGTAAGAAAATAAAGACGTTTGGATCGGGAAGGCAGAAAAGTGCTAATATGGCTTGTGTGACTGAAGCGTACTAAAACAATTTCTTAAAAGTTCGATTTTGCGTCCGTAAATGTGTGTCAGAAGTAAAGAAGGCGGGCGACGCGCACATTTAACCCCATTTGGAGGCAAGTAGCACAAAATGTATGTCGCACAAAACAAAATGAAAAAATGGTCAAAAGGTTTTTGATTTTCAGGTTCAGGTTCATCACTTTCTTGTGTCTCCATTGTAATATATTGTAAATATCAACATGAGAAGCATCAAACTCATTTTGACTCATGCTATTAGCACCGCAACATCATCTGTGGCCCATCCACCGTGAATGTGATACACAACAATTTTTAAATTCACTTTAAATTCTCTGTTTTTGTTCTCCTGGATGTGGGTTTGATTTTTTTATTTTATTTATTTATTTATTTTTAATTCTTACACGGTGACCAGGTCTCGTCTCGGACCTGCCCGGGACCAGAAAACCTTCTCCAGCCTCTGGGGACTCTCTGGCAGAGGCAACAATGGCTTAGAGCCCCCTCTTTGTGCAGTTGCCCTCCTTAATCAAACTAGCCAGAGGAGTGATTGGATTTTAATACTGCTGGGCCCACCGTAATGGTGTGATGGACGGGGACTGGTGAATTGGAGCAGGATGTCAGCCCTCGGAGGCCCCCATTAATGATATTGCTTCATTTCTTAAAGTGGCAGGAACGCCTTGGGATGAGGGGATAGCTGCGGTTGGCACAGACAGCCCTCCCCTCCCCTTTTTATTTTAAACCCTTCCTTGCTCTTTTTTTTTTTTTTATTCTACTCCCTTTTATCTTTCTGTGACTCGCTAACATTCATGTTGCCCTCTGCCCATTGTGCTGTGGACAGTTTCTCGAACTGGTCTCAGAATGAGTGTATCTCCAGTTCGAGGTGTTCCTGTCTTGTGGGAAAGAATATGTTTTTTTTTATTATTATTATTGTTTTGTTTTAACAGACCTTTAGCATACATGTGAATAAGGGCAACTCCCTTTTTTGATATATAAAACGGCTTCTGACTTTCTGCATCGAGAATGACGCTTATCAATATGAACTGGAACTGATTTTTCCCCGACTGTGCCAAAAGATGACTCCTCTGACTCTCGCTGTTTTCATCTGACAGCAGCTGTATATCAGCGGCATTTACATCTCAGTGTCTGCTCAGTATGCTATAATTAAAGTTTTTCTCTGTTCCATCCCGACTCAGGAAGTCAAAAGGTTAATTGAACTTTAGCACTAAATCTAAAACACAAAGACTTCCTGAAAACATTCTTGAACTTCTGAACTGACACTGATATGACCCTGATGAACGCCGGAGTGTCTCACCGAAACCTTTTGATGCCATTTCTCACATTAAGTGACTCACACTCACCGCTTCATTGTTTGCTTCCAGTGACACATGTTTGTCTTTTTCGTTTGGCTAATGACAGTTCGGTCTTGTCAGAGGGAGACGGTGGGGGGGGGGGGGTGTGGTTGCAGCGGGCAAGAGGAGGAGCGGGGGGTGGGGGGCAAAGTACAGGTGAACCCTCATTGTGTTTTATAGCGAGTCATTGTCAAGTGGGGCGGCTCCAACCTTTCTCTCTCCTCCTAATGGGTGTTGGTGTGTTGTTTTTGCAGTAGATTTATGGGTGGGTGGGGCGCTGTGATTTACAGAGCTCTGACACTGTCTCAGCAGTGGGACCGGAGAGGCTGACTGTGGCTCTCTGTGTGTGTTCCAGGTGAGTCTGAGGTCTGTTCACCATCCACACACACACACACACAGCATGAGCAACGTGTACAGAAAAACTCCTGTTTGCGCAGAAGAGAGCAAACAGATACTTACATGCACGCACAAACACACACACACACACACACACACAGAGCTGTTGTGGTTTAATACTGAAGGGAAGCTGCTACTGTTGCATTTCCCTCCTTAAAGGTTCATCTCCGGTAAAGAAGAGGGCATGTTATTCTTCGCTGAAGGCACCAAATGTGCATTAAGTTTAAAAGCCACCTCCATCTTCCTCTTTGTTTAAATGAAGACAACCAAAAAAAAAAAAAGATATAATAATATAAAATCTGATGCACAGATATATTTCAGCACAATGCAGAAATGGACGCATAAAAAAAAAAAAAAATCGATATTTGTTTATTTGATGCAGCTTTCTGAAATACCTCATCCCCTGTTGGCCACAGTGCTTTTAAATATTTGAAGGATAATAAGTGGATATTTACTCGTCGTGTCACTTCCCCATAAAAGCAACATTCATTCCCTCAGGATCGATAGTACACAAGTGGCCTGCACGATGCAACACATAGATGTTGACGCTGCCCTTTCATTATCAGTGTAACCTAAGAGGAGAGATGATTAAATTCTTGTCACCAGATGTTGAATTGGCCATTACCCATCTGAGATAAATAGGTCCTTAAATTTCCCATAAAAAACACCTGACAGGAGGTGGAGGAAACACAGCGCACAATTAAATGAAGTTGACACAAAGGTTAGAGCTCCATTTGGCTGTTATGTGGGTTATATGAGACAAACAAGATGAAGCACAAGATCATCTTTATTGCCTTATTTTGATACATCCTGTTTTTGTTTTTTGTTTTTTTGTTTTTTTATTTTTTTCCTAATAAGTCACTAGTTTTGTAATTCTGAAATAAAAGACTTTCTTCTCTTTGCACGATCTGGGATCTGCTCAGTCTCTTGGACAGCTATATTTCTCACAGCCGTGTCATAACGTGTGATTTAATTTTACACAAGCAATCGAGACTTTCAGCCCACTCGTTGTTTCATCCCCCTGAAGTGTGACACCATCTCCAGACCCCCCCCTGCCCCCACCACCACCACCACCCTCCTCCTCTCGCTCTCTTTTTCTCTTACAGGACAAAAAAAAAAAAAGAAAGAAAGAAAGAAAAGAAAAACGCTCCCAGCTCAGTCTCTGCATTAAGTCAGCCTGTCAGAATGCTTCCCTCGAGAGGTTTGGACTTGAAGTTTGTCCCAGCAGTTTCTCTGCTGGTGGCCCCCACTGGAGGAGCAAGGTCACACTGGGCCCGAGTGTTGAAATTTTCACACAGCCTCCGCAGAAATCACGCACTCATTGTTTTCCTCAATGCTTGTCCATAAAAGCTAAGTCCGTGGTCTGAGGGTGAGCTCTTTGCATGTAAGCGAGCAATTGCAGTGAAACTGTTACAAAGAAAAGCTGGATTATGGATGTGTTGGTGTCTTTACATATATTCGTTTTTCGTTTTACAAATATAATTGTATAAGTAAAAAAAAAAAAAAAAAAAAAATGCAAACCCTTTGTGCAGCCAATATGGGATCACCCTCCCCTCCCCCCGTGTTTAAAGTCAAAATTAGTATTATGTTCAGTTATTTATTTGAAAATTATATTTGTGTGCTTATTTTTGCTATTAAAATGATAAGGACATTTTGATAGTAAGGATGTAAAGAGCTTGCGTAATTTAGCAGACAAACTATGGAGCCTATTCAGCCCATTTGTTTAATCACTCAATTCCTCCCTACCCAGAGTCCTTCAAATTGTTTAAGTGAGCAGAAAAGATGAAAATCTGTTATTTTCTGTTTGAACAGAATTGCAAATGTACATATTTGCTTATTTCTGCCAAAAATTCCCACCAAAACTTAAATACCATATTGAAGCCTGGAAGGTATTATTTTCTTCTTGTTTTCATTTAGAGCTCCCGTCCGCAGAACTGCCAAACATAATAAGGAAAAGTAAGACATAGATATTATATTCTATTAATACCCAACTGTGATTATTATTTAGAATGAATAGCATTTAATTTTCCTAAACTGAATTTTCTGGATTGTGACTTACTGTAAAATATTTAATGTACATACTCATGTTCAGTGGATGGTGGTTGAAATCATTCCTGGAAACATCACAGTGGTGAAACAAAATGAGAAATGCATGATGTGCCGCTCTAAAGCTCCTCAAGCATCATTTCCATTTCGTGTCACTCTTTCACACGTACAAATATATGAGAGTGGTTTCTAACGTTTAGTTAATGGGACTGTTGTATCAGACTGATTGAACACTGTAACAGCTAACAGCTCTGTTTCTAAAATGAGAATCAGGAATAAAATATTCAACATTTTAAATAAAGTTTTTGAATTTAAATTTAAACTCGGGATTCCGTTCAGTTTGGTTAAAACCCTTTACAAAAAAAAACAAAAAAAAAAACAAAACAAACAAAACTCGGTGCTGTCGAATCGGGATTTTTGAATATTAGTGAATAAAGAAGAATCCAAATCATCTATATTTCATCACCACCACAAAGGCTGTGTGTGTGTGTGTGTGTGTGTGTGTGTGTGTGTGTGTCTGTCAGGGTGATCTAATTACGCGCACCTTTCCACCAATTAAAGAATTACATCACACCTCTAAATGGACCTGTCTTCTCCGTCACTAACGAGCCGGTGTCGGTCTTCTCCTTCACTAACGAGCCGGTGTCGGTCTTCTCCTTCACTAACGAGCCGGTGTCGGTCTTCTCCGTCACTAACGAGCCGGTGTCGGTCTTCTCCGTCACTGACGAGCCGGTGTCGGTCTTCTCCGTCACTGACGAGCCGGTGTCGGTCTTCTCCGTCACTGACGAGCCGGTGTCGGTCTTCTCCGTCACTGACGAGCCGGTGTCGGTCTTCTCCTTCACTAACGAGCCGGTGTCGGTCTTCTCCGTCACTAACGAGCCGGTGTCGGTCTTCTCCGTCACTAACGAGCCGGTGTCGGTCTTCTCCGTCACTGACGAGCCGGTGTCGGTCTTCTCCGTCACTGACGAGCCGGTGTCGGTCTTCTCCGTCACTGACGAGCCGGTGTCGGTCTTCTCCGTCACTGACGAGCCGGTGTCGGTCTTCTCCGTCACTGACGAGCCGGTGTCGGTCTTCTCCGTCACTGACGAGCCGGTGTCGGTCTTCTCCTTCACTAACGAGCCGGTGTCGGTCTTCTCCGTCACTAAGGAGCCGGTGTCGGTCTTCTCCGTCACTAACGAGCCGGTGTCGGTCTTCTCCTTCACTAACGAGCCGGTGTCGGTCTTCTCCTTCACTAACGAGCCGGTGTCGGTCTTCTCCATCACTAATGAGCCGGTGTCGGTCTTCTCCGTCACTAACGAGCCGGTGTCGGTCTTCTCCGTCACTAAGGAGCCGGTGTCGGTCTTCTCCGTCACTAACGAGCCGGTGTCATTCCCTCTGACGGCGTCTGGTTGCATCGGGGCGACTTGACACATGCAGATTCGTTTTTAACGCTGCAGGACTAAAGCAGTTTGGAGGTAGTCATAAATAGTAGGCCTACAGGTGTGTGTGTGTGTGTGTGTGTGTACCGATTGTGCATTTGGTCAAAAGCAACACATTTATGAGCATTTCATATTTGCTCTGTTAGCAGCTCCGCATGGATTAGTCACAAGCACCCCGGTCTTTGGGAAAATGACATCAGACTGTGGCATTCAGCAATTCACAACAGCGATCCCGTTGTGTGTCTGTCTGTGTGTGTCTGGACGAGGCTCACCTGTGTTTATTGTGGTTCTTGTTTAACGGGCTGAGGGAAACGCCTATCGATAGACTCTCACAGATGCTTTAATAGGTGTCAGAGGACGCGATCCCTGATCCGGATGAGCCACACAGACCAGCAGGCAGCATAAAGACTGAGGCAGGAAAACATAAAATGGAAAATAAACTTTAACTGCGCCGGTTAATGCCGCTGCCTAATGAATTTTTTGGTGGTTATAATTGTCGAGAAAAGTCAAATCTCATTATTCAGTCGCCCTGAAAAATAAAAAATAATAATAATTTTGGATCACATTTAAAGATCCCTGTGAGGCAGCAAAAGGGAAATAAATTTCACTATATGAATAATTTTCTTATTTGCATTTTTGTTGTATTTTATAATGATTAGTATCAATTATTATTATTATTATTATTGTTATTATTATTTACTTCACTTGATTACATTTTCATATAATGCAAAAAAAAACAACATATGTTTTAAATGAATAAAAATTCTTCTTTTTAAATTCGACTGGTCGGGATGTGGAGCTGGTTATTATTATTATTATTTTTTTTTTTTAAGTAACAGTGGTTTTATTTCCATGGGCCTGAGCTGCCAGCCGAGTACAATAGCATTGGAGATGGAGGAGAGTTAATCAGCCTGCATTCTTGTCTGTAAACACCATTGTTATTTATCACTTATCTCTGCTATCTTAATCTGCTCGCATTGTTTACTTATCTTATTTGAAATAGCTCAATTACACATCTATTATCTGTCTTTTGTCATTCAAACTTCCGATGAAGACTGTCGAAAACAAAAAACAATACATTTTTTTTTTTTTTTTTTTTTTTGGGGGGAGGGGGTTCTAAAAACTTTCATCATTAATCAGGATAATGTCGATCCATAGAATGAATTATTAAGATTTTGGCTTTTTCAGCCTTTTTGTTTGAAATTCATTAAATTCAGCAAAGCTGTATCGAATGTGGAGAACGAGATGTTTGCAATATTTCAGATTTAAGAAAAACTTAAATAACAATCTATAAATATTGCATTTTCAGTGTATAAGGCTAAATAAACTGAGAAATAATTTTTCCTGATTCACACACACACACACATTTTAAAATAAATAACAAAGCAGCTTTGTTTTGTTCTGCTCGCTGTGTGGAGTTGGTTCATTCGGACTGAGCTGTCGTCTTGGCTGACCTGTGCGCAATAGCGCAATTCACTGAAGGAAAATAAACTGAAGAGGAGAAGTGACCCTTTACGAGCTGCTCTCTGCTCCCCCCTCTGACGAGGGGCTGTGTGTGTCTGTGTGTGTGTGTGTGTCTCTGTGTGTCACCGGGAGTGTTTGGTTAGTTTGTTGTGGCTTCAGTCAGTGTATCGCTTGCAGGTGATGCCAGGACTAGATAAGAGGTCGCCGATCCCTGCGCGCTGTCTAGACCGGCCTGTGACTCAACCAGAGAAACTGGACCGAGCACAATTTACAGCAGATTTTTGCCCCCAAGATAGTAAATGACCACCGGTCCGATTCCTGCCAAATAACCGAGGGGGGAAAACGCCGCAAGATGGAGGGAGGCGATAAGACAGCAGAGCCTCCAGGCTTCATGTAAGGGAGGACGACTTCATGCGGACTGAACAGGACAGACGACATATTCAGACTAAAATTGACAACTGGTGTTTTTTTTTTTTTTAACAGCAATGATTGTGTTATCATCCCCGGCCCTGGAAGCTCTGTAGCCTTTTTTTTTGTTGTTGTTGTTGTTTTTCGTGTTGATGTTTTCTCAAACATTAGATGACTCACTTTCACTAGATGGATATCACTTTTTAATTTTCAACTATCATTATGACATGTTTTTTTTTTAATTAGACCATTTGAAAGTGGGTCGATGGGTTAAAAACAAACGGCGCCTGCAGAAGACAATTTTTTTTTATGTATTCAGCTTTTTATTTTTTTTTATCAGTTAATAATCCCTTTACGAATCGCTTTCCTAACAATAAATAATATAACAATAATTTACTTTTTGTTCGAGGAGCTCAAACAACCTTTATCCTGCCCATAACATAAAGTTGTTTTTTTACAACACCAATAGTTTTGCAGATTATCATGCTCTGAGTTTAAGACAAAGAGTCGACTGGACTCGACAACGCAGTGAACGTATCAAAAGATTCTCAGGTTGAAGAAACAACACACAATATGAACACAATGAAACTGCGGACTGTCCATCTGTGTCGACATGGAAATGTTTCCAATCTTTTAGTTGTTGTTTTTGTTTGTTTTTTTTTTACGTTGGAAAGTTTGCTGTAGTATATCCATCGGGAGGCCTTCTGTACATCTTCAGTCTCCATATCAAGTCATGCAACAATTGTTGTGTTGAGTTTTTTTGCCAATGAAATCTCCAGAAGAAAAAAAAAAACAAAGTAAAAAAAAAACTCGGGAGTCAATCGGTAGTGTCTTTCTTTCTTTCTTCCACTTCGGCCATGTCAAGAAATAAAAAAAAAATCTCCTTTTCTCTGAAGTTTGGGCGATGTGATGAGCTGGTCACATGCAGGGGAGGAGGGATGGGTGAAGCTGGGGGGAGGCCCGGGATCATGCTGCAATAGTCCTTGCAAGAAGATGGGGGAGGATGAGGGGAGGTCGGGTAGAAGGGGGCTGATTTGGAGGTGGGGGGGGGGGGGGGGGCGGCTGACAGATGTGCATGGCCCCGTTTCACGTCTCCACCGGGCTGGGTACCATACTGTTCGGGGTGTCCGGTAACTGGGAGGACAAAGAAGTCACATCGCTGCCTGAGGAGTTCCCGAGAGAGCCCGATTCAGAGAAAGACACCTGAAAAAGGAAGGAGCAAAGACAGAAGAGTCAGGCTTTTATTTTGAAAGCACGTGCATGAAGGCACCGTGATTCATTCAAGTCATTATTCCAAAGAATGACGTCATGCATGAAAATGAGATGGATGGATGGATCCTGTCTTCATCAGCATGCCTGTGTGTGCACAGCATCTAACTCAGTCTGTCCTGAACACACACACCAGTTGTTGGAAGGCTGGCTGGTCCAGGTCACTCTGCAAGGCGAACTCACTCAGGGCCTTCCACGGAGGCTGGTAGGTCTGAACCTCCACCGGGTTCCCCTGCACGGTGCTCTCATGTCGGATCGGACTCCCAGCCACAAGAGGAGTCCCCGTGAGGCCTTGCAGGTTCTGATGCAGTGAAAGAAAATCAGCGTGAACATTCATTTGTGCAAGAAAAGCATCTGTCACCAATCTCTCACTTTTAAAGGATCTGAAGGGGGGGGGGTGCTTTAAAAAAAAATGATAACTTATGATTATTACATTTGCAGAAATTGAGATATGAGAATTGAGTTATTTGTTTGTTTTGTTTTGTTTTTTTCTCCACAAAGATCCTATTTGACGTTTTGGCAAAGGTTCATGTGGACAAGAGAAGTTTCAGATATGCAGACTCAGCTTGTTTGAAGAGAATGTTTTCACCCTCCAGGTCAAGCAACTGAAGCCAAAGCAGTTGATTTATTATTCATTGACTTAAAGTTTGAATACAGAGTAGCACTGCAGCCAAATGGAGAGGTAGAGGTGAAATAAAAGATTTAGGGGAAAAAGGGGAAGTTGTGGGATGAATTACTGCCAGCAGTTTACGTAATAACCTGCAACTATTGATAATCAGGGCAAACAACGGTGTCGAGAAAGCATAAAGACACATTTAAAAAGATACAAATTGGATCTGTTTCTCTGCTGTTTCATGAATCCAGCCTCGAAACTTTGATTGGAAGGTTGGAGGAAATGAATGGATGGATAAGAGAATCGTTGATAGTAATCAAGCGGTCAAACTTACGAAGATGCTTACAGTCTTATCACTGTGCTGCTGCTGCTGGAGCTGCTTCATGAGGATGGATTTCTTTTTGTCTTTGCACCGCTTGTTCTGGAACCAGACCCGGATCACCCTGGGGCTGAGGCCGGTCATCTCCACCAGCTGCTCCTTCATCAGGGCGTCCGGCCTCGGGTTGGCGTTGTAGCAGGTCCGCAACGTGTGCAGCTGCTTCTCGTTCAGCACCGTCCGGACCCGCGTCGTCTTCTCCGACTGCTTGTGGACGTGGTTCCGATGCGGGGCCTGCCGCACCGTGACCGGGTCTGCTGAGGACGGAGGGAGGAGGTCTGTCACAGAAAGCTCCTGACAGCAGCGGACTAAATCAACTGTACTCCTTGTTTGTCCTCTTGGGTTGTTTTGGTTTACATCAGCATGGCAGGAAATTATATGTAATAGATCAGTGAGCAAAATCCACGAAGAGGAAGAACTATTCCAGGAGACCTTAAATGTTGAAATCAAATCTCTTTTGATTTCACTGTTTGCATGATGAGAAATACATGTCTGGCCTACAACAGAGCAGTTTGCCTCATCTTAGTCGTCTTATATTCAACATTTTACAGCCTGTAGTAATCCTTAGCTCTGAAACAAGAAGCCGAGATATTCATGTTTTCACATCTAAGGCCAAATAACAAGAGCAGAAATGTGTTATTGTGGCAGTCACTGCACGTCTGTCCTCTGACATGAGGCTTGAATATTATTCACACGTTTGTTTTGTTCGCTGTCTCTTGGCAGGCACCCGCAGGATGACAGCTCTAACACACACACACACACACACACACACACACACACAAACACACACACACACACACACACATACTGCCACAGCAGCGAATACCAGATTATTCAGATAATGGCAACCGAGCAGGTTAACGCTAATGAGATCAATTATGAAATTAGCCTTAAGAAAGGTCACACACACACACACACACACACACACACACACAAAACCCGGCCAGCAAGAAATTATTACTAATATTAAAGAAGGACAAAAAAAAATCTTATTTATATTTTTATTTCATTTTTCTTTAAGTTTGTTTTTAATATGTTTTATTAGTCGAAGAAAACAAAATGTGTCCTTCTTTTATTTTGGGCCTCTATAATGTAACTGAATTAATTTAAAGTAGCTTTTACTTTTATTTTTATTATTCTAATTATTATTATAATAAGAATGATGATGATCTGACCTGCCAGGTGCAGCGGTCTGTTGGAATGGATGTGTCCGGGGCTGATGGGGCTTCCTGCGGAGCTCCTCTCCAGCAGCAGGCTGTGGTCCGCCCGGCAGAGCAGCTCTTCTTCCCGCAAAGAGAACTCGTCTCCCGGCAGCAGCTGTCTGCTGCACACCGAGCACCGAAAACACTCAATGTGGTACACGTTATCCCGGGCTCTCATCACCAAATCACTGCTGCTGAATCCCAAGTTGCATTTCGCACATTTTATTCCAAACAACCTGAAAAAATGGAAAAATTGGTTCAGAGAGTTAAAAAAAAATTTTATCCAGGCGGAAGATGGAAGAAATATCACTGAATACAACCTCCAGCTGACAAGTTAAATATTCAATGATTTCTTATTGTTATTATTACTATTACTATTATTATTATTATTATTATTTGCATTAAGAGTGGAAAAGTGTAAGTCTTTTCTTTCTTTTTTTTTTACAATTGTATTTAGACGGTTATAAGTTGCTTGTTGTGCGCTCGTTCCTTTTTTTTTTTTTTTTTTATTAGTGATTTCATTCATGCCTGAACTGATTAAAGGTGACTTAGTCAACAATATTGACATTACCCAAGAAACTCCTACCTTACATAATCTCTTTTACAATAAGTTTTCCCGTCCCGGACGAAACAAGTGCAGGTCTCGTCCAGATACTGGCTGCACTCTGCGCACTTCAGGCAGGCTGCGTGCCACTCCAGGTCGGGAGAGACTCTCAGTATGTACTGGTCATGGATCTGACTTCCACATCCTACACACATCGCGAATCCTGGCTTCTCTGCAAAGACACCACAGCATTGTAACCACCAACTGAAAAACAAAATAAAATAAAATATAGTAAAAAAAAAAAAAATGCTACAGAATAAAATCAACGATAAACAAGCGCAGAGTTTGCCAACTCTTTTTAGTTTTAAAAGTCCAACTTGGGTTGTCTCTATCTCTTTCTTTCTTTTTTCTTTTTTTTTTTTTTTTTTGCAGTGAACTCCTCTCTGTTCTTCTGCAGACTGGACAACTCGTCATGTTATGTAACAGACAGAGACTTTTGCCAATGTTCGTGAAGCAGAAATACTGAATAGTTTACTTTAAAAAAAAAAAAAGGTCTCCTGAGAAATAAAGAGTTGGTTGCGCAATAAAGCATAACTAGAAAAAAAAAAATAAAAATGTCAGCGCAGCCCTGAAAGCCTCTGCGATCAAAAACACAATCTGCCACTTAAGGCTCCACCGATCAGTTCCGCTTCTACTTACTTTTGGAATGATCCCCCATATCACCCAAGAAAGAAGAGCTGAAAATAATATCCACCATACAGGACGGATGGAGGGGACGGTGGTAGATGCAGAAAAGATGTGAGCAGATGACTGGCCCCCTCGCTTGCCTCCCTGATAACTTGTGTCTCTCCGGACTGGAAGGGGGGCGAGGAGGCTGCAGGGTCCCGCGCGTAGCTCCTCTGACGTCATGACGTCGTCTGCATCGGACTCTCCAATCGTCCAGCTGCATCTCTCTGAACCTGCAAAAAAAAAAAAAAAAAAAGGGATCTGTGTGTGGCTTATTTATGGGTGACAAAATCCTAAGAATGCAGTTATTGATGTTTATTTATTTAATGTCCTCCGATAAAAACTCAAGGCATCATCATCATCATCATCACTTGCATTTACTTAAAAATGTGGAAAAGCACCAAGAAATTATTATTTTTTTACGTGAAACTAGGGAGCTTCATTTCTTAATATCTGATTATTGTTATTCAGTATTTCTTCCATATTACCAATCACCACACGTGAAAACTGTTGCCCTGTCCTGCATAGATAAGAAAGATTTTTTTTGTTTTTTTTTTGCTTGTCTCTCTTATTATACATTTTTACATCTATTTTGATTTCAGCCATTCTTTCTCTGTTTCTGGGAGGACATTTCTTAAGAGATACGGATGTAACACAATGCAGATGACTTCCTTTTTTTTTTTTTTTTTTTTTAAGGTCGCCCAAAAATCCGAATTTGTGGCAGGAACTAATAATGTTTTGGGCAGAAATTCATCAGATCTGAGGACAGAGTCTCTGCTGTGTCTGTCTGCTGATTTACTCGAGAACGAGTCCATCTACTGGAAGAAAAGTGGAACTGCATTAAAGGAACCAGAGCGAATAATGAAGCTTCACTCTCTGAAATAAAAAAAAAAAAAAAAAAAAGTATTGTTTATAAAACCAACCATCTATGGTGTAACAAACAAAAACAGACAAATCTAAATTTAAAACGGGCCAATATCAATCAATATTATTATGTCTTAAAGGACGGTTTCTCTTTTGAAAGCCAGAGGTTACCAGATGTGTCACCCTCGTTTGGTTATGTCCATTAGACCTGTCAACTTCAGCCTCGGGGGAGGTTTGGGACTCTTCCGCCAACTTGGCCGAGCAGTGGAGTATTAATATTATCATCGTGGGTACAGGCCTTTGCGTGGCAGAGAACAACGACAACAATGAGCCAGACTCCATCACATCTGATTGTTTTTACCAGCAGTGTTAAGGTGGACCTGCAGTATTGTTAATGGCACTTAAAGGTAACAGTGGGAATCCAGAACCCAGAGGTTACATCCATTTATCTGCCCAAACTGATTCGTGCTTATTCAAGGGCATTGGCTCTGCAGGCTGTTTTGCATTTAGTTTCTTATGACATCGAACACAGCTTTAAAGGGAGCAGTTGATGATTCAAGAGTTCAGGTCAATTGGACCACAACTGATGTGTCACTTTCCTTATTATAGGCTTGAGGAAACAGTGGCGCAACATCATTCATGTTATTTGCAAAGTGAATAAAGTAAAACAAAAATGAATATTGCAACTTTCAAAAGTTGAAATCAATTCAATCCTGCCTTGTGATTTTTGGCAGGTCATCAAATTTAGTGCAGTAAATACGGTAAATACAGTGGGAAATCTAACAGATCCCAAGTTTATCCGAGGTAAGTAGTTCTTTGTGATCTATTTGAAGTGTTTGCATGCAACAAATCAGATGTTGTGTTGCAGATACTGGCTTTTTCGACTTCAACATTCATGTCTTGAATTTCTAATGCATCCACATTTTTTTTTCCTTTTTAGTAAGTTTCCTCGTTTTGTAGACTGTTATTGCTGAATAGAACTGTCAGCTGGCAGAGCTAATGGCATTTCAATTGAATTAGGATGCATTAACTAAATCGTAGGTATTTCAATAGAGTTCATATTGATCTCTTCTATGCTGGACGTTATGCTATATGAAGCGTATTACGTTTAATTCAACGCGACTGGAATCGGCCTGTTTAAAATGTACCACTGATATGATGTTTTTCATAGAAAAGCCTATTCAAGCCATTTTCATTTCTTCTTGTAAATGTGGCCTGAATATAATAAAAATGTGTTATATATATATATATGAATGTATTTTATTCTTTAGAGACCCCTGAGTGCTTTATACACATAAAAATGTTCTGGCTTCCTGTCTGCTGAGCTGGACGTGACTTGCGACATCACTAACATCAAATCTCAGGACACTTTAGTCAGGACTGTGGACGCCGGTCCAATTGTGAATCTTTAAAAAAAAAAAAAACAAAGAAGGTGCACAATGCTGTGATTTATTTATGTATGCTGTATAAAACTATCCCACAATGTGTAGCTGGTGCAGCTAAATAAAATATATCCTGTTAATTATTAGAACTGAGTGCGCCATTTGGCTAATGCTGCTGGTCAAAGGTTTGGCTGACAGTAGTTTTATATACATTCAAGATCCCGTGAAATATTGCATGCAGCATTATTGTTTGTGACCTGTTAATGACTGCTAGACCTAACCCAGACATCACTCTGGCATAAGAGCCTCCCAGAAGAATCTCTAATCACAATTTGATGGGTCCCATTAACCTCATGCAATATATATGTGTGACTGAAATCATCCACTTAAACTTTGGCAAGAACCAAATGTTCTTGCATGGGGAGGGGAGGATGGGGGGAGGGGGGCTTTTCTGGCCAGTATTACTGAACTTTTCACCGTGATTCGTTTTCACATTAATGTTTTAGACTTTCATGGCACTTTGCCTCTATTGTCAAACCTATGAGTAATTCACAGACTCCCCAGGCTGGAGTCAGTTAAAGTTGTGCCAGTTTTGTTTATTGACTGTCTTGGTGTGAGATAAGGGAGGCACGCGACCTTGTCGTTGGACTGCAGGGAACAACTCGGGCTCACTTACGGAAATGCCGCTTTTGGAAACAGACTTTTGACACCTGGACTAAAAAAAAAAGTCATTCGCACACATCTATTTGGTAAGAATTTAAAAAAGAACTGAAGATCTACCACGATGTGTGGGCAAATCACTCATGACTGTATGTGTCCTGTATATTTTGACCTTCTTTAGTTGGCATCTTTAGGCGACTTCACCTGAGTGGTGGTTATTTTTGTTTTCCAAAATGAAAGGCACCCTTTGGCGTTTACTTGCAAACATTAGGAGTTAAAGATAGACTGTCTCTGATTAAAAAAATGTTTTGTGGGCTGACAAACATGTTGGATGCTTTTCCAACTTTATGAAATATTTGAAAAATATTTCAAATCATATTTACATTCTTGTTTGACTCCGAGTGGTTTCATAGACCACCACAGCAGTAGGAGTGCTGCCATCGGCAGGTCATTCACAAAAATGGCTCTATAACAATGCAAATGCTCAAAACATCACAGGTCACAAGCGTCGCCATTTCTGGATCAACTATAAAGTTTGTGAAACTTATGAAGAGGTTTGGAACGTCCTTGATATAAATATTTTAAATCTGCGGCCTGAAGCTTATTTTGTTGCTGTCAGTTTGAGGAAATGTCCCGCTGAAGCCAACTGCTGGTTAAAAAAGCTCCAGTTTAGTTTGGTTTGTGTTTGAACCTGAAGAACGAACAGCACACAGACATTCAGTTTTTAACTCAGAGGGAATCAAACTCTGCCTTCATAATTCAGGGTGAGATCTGAAAAGCAGCGACAGCTTCAAGCTACTGAGTGAACTCTTAAACTGACTTCTGCAGGTTTTATAATAAAACCTGTGCTCAGTCAGTTTTTTCTTACAAGTACAACTTTGTGGCTGAATTGTGCTTTTCTCTGCGCGTGTCTGTTTTATTTCATCATCACATGAAATACAGAGCTGCTGTAGATATTGACGTTTATCGCTGATGACCGACACCAAATGAGGAAGACTTTGCAATGTCAATATTTATATAAACTTTTTTTGGTCATTTGTACTTACATTTGAGATTGTATGTTGTTTACAAAATGAAGTAATCCAACCTGATGACTGTGAAATAACAATACAGACCTCATACATAAGTACAACTCAATCATGCACAAAACACAAAAGAAAATATCGAGCACCGACAGTAAAGATAAATTCTAACTATCACAATTAAGCACATTTGCTAATAAATTGTAATTCAAATGATTTCAAATGAGCAAAATTTGGACCTGTGCTCCCCCCTGAGAGAGACACTTAAGCTACACTTGAACTGTAATCTAAAATATAGTCGATGGTTTACAGCAATAAATGCTTCAGGTAATAGTGGCTTTGGTCCTTTGAGCCCACTCTCAGGTCATAAGATATTAAAAATGTTTGAACAGATATGATCTCAAATAATTTTTAATGACAACGACAAAAAAGTACTTTAAAAATATAATTCTAATATTTTTTTTTTTGGTAACAAAACAGTGATGGCATGTCTGTATGCACCGCAATGCATTTTGTGACAGGTGCTCAAAAATGCCTCAGTGACGGAAAAAGAAAGAAAAAAAAAAAAATCACAACCTCATGCAAGCAAGGCCGTTCTGAGAGGGGAACCATGTTGCAGATTTATAATTCATAAATCTTCTGAGTTAATGCAGTATTCACATGATAATTAGTATTAATTTTTGATCAGTGCCTCGGGGCAACCCTGCATTGTTGGGCTGCAGAACTAGTCCCATTATTACCTTATTAGTGTAACTGTCAGCCGCCTGCTTTATTTTACAAATGCACATTTTGTATTTTCTTATCAGCTGCTCTCATTAGCGCCAAGCGTCAGTCCTGTTGCTTATCAGTGGGTTTAACAAGAGGCCGTGTCATAAACGAGGACAGTGGAATCTAATTTAAATGCTATCACTTAGTGAATGTGTGACAGTTCAGCACAGTGTCGGTCTGCGAGGAGAAAGAAAAAAACATCCATATTTATGTTTGCGATCATAGTTTTTTTTTTTTTTGTCAGAGCTGCCTCAGATTTAGAAGACACCTCTTTGAATTTTTCTCACTGGACAGGAAAAAAATATCAAGAACACTAAAGAGTATGATGGAATTTGACAGAGCGCTGCAGCCACCTCAACATATGCATTTACAAACCTGGGACTTCAGTGATTTATTCAAATATCCATTTCTTAAAATTGAGTTGAAACCATTTGTTGATTAATAGATTCCTTTGCAAAATTTCAATAAGCACCTTTCGGATTCAGATTCTCAGTTTTGTATATTTGTGGCTTCTATCTTACTTTAAGTTGTGTGTAACTATAATGAGGATTTTTTTTTTTTTTTAAACAGTTTTCAGGAATCATACGCAACAAATAATTTAATGATTAATTGACCACGAAAAAGACGGTATTTGTTATTAGCAGCATCTCCCTGAAGACAAAGTAATGAACATTGTTTAAATTGGTCCAGGCTTCAGTCCTTTACCGACCAACTGTCAGTTTACTGACCAACTGATTAACTCGCTTGTGTCACAATTTGCGTGTTTTGTAAAGCACTCATGTTCTCACACCAGAAGAGAGCTTTTCTGTGTGAAAGAAGAGGTTTCAGCATCACTTTGGGGTATTTTATTAACAGGACAGCAGGTGCATGACTCCCTGACCTGCTCCCTCAACCATCTGTGTTTGTATGTGTTTGGGTGGTGGGGGGGGGGGGGGGGGGGGGGGGGGGGTAATATATGAGAGAGTAGGAGGGGAAGCTGACCGAGCTTGCAAATCGACCGGTGACTCTGATGGGCCCAAAGCCGCCAACTGCTGCCTCAGTCGTCTACTTTTCTGAGGAAACTTTGAAAAGCTGTTTGTATGCAGCTGGACTCTGAAGGCAAAAGGGGGTGTCCTTTTTTTTTTTTTTTTTTTTTCTGTCTCTCAAGTGAAAAAGGGACCTCTAGATTGACAGCGCCTTTCATACTGTATTATCCGGCCTGGCTTTTAACTCCAGGAGAACTGTGTTCACAAATTGATGCTCTGCTCCTTTGGGGCTGTAGCTGAAACATTAAATTGTACTGAAATATTCATATGTGAGTGCATTTAGCTGAGAGCAATTGATGTGCGACTCCCAGGAGGCCAGATGGAAATGTTGCAAGGCCCCTGCACGCGTTGGCAGACACCCCAAGCTCTGGCTGGGACAGTTGTGATTTAGCCAGGGCAACTGAGTCAGACTACGTTGATGGCCACTGGATTCAGGATGGCTGATGTCAGAGTCTGGCCTGGTCACTAGAGAAACTGCAGGGAATCTGGTTTTCTGTGCTGTCTGGGATGATAGGACAAATGAAAATGACTGCTAAAATGGAAAAAAAGCTGTTTTGTTTTTATTTGTGGTAACAGCCACATTTGTGGAGAAACATTTTTATGAGTGTTAAAAGGACACGCTGTTTGTTCAAATGTTATCGCAGGCTTGCTAACCTGCCTAAAGAATATCTTTGTAAGTTGGTTTGTTCAAATGCAAATGCTCTAATTGCAA